>NC_134691.1:210313681-211513681 GCF_050947455.1 Rhinoderma darwinii
CTTCAGGGCGTCAGATAATCCTAACCTAAACTGGCACCTTAGGGCCGGATCGTTCCACCGAGAAGCTACGCACCACTTTCTAAAATCAGAACAGTACTCCTCAACCGGTCTCCTACCCTGACGTAAGGTCACCAGCTGACTCTCGGCTAAAGCAGTCCTGTCAGTCTCGTCGTAAATGAGTCCGTAAAAAGCGATCAACAGAGGAAAGTTCAGGGGCGTCAGGAGCCAAGGAGAAGGCCCACTCTTGGGGCCCTTCCTGGAGTCGGGATATGATGATACCCACCCGCTGGTTCTCGGAACCTGAGGAGTGGGGTTTAAGGCGGAAATACAGTCTGCAACTCTCCCGGAAGGAGAGAAACGTCTTACGGTCCCCTGAGAACCGGTCAGGTAACTTGAGGTCGGGTTCTAGAGGTGAGGTGAGGGGAACTACTACGGCAGCATCACCCTGGTTGACCCTCTGGGCCAGGGCCTGGACCTGTAGGGAGAGGCCCTGCATCTGCTGGGTCAGGGTCTCAAGGGGGTCCATGATAGCGTCAGCGTAGGGGAAATGGTAGACTAGGTAAGGGGCTTGTAATTATGTAATGGCAGGAAAGGGGTGAAGGGAAAGTGAGCCCTAATCTACCCACCGCCCTGTCCCTGCCTACTTGCAACGACCCGCCCTAGGCGACGGGGTACAACTGGGCGGCGGTCCCTACGCTGTCTAAGTGCACGGGAGAACAAACAGGGAACACGCAAGGGAAGGGGCAGTAGCCCACGGAACGCCGAGGAAACAGAGCGGTGAATGAGTTGTCAGGACCAGGATGAAGTGGAGTATACCCAAGTGAGCACGGAGGAGGAAGCAAGCCGGAGGCAAAGCAAAGCGGGTTAAGCAGAACAGCAGCAAGGCAGAAGCACGGCAGGAGCAGGCTGGAGCAAGCAGCAGTGGGGCCAGGAATCCAAAAGAATTACAAGCACTGAGGAGTAGAACACAGCAGGTAATAAAGGACAGGGGGCGGAGCTAACTCAGACTGACCAGGCCGCGATAGGCTCTCCCACTCCTGAGCCTGCCACCCTGGTTGGTGGGAGATGGTGTCAGTCGAACAGGTCTGGCCTTAGGTGTGGATTGATTAATCCCAGGAGTATACTTAGACGTAGTACCTGGCAGATCCCTAACAGCCTCGCTTCCAGAAGTACTGCGGAATGCGGCACTGCTAGAAGAAATCTGAGAGGCGTCCCTAAGACCATGCTTGGGCAAACAAGAACGGGTGAGAGTAGGGCACATTCTAGCAGCAACATATTGTGTGTCAAGTACAAGGACAAGAGAGATGTCCTTGTATTGACAACAATGCATGACCACACCAGTACCCATGTACCTGTACGAGGTACCAGTACAGAGACCCCCAAACCAGAAAGCATCCTGAACTACAATAGGTACATGTGAGGGGTGGAGTTGCCAGATCAAGTCCTGAAGCCCTACAGCGCCATGAGGTGTGGTATAAGAAGCTGGCCGTGCACATCATACAGATGGCATTGTACAATGCGTACGTGCTACGTCGATGTACAGGCCAGAGTGGAAGTTTCCTGGAATTTCAAAGGTAGTTATCAAGAACCTAATCTTTAGGGACCAGGAAGGCGGGGCACCCAGTGGCATATATGTATAGAAAATTGCAAATCTCACTCTGCACCATCTGCTGCGCATTATCTTTTACACAATACCTGTGGGGTAAAAATGCTCACTACACCTCTAGATGAATGCCTTAAGGGTCACTTCTCGGGGGTTTCAACTGTACTGGTACCTCAGGGGCTTCCGCATACATGACTTAGCCCCAGAAAATCCCCAGTAGGCCAAATGATGTTCCTTTCTTTCTGAGCCCTCCCATGGGCCCAAACGTCAGTTTATCACCACAAATGGGGTAATGCCGCACTCAGGACGAATTGGGCAACAAAATAGGTTATTTTATTGCTTGTGAAAATAAGAAATTTTGAGCCAAAACTACATCTCATTGAAAAATTTTTCTTTTTTTTTAATTCACAGTCCAATTCAAATAAATTCTGTGAAAAAACTGTGGGGTATAAATGGTCACAACACCCATAAATGAATTCCTTGAGGGGTGTAGTTTCCAAAATGGGGTCACTTCTGGTGGGTTTCCATTGCTTTGATACCTCTGGGGCTCTGCAAATGCGACATGGCACCCGAAAACCAATCCAGCAAAATCTGGACTCCAAAGAGCACATAGCGCTCCTTTCATTCTGAGCCCTCCCATGGGCCCAAACGGCAGTTTATCTCCACAAATGGGGTATAATCAGGATAAATTGGGCAACAAAATTGGGCATTTTGTTCCCTGTGAAAAGAAGACATTTTGATCAAAAATGACATCTTATTGGAAAAAATTTCATTTTTTAAATTTCACATCCCCAATTCAAATACGCGCTGTGAAAAAACTGTGGAGTCAAAATGGTAACAACAACCATAAATGAATTCCTTGAGGAGTGCAGTTTCCAAAATGGTGTCACTTTTGGGGGATTCCTACTTTTTTGTCACCTCAACACCTCTTCAAACCTGGCATGCTGCATAAAATATATTCTAATAAAAAAAAAGAGGCCCCAAAATTCACTAGGTGCTTCTTTGCTTCTGGGGCTTGTGTTTTAGTCCACGAGCACACTAGAGCTACATGTCGGACATTTCTAAAAACTGCAGAATCTGGACTATACATATTTAGTAGTGTTTCTCTGGTAAAACCTTCTGTGTTACAGAAAAAAATAGAATAAATTTGACATTCAGCAAGAAAGATGAAATTTGCAAATTTCACCTCCACTTTGCTTTAATTCCTGTGAAATGCCTAAAGGGTTAAAAAAAACTTTCTAAATGCTGTTTTGAATACTTTTGAGAGGTCTAGTTTTTAAAATGGGGTGTTTTATGGGGATTTCTAATATATAGGCCCCTCAAAGACACTTCAGAACTGAACAGGTACCTTTAAAAAAAAGGATTTTGAATTATTTTTTTTTAAATATGAGAAATTGCTGTTTATGTTCTAAGCCTTGTGACGTCCAAGAAAAATAAAAGAATGTTCAAAAAATGATTCAAATCTAAAGTAGACATATGGGAAATGTGAACTAGTAACTATTTTTGGTGGTATAACCATCTGTTTTACAAGCAGATACATTCAAATTCAGAAAAATGCTATTTTTTATAAATTTTCTCTAAATTTTGAAATTTTTCACAAATAAACACTGAATATATCGACCAAATTTTGCCACTAATATAAAGCCCAATGTCTCATGAGAAAATAATCTCAGAATCGCTTGGATAGGTTTAAGCATTCCAACGTTATTACCACATAAAGGGAAATATGTCAGATTTGAAAAATGGGCTCTGAGCCTTAAGGCCCAAACTACGCTGGGTCCTTAAGGGGTTAAATTATTTCTTGACAAACTTTCCAAGTGGAGCAGTTTTTTGCTACATGGGAAACCTTCACTGTCCTACTTCCACAGAGAGTTAGAACAGATATTAGAAACGGCTTTCAACACACTATCTGGTTTCAGGAACAGACCCTTTAGGAAACACACCAGTGCGAAGGGTGTACAGGATTCCTGGAGTGATTGAGGTGTTAGTGGGAGTAGTTCACTCGGATGGCGTGTTCTGTTCTCAGACACCCCTACAGCTTTTACAGTGGCGTGGACAGAGCAGGGCGGTTGGCTGGTCCCTTTCTCACCTCTTTGTCGATGGTTGCATTAAGCTTTGATTAAGAGGAGAAGCATACTTTATACTTTTGCATATCGTTAATGAAGCAGGAGACTTCGTTCTGAAGACAGGCTAACTTTTTCAGGTTTGTTCCAACCCTTTCCTTCCCCTTCCCCCTTTTCCCCTGGCTAATAACGCAAGATATCTTGATTGATTGCTGTGTATTCCATAAAATCTGTAATCTCTGGTAACCATACTTTGCTTCTGGGGATTCCCACTCCCCTTTTTCATTTATTTTTACTTTTGTTTGTTTTTATTTTCCCCCTTTTTTTACTTCTGTATTCCATATTTGAAAAAGTTTAATAAACATAATTGGAAAAACAAAATTTCACTTCTAATTTTTTTTATTGAGAGAAAAATCGAGTATCACATACATTTGGCATATACATACTTATAACATGTCTTCCCCCACTGACATAAGTATAAAATGGACAATACACAGTATAAGTTCTGAACCTGAACAAAGGTCACAAAGCCTTAGATGGTTGACAAGTGTTAAAGGTAATGCAGCAACCACTGTCCTGGGGGTAAGAGAAATTTGAAACAGATGCTTGAACACATCTTAACACACAATTTTTTTGTGTTCAATGAGCACTTCTACCTACAGCTCCAGGGAACAGCCATGGGGGCAGCGTGTGCACCATCTTACGCTAACCTCTTCCTGGGGCTGTGGGAGAGGACCCTCTTCTCAGATGACCGTGAGGAATCAATGGCGCGGGTCCTTCTCTGGGCCCGCTACATTGATGACATTTTGGTCATCTGGAAGGGCACACATGCAGATCTCGACTCCTTCATGGTTAGGCTTAACATGAATGATGTAAACCTCAAATTCACCCATAAAGCACATTCCAGCTGTGTGGACTTTTTGGATGTCAAAATCTTTACTGATGAGAGGGGCTTTATACACAGCGATGTTTTCCGTAAGGAAACTTCTGTGAATGCACTGCTCCACTCGTCTTCGTCTCACCCCCCACAAACCATTTCAGCGGTCCCAATTGGACAATTTTTACGGATCAAGAGGATATGTTCCTCTGATTCGTTATTTGAGAAACAGGCAGCAGACTTGAAACATCGTTTCCTAGAGCGGGGATATAGTGCTAGATCAATTAAAAAAGCCTATCGAAGGGCAAAATGGACATCTAGGGATGATCTGCTATTCCCTAAAAAGAAGGCAGAGAAACAGAACCAGGTCAGATTTATTACAGGATACCATTCTCGATGGCCACAAATGAAGGAAATCCTTAAAAGATACTGGCCGATCCTCCTGACCGATCCCTCTTTACATAGATTCATCACAAAATATCCCTCCGTGACTGCTAGATGATCCAAAAATTTGAAAGATTATCTTGTAAGAAGTTTCTATGATCCCAAAAAAACGAAATATCCATTTGGGACCAAGGGTCCAAGATGGGGATGCAAGCCCTGCGGAAAATGTGTAGCATGTCCCAACATAGAAGATGTTACTACCTTCACTGATGCATCTGGTAGTAAAACCTTTAACATCACTCATTCCATCACATGCACTACCAAAGCCGTTGTATACTACGCTGTATGCCCGTGCCCAAAGATTTATATTGGTCTCACTTCTAGAGAGTTGAAGGTGCGGGTACGTGAACATATGGCTGATATAAAGCGAGCATCAGGGGCAGAAATTTTGGAGATGTTGAAACCTGTGGCCCGACATTTCAGAACACACCACTCATGCGATCCCTCTAAGCTGAAGGTGAGAGGGATTGATCATATTATATGTGGTACGAGAGGTGGGGCCATAAAACAAAAACTCGCACAATGTGAGTCTCGTTGGATCTGGACCCTTGGGACAATGTCTCCACATGGACTTAACGAATCCCTGAGCTATGTTTCGTTTCTGTAACCATTGACTCCTTGTGGGTCTTGGCTTTTATCTTTTCCTCATCCCTGTTGTCATTTTAAAAAAAAACTAACTACCATTTCCTGTTGTTTTTTCCATTTATTCATGTATACAGAACTATGATACTCTTCTACCGAGTCCATCTGAGGAGGTGTCTTGCGGTCCATCCCTCGCTTCTTTTAAGAAGAAACAAGATATACTACACTGTGTCCTATATACATTCTCTGCATCGACTATATATCTTATTTATTGTATTGTGTACTAGTTATTTACTATTTGTTCCTATTCATTTAAATACAGAGAACTAAAATTGATAACATATATTATTCGCCGCATGTATAGACATTTGTTTGTACTATACTCCTTTTTACTAATACATGTGGCTTCATCATAATGGTTATCTTAGATGCAGTACTTAGGTGCTATCCCGTACTGATATTCACAGAATTATTCTGTGTCCACTATTTCTGTATGTCCACACACATATCAATTTGTTGTATGATGTTTCACCATTATTTTCTTATCACTTTGTAGTATAACTTACCTGCGCATATTTCATATTCGTCACCCCACGCATATTTTCATTGGCATTTTTATATCCATCATCTCTCACATTTTTATTTATTTATTTTTTATTTTATTTTTTCTACCTTTAAGTTTTTACACCCATATTTCTTCATCACATTGTTCATCTTATCATTTTCACTATTGTCAGCGATGCATTTACCTATTCATTCACATCACCCCTTTCTCCTTAGCTTTTTATGTCACATATTACACAACTCACACCACAGGAAGACATGTAACGCTATTCGTTTATTTTCTATCATACACAACATCTTGCAAATCACTTGCATCTTTCTTTTCTTCTCTTGTTTCCTTCTGGCACATATCGATGATGGACTGCGCGCTGGTGTTCATGACATCCTGATCAGATGTTCGTGTTTATGGGGGGAGTGGCCCTGGCCTCTTCCGACCGCTGTCTCTACTCGGAGTGGGATGTGTGGGGGGCGTGGTTAGTCCGCGCCGCCCCACATCCTCTCTGATGACGCGGACCGGAAGTGGGGCAGCGCCATCTTGGTACCCCGCACCAGACGCCGACTTCTGTCATCTGATCTTGCCTCCTCCTCCCCTCATCTCTGTATACATTGCAAACACCTGAGCTATGCTCTATATATAGGTAGATATTAGCAGTTTGACCCTAACCCCGGACGAAGGCAGTTGCCGAAACGCGCGTCGGGTCCAGACATCCTCATCATGTCCACCGGTATGTTATACAGCTATTACTGACTTTCTTGCCTGGCATTGGCCTATTACCTTTCTATGCGTTTATGTACATTGCTGCACGTTATCTGTAGCACTGATCCTGCAATACACACCATGGCGTATATCAGTCTACCATACATATACAGACAATCATTGTATCCAGATATCTGCATATAACTATTGCCACACATATACTCTCATAGAGGCGACCCAGGCAGTACATACATGTATTTTATCCCTTGTTGACCTTTTCATTGCCATTACCCATTAGGCTTTATCAGCTACAGGTCCGCATAGGCACATATACTATTCTCTTTTGCTGTACTAACAAATAAACAAGCTTGCATAGATCTATGTCACATCTACATCCGGTGCATGATTGTTTTTGATGTCTTTTTATTGTGTGACTCATTCCCTGTTCCAGTTTTAACCTTGTCATTTTTTCATGTTAATAAAAATTTTGTATTTTTTCTATTAATTTGTTGTGCTCCAGTCGATCATTTCTTCTTTTGGGTTCATCAGTTTAGAATAAGGGCAAACAAAGGAAAACAGAAAAACAAAACAAAACTAAACAAAACAAAGCTCAGCTTGCAAGATCCTAGAAACTTCATCGTATAGAAGTTTAGGTATAGAGGGAGTCCACATAGTATCTGGAGGAAGTCCACTTGTCCCATTGAAGACATTGTGAAACATGGGATCTTTGCAAGAATATCGTTCTCTCCATAATGCACGTAAGATTAACATACTGAATTACCTCAGTTAACGTAGGAGTGGAGGTTTTCTTCCAATATTTGGCTAAAAGAATTCTTGCAGAGCATAGTACATGAAAAATAATTGACTTATCATGAGGATGGAAATCTATTAACTCTACATTAAGCAGAGCTAAAGCAGGAGTAGTAACTAGTGGATATTGTTGAACATTCGACAATAGTTTATCTATCTTATCCCAAAAAGACCGTATGACCGGACAATACCAGAAGATATGTTTAAGAGTTCCCACCTCAAATCCGCATCTCCAACAAAGATTGGAAGAAGTAGGATATATTAAAGAGAGGCGATGAGGCGTCAGGTACCATCTATACAACATATTTCTAGTAGCTTCCAAATGGTGAGTAGAGTTGGATAGTTGGGAGGCCAGCGAAAAGGTAGATTCCCAGTCTACACTATCCTGAGGCAAGGATAAATCTGATTCCCACCGCTTAACACACTGGAGAGTAGTCTGTTGTAAGACATCCAAAACAGCCAAATATGCCTTGGAGACTCCCTTCGCAGTATTGGAGTACTGAAAAAAATATAGTTCATAAAGTGATTTGGAAGAAGGGGGATCGCTACTTTTGTTCAGTAAGAAATGACGAACAAGAACATATTTATAAAAGTCAGTAGCCGGTAAGTTATATTTAGTAACAAGCTCTGCAAAAGTAGAAAGAACACCTCCACTCCAAACAGCCCCCACAGTATTCAACCCCTGGGTAACCCAAAAGGACAGATTCAAATTAGGGATTAACTGCGAAAGCTTCTGAATAGTCATGTCCGACAATCTCAGAGGAAAAAGAGCCTTCCTGACCACCATTAATTTCCACGAGCATAGAGCCGCCTTAATAGTTAACAGAGATGGGACAGGAATGGGCAGTTTAAGTGTTGCAGCCCATAGGTAGGTATCAAGAGACTCAAGTGCCCACAGCTACCTTCAATTAAAACCCAATGTTTTAAATGTGCTGGGTTCAGCCACTGCCGTAGTTGGTCTAAAATACAGGAGTGATAATATGCTGAAATATGGGGAAATCCCAACCCCCCTTTAGCGACAAGGAGATATAGAATTTGAATAACCACCCTTGCTTTTTGTTTCTTCCATGCATATTTGACTAAAAGCTGCTGCAATTTATTTAAATAAGAAACAGGAACCCATATAGGCAAATTACGAAATAAGTAAAGAATTTTTGGTAAAATTAACATTTTAAGAGCTGCAATGCGTCCTACCCACGAAATTTCAAACCGTAGGTGGTCATCAAGCTCCTTTCCTAGCTGAAGCAGTAAAGGAGGATAATTAAGCGCATATAATCGTGACGCAGGATAAGCCAACTGAATCCCTAAATAAGGAAGCCCTTGAGACGTCCACTCAAAGGTATACAAGTTTTGCAAAGTATGAACATAATCTGCCGATAACCCCATATTCATAATTTTAGATTTGCTTTCATTCAGTTTATAATAGGAAACCGCACTAAATGTTTTCAGAATGGACATAATATGAGGAAGAGAGACACAGGGGTTAGACAAAACCATAAGTACGTCATCTGCAAAGAGACCAATTTTGTGCTCAGTCCGGCCAATAGTAACCCCTTTAATCTCCGGGTTAGATCTAATCACCGCAGCCAAGGGCTCCATTACTAAGGTGAAAATTAGCGGGGAGAGTGGGCACCCTTGACGAGTGCCATTGGATATATGGAACGGAGTGGATTGGTATCCTGAAGCTAGTACAGTAGCAGAGGGGTGAGTGTACAGTGCCATTATGATATCCTGAGCTTTCCCCCTAATCCCAAATTTGGCAAGCACAGCATCCAAGTACCCCCAGTGCACACGGTCGAACGCCTTTTCTGCATACAAGCATAAAAGCAAAGAAGACGTCTGACTGCGCTCCACCCAGTCTATGAGATCTACAAATCTCCTAGTTCCATCTACTGAGGATCTCTGCTGAGTAAATCCCACCTGGTCCTGGTGAATCAAGTCAGGCAGCACTGAAGCCAATCGTACGGCCAGAATTTTGGAATATAGTTTTAAATCTGTATTAAGTAGACTAATGGGTCGAAAAATTTTTGGTCTATCTGCAGGCTTGCCCGGTTTTGGCAGTGTAATGATAGTTGCCTGAAGCATTTCGGGGGGTAGTTGCCCCGTGGAATGTACATGCAAAAATAGGTGGAGGAGTTGGGGAGCAAGAATATAGCACTATATTTTTTTAAATATTCATTGGTGAGACCATCCGGACCTGGCGATTTCTGCGGTTTTAAAGTAGCTATAGCATCCAAAATTTCTAATAATTGAAAGGGCTGGGACAGTGCGGTTAATTGGGAAGGCGTAATTTCTGGGAGAGAGATGGAAGTCAGAAATGCATTAATGCCCTCGGGAGTAGGTTGAGGGACAGCAGGATCCTGATTTAAATTATACAGAGAGGAGTAGTACTGTGCTATAGAATTTGTGATATCCTGAGGATTAAATATTATATCATTTTGTTGGTTGTGAAGAAAAGGAATTCTAGCCTTAAAGGCCTTGTGTTTTAATTATTGTGCTAACAAAGCACCTGCTCGATTACTCTGTCTATAGTATTTAACTTTTAACCTTCTCAAAGCCTTATCATATTTGTATAGATCAAGCTGATGTAGTTGTGCATGAAGGTGACTAATTAGCCGAGACCTGTTTGTACATGGTACGCCTTTATTTAACTGGGTAAGACGAAGAATTTCGTCCAATAGTCTCATACGCTTAGCTTCTCTAATTTTCTTATCCTTAGCCGCTAAGCTAATGAAGTGGCCCCTAATAAAGGCCTTATGGGTGCACCATACCGTTGTGGGAGACACATCCGGCGTCACATTCAATTTAAAGAACTCTTCCAAAGTGGAAATATGTGAGTCCTGATAATTGGGGGAATTTAGTATAAAATGGTTGATTCTCCAAGGGAATGAGGGGGGTCTATTAAAGTTTTCAGATACCACCATGGAAATGGGCGCGTGATCCGACCAAGTAATTAGCCCTATATGAGATGAGGAAATTCTGTCAAACAACATTTTATCCACAAAAAACATATCAATGCGCGAATAAGTGCCATGGGGATGTGAAAAGAACGTAAAATCTTTCTCATTTAAGTGTTGCAAACGCCAAACATCCATCAAACCTTCTCTAGCCATAACCTGAAATAAGTCCGAAGGAGAGTGCGTGGCCCCAGGAGCTGTAGAATCTAGTGATGGCCACATGACTTTGTTGTAATCTCCCACCATCACAAGATGCCCCTTTTGAAACTTGTGAATTTGTATAAGTAGTTTGTTAGTAAAACGAATCTGACGCGTGTTTGGCGCATAAATATTAACAATAGTATACTGCACATTATTCAGATTACATACAAGAATAACATATCGCCTCGCTACATCTATATGAATAAAATCTTGGACAAATGCAACTGAGTGATGTATTACTATAGAAACGCCCCTTTTCTTGGAGACAGCCGGAGCTGTGTAAATATGAGGAAAGTGTTTATGCTTAAGATGAACAATATCGAACTGATTCAAATGCGTCTCTTGGAGGCAAAGCACAGAAGCCTGCAATCTCTTGGCCTCGGCCCATAGCATTGACCGTTTAAATTGACTATTTAACCCCTTAGTGTTTAGGGAGGAAAATCTAAGCACCATTATATTTTCCTAAAAGGATATATCTCAAATGATCATTCCATGAACGTAATAATATACCAAAGACTCTTAAGGTACCCTGAGGACAAATTATGACATTTCTCGCGAGCTGAGCAAGCAACATAACCCAAACAAACAGATAACCAAAAAATGGAAACCAAACCAAATGGTACCATCTAGTCTGCACTCGACGATCCGACAGTGCAATCCTAGAAGGGAGGGAAATCTGTATTAACAAGGTACAGACATGACCCCACCCTAGGCCATATGAATGAGACAGCATAACCGATCTAAATAGGATGAGAAAACGACATACACAGGTACACCAGAAAAACACATCAATTATGTTTCACCAATTTACGTGAAAAATTACATGGCATCGTTAAGAAACAGAGGAACGACGATGACGATGAATTTCCTGCCATTCTTCCTTAGGTGGAGATATAGGTGAACCTTAGGTGGAGATATAGCACGAGACTGCGAGGAAGTACCCGATTTGGGGATAGCACCAGCGTCTAAGTTCCAACTTTTGACCAACGCAGCGGCTTTGACCGGAGAGTCCACCACATGCTTCGAATCCCTGTAGGAAATAATAAGCTTAACGGGGAAGCCCCATTTGTAAGGAATTTGGCAATCACGAAGAATCCGTGTAGTAGACACAAACTCTCTCCTGCGCAGTAAGGTGGCTGCAGACAAATCAGCGAATAATTGTATATCCCGGAAGCGGTCAGGGAGGGAAGTCGCAGATCGCGCTGCAAAGAGGAGTTTATCCTTAAAATGATAATAATGGAGACGAGCAATTACATCCCTCGGCGTCGATGTAGGCAGGGATCTTGGTTTAGGGATACGATGTGCCCTGTCGATCAGCAGATCCAATTGAGGCGTATCCGGCAAGAGAGCCACAAATAAATCAGCTAAGTACTCCATCAACTGGGAATTTGTGATATCTTCAGGAATCCCCCTAAAGCGAACGTTATTGCGGCGTGAACGGTCTTCCAGATCTGCAATCTTGTGGGACAATGCTTCCACCTCCTCTTCCAACCCCGTATTCGTATCCACCAGGGCATTATGCGCAGCAGAAAATTCAGCCATTCGATTTTCAATATGAGAGGTCCTGTCCCCCAGAGCATTAAAATCTTTCTGCAGGTCATGAAAAGCACTTTGAATGGATTGTTGAATAGAAGCATGAAGATCATGCAACAGATACTTAAGAGTAGCTTCAGTCACTGGTTTATCAGACCCAGCAGTTTGCATTAACACAGGTGCCATATTTAACACGTGCTCTGCAGGAGAGTTATGGTTACTCATAGAGGGAGAGGATGGAGGTCTGGAGGAGAACAACACAGCAGGTGACGAAGCAGGGTGTCTCATCAGGGTATCGGAGGGCAGAGGAAGATTAGGTGACGAGGCTGCGAGGACCGTACCTCTAGCAGCCCCTGCAGACCTCCGATCAGCAGCAGAGTCTCCCTGAGGTTCCAGTGCAGGCGAGTCGGCGCCATTTTGGAGTCTTGCCGCCGGAAAGAACTCCGTTAATTTAGCCGCCGCGGGTTTCTTCTTGATCCTGCCCATGACAGGTAAGTATATTAGTTGTCCGGTGAGCGAGTGTGTCACTTTGGGACACTTTTATGCTGTGCAAAGAGCCGATTTGAGCCGGTAACAGCCTAGGAGCAACGGAGCTGGAACTAACACGTCCTACTCCATGCACTCGCGGCCACGCCCCTTCTAATTTGTTTTTAATCCGGTGAAATATCTGAAGGCTTTAAAAAAAAACGTCCTAAATGCTGCTTTGAATACAAAAAGTGCAGTTTTTAAAATGGGGTGTTTTATGGGGGTTATTTATTGGGCTACATTCAAACTGTCAGTTTTTCATGGCCATTGTTACGTCTATGGCCGGGGGTCGTCGTTCTGACTTACCCCTTGACGATCCCGGCCATGGACGTCTCTCTTCTCGGCGTGCGCTCCCTCCAGGGAGACGCCGGCACTCTCTTCCGGGTCCTCGGACATTGTCCCTTAGGGTGCGCGCACACGCGCGTGCACAACCTTAAAGGGCCAGTACGCGTCCAGCTGCCCAATATCAATTATCAGCCCAAATGGCAACTGGACTATAATAAGGGGTCCTGCCCACTGGTTCCTTGCCTGAGCATTGTTGTATACCCTAGTTTGTCTTGCTAAAGGTCTCCCAGTGTTTTCCAGTTCCCAGTGTTACCCGTTCCTACTGCCTATACCCTGTATCCCGTGCTATCGTTACCTGCTGTGAAAGTCAAGTCGTGTCTTCCCGCTGCATCCGCGGCGTCACCTGCTTTTAAAGTCAAGTCATGTTCATCCATCCCAGCCTTCTTCGCCTCAGTCATTGACAGGGTTGCCTCCTTGTTACTTTCAGTTCGCTGATGTCTTCGACAAAAAGGAGGCAGAGATATTGCCCACAAAACGAGAATACGACTGTCCTATCGACTTGGTTCCTGATTCGTCCCCTCCTCGCGGTAGAGTATACCCTCTCTCCTTGCCAGAGACCCAGTCTATGTCGGCCTACATTAAGGAGAATCTGGAGAGCGGCTTCAAACGAAAGTCTTCATCCCCGGCCGGCGGCAGGTTTTTCTTTGTCAAAAAGAAGGATGGATCCCTTTGACCCTGCATTGACTACCGGGGTCTCAATCAGATCATGGTGAAGAACCGGTACCCCTTGCCGTTGATTTCTGAGCTCTTTGATCATATACGGGGAGCAAAATTTTTTTTCCAAGCTTGACCTACGGGGGGTTTACAATCTAATCCGGATCCATCAGGGAGACGAGTGGAGGACTGCATTTAACACACGTGATGGACACTACGAATATTTGGTCATGCCCTTCGGCCTGTATAACGCTCCCGCAGTATTTCAAGAATTTGTGAATGACATTTTTCGTGACCTCCTCTATGTCTGTGTTGTGGTGTATTTCGATGATATCTTGATTTTTTCCCCAGATCTTGTGACTCATCAGGGCCATGTCCGCCAGGTGTTGCTTAGATTAAGAGAGAATCATTTTTACGCCAATTTGGAGAAGTGCGTGTTCCAAGAGAAGTCTCTGCCCTTCCTGGGCTACATTATCTCTGATCAAGGTCTCAAGATGGACCCTGAGAAGGTAAAGGCTGTCCTGGAGTAGCCACGTCCCCAAGGCTTAAAGGAAGGGTGTCCCGAAAAAAAATAATTTTTATATCAATTTGCTTTTAGTGTTTTATTAAATTTGTTTTTATTTATTTGTGTGTTTGTGTTTTACTTTTTTTTATTTTTTAACTTTTTCTTGTCTATGGGGGCTGCTATTTTTTTTTTTCATCTCTGTATGTGTCGATTAACGACACATACAGACATGGAATACGGCACATACAGCCCCATAGTGAATGCGAACAGGACCCGTTCCATTCACTATGTTGTACGCCGTCTGTGTGGGAACGGCGCATGCGCCGCTCCAACTCAGTCCAAATGGAAGGTCTTCGGCCGAGCGACGTCCAGCGCCATTTTCTTGTGGACAGTAAGATTACTACTTCCGGTCGCGGCTTCCGGACATGTGTTCTAATGCAAGCACTAGGAGCGGAAGGAGCAGACGGAGCGGACGGACCGGAGGGAGCGGCGGCGGCAGGAGCAGGTAAGTTATTTCTGTGTATGTACGTGTTTTAGTGTGTGATTACTACTGTATATAAGCCTACTACACTGTGTGTTCGCTCAAAAAATGGCGACACACAGTGTAGGAGGTTTGAACGTTCAATCCCCTCCTTTCTCATGGCACTAGCCAGGATAAGGGAGGGGGGATTGTTTGAGGACGCTAGAGCGAGTGTGTCTTCTCAAATTTTGCAGCATAAAGCAATGTGGTTGCTTTACCACATGTCAATGCTGCAATTTGGGGAATTGCTCCATCTAGTGACCAGCACTGGGAAATGTTATAAATTAGAATCTAATTTATAATATTTCCTGACTCGTGAAAAAATTAAAAAAATTAGAACAATGTTTAATCATTTATACACTAACTGTTAAACTAAAAAAAAATTAAAACATTTTCTAGCGACACATTCCCTTTAAGGGCCATACAACGCTTCCTGGGAAATCGCCAACTTCTACAACCTGTTCATTCCCAACTTCTCTTCTCTGACAGCCCCCATCTCCAACCTCACTAAGAAGGGTATGAATGCCAATGTATGGACTCCAGAGGCGGAAATCGCATTTGAAACCTTAAAAAAGGCCTTCACGTCTGCCTCCATTCTCCACCATCCTGATGTATCCCTACAGTTTTCATTAGAGGTGGACACCTCCTCTGTTGGTGCCGGCGCACTATTGTTCCAGAGGGTTTCGAAAGGCAAGACTGTGGTATGTGGTTACTACTCCAAGCTGTTATCTTCTGCAGAGCGCAACTACTCGATTGGAGATCGAGAGTTACTGGCCATCAAGCTGGCTCTGCAGGAGTGGAGACACCTACTGAAGGGCGCAGCTCATCCTATCCTGGTCTTCACGGACCACAAGAACTTGACCTACCTACAGAGGGCTCAACGGCTGAACCCTCGTCAAGCCAGATGGTCATTGTTTTTTGCACGGTTCCGGTTCGAACTCCACTACCGACCTGCCGACAAGAATGTGAGGGCTGATGCCTTGTCTAGGTAATTTGAGACAGAGGACACTGGAGTCCCCACTGAATATTATCGATCCTTCCTGCATCTACTCTGTTAACCCTCTGCAGGTTAGAGACATTCCTCTAGGAAAAACTTTCGTAAGGCTGGCAGACAGAGGAAGAATCCTTCGCTGGGGTCACAGTTCCAAGCTGGCAGGACATGCGGGTGTCCGTAAGACCCGAGACCTAATTGCCCGTCAGTTCTGGTGGCCCACACTGCCCAAAGACGTCATGTACTTTGTCTCCTCCTGTACGGTGTGTGCAGCCAACAAAGTTGCTGACTCTAGACCAGCCGGTCTGCTCCAACCACTGCCTGTGCCCGATGCCCCCTGGCGGCATATTGCTATGGACTTCGTCACAGATCTGCCTCTCTCTGCAGGATGCAGTGTCATCTGGGTGGTGGTGGATCATTTTTCTAAAATGGCTCATTTTGTTCCCCTGACTGGCCTACCTTCTGCCGCTCGATTGGCTGATCTCTTCATGCAACACATCTTCCGTCTGCATGGATTACCTCTGCATAGTGTCTAGGATCGAGGGGTCCAGTTCACCTCTAAGTTCTGGAGAGCACTCTGCAGCCTACTCGATGTAAAGTTGGACTTTTCCTCAGCTTACCACCCTCAGTCCAATGGACAAGTTGAGAGGATTAACCAAATTAAGGAGAACTACCTGCGGCACTTTGTCTCCAGAAGACATGATGACTGGGTGCAGCTGCTCCCGTGGGCGGAGTTCTCTTATAATAACCATACCAGTGAGTCCACCACCTCCAGCCCGTTCTTCATAGTCTACGGCCAACATCCTCGAATACCCCTGCCCAGCTCTACTATATCTCAGGTGCCTGCAGCATACTCTACCTTCAGGAACTTTCTGCAGATATGGCAGCAGACACGATCTTCTATTCTGCTGGCGGTGGACCTCATGAAGAGAAAGGCAGACACTAGAAGACGAGAACCTCCCCAGTTTCTTCCAGGTACAAATGTCTGGCTGTCTTCCAGGAATATCCGGCTGAGGGTGCCATCTTGCAAATTTGCTCCCAGGTACCTTGGACTCTTCGAGATTTTACTACAGATCAATCCTGTGTCGTACAAGCTTCGACTGCCTCCTAACCTCAAGATCCCTAACTCCTTCCAAGTCTCCTTGCTAAAACCCGTGGTTCTGAACTGCTACTCCAGGACTCCTAGTTCCGCAGTGGCTCCTGGCGGTTCATCTGGAACTTTCGAAGTGAGGGAGATCCTGGCCACCAAGAAAGTGGGAGGCAGGACGTTTTACCTGGTGGATTGGAGGGGATTTGGTCCAGGGGAGAGGTCTTGGGAGCCAGAGGAGAAAATCGATGCCCCTGTCCTCGTGAAGAAGTTTCTTTCCCGCTCTGGTCCCAAGAAGAGGGGGCGTAAGAGAGGGGGATACTGTTACGTCTATGGCCGGGGGTCGTCATTCTGACTTACCCCTTGACGATCCCGGCCATGGACGCCTATCTTCTCGGCGTGCGCTCCCTCCAGGGAGACGCCGGCACTCTCTTCCGGGTCCTCGGACAGTGTCCCGCAGGGCGCGCGCGCCCGCGGCCTTAAAAGTCCAGTACGCGTCCAGCTGCCCAACATCAATTATCAGCCAAATGGCTGCTGGACTATAATAAGGGGTCCTGCCCACTGGTTCCTTGCCTGAACGTTGTTGTATACCCTAGTTTGTCTTGCTAAAGGTCTCCCAGTGTTTTCCAGTTCCCGGTGTTACCCGTTCCTGCTGCCTGTACCCTGTATCCCGTGCTATCGTTACCTGCTGTGAAAGTCAATTCGTGTCTTTCCGCTGCATCCGCAGCATCACCTGCTGTGAAAGTCAAGTCGTATCTTTCGGCTGCATCCGCGGCGTCACCTGCTGTGAAAGTCAAGTCGTGCTCCTGCCACTGTCTACATTGCCTCAGGTACCCGTTCAGAACTATAGACATTATTTTGTACCTTGTTGGCCAGCTGCTACCCCACTACGTGGTACGGCCCAGTGGGTCCACACCCCGCGCCGTGATAGCCATTTTGCATCAGTGCGTCTCCAAATTTTCATCCATTTCCAGTCCGTCTGTCCGTTTTTTAAAGGCTGTTTGATATCCGTTTTGCATCCGTTTTTCATGGCCGTTAAACAAATGGATGAATTTCATTTGTCAGGCTTTTTTTTTGTCAGAGTCCCCTGAAAACACCCAAAGGATGGTCACATAGACACTATTTTCTCTGGACCTATTTCTATTTCTACAGACCTCCTGTATATGATGCCACACAGACCCCCTGTATATGATGCCACACAGACCCCCTGTATATGCCACACAGCCTCCCTGTAGCTGATGCCACATAGACCCCCAGTATATGCCACCCAGCCCCGATATAGATGATGCCACACTGCCCCGATGAAGATGATGCCACACACCCTCCTTCCCCTCCCTGTAGGAATTTTCTGTAAATTCTGGACAGTCCCGGAAAATTCACTACAGTTGACCACTATGTACAATGCTCCCTGTACTAGCGCCACACTACACTTGTAGTGAGCGCAACAATACACTACATTTAACTTTTGGCTGCGCTACATACTCACTGATGCAGCGCCGTCTCTAGTCTTCTTCAGGTGTGATCTTTTGTCTGCACGGGATCTGAAAAGGCGGCACGATGACGAGAGATCACACCTGAAGAAGATGGTGCTGCATCGGTGAGTATGCCGCCGATAGTCAGCAAGGTAGCTAGTAGTTTCCTTGCCAATCCCCATGTCACAGATCTGTTTTTAACGGTTGTTACATACAGTGAAGGAATTAAGTATTTGATCCCTTGCTGATTTTGTACGTTTGCCCACTGTCAAAGTCATGAACAGTCTAGAATTTTTAGGCTAGGTTAATTTTACCAGTGAGAGATAGATTATATAAAAAAAAAAAAAGAAAATCACATAATCAAAATTATATATATTTATTTGCAGTGTGCACAGAGAAATAAGTATTTGATCCCCTACCAACCATTAAGAGTTCAGCCTCCTCCAGACCAGTTAAACGCTCCAAATCAACTTGGTGCCTGCATTAAAGACAGCTGTCTTAAATGGTCACCTGTATAAAAGACTCCTGTCCACAGACTCAATTAATCAGTCTGACTCTAATCTCTACAACATGGGCAAGACCAAAGAGCTTTCTAAGGATGTCAGGGACAAGATCATAGACCTGCACAAGGCTGGAATGGGCTACAAAACCATAAGTAAGACGCTGGGTGAGAAGGAGACAACTGTTGGTGCAATAGTAAGAAAATGGAAGACATACAAAATGACTGTCAATCGACATCGATCTGGGCCTCCATGCAAAATCTCACCTCATGGGGTATCCTTGATCCTGAGGAAGGTGAGAGCTCAGCCGAAAACTACACTAGGGGAACTTGTTAATGATCTCAAGGCAGCTGGGACCACAGTCACCAAGAAAACCATTGGTAACACATTACGCCGTAATGGATTAAAATCCTGCAGTGCCCGCAAGTTCCCCCTGCTCAAGAAGGCACATGTACAGGCCCGTCTGAAGTTTGCAAATGAACCTCTGGATGATTCTGAGAGTGATTGGGAGAAGGTGCTGTGGTCAGATGAGACTAAAATTGAGCTCTTTGGCATTAACTCAACTCGCCGTGTTTGGAGGAAGAGAAATTCTGCCTATGACCCAAAGAACACCGTCCCAACTGTCAAGCATGGAGGTGGAAACATTATGTTTTGGGGGTGTTTCTCTGCTAAGGGCACAGGACTACTTCACCGCATCAATGGGAGAATGGATGGAGCCATGTACCGTCAAATCCTGAGTGATAACCTCCTTCCCTCCACCAGGACATTAAAAATGGCTCGTGGCTGGGTCTTCCAGCATGACAATGACCCGAAACATACAGCCAAGGCAACAAAGGAGTGGCTCAAAAAGAAGCACATTAAGGTAATGGAGTGGCCTAGCCAGTCTCCAGACCTTAATCCCATCGAAAACTTATGGAGGGAGCTGAAGATCCAAGTTGCCAAGTGACAGCCTCGAAATCTTAATGATTTACAGATGATCTGCAAAGAGGAGTGGGCCAAAATTCCATCTATCATGTGTGTAAACCTCATCATCAACTAGAAAAAACGTCTGACTGCTGTGCTTGCCAACAAGGGTTTTGCCACCAAGTATTAAGTCTTGTTTGCCAAAGGGATCAAATACTTATTTCTCTGTGCACAATGCAAATAAATATGTATTATTTTGACAATGTGATTTTCTTTTTTTTTTAAAATATAATCTATCTCTCACTGGTAAAATTAACCTAGCCTAAAACTTCTAGACTGTTCATGTCTTTGACAGTGGGCAAACTTACAAAATCAGCAAGGGATCAAATACTTATTTCCTTCA
Organism: Rhinoderma darwinii; assembly: GCF_050947455.1. Lineage (NCBI taxonomy): Eukaryota > Metazoa > Chordata > Amphibia > Anura > Rhinodermatidae > Rhinoderma > Rhinoderma darwinii. Next base: position 210,333,918 of record NC_134691.1, read on the forward strand.
CTGTATATTGACAGCCGTTAAAAACTGATCTATTGACTTCTACGGGGGTTGGCTGGCCATGAAAACTGACAAAAATAGGACATGTCCTATTCATGGGCCGTTAAATAAACGGTCGTGTGAATACTCCCATAGAACATCATTGTTCTGAAAATGTAGTACATATATATATATACAGCCCCAGAACCAAGCTCATACATATATACTGTACCAGTACCAAGCACAGCACAAAAATACAGTATCAGAATCAAGCTCCGTACATAAATACAGCACCAGAACCAAACTCGGTACGTGTATATAGTACCAGAACAAATACAGCTCAGTACAGAGATCATTTGCAAATTCAGTTTAACACCTGCCATATAAGTTTGTATGGTGTAAAACTATGGCTCCCAGTATGGCCTGAAAAATGGTAAGGATGTGCTGGGTGTTGCTGTTTCACAAAGAAGAATGCTACTACCCATTATCTCGCTGCAGATCATACAGTAACTACAGTATTGATATAGACAAGAGAAAGAGGTGGAACTCCAAAAATGAATGATTTCAAAGAATCTGGTTTTATTCTCCCATATGTGCAGAAAAAAATGCAACATTTCACCAGCTCAATGCATCCTGTGCCAAGCAGCTTGACAAAGGCTGCATTGAGCAGCAGAAACATTGGCGGCACTCCAAAAATAAAATCATTCATTTTTGGAGTGCTGCCTCTTTCTCTTGTCTTTGCCTGTACCATGGGGATCTTCAAGTCGGATTCCTGGAGGCTGTCACCCACTTTGCCCTGGAGGTCTAGTTCTGCTGTGCTGGCCATATCCCTACCATTTTACAATACTGATATAACGCAGTCAGAGGTACAATAAACAGTTACGTTCAGTGACTTACAGGTGACGTCTTCTCAGAGTCTAGTCGTTCTTTTTCTCTTTTCTTCCCTATCCAGACCTCCATAATGACTTCCCGATCACGACCCATTTCTGCAGAGTTTGCCACTCAGATGTCCAACATTTCCGCAACTGTAAACTAAGACAAAATTCTCATGGTGCCACACACTACGCATCTGATTATAATAGCAACATAAACTGTGTCCCTGAATACAATTGTGTCAAACACTGTAAAATAAAGCACTAAACAATAACAGTAGATAGTGCCCCCTGTAGATCGTGCCCCACATACAGCCCCCTGTATATAGTGAACCTCACACTGCCACTGAAAAACAAATAAACTTTACATACTCACCTGCCCCTGTTCCTACTCGGTCCTCCAGCTATGCAAGCCTGCCTTGACGCAGGCGTTGTCATTGTGCCGCCAGCTTCACTGGTAAAGCGCCAAATGGTGGGGCAAGTTCTGCACAATTGTATCTGCGTCCTGATTCTATTAATTCTACTGATTTGATTAACTGCCTGCCTTCACTGCAGAAATCTAACCTGCTTCACATTCAAATATTCAGCTAAAAATTTATTTATCCCATTTGTTACCATCTTACTGAAAAACCAAAGGTCATGATTAATAAAGGAGATGGGGCAGCAATGGACTACATCAAAAAGGCCTTTATTAGGTTTAGTGGTCACTACCTGGAAGAGATAGCCCTTGCTTATACTATTAAAGAATAAAAAAAAGAAGACGGGAATGTATACCTGAAAATACGGTTTATAATAAACTACTAAAACCTCCTGTCCTGTCCTACAGTCACCATTAGGGTGCGCACACGAGCACATTCCAGGCCTTAAAGGGCCAGTGTTCACACATCTTAATAATTAACTAATTACTCCCAGATCACCCTGGACTATAAAAAGGGCCCTGTCCTTTCACTACTTGCCTGAGCATTGTTTATATTCCTCTGTTAGTCTTGCAAATGGTCCTTTGGTCGTATCCTGTTCCCAGTGTTCCCATGACCTGCTAGCTGTATCCTGTATCCCATGCTGTATTTGTTACTGTGCCATCTCTAGTGTTGGAGTAGTTTTGTGCCGTCTACTACGCCTGCTGAATTACACCACGTCTGGTGTCATCTGCCATGTTTTGCATCACCTGCCACCAAGGTCCCATCTGTACCTAGCTGTTGCTACTGTCTGGACTATTACAGGTACCCTTGTTCTCTGCCTTTATATTGAATTGGTACTCTGTTTGGCCAGCTGCTACCCCGCTATGGCCTAGTGGGTCCACATACCCACAGATCGTGACAGTATGCTCAGGCCATGGACTCCACTAGTCAAACCAAGACCATGACGACATCACAGGTCATGCAGGCAGATATGCTAGATCTCCGATCACCACAGGACTAACTCCTCCAGGCAGTGAACATAATTGCACATCGGCTGGATACGCAAGCTACAGCCATGGCACCTGCTCCTATTGCTCCTGCTGTTCCTCCTATTACACTTCCTGACAGCACCAATTCCTGATTCTCTCTGCCACAACCTCCTCGCTACCACAGAGACGAGAGAACCTGCAGGGGATTTCTGAACCAATGTCAGATCCACTTCAGTCTACATGCCAGAGCATTTCCTTCCGATGGCACAAGGATCACATTCATAGTCTCTCTTCTTACTGGCAAGGCCCTGGCATGGGCGAACCCCATCTGGGAACGTCAGGAACCAGAGATCCGTGACTTACTGTGTTTTCTACAGACTTTCCGCACTGTATTTGAGGAACGTGGACGAGTCTCTTCAGCAGCTGCATCCCTGCTGACCCTTCACCAAGGAGAAACCTCTGTGGGTGAGTACGCCATTCAATTCCGTACCCTGGTGGCAGAACTGACCTGGAACGACGAAGCCTTGGTGGCTACCATCTGGCAGGCTTTATCCTCCCATATCAAAGATGAGCTTGCCGCTCGAGATCTGCCTTCTACCATAGATTACCTCATTTTTCTAGCCATCCGGATTGACATGAGGATCCAGGAATGGTGTCAAGAGGATCACCGGGCCAGAAGACTTCCTAGGCTGGCTCCTAGAATCCAGAAACCCCGGCTGCTTTTATCAGTGCTTCCACTGGAGAAGCCTATACAAGTAGACCGTCTCAAGCTGTCTGTCCAAGAGAAACAACGCAGATGCACTTCGGGACTCTGTCTGTATTGCGGCCTTGGAGGCCATTTTGTGCGTTTGTGTCCCCAAAAGCCAAAAAGATTCCAGCGCCTAGGATTGGTTGGAGAGACAACTCTAGGTGGAAATGGACTAAATAATAAATTGTCCATTCCTGTGACCATAGCGTCCGGTAAGAAGACGCACCAGGTCTCTGCCTACCTGGACTCCGGGTCCGCGGCAAACTTCATCCAACAGGACCTAGTGGATCAGCTCCAGTTGCTGACTGTTCCCTTGGGGACACCACTGGCTGTTGCCTCGGTGGATGGACTTGCTCTGCCCGACCCCTCGTGTCTGAGACCAAGCCACTGAAGCTCCAAGTGGGAGCTCTTCATACCAAGCAGATTACTTTCCTCATCTTGCCCAAAGCATTCAATCCAGTGTTGCTGGGTCTGCCTTTGCTCCGGCTTCATGCCTTGGTTCTGGACTGGAATTCCAGAGAAGTTCTCCAATGGGGCTCCAAATGTCTCCACCGCTGCCGGTCATAGATTCAGCCTGTCCTGCCTCCTATATTTCAGTCGTTGACAGGATTACCCACTTTTGCACAGTTTGCGGACGTCTTTTGCACAGTTTGCGGACGTCTTTTGCAAGAAGGAGGCCGAGGTGCTTCCCCCACACCGGGTGTATGACTGCACGATTGAACTGGTTCCTAATGCTTCACTGCCCCATGGATGGGTATACCCCCTCTCCTTGCCAGAGACTCAGTACATGTCGGCCTATATCAAGGAGAATTTGGAGAGGGGTTTCATACGAAAATCCTCCTCTCCAGCCAGTGGCGGATTCTTCTTTGTAAAGAAAAAAGATGGATCACTTCGACCCTGCATTGACTACCGCGGTCTCAACCAGATCACGGTCAAAAACAAAATACCCTTTGCCACTGATCTTGGAACTATTTGATCGCATACGAGGAGCCAAGATCTTCTCTAAACTAGACTTGCGTGGGGCCTACAACTTAATCAATGATATCTTACAAGATCTCCTCTATGTCTGTGTTGCGGTCTATCTCGATGACATTTTGATTTTCTCTCCAGATCCAATAACACATCGGAGGCATGTCCGTCAAGTCCTGCTGCGATTAAGGGAGAATCGCCTGTATGCCAAGTTGGAGAAAAGAATTCTCTGCCCTTCCTCGGCTACATCATCTCGGATCAGGGTCTCAAGATGGATCCTGAGAAAGTAAAGTCTGTTCTGGAGTGGCCACGTCCTCAGGGCCTGCGGTCCATACAGCGTTTCCTTGGATTCACCAACTTCTACCTGGAATTTATCCCAAACTTCTCTTCACTGATGACACCCATCTCTACTCTTACCAAGAAAGGTATGAATGCCAAGGTGTGGACTCCAGAGGCAGAATCAGCATTCAATAGCCTCAAGAGTGCCTTCACTGCAGCCTCAATCCTCCATCATCCTGATGCCTCTCGACAGTTCTCGTTGGAGGTGGACGCTTTTTCTGTTGGTGCGGGTGCACTTCTGTTCCAGAGAAGCCTCAAAAAGAAAGGCAGTAGTATGTGGATATTACTCGAGACTTTTTTTTCCCTGCAGAGCGCAATTACTCTATTGGGGATTGGGAGTTGTTGGCCATCAAATTGGCTCTTGAGGAGCGGAGACATCTGCTAGAGGGCGCAGCTCATCCCCTCCAGATATACACCGACCACAAGAACCTCACCTATCTCCAGTTGGCTCAATGGCTAAGCCCCCGTCAAGCCAGGTGGTCGCGGTTCTTCACCAGTTTCCAATTTGTGCTCCACTACCGTCCCACTCACAAAAATGTGAGGGCTGATGCCCTGTCCAGGTCGTTTGAAACTGAGGACACTGTGGAGCCCCCTCAATATATCATAGACCCATCCTGCATTTTCACTGCCAGTCCTTTGCAAGTTAGAGACATCCCTCTGGGGAGGACTTTTGTTCGGTTGGCAGACAGCAGAAGAATTCTTCACTGGGGACACAGTGCTCCAAACTGGCTGGGCACGCTGGTATTCATAAGACTCGAGACCTGATAACTCATCATTTCTGGTGGCTTACACTGCCCAAAGATATTGTGAACTTTGTCTCTTCCTGCACTGTGTGTGCTTCTAACAAGGTTGCTCACTCCAAGCCTGTTCGTCTGCTCCAACCCCTGCCTGTGTCCAACACTCCCTGGCAGCACATTGCAATACACTTTGTCACTGATCTTCCTCTCTCAGCAGGATGCAACACTGTCTGGGTGGTGGTGGACCGGTTCTCGAAGATGGCAGATTTTATCCCTGACCGGCCTCCCTTCTGTTCCTTGACTGGCAAATCTCTTTATTCAGCACATCTTCCGCTTGCATGGCTTGCCCCTTCACATCGTGTCTGATCGGGAGGTTTAGTTCACCAAAAAATTCTGGAGAGCCCTCTGTAAACTCCTGGATGTGAAATTGGACTTTTCCTCAGCCTACCACCTCCAGTCCAGTGGTCAAGTTGAGAGGATTAACCAGATCATGGAGAATTACCTCCGCCACTTCATCTCCATGCAGCTTCTTCCATGGGCCGAGTTCTCTTATATTAACCACACAAGTGAGTCCACCACTTCCACAGCATTCTACATTGTGTACAGTCAGTATCCTAGAATCCCTCTTCCTGTGTCAGATACATCTCAGGTTCCCGCAACTGACTCTGCATTTGGGGGCTTTCTGCAAATTTGGCAACAGACCCGGTCCTCTATTCTGCTGGCAGTCAATCACATGAAGCGAAAGGCGGATATAAGAAGAGAGCCGTCTCAGTTTCTTCCGGGTACCAAAGTCTGGCTGTCCTCTAGGAATATCCGTCTGAAGGTGCCTTCATACAAATTTGCCCCAGGTTCCTCGGACCTTTTGAGATCCTGCAACAGATTAACCCTGTCTCCTATAAACTGCCTCCTACCCTCAAAATCCCCAACTCCTTTTATGTGTCCCTCCTGAAGCCTGTGGTCCTGAACTGCTACACTAAAACTCCTAGCCCTGCAGTTGCTCCCAGCGGTTCTTCCGATGTGTTCGAGGTAAAGGAGATCCTGGACATCAAGAGGTTAGGAGGAAGGACTTTTTATTTGGTGGATTGGAAGGGGTTTGGTCCAGAGGAGAGGTCCTGGGAGCCAGAGGAGAACCTCAATGCCCCTACCCTCATTAAGATATTACTCTCTCGCGCTGGACCCAAGAAGAGGGTGCATAAGAGGACCACTTTCATCCTGCCTACGTCTTCCTCCCTGAAGATGCCAGCACATGCGGCCGTCCTGTCCTGCAGTGACCACTAGGATGCACGCACGAGATCATTCCCGGCCTTAAAAGGCCAGCGTCCACACATGTTAAGAATTAACTAATTACTCCCAGATCACCCTGGACTATAAAAAGGGTCCTGCCCCTTCACTCCTTGCCTGAGTTTTGTTTGTATTCCTCTGTTAGTCTTGCAAATGGTCTCTCAGTTGTATCCTGTTCCCTATGTTCCCGTGCCCTGCTACTTGTATCCTGTACTTTATTTGTTCCTGTGCCATCTCTAGCATGGGAGTCGTCTTGTGCTGTCTACTATGCCTGCTGACTTACACCACATCTGGTGTCATCTGCCACATTTTGCATTACCTGCCTCCAAGGTCCCATCTGTGCCGTTGCTACTGTCTGGACTATTACAGGTACCCTTGTGCTCGTACTTTATATTGACTTGGTACTCTGTTTGGCCAGTGGTCCAGATACCCACAGATCGTGACAGAAACTTTTAGCTTTTGCCTCTTTTTTGCTTGCTATTTTAACCTTATTTACACGGTGACTTTACTACTCTATATTATTTAGAAGCAATGATTCAACTGTTTCCCAGCCAAGTTTAAAAGACTTGATCAACTGGCTGCTGCTATAAAAGTAGCCACAAGATAGAGTGCTAAAAAATCCACAGAAGGATTCAAGAGGAGGTTCAGGCACGTCTGATCACTAGCTTCAACTTTCCTTTCGTTGGTGCCCCACTGAATATATAGTTTTGTTGAATATTATTTTTCTAAAAAGGCTAAGGCTGGGATACATGCAGTGACATTTCGTATTTTATGGATCAAGAGAAACGAAAGCAAACTACGAAAAAAATCACTGACTCTGTATGTAAGCATCTGCAAGCAGTCACATGACTGCACTTCAGTTGGGCTTCCCTGGGCAAGTTTTAAAATAAGAGTACATTACAAAGTATCTTACATTGGTATTATAGCTCCATTAAGATATATTTTACATCTTGGATGTAACGAAGAGGGGTTTGGATTCCTTTATAATTTGCAGTACTTATACTTCAACATTTACCTCTGTGTTATAATTGTGAAGTTTCACAACATTACAATCCCAAATTAATGTGTGCGAACTATCAAATAGATATTTGCAAATGTGCTTTAAAAAAAAAAAAAAAGTGAATATGTTTTGCAATGCATCTAGATTCTGTCATTGTTGATATTTGCTTTGCCAAATTTTCCTTGGAAAGCAAGTACTATATGAACATTTTGTTTTTTATGCTGTTCTTTATCATAATTTATGGAACATGCTACACCAAAGTCTTCAACCAATGTATTTCCTATACTGGAGAAAGTAACTCCATAATATTATGTTACTTGCCACAGTGGCTGAGAGTATTCAGCAAGCTATTGTCATTTATAGCAGTCTATAGTCTGCAAATGGGATACAAAACAATAAACTTTCAAAAATCTATAAGCTGCTGATAAATCTTGACAACCCTCTGGGTACCATGCTTCATTTTAGGATTACTGCTACATTTACAAAAGAAATTCCTTTAAAAACTTCTTTAATAATACATAAATGCTTGATATAGTCTTCAAAATAATTTGTACAAATTTGGGGGTACCATTTAAATATTTTATCGTAAAATACTAAAATTTAGATAAGATGCAATGCAAAAGAGAATACATTGAATTTACTTAAAATTGTGAAATATTTAATGGTGTTTAAAATTTCCAATAAATTTAAAATACAGAACATTGCAGTAATTATAGCTGACAAACAAAACATTCTTTCTTAGCTAACCTCATTTTTCAGATTTCGTGCTAAGAAGTGTTCAGCGACATGACCAGGGAGCACATTTTCCAGAAGAACACGATTTAAATTTTCCATTGTCTCAATTTCTTCACGTTCTTTTTTAAACTTGTTCTTCCACAAGAAGTCTAACCTACAGTAATATTCATTCTGTTACAAGAGGACACAGAAATAAAGAAACAATAGGCATTTTGTCCTGCAACAATTCAAATAGTATAAAAGGATCCTTCTTAAAATACTAGTTATATCAACGAGGCATTACATTTTTACGCAGCCCATTTGTTTATTTATATAATAGGGAACTGTACAATTTTCTAATATATATTAATTTTAAATACTGTTGATTTCCCTTTCTTTTACCAGTGCAGTATAGTCACTACACAGTAGAATGGTATAGTCTATGGATTAGTCTTGTGTAATGCATCCATGAGCTAACTGAATAGGACTGACCATATTAACATTACTGAACTGTTTAGACAGTGACTAGACATTCCTTCCAGCCAGGACGGGATGTCTATTCACAATCCCGGCACTTCGTTAACGTTTGTTTGGTACTTACAGCAGAGCAAGCGTAATCTCGCGAGATCTTGCTGTAAATTACAGTTTACAGCGAGATTACACTTGCTCTAACAAAGTGCCGGGATTGTGAATAGACATCCTGTCCTGGCTGGAAGGAATGTCTAGTCACTGTCTAAACACTTCAGTAACGTTAATATGTCAGCATAAGACAGCACATAGCAAACAACGCAGTGTCACTATGCGCTTACTAAATGAATGGAGAGAAGTGCATGGCGCTGATTGGTCAGCATCATACACTCTCTGTACAATGCCCACTTGGTCTAAAGTAAAAACACGCCCACTTGGGCATTAAGAACCTAATTAGCATAAAGCTAAAATCACTCCTAACATGGTGAAAATAGATAGTTTTTCTAAATAAAAAGCTCTGCCGTCACCTACATTATAGCGCCCATCTCCTTATGTAGGAGATAGGGCACTTATAATGTGGTGACAGATCCTCTTTAAAGAGGCTCTGTCACCACATTATAAGTGGCCTATCTTGTACATGATGTGATCGGCGCTGTAATGTAGATTACAGCAGTGTTTTTTATTTAGAAAAACGATCAATTTTGACTGAGTTATGACCTATATTAGCTTTATGCTAATGAGTTTCTCAATGGACAACTGGGCATGTTTTACTATATGACCAAGTGGGTGTTGTACAGAGGAGTGTATGACGCTGACCAATCAGCGTCATACACTCCTCTCCATTCATTTACACTGCAGATAGCGATATAGCTATATCGCTATTTGCAGTCACATAAACACACTATAACGCTACTCATGTGTCATGACAATGAATATACATTACCTCCAGCCAGGACGTGATGTGTATTCATTCTCCTGACCACTTCTGTAGCGTCTCTTTGATTTACAGCACAGCAGGCGTAGTCTCACGAGATTACGCTGTAAACTGTCATTCACAGCGAGATCTCGCTGTGCTGTGCTGTAAATCACACAGACACTACAGAAGTGGTCAAGAGAATGAATACACGTCACGTCCTGGCTGGAGGTAATGTATATTCATTGTCATGACACATGAGTAGAGTTATAGTGTGTTTATGTGACTGCAAATAGCGATATAGCTATATCGCTATCTGCAGTGTAAATGAATGGAGAGAAGTGTATGACGTTGATAGGTCAGCGTCATACACTCCTCTGTACAACGCCCACTTGGTCATATAGTAAAACACGCCCAGTTGTTCATTGAGAAACTCATTAGCATAAAGCTAATATAGGTCATAATTCAGTCAAAAATGATCGTTTTTATAAATAAAAAACACTGCTGTAATCTACATTACAGTGCTGATCATATTATGTACAAGATAGGCTACTTATAATGTGGTGACAGAGCCTCTTTAACTTTACTAACAGCATGACATCACCTGAAGACATGCAGAAAATTTACACAAGTAAACACTCACAGTGAAGTTGTAGTGCAGTAACCACAATAATAAGCATTACTTCAACATTAGTTCTCAGCCCATAAATGTTAAGCAAGAAGTCATATAATGTGTGTGGGGCAAGTAACAAATGCCATGTTTAGTCCTACTCAATTATTCCATGGATGGATGTATTACACAGGACTGATCCATGGGCTATGCCATTCTACCGTGCAGAGCCATGGACATCTGCACTGGTATAAAGCTGGCCATACAAATTATAGAAAAGTTGTCCAAACCCATACGAATTCAGCGGGACAGTCCCAGATTCCAGGCGGTGTCCCGCTGTCCCGGGCAGCTGCTGTTATATCCCAGTGTCAACCGTATCTGCATCCTCAGGACGCAAATACAGTTGAATCCAATGCTGAAGCAAGGAACCATTCGCTCTCTGCTTCAGCATTCAAGTATGGAGCCCCGTGCCAGAGCAACGCAAGCTCTCTTGCTGGGGACTCCTGTGTTGGGAAAGCCCTTGATGTCACTGTCCATATATGGACAGTGACATCAGTGGCTCCTCCAAAAGTGGAATTCCCATACAGAACATTGTCAAGTTAAAGTTTGCCACTGTATTTAATGCATAAGGAGGCAAGATAACGATGGCTACATCCATTTGGATAATGACATCAGGAGCTCCCCCCCCCCCGGAGCAGAATCCCCAACCAGAGCAGTGCCATTGTTCTTTGGGATTTATTTTTTAGACATTCACCATGCAATATAAATAAAATGTTAACTTATTCTGCTCCTGGAGTAGCCCCTGATGTCACTATCCATATATGGACAGTGACATCAGGAGCTCCTCCTGGATCGGAATAACCAGCCAGAGCGTTGCCGATGCTCTGGCTGGGGATTCCGCTCCTAGATGGAGCTCCAATGGCGCTATCTACAGGGGGGTTGTGCTATCTTTAAGGGGGTGTGGCACTATCTGGGCACTGGAGCTCTGAATGTGAGCACTGGCACTTTAGATGTGGGCACTGTGGCACTATGTGGGCACTGTGGTAGTATGTGGGCACTGCCACTATCTACATGGGCACTATCTACAATGGGCACTCTGCCACTATCTACAGGAGCATTTCAGTACTGCGGGGCATTATACTGTATTGGGGCATCTGTGTGGGCTTTATGCTATATGGGGCAGCTATGGGGCATTATACTGTATGGGAGAATTTGTGTGGGCATTATACTATACAGGGGCATCTGTGTGGGCATTATACTGTACGGGGGCATCTGTGTGGGCATTATACCGTGTGGGAGGCACTATGGGTTATTATTCTGTGTGGGGGCAGCTATCGTGGTATTACACTGTGTGGGGTTCTATGGGGGCATTATACTGTGGGGAGGTGCCATCGGAGCATGATACTTTGTGGGCTGAATCGGGTGTGTACAAGCAGGGTTAGAAGCGTGGCTTAAAAGAAAAAAAATTGACATGCCGGGGAGGTTATGCCTCCTTGCGATACTTGAAAGTTGGGAGGTATGCCAAACCAAGTAATTTCAGTGGGATTGGCCAACAATGTAATGTGTATGGGAGCCTCCTGAATGTTCTCCAAATGCAAATGTCAGGAACATGAACAAATCTCATCCACATACTGCAGAACAAATCTGCTGAGAATACCAGCATAAATTGACCTGCGGTGCATATTTTCAATCCCCTTTCACTTTTTAAATAAACATGCACGCTCAGCCAAGCTGATCATGCATGTTTATCCCCTTAATGACCGCCGATACGCCTTTTTACGGCGGTCATTAGTGGGCTTTATTCTAGAGCGCCGCCAAACTACGTCGCTGCTGTAGAATAAAGTAAACAGAGCAGGGAGCCGTGAAATCTCCCTGCTCTCAGCTGCCAGAAGCAGCTGAGGGCTGGGGGCGTCCCTGCTCTGCCGGGTGAGATCGATATTAGTATCGATCTCACCTGTTTAACCCTTCAGATGCGGTGCACAATAGCGAGCACCGCATCTGAATGGTTTTGCAGAGAGGGAGGGAGCTCCCTCTCATCTCACTGACACCCGGCGATAAAATCGCCGAGTGTCTGTGTCTTCTATGGCAGCCGGGGGTCTAATAAAGACCCCCAGGTCTGCCTGCAGCGAATGCCTGCTAGATCATGCCGCAGGCATGACCTAGCAGATGCCTGTCCGTTTTAAACGGACAGGCAGTAATACACTGCAATACAAAAGTATTGCAGTGTATTATAATAGCGATCGGAGGATAGTGAAGTCCCCTAGTGGGACTAGTAAAAAAGTAAAAAAAGTTTAATAAAGTTAATAAAAAAAAAAAGTGAAAAAAAAAAAATGAAAAACCCAGCTTTTCCCCTTACAAAATGCTTTACTATTAAAAAAAACTACAATAAAGCAAAAAAGTTAAACATATTTGGTATCGCCGCGTCCGTAACGACCCCGACTATAAATCTATTACATTATTTAACCCGCACTGTGAACGCCGTAAAAAATAAAATAAAAAACAATGGAAAAATTGCTGTTTTCTGTTAATCCTGACTTTAAAAAAATGTGATAGAAAGTGATCAAAAAGTCGCATCTACTCTCAAATGGTACCAATAAAAACTGCAAGTCGTCCCGCAAAAAACAAGACCTTATACAGCTATGCCGACGCAAAAATAAAAAGTTACAGCTCTTCGAATGTGACAATGGAAAAATCTAAAAAATGGCTTGGACATAAGGGCCCAGAATGCCAGCAGGGGGAAGGGGTTATAGTGGAGTTGGGTGGAATAGATGCAAACAGCTGTTGCATGTGCATGTATATCTTAAGAAAAATTTGTGTGCAGTGTTTTAAATATTTCAAAGTTATTTGGTTTCTTATTATATACGGTATATAAATACATTTATTAATTAAAGTACAGATTACTCTTATAATATTATATATACAAAAGCTGCACACATTTTTTATCAACTATTATTTTTAGGGTTTTTTGTTGTTTAAGAAACAAGACAAAAGTAGGTAAGTACAAAAAATGTATATAGATCTGCCAACATGAGCATTAATCCAAAAGCTGAATGCAATAACGGGTACATTTAGTTAAAACGTGATACCACAGAATAACATTGTACTTTTGCATATTCAATTTGCACACATGCGTACGTAGTTTGGCTTTAATGATGGATCACACAACTTGCACTATAATGGTGTATACACACGGTGCGGTTTTGGCACATTTTTTTGCAGTGCGGCTGAAAACTGCACTGAAAAAATGCATTTGTTTTTACCGCATTTTCTCCGGTTCTGCAGTTAGCATGGAAACTGCAGCAAATCATAGTAAAAAAGCATGTGGTTTTGCAGTGAGGTTTTTGGCCGTGCGGCAAAACTGCACCATTTGAATATACTCTAAGGGAAGGATTTACTAACACAAAGTATACACCAATAAGTACTTCTTGTATTATTGATATTGTTCCATTACTTTACACCTTAGGTATCTTTCACACAGTACAGATTTGGTCAGCATTTTGCATCTGTATTTTTAAGCCAAAACCAGAACCTATACACTGTAAGGCCTGATTTACACGAGCGTGTGCGTTTTGCGCGCGCAAAAAATGCTGCATTTTACGTGCGTTTGTATTGCGTATGCACTGCGTATACGCAGCGTTGTTGCGTTTTAAATGCGCGCACGACTAGCGTTTGCATCGCGCGTAAAAAACGCAGAGGGGATTAGTGGGACGCCAGCCTACAAATAGGCCAGCTGGCCCAACCCCTGCTTGCTGGGAGAAGGCTGTTTAGAACCTTATTTCCGCCTCTCCAGAAACAACAGTGTGTGTTTCTCCCTTCACGTTGGAATCGGCTTGACACGCCACTATTATGCCTTCGCCATCGCTGGTGAGTGTGCTTCTTGTCTGGATGATCTCACGTCGGTTTGGCGAACGGCGACACATGCTGCAGCACCATACACCTGTAAGAAGTCGCATTTGGGTTCATCCACTTGTGGCCCAACGGACAATAAAAGGCCATTTCCATACCCTGTATGAGGACTTACGCCGGCATACAGACAAATTTCGAGCCTTCTGCCGCATGTCTGTGGCCACATTTGACCTACTGCTTGAGCAAACTCGCTCTGGTCTCACCTACCAGAATACCAACATGAGGCGCTGCATTTCGGCCGAGGAACGGCTGCTTGTGACCTTGAGGTATGTGTGCAGCTGCTCTAACTTAGTCCATGACGCTGTCTGCTTCACCAGCCCCCCCTAACATGTGTTCTGCCTTTCTTTATCTTTCTCGTTGTTTTATAGATTTCTGGCCACAGGCAATAGTTATCATTCGTTGCATTTCAAATTTCTTTTGGGAGTGACCACCATTTCATTCATTGTCACATCCACCTGTGTCGTGTTGTGGCAGAGGTTAAAGAGCACGGTAATGCCTCAGCCCACGACAGAACAGTGGCTAAGTATTTCAGAGGGATTTCTTAGAGCTACAGAATTTCCAAATTGCATTGGTGCCCTAGACGGCAAACAAATTCGTGTGAGAAAGCCCCCACACAGTGGCTCCCAATACTATAACTACAAGCAGTATTTTTCTATGGAATTGTTAGCCTTGGCGGACACGAATTATTGTTTCACTATTGTTGACATTGGCTCGTATGGAAGCTCGGCCGATGCACGCATATTCCGTTCATCAAGAATGGGGAAACGACTCGTGAATAGGCGACTGGCGGTGCCGGAACCTTCCATCCTCCCGGGGTCCAGCGGCCCCCCAATCCCGTATGTTATCGTGGCGGATGAGGGGTTTGCACTCACAAGGCAAGTCATGCGTCCCTTTGCAAGAAGGGGCTTGGATGACCGTCGGCGCATGTTCAATCTCCGCCTGGGCCGAGCTCGGCGATGTGTGGAATGTGCTTTTGGCATTATGTCAAACAGGTGGCGTGTCTTTCTGTCAACAATGCAATTGTCCATGCCGAATGTCACACGTTTTATACAAGCGGGTGTAGTTCTGCATAACTTCTGCCGCATTAATGATGCTAGCTTTGATGCAGAATATATCCTAACACATGCAGGCACCAGTGACAATGGCCCGGTGATTCGTCTCGGCCGATCTGTCTCTTCCGGTCTTCGAGTGCGGGATACTTTGGCGGCATATTTTGAGTGCCCATCTGGACCCGCACCGTGGGGGGTTGATGACCTTTGAAGGGGTGTCTGTTGTTTGCCGGCTTCACTCCACACGTCACATGTGACCTGTTATTTTGTGTTTTTTTGGGGTTGGTGGTGGGTTAGGGACTCGCAAAACATGAGGACCCTTGACGCGGGTTGCGAGCTTACATCTCTCGGGGTTTGAGCAGGACTTTAGACAGTTGGCGACGTACTTTCCAGAAATATCATGTTGTGCGGCCCAAAGTTGGGAAAGTCCAATAGCAAGTGTACTTAGTTTGCTTCGGGGCCCATGGCAGCACCTAAACGTTGCCACCATTTGCAATCCATGTCAAACCCCGAGAGATTAACTAAAACCTCATATCACGTGTGTATGCATTGGACCAAAAGGCCAGAAGTGTGTGAGAGTGTAGGCCAAGGAAATGTGTGCCAAACCTTGTGTTGTGTGGTATCAATGAATAACAACACGAAATCCAACCAGTAACCATGATTTTTTTTAATGCTGTGTTTGGCCACAACACAAACTATTTGCATCACAACATAAACACCAACATGGTGTATATTAATACACATCCAAGAAAAGAAAACTAAAGAAACTTTGGCAGGCCTGCACCACACACTACTGTGGCGTCCAAAACTATTGCCACCAACACACTCATAAGTGTTGGTATTGTTGGCCCGGGGAGGCATACGCCTGCATTTCAGCACCACTATGCTGGTCCTGGAGCTGGATATTTGGATTGTGGGGCGGTCTGGAGGCGTCGATCAATGTGACTATCGACGCCTGCAGACGGCCCATACGGTCCATGGGCACCAGTCGTAGGAGGGGAACGATGCTTCGTCCAAACGCATCATTCCCGTCCTCTTCACCGGCTCGCCTAAGATACTCGAGGACACGAGTATCTACCTGGGCAGATGTGGAGGGCTGTGGAGCACGGACACGGCGACTGCGGGCACGCACGGGGCGCTCCTCTGCTGGGGAGGCGACGGCCCCTGCTGACTGGCCAGGTGCGGGCTCCTGGGGTGTCGGCTCTGGGCTGGGCGGCAGGACATTGGGAGCAGGAGGTTCTTCCCGAGACTCGCCCACCTCAGTCTCCTCTGCGGTGTCCTCCAAATTGTCGGTGGTTCTACAAGGAGAAAAAAACGTAAGAATGGAATATTGAACAATGCCCACACCAACACGTTGGCAAACAGGGCATGTGCAAACACACATTAGACACATGCAAAGGCATAAACTCTTATGTGCGCATCTCCATGATGTCCTTCAAGAACATGAGCTGCTTAGTGTAGATATACGGGCGTTTGCGAGATGCACCATCTCCGCTGCGTCCCCTGTCGCCCATCTCTCGCCGAAATTGATCACGGCAGCTCCGCCACCGTGTCTTGATATCTTGGACTGTTGGATTTAACAAACACATAACACGCCATCAGAACTATCACCTCTAACTTCTAAATGAAGGGCCCTGCAGTGCCTATGACGTGGGACACGGTGATGCGCCTGCTCCACCAAAGTTCCTCGTGAGAATGCGACGGAAAACACATACAGGGCCCCAGGTCTTCTATAGGGATGACAGGCATTGACAGAAAATGTGTGGTACTCACCCAACCGAGTGCGGTCCCGGGTTCGGCCACTCTCCCACTCCTGCTCAAATAGATTCTGGGCGACCACCTCCCAGGCGTCCTCCTTCACCGTCCTATTGTGGTACTCCTCGGATCGCGTGTCCCAGATTGCTGGATGGTCCTGGACAAAGAGGATGAGGCGCTCGACGTCCATCCCGAGCGGCATGGCAGTAGATTCGTTGACACACAGCAAGCAACCTTGACAGAGTCTCCAGGCACTGAGTAGGCTTGCCCCCTCGCACTGGAAACGCAGGCACTTCCTGGTTTGCCTTTGCTTTGTCTAGCTTTATAGACTCTTTTGCATGGACATAACAGCTCTTGCGTGATTTTCGCGCATGCAACGCTGGAGCGTCCGTGTGGCATGCGTTGTTTTCACGCACCCATTGACTTCAATGGGTGCGTGATGCGCGAAAAACGCACGATTTTAGAACATGTCGTGAGTTTACGCAACGCACTCATGCTGCGCAAAATTAACGCATCGTCTAAACTGCCCCATAGAGTAATATAGGTGCGTACGACACGCGTGAAAAGCACGCGCGTCGCACGCGCGTATATTACGCTCGTGTAAATGAGGCCTAAAAGTATAATGCAAAACATCTATCGCGGCAAAGGGTACCCAGTTAACTATTCATAGAGACAAGTACTGTAGCTGTATTTTTTTTTTTTTACTGGCTAGCTGACATTATTGGCTATTCATCTCTTGTCTAATGCACTCTTGGTTTTGGCTAAAAAACATGGTTGCAAAATTTAGACCAAATCAATGTGTAAAGCGGGTTAAATTACCATACACTGGAGGCAGACTAAGAACCGATCAACTTCTTTATTAAAAGGAGTGTATACGTTTCAGCAAATCGGTCAATAACCAATGTTTCACGTGAGTTCCCATTGTGGCCGTTGGTGTCAAAGAAATCTGTGGACGCAGGGATAGTTTACCCATATTCCTTCCCTTTCTTCCATCAGTTGGTTGAAGTTAATGGACAGCTACTACGTATCCTGCATAAATAGAAGCTTTACCTTGCCATCAAAGCCGAATCCATCAGGTCAGCAGGACTGAAGGCTCGGCTGAGAGCAGGTCACGCAGGATACAGCTGTTATCGATCACATCTAATTCCATGAATTTATATGCGATCGCTATTAGCTGGAACCTGCAAGTCAAAGACACGCAGGACCCACTCTGTCGAGCCATCAGTCCTGCTGATCTGATGGATTCGGCTTTGATGGCAAGATACACCTTCTATGTATACAGGATACATAGAAGCTGTATCTCAAAACATAAAAACATTTATTAAAAAAAACTATTTAATGCTTGCTTAAAATCCCATAATATATTGTGTATACAGTGAAGGAAATAAGTATTTGATCCCTTGCTGATTTTGTATGTATGCCCACTGTCAAAGACATGAACAGTCTAGAATTTTTAGGCTAGATTAATTTTACCAGTGAGAGATAGATTATATAAAAAAAAAAAAAAATTTAAAATCACATAGTCAAAATTATATATATTTATTTGCATTTTGCACTGTGAAATAAGTATTTGATCCCCTACCAACCATTAAGAGTTCAGCCTCCTCCAGACCAGTTACACGCTCCAAATTAACTTGGTGCCTGCATTAAAGACAGCTGTCTTAAATGGTCACCTGTATAAAAGACTCCTGTCCACAGACTCAATTAATCAGTCTGACTCTAACCTCTACAACATGGGCAAGACCAAAGAGCTTTCTAAGGATGTCAGGGACAAGATCATAGACCTGCACAAGGCTGGAATGGGCTACAAAACCATAAGTAAGACGCTGGGTGAGAAGGAGACAACTGTTGGTGCAATAGTAAGAAAATGGAAGACATACAAAATGACTGTCAATCGACATCGATCTGGGGCTCCATGAAAAATCTCACCTCGTGGGGTATCCTTGATCCTGAGGAAGGTGAGAGCTCTGCCGAAAACTACACGGGGGGAACTTGTTAATGATCTCAAGGCAGCTGGGACCGCAGTCACCAAGAAAACCATTGGTAACACATTACGCCGTAATGGATTAAAATCCTGCAGTGCCCGCAAGGTCCCCCTGCTCAAGAAGAAACATGTACAGGCCCGTCTGAAGTTTGCAAATGAACATCTGGATGATTCTGAGTGATTGGGAGAAGGTGCTGTGGTTAGATGAGACTAAAATGGAGCTCTTTGGCATTAACTCAACTCGCCGTGTTTGGAGGAAGATACATGCTGCCTATGATCCAAAGAAAACCGTCCCCACTGTCAAGCATGGAGGTGGAAACATTATGTTTTGGGGGTGTTTCTCTGCTAAGGGCACAGGAATACTTCACCGCATAAATGGGAGAATGGATGGAGCCATGTACCGTCAAATCCTGAGTGACAACCTCCTTCCCTCCACCAGGACATTAAAAATGTCTCGTGGCTGGGTCTTCCAGCACGACAATGACCCGAAACATACAGCTAAGGCAACAAAGGAGTGGCTCAAAAAGAAGCACATTAAGGTCATGGAGTGGCCTAGCCAGTCTCCAGACCTTAATCCCATCGAAAACTTATGGAGGGAGCTGAAGATCTGAGTTGCCAAGCGACAGCCTCGAAATCGTAATGATTTACAGATGATCTGCAAAGAGGAGTGGGCCAAAATTCCATCTAACATGTGTGCAAACCTCATCATCAACAACAAAAAACGTCTGACTGCTGTGCTTACCAACAAGAGTTTTGCCACCAAGTATTAAGTCTTGTTTGCCAAAGGGATCAAATACTTATTTCTCTGTGAAAAATGCAAATAAATGTATATAATTTTGACAATGTGATTTTCTGTTTTTTTTTTATATAATCAATCGCTCACTGGTAAAATTAACCTAGCCTAAAAATTCTAGACTGTTCATGTCTTTGACAGTGGGCAAACTGACAAAATCAGTAAGGGATCAAATACTTATTTCCTTCACTGTATATATATATATATATATATATATATATTTCAAAAAGAAAAATCAAAAAAATATTTTCCAAAACATACCAGGCACTCTTTGGGATAAGAATAATTTTGTACAAATTTTTATTAAATTCCATATAAAAATATATTTTTTAAAGATTTTTCATGTATAAATATATCTCTTTCCTCTATTATCCATGATACAAAGAAAATTTATATAGGAAAAGGAAAGGGTTTGAACAAACACATTTGTTTCAAACTAGATGTACATAATTTAAAAATGTCTCCTGGCCAGGATACCAACACAGACTTTTATAACGTTACTTCCATTAATTTATCCCCCTCTAAGCATAATAACATATAATGATAAGATGTCTAAGTAGTATCAATTCTATGCACAAGCCATAATCAGACCCATATAGGAAATTAGCTATAAGAACCGGTTCTGAAGATTTTTTATTCAGACACCGTTGATCTCAGTTCACACTTGCGTTTTTTTCTTTTTCCTCCTTCTTTTAGAATTATGGTCCGAAACCAACAGGAACAGTTCCACTTATGTGGTAGCAATGCAGATATAAATAAAGAGTTGAATACTCATCTTTATGTTGATCTCGCAACTCAAGGTGGACTCGAAGTTCACTCTTTTCCACTGTGTTACTCTTCCTGGGCCAATTGTAGGTTTAAGGCAAATTTTAGAGATATATCAATCGGGTGTTTCACCCCTTAGATCTCTTCAATGGCAGACCACAGTTTCCACATCGGAAAATCTCCTTATATCCGCTACATCCACGGTCAGTGCTTATGTTAAATAGCTTGGATCTTCTTATACTCGGGGGCAGCCGAGATTTCACCCAAAGGTGAACAAATTTTAGCAATGGAGCACACTCCTACAATGAAGAGTCGGTATCGTGCTATGCCGGTATCAACGTTGGATTTTCTGTTCAGACACCAGGTAAGCAAATTTTAGCAATGGAACACACTCCTCATTGGAGAGTCGGTATCCTGTTATGCTGGTATCCACGTTGATTTTTTCTGGCAACTCTGGAGACTACAAGACGAGGCAAGGTTGACGTCATTACCTGCCAAGTGTAAACTAATTGATCAGCTGAAGCGTTTCATCCCGGACCGGGATTTCCTCAGAGCCATTTCATGAGTTCAGTAAAGTCTGGCACTTTTATAGTGCCGAATTTAAAGGGAACTGGACCCATATATAAAGATATCACATTAAGTACTCATAGAATCCAATGATTCAAGTCCAAAACATCATGTTATACACATGTTTTATCTATATCTATAGATTCCCCTCAGTATTTCATCAAACATATCTATCAGGAGACATACATATATAAAGTGCCAAAATACATACACACAGAATATTGCATATAAATTCCCATTTTGTTGAAATAAGAAATATTCATTTATCCCTAACAAACCTATTAGTGATCAGCAGTGTCTAAATGAAATAAAATAAAACAAAATAAAACATAATAAAAATTATAAGAAAATGTAAATAATAAATAAATTAAATAAAAATAAATAAATCAAAAATCCAAAATATTAAATAATTTCAAATTAATTATAAGAGATCCATGATGCATTTCAAATGGTATAATACTAGTCTAACGTCAATCCTATCTAAGGACTGTCCATAGGTCTTAAGGACATAACGCCCCTATTTTCGGAGGCGAATATTAAATCCTTGGATCCCTGAAGCGTCTTTGTCTGAACCTGGGGAAGCCCTTTGGATATCCTCTCATGTTTTGGTAGCGATTTTGTCTATTGGTCACTTCGGTGGGAGCTGCGTGGATTTTTAAGGGCCGGCTGTGAGACAGCGTCCCGTGAGTTTCCCACGCACCAACCGCCGAGCTGATTTTCCTTTATAAACACTTTTTCCCACGGGATAAATTGATAAAGCCTGATGGGTGCCCTCTGACCCTGGGTGATGGGGACTCGGTCCCTCCGGAAATGATTTTCGGGTTGGACCCCCTCCCTGTCGCCCAGGGACAGAGGATATTCTGCTTGACCTCTCGATAGATATATATAACAATTAAAAAATTAATATCTTTTTTGCTGGTTTACGTTATATTCCAGTAATAAACAGGGGCGTTATGTCCTTAAGACCTATGGACAGTCCTTAGATAGGATTGACGTTAGACTAGTATTATACCATTTGAAATGCATCATGGATCTCTTATAATTAATTTGAAATTATTTAATATTTTGGATTTTTGATTTATTTATTTTTATTTAATTTATTTATTATTTACATTTTCTTATAATTTTTATTATGTTTTATTTTATTTTATTTAATTTAGACACTGCTGATCACTAATAGGTTTGTTAGGGATAAATGAATATTTCTTATTTCAACAAAATGGGAATTTATATGCAATATTCTGTGTGTATGTATTTTGGCACTTTATATATGTATGTCTCCTGATAGATATGTTTGATGAAATACTGAGGGGAATCTATAGATATAGATAAAACATGTGTGTAACATGATGTTTTGGACTTGAATCATTGGATTCTATGAGTACTTAATGTGATATCTTTATATATGGGTCCAGTTCCCTTTAAATTCGGCACTATAAAAGTGCCAGACTTTACTGAACTCATGAAATGGCTCTGAGGAAATCCCGGTCCGGGATGAAACGCGTCAGCTGATCAATTAGTTTACACTTGGCAGGTAATGACGTCAACCTTGCCTCGTCTTGTAGTCTCCAGAGTTGCCAGAAAAAATCAACGTGGATACCAGCATAACAGGATACCGACTCTCCAATGAGGAGTGTGTTCCATTGCTAAAATTTGCTTACCTGGTGTCTGAACAGAAAATCCAACGTTGATACCGGCATAGCACGATACCGACTCTTCATTGTAGGAGTGTGCTCCATTGCTAAAATTTGTTCACCTTTGGGTGAAATCTCGGCTGCCCCCGAGTATAGGAAGATCCAAGCTATTTAACATAAGCACTGACCGTGGATGTAGCGGATATAAGGAGATTTTCCGATGTGGGAACTGTGGTCTGCCATTGAAGAGATCGAAGGGGTGAAACACCCGATTGATATATCTCTAAAATTTGCCTTAAACCTACAATTGTCCCAGGAAGAGTAACACAGTGGAAAAGAGTGAACTTCGAGTCCACCTTGAGTTGCGAGATCAACATAAAGATGAGTATTCAAATCTTTATTTATATCTGCATTGCTACCACATAAGTGGAACTGTTCCTTTTGGTTTCGGACCATAATTCTAAAAGAAGGAGGAAAAAGAAAAAAACGCAAGTGTGAACTGAGATCAACGGTGTCTGAATAAAAAATCTTCAGAACCGGTTCTTATAGCTAATTTCCTATATGGGTCTGATTATGGCTTGTGCATAGAATTGATACTACTTAGACATCTTATCATAAGGGCATGACCACACGTGGCGGATTTCCTCCGCAACTGTCCGCATCAATGCCGCACAGAATCTGCGTTGCAGATTCTGCTGCGGATCTGCACAAAATGTGCAGTACATTGATGCGGACTAGCTGCTGCGGACTGCGGGAAAAGTGCTTCCCTTCTCCCTATCAGTGCAGGATAGAGAGAAGGGACAGCACTTTCCCTAGTGAAAGTAAACGATTTTCATACTTACCGGCCGTTGTCTTGGTGACGCGTCCCTCTTTCGGCATCCAGCCCGACCTCCCTGGATGACGCGCCAGTCCATGTGACCGCTGCAGCCTGTGCTTGGCCTGTGATTGGCTGCAGCCGTCACTTAGACTGAAACGTCATCCTGGGAGGCCGGACTGGAGACAGACGCAGGGAGTTCTCGGTAAGTATGAACTTATATATTTTTTAACAGATACATGTATATTGAGATCGGTAGTCACTGTCCCGGGTGCAGAAACAGTTACTGCCGATCGCTTAACTCTTTCAGCACCCTGGACAGTGACTATTTACAGACGTCTCCTAGCAACGCTCCCGTCATTACGGGAGCCCCATTGACTTCCTCAGTCTGGCTGTAGACCTAGAAATACATAGGTCCAGCCAGAATGAAGAAATGTCATGGTAGTAAAACCAATACGCTCCGCAGCACACATAAGATCTGCGGACTTCATTGCAGAATTTTTGACTCTCCATTGAAGTCAATGGAGAAATTCCGCCATGAGTCCGCCACTGCTCCGCAACAGACAGAGCATGCTGCGGACACCAAATTCCGCTCCGCAGCCTATGCTCCGCAGCGGAATTTTACGCCTCGTCTAAACGAACACTGCTAAATTAAAGTGTAAGTCAATGGACAAACGGCACCGCTGCGGATTAACGCTGCGGAGTGTCCGCAGCGGAATTTAAGTGAAATTCCGCCACGTGTGAACCCAGCCTTATATGTTATTATGCTTAGAGGGGGATAAATTAATGGAAGTAACGTTATAAAAGTCTGTATTGGTATCCTGGCCAAGATACATTTTTAAATTATGTACATCTAGTTTGAAACAAATGTGTTTGTTCAAACCCTTTCCTTTTCCTATATAAATTTTCTTTGCATCATGGATAATAGAGGAAAGAGATATATTTATACATGAAAAATCTTTAAAAAATATATTTTTATATGGAATTTAATAAAAATTTGTACAAAATTATTCTTATCCCAAAGAGTGCCTGGTATGTTTTGGAAAATATTTTTTTTATTTTTCTTTTTGTATTATTGCTCTCCGAAACGGCACCGTGCTATATATGGATTGCATATTTTGGGATTTCTATTAGGTATGGTGTATAACCATTTATCCTGTTTAGCTTATATATATATATATATATATATATATATATATATATATATATATATATATATATATATATATATATATATATATATATATACATACATACAGAAGACGTCGAGGAAATAACAACGGCAGTCACACGGACAAATGACACATTCGTCTGAATAAGGCCTAAAAAAGAAAGTGACGACCAAATTACACGTTCGTCTGAATAAGGTCTAAAAAAAAAACTAAAAAATAATTTCAGAATAGCGGTTTTCTTTTTGTTCATCCTGCCTCCCAAAAATTAGAATAAAAAATGCCTATGCATCCACAAATGGTACAAATACACATGACAAGTGGTGTTGTAAAAAACAAGCCCTCTTTGGGTCAGCTCACATGTTGCTTAAATACTGTGGTTTTTCTGCAACGGAATTTCTTGTGGAAAATCCACAGCAAATACAGTAGCAGCAAAGTAGATGAGATAAAACAAATCTCATCCACAAGCTGCATAATTACTGAGTGGAAAAACCTCTCAGAAATTGACCTGCGGTGCAGAATTTTATTTTGCAGCATGTCAATTGTATTTGCGTAAACGCTGCTTCTTTGTTGCTTTGTTGTTAAAATTCAGTGGGGAGGTAAATCCCGCAACAAATAGCAGTTGTTGTGTTTTTGCGGGGGGTTCGCAGCGATCCCGTTGCAAAAAACGCAATTCAGAGAAAAATAAATCTCATACTTACCCAGAAGTCTGTGTTCCTCCCTCCAGCGTGGCCTCCTGGGATGACGTTTCATCCTATGTGACCGCTGTAGCCAATCACAGGAGGCCGGCATGTATGATATCAGAGGGCCGGTCTCATGGGAGGGATGACGCTTCATCCCATGTGACTGCTGCTGCAGCCAATCACGGGCTGCAGTAGTTTCCTGAGATGAAACGTCACCCCAGGAGGCCAGCCTACTAGCAGGCCGGTTAATGCATCAGTTTTCTGCAGCGAGCATTCCGCCGAAAAACTGCACCACAGTTTGTTGCGCTTTTCTGCCCAGAATTCCCTGCGGCACACAGGGCGGATACGCTGCGTGCTTGCGTGCTTTTACGCAGTGTATCTGCCCCATGTGAACACGGCCTTACTTCTACATCGACAGAAAAAATAAAAAGAGTGATCTATTTCCAGCATTTTTTTTTTTAATGTTGAAGATTTTGGCTAACAGTTAATGAAAACCCAAAATTTTTTGTCTCAGAAAATTTGAATATTATATAAGCCCAACTTCAAAAATGATATTAAATACTGAAATGTTGGCCTACTGAAAAGTATGTACAGAATATGCACTCAATACTTTTTTGGGGCTCCTTTTGCATGAATTACTGCATCAATGTGGTGTGGCATGGAGGCGATCAGCCTGTGGCACTGCTGAGGTGTTATGGAACCTCAGGTTGCTTTGATAGCAGTCAGGCGAGTTTGCTGGCCAATCAAGCACAGTGATATACTGTGGTTATTAAACCAAATATTGGTACTTTTGGCAGTGTGGGCAGGTGCAAAGTCCAGCTGGAAAATGAAATCAGCATCTCCATAAAGCTTGTCAGCAGAGGGAAGCATGAAGTGCTCTAAAATTTACGGAATCCAACACCTCCAGACCCTCGTCCTCTCAAGGACTGTACACTGTGCACGGCTTGAGTGATTCAATCAGCTCACTAAATCTAAAGACCTTTGGCTGAATTGCCGTCAAACTGAGGCCAGTCAGACAGAGAGATGAGGTGGAGTAATGGATTCTAAAGAACATAGTAAGGAGAATCGAAGTTTCGAGTTTTCATCTGAATAAAGGTAATATAATTTTGTTTATATATATTTTTTATTATTTTTCAGATTTAGATGTTATAAGGTTATGTTATAAAAACCTAAGTTGGATCTTAGGTACTAAGAGAAGTCTTAGTTATATTAAGCAAAGGACTTAATATAAAAACTTGAGAATACTGTTCTCGAGGTTTAGAAGTCCATAGCCTGTGTGAGAAGGCTACAGGTAATAAATAACTCTGTGCAGCACGTTAAAGATAAAGTACTTAGAGATTTGGAGGATCTCTTAAAGATTAAGGATTATCGAGTATTACGATTATTTGTCTAATAAAGTTCAAGATTGTGATTAAAAGTATTGAATGATTGTTATAGAATGAGACTCCTTGACTGTGAAGATTGAATGTATGAGGGTTAAATAAATAAAACCCTGTGTGTATAAGGGAGTCCATTTAGGTAAAATTGTTACCAGGACAAATTAGTAAGAAAAATACTGTTCAAACGCCCAGGAACATTAAGTATACAGTGAAGGAAATAAGTATTTGATCCCGTGCTGATTTTGTCAGTTTGCCCACTGTCAAAGTCATTAACAGTCTAGAATTTTTAGGCTAGGTTAATTTTACCAGTGAGAGATAGATTATATAAAAATAAAAAAAAGAAAATCACATAGTCAAAATTATATATATTTATTAGCATTGTGCACAGAGAAATAAGTATTTGATCCCTTTGACAAACAAGACTTAATACTTGGTGGCAAAACCCTTGTTGGCAAGCACAGCAGTCAGACGTTTTTTGTAGTTGATGATGAGGTTTGCACACATGTTAGA
The DNA here is from genome assembly GCF_050947455.1 of Rhinoderma darwinii. Classification (NCBI taxonomy): domain Eukaryota; kingdom Metazoa; phylum Chordata; class Amphibia; order Anura; family Rhinodermatidae; genus Rhinoderma; species Rhinoderma darwinii. The sequence goes on from NC_134691.1 coordinate 210,360,940, forward strand.
TGGAATTTTGGCCCACTCCTCTTTGCAGATCATCTGTAAATCATTACGATTTCGAGGCTGTCGCTTGGCAACTCGGATCTTCAGCTCCCTCCATAAGTTTTCGATGGGATTAAGGTCTGGAGACTGGCTAGGCCACTCCATGACCTTAATGTGCTTCTTTTTGAGCCACTCCTTTGTTGCCTTGGCTGTATGTTTCGGGTCATTGTCGTGCTGGAAGACCCAGCCACGAGCCATTTTTAATGTCCTGGTGGAGGGAAGGAGGTTGTCACTCTGGATTTGATGGTACATGGCTCTATCCATTCTCCCATTGATGCGGTGAAGTAGTCCTGTGCCCTTAGCAGAGAAACACCCCCAAAACATAATGTTTCCACCTCCATGCTTGACAGTGGGGACTGTGTTCTTTGGGTCATAGGCAGCATTTCTCTTCCTCCAAACACGGCGAGTTGAGTTATGCCAAAGAGCTCAATTTTAGTCTCATCTGACCACAGCACATTCTCCCAATCACTCTCAGAATCATCCAGATGTTCATTTGCAAACTTCAGACGGGCCTGTACATGTGCCTTCTTGAACAGGGGGACCTTGCGGGCACTGCAGGATTTTAATCCATTACGGCGTAATGTGTTACCAATGGTTTTCTTGGTGACTGTGGTCCCAGCTGCCTTGAGATCATTAACAAGTTTCCCCCGTGTAGTTTTCGGCTGAGCTCTCACCTTCCTCAGGATCAAGGATACCCCACGAGGTGAGATTTTGCACGGAGCCCCAGATCGATGTCGATTGACAGTCATTTTGTATGTCTTCCATTTTCTTACTATTGCACCAACAGTTGTCTCCTTCTCACCCAGCATCTTACTTATGGTTTTGTAGCCCATTCCAGCCTTGTGCAGGTCTATGATTTTGTCCCTGACATCCTTAGAAAGCTCTTTGGTCTTGCCCATGTTGTAGAGCTTAGAGTCAGACTGATTAATTGAGTCTGTGGACAGGAGTCTTTTATACAGGTGACCATTTAAGACAGCTGTCTTTAATGCAGGCACCAAGTTGATTTGGAGCGTGTAGCTGGTCTGGAGGAGGCTGAACTCTTAATGGTTGGTAGGGGATCAAATACTTATTTCTCTGTGCACAATGCAAATAAATATATATAATTTTGACTATGTGATTTTCTGTTTTTGTTTTTTTTTTATATAATCTATCTCTCACTGGTAAAATTAACCTAGCCTAAAAATTCTAGACTGTTCATGTCTTTGACAGTGGGCAAACTGACAAAATCAGTAAGGGATTAAATACTTATTTCCTTCACTGTATGACTGATCAACATAATACTTGTAAATGTTGTTGTGAGCGTTGTGTAGTGTGACTTTGGTGAAAATACCTTGTGGTCACATATTGTAAAGGATCTGCCAGACACAACTTCTGTGTCGACGCCCATAGGTAATCAGTCTGCACCTGCTTCTATGTCTGTGAGACTGACTCCATCTTCCACCACCCAGGATGACAGGCTTAGGAGTGGGAGAGCCTATCACAGCCTGGCCAGACGGAGCTAGCTCCCGCCCTCTGTCTATTTATACCTGCCTTTCCTGTTCCTCCTTTGCTTGTGATTCTTCTCTGCTGGTTTCCTGGCCCTGCTGCAGCTTCTTGAACTACTGATCCTCTGCTTGTGATTGACCTTGGCTTTACTGACCACTCTTCTGCTCTGCATTTTTGTACCTCGCTCATCTCCTGGTTTGACTCGGCTAATTCACTTCGCTTGTTGCTCACGGTGTCCCCGTGGGCAACCTCCCCATTTCCCTTGCTTCTTTGTACCCTTGTCTGTTTGTCTGTCGTGCACCTATTGAGTGTAGGGACCGTCGCCCAGTTGTACCCCGTCGCCTAGGGCGGGTCGTTGCAAGTAGGCAGGGACAGAGTGGCGGGTAGATTAGGGCTCACTTGTCTGTCTCCCTACCCCGACATTACATAATCACAAGCCCATATACCTAGTCTACCCTGGTCCCTGTCACTACTATGGACCCCCTTGAGACCCTGGCTCAGCAAATGCAGGGCCTCTCCCTACAGGTCCAGGCCCTGGCTCAGAGGGACAACCAGCCTGATGCTACCCTGGTAGTGCCCCTCACCTCATCTCTTGAACCCCACCTCAAGTTGCCTGACCGGTTCTCAGGGGACCGGAAGACTTTTTTCTCCTTTCGGGAGAGTTGTAGGCTCTATTTTCGCTTAAAGCCCCACTCCTCTGGTTCTGAAAGCCAGCGGGTGGGTATAATTATGTCCCGGCTCCAGGATGGGCCCCAAGAATGGGCCTTCTCCTTGGCTCCTGACGCCCCTGAACTTTCCTCCGTTGATCTTTTCTTTTCTGCTCTCGGGCTCATTTATGACGAGACTGACAAGACTGCCTTTGCCGAGAGTCAGCTGGTGACCTTACGTCAGGGTAAGAGACCTGTTGAGGAGTATTGTTCTGACTTTAGGAAGTGGTGCGTAGCTTCTCGGTGGAATGACCCTGCCTTAAGGTGCCAGTTTAGATTGGGTCTGTCAAACGCCCTGAAAGACCTGCTAGTTAGCTATCCCTCTTCTGACTCCCTAGATCAGGTTATGGCTTTAGCGGTACGACTTGACCGACGTCTCACGGAACGACGACTTGAACGTGTTTGTGTTTTCTCCTCTGACTCCCCCATGATGCCTCCCGAGGTTCCGTTGCTTCGTTCTTCCACGGAAGACTCAAAGGTACCTATGCAACTCGGGGCCTCCGTGTACCCCCAACAACGTAGAGAGTTCCGCAGGAAGAATGGTCTCTGCTTCTACTGTGGGGATGACAAGCATCAAGTGAACAACTGTCCTAGTTGTAAGAATAAGCAGCCGGAAGAACTTCCGCGCCTAAGTGATCATCGGGGAGGTCACTTGGGCGCACAGGTATTTCCCGTAAAGATGAAACCTAATAAAATCTTGCTTCCCTTTCAGGTCTCTTTTGGTGGTAGGTCTGCTACCGGCAGTGCCTTCGTGGATTCAGGGTCTTCTGCTAATATTATGTCTGTGGAATTTGCTATGTCTCTAGCTATGCCATTGATTGATTTGCCTAAACCTGTCCCGGTAGTGGGTATCGACTCCACTCCTCTTGCTAATGGTTATTTTACACCGCATACCCCTGTTTTTGAACTCCTTGTTGGCTCCATGCATTTGGAGCAGTGCTCTGTACTGGTGATGCAGGGATTATTGTCCGATTTGGTTTTAGGCCTTCCCTGGTTGCAATTGCATAATCCCACGTTTGACTGGAATACTGGGGATCTTACCAAATGGGGTAATGAATGCATGACGTCATGTTTTTCTGTTAATTCTATTTCTCTCCCTGAGGAGGTGAACACTCTACCTGAGTTTGTTCAGGACTTCGCTGATGTTTTCTCTAAAGAGGCCTCCGAATTGTTACCACCTCATAGAGAATACGATTGCGCAATTGATTTGGTACCAGGAGCTAAGCTCCCTAAGGGTAGGATATTTATTCTCTCTTGTCCCGAACGTGAAGCCATGAGAGAGTATATCCAGGAATGCCTGGCCAAGGGTTACATTCGCCCCTCTACTTCTCCGGTAGGTGCTGGCTTCTTCTTTGTAGGGAAGAAGGATGGTGGTCTTAGGCCATGCATTGACTACCGAAACTTGAATAAGGTCACTATAAGGAACCAGTATCCCCTTCCTTTGATTCCTGATCTCTTCAATCAGGTTCAGGGGGCCCAATGGTTCTCTAAATTTGATCTACGGGGGGCTTAAAACCTTATCCGCATCAAAGAGGGGGATGAGTGGAAGACTGCGTTTAACACGCTCGAAGGTTATTTCGAATACCTCGTCATGCCGCTTGGGTTGTGTAATGCTCCCGCGGTATTCCAGAATTTCATAAATGAGGTTTTAAGAGACTACCTGGGGTTATTTCTTGTAGTGTACCTTGATGACATACTTGTGTTTTCCAAGGACTGGTCCTCCCACATTGAGCATGTCAGGAAGGTGCTCTAGGCCCTTCGGGAAAACAAACTGTTTGCTAAGACCGTAAAATGTGTGTTTGGGGTGCAGGAGATACCGTTTTTGGGTCAAATCCTCACTCCTCATGAATTCCGCATGGACCCCGCCAAGGTCCAGGCTGTGGCGGAATGGGTCCAACCTGCCTCCCTGAAGGCGTTACAGTGCTTCCTTGGGTTCGCTAATTATTACAGGAGATTTATTGCTAACTTCTCGGTCATCGCTAAGCCTCTTACGGATCTCACTCGCAAAGGTGCTGATCTCCTCCACTGGCCTCCTCAGGCTGTCCAGGCTTTTGAGTTCCTTAAGAAGTGCTTTATCTCGGCCCCAGTGCTGGTTCAGCCCAACCAAATGGAGCCATTTATCGTGGAGGTTGACGCGTCCGAGGTGGGAGTGGGGGCTGTCTTGTCCCAGGGTACCAGGTCCCTCACCCATCTGCGCCCCTGTGCCTACTTCTCCAGGAAGTTTTCACCCACTGAGAGTAACTATGATATTGGCAACCGCGAACTCTTAGCCATTAAATGGGCATTTGAAGAGTGGCGCCACTTCCTGGAGGGGGCTAGGCACCAGGTAACGGTCCTTACCGACCACAAGAATCTGGTTTTCCTAGAATCTGCCCGGAGGCTAAACCCGAGACAAGCTCGATGGGCGTTATTTTTTTACCAGATTCAACTTTTTGGTCACCTATAGGGCTGGGTCTAAAAATATTAAGGCTGATGCACTGTCGCGTAGCTTCATGGCCAGCCCTCCTTCGGAGGAAGAGCCTGCTTGTGTTTTGCCTCCAGGTATAATCATTTCCTCTATTGATTCTGATTTAGTCTCTGAAATTGCGGCTGATCAAGGTTCAGCTCCCGGGAACCTTTCAAGGTTCAGCTCCCGGGAACCTTCCTGAGAACAAGCTGTTTGTTCCCCTGCAATTCCGGCTAAGGGTACTTAGGGAAAATCATGACTCTGCACTATCTGGCCATCCAGGCATCCTGGGTACCAAGCACCTCATTTCCAGAAACTATTGGTGGCCTGGGTTGCTCAAAGACGTTAAGGCCTACGTCGCCGCTTGTGAAGTTTGTGCTAGGTCCAAGACTCCCAGGTCCCGACCAGCGGGCTTACTATGTTCTTTGCCCGTTCCCCAGAGACCTTGGACCCATATCTCCATGGATTTCATCACCGATTTGCCTCCATCTCAAGGCAAGTCAGTGGTGTGGGTTGTAGTAGACCACTTCAGTAAGATGTGCCACTTTGTGCCCCTCAAGATACTACCCAATGCTAAGACGTTAGCTACCTTGTTTGTCAAACACATCCTGCGTCTCCATGGGGTCCCTGTCAATATTGTTTCTGACAGAGGGGTACAATTTGTTTCATTGTTTTGGAGAGCCTTCTGTAAAAAGTTGGAGATTGATCTGTCCTTCTCCTCGGCCTTCCATCCTGAAACTAATGGCCAAACTGAGAGGACTAATCAGTATCTAGAACAATATTTAAGGTGTTTCATCTCTGACTGTCAATATGATTGGGTCTCATTCATTCCCCTCGCCGAATTTTCCCTTAATAACCGGGTCAGTAACTCGTCAGGGGTCTCCCCCTTTTTCTGTAATTTTGGGTTTAATCCACGGTTCTCCTCCGTTTCACCTGGTAGTTCCAACAATCCCGAGGTAGATGTCGTTCATCAGGAACTGTGCACAGTCTGGGACCAGGTTCAGAAGAACCTAGAGGCGTCCCAGAGCATACAAAAGACTCAGGCAGATAGAAGACGTTCTGCTAACCCCTTGTTTGTGGTCGGGGATCTGGTCGTCAAAAAATTTGCGCCTTAAAGTCCCGTCCAAGAAGTTTGCTCCCCGGTTTATAGGCCCACACAAGGTCATTGAAGTCCTTAACCCTGTCTCCTTCCGACTGGAGTTGCCCCCGTCTTTTCGAGTACACAACGTGTTTCATGCCTCCCTCCTTAAACGCTGCTCCCTGTCTTTGGCTCCCTCGAGGAAACCTCCGGTCCCTGTTCTCACCCCTGAGGGGGTAGAATTTGAGGTGGCCAAGATTGTGGACAGCAGGATGGTCCAAGGCTCCCTCCAGTACCTGGTCCATTGGAGGGGATACGGGCCTGAGGAGAGGACTTGGGTACCCGCCCGGGATGTTCACGCTGGGGTATTGCTCAGGAGGTTCCACCTTAGTTTCCCCAATAAACCAGGTCCACCTAGAAAGGGTCCGGTGGCCCCTCATAAAAGGGGGGGTACTGTAAAGGATCTGCCAGACACAACTTCTGTGTCGACGCCCATAGGTAATCAGTCTGCACCTGCTTCTATGTCTGTGAGACTGACTCCATCTTCCACCACCCAGGATGACAGGCTTAGGAGTGGGAGAGCCTATCACAGCCTGGCCAGGCGGAGCTAGCTCCCGCCCTCTGTCTATTTATACCTGCCTTTCCTGTTCCTCCTTTGCTTGTGATTATTCTCTGCTGGTTTCCTGGCCCTCCTGCAGCTTCTTGAACTACTGATCCTCTGCTTGTGATTGACCTTGGCTTTACTGACCACTCTTCTGCTCTGCGTTTTTGTACCTCGCTCATCTCCTGGTTTGACTCGGCTCGTTCACTTCGCTTGTTGCTCACGGTGTCCCCGTGGGCAACTTCCCCATTTCCCTTGCTTCTTTGTACCCTTGTCTGCTTGTCTGTCGTGCACCTATTGAGTGTAGGGACCGTCGCCCAGTTGTACCCCGTCGCCTAGGGCGGGTCGTTGCAAGTAGGCAGGGACTGAGTGGCGAGTAGATTAGGGCTCACTTGTCTGTCTCCCTACCCCGACATTACACATATACTTAGATAGTATACACTCAACAATATATTATAGACCTCCGATATACCACGGAGCTATAACTATAATTAACCTTTGTTGTCATGAAATAATATCTCCAGAATTTATCGGTAAAAGGTGGCAAGATATATTGAAACAAAGATATTTAGGACATGGGGTAATTTCTGAAGACTATTAAGATCTGGGATATTAATGAATACTACTGAACCTTGTCTCTCCAATCTGAATTGGTTTGATTTGCACTGTCCAAAAGGATTTACATTGATTATTCTGGGTGTAGTGGTCTTTACAATATTCTTGGGTCTTCGGGTTGTCAGAAATATTAAAAAGGGTCTTCCACCAACTGCATTATTTTAAATGTCCTGTCCAGACTGTAAATCTGGATTAATGTTAGCTATTTCTTCATAAAGTTGGAAAATTGTGAAAATCATAGATAAAGGATACGATAACAATTTACTGGGTACGGACTCCTGTCTGGCCAATTGTCTGACTTTAAAGTTTTTAGGTTAAACATACATGTACTTCCAGCCGGTCAGACAATTATAGCCACTCCTTTTCATTATTTTGAAGAAGGCAGACTATAAATACCCAAAGACAGTATAGTAAGGTGTCCACAAAATCAAGGCCACCTAGAAGACTATGCAACATTAGCTAAACTGCAGGATTTCATCTTTAAAAAAAAAAAAAGGGCCATGTGGAATGTATCGGGAAAAGCTTCAGGATGTGGTTGTTTGTGTTTTTATAACAAAAAAAATATTCCTTTAGAAGGGGATGTTAAGTATTTGCACAAATTAGATATAGAAAATGATCAGGAATGTCAAAAGGAGGTGGTTTATATAGTTCAATATAAAAAACTTAAATAGAACAAAATGCTGCCTGGTTAAAAGACCATAAATTGATAGGAAAAGCAGAACTATCGAAGAGTGTGTCAATAAATGTTGATATGAATAGTATGTGCATAAAAGAATAGCTTTCGATAAGAGTGACTGTACTAGTGATGATGAAGATTAATACAGCTAGGTACATTGCAGTGAGTAATGTGGATTATGACGAGAAGTATGAAGTAGACTTGTATACAGTATGTGTGTCGCAGACTAGTCTGAGGAGCAAATGAAATTCTGTACTGTTTGATGTGAGATGTTTTTCTCAATCCAGATTAAGAACTGAATTAATTGAACTTGAAATGATTGTTATTATATGTAAAAAATATTGTGTTAAAAGTCCTAGAACAATGAACTAAAGTACAAGGTTGTGTACATCGACTGTTTTTTTTTTTTTTTTTTAAAGTACCTTATCTATAATGTTTAAATAATTAAAGTGAGCTGTGTAAAGTCAGGCTTTAGATGTATAAATATAGCAGAAATGTAGTTTACTTACAGAATTTTGGCTCGCTGAAGCTTATAGTACTACAAGAAAAGGGAAGTTGTGAAAGGTGGGGGGTGGGGCAGCAGCTGAATGCAGTGTGTGAGAATGTTAGGAGGAATGTAAAATTTTGCTCTCTCTCTCAATTGAAATATTACAACAAGCACGGTCTGCATAAATGATAGATTGCTAAGTTATTAGGAAATAAAATGAGAACTCTCATTGTGTCTCCCTATAATACCCCTTTTTTCTCTACCCCTCTGTCTTTGGATTGTTACCAATATTTTGCCTTCACACAAAGAGGCAAAGAGTATGCCTGGATGGTGCTTCCCCAGGGTGCAGCAAATTCCCCTGATATTTTCACCCGTAATGAAAGAGCTTTTGGATAAGTGGACCCCCAAACACTCCACCACTTGTCAATTGCAATATGTTGATGATTTGTTTTTGTGCTGTATCTCTGTTGACATATGTGCTCAGGAAACAGTCTCATTATTGTTGTATCCCTCCCATATAGGTTGCAAAGTATCCAGGAACAAATGGCAACTTTGTAAGCCCATTGTTGTTTTCCTTGATCATTGCCTATCTGCTAGTGTATTGCATCATACTACCTCCAGGTTTACTGCTATCCAAGACCACCCAGTCCCACACAACCATCACTATGCCTATGGTTGTAGAGAAAGGAGGGGAAGGGGGGGGGATGCTATACCCTTAATGTTGGCTGGTTCGAACTTGCAAATGACAATGTCTGGTTTGATATCGAACATGAGCATGATTGTCCCAGTTTAATGCAACTTGAAGCCCAAGGGTTACCAAGTGTCACTAATGTACCTATGACTAACCATGATAGTCAGTATTTTGTAGACAGATCCAGATACTGGAATGAGCAGATAGGACATTTCACCACTGGGTATGCAGTAGTCCAGGTAGGTAAGACAGTGCTGCAAAAGTCACTGCCTTCCAGCAGGTCTGCCCAGGAGGCAGAACTCATGGCACTCGCATAAGCATGTAAATTGGGCACAGGTGAAAGGGTGAACGTCTATACAGACTCAAGGTACACCTTTGGAGTCGCACACGATTATTGCACAATATGGTGAGCAAGAGGCTTTCTGACTTCAGCAGGCAAACCAACCAAAAAAGCTGATGCAGTACAACAACTACTTGAGGCTCTAGCATTACCTACAGGGGTATCCATAATTAAAGTGCAAGCGAACACAAGATTAGACACCCCTGAAGCAAAAGGGAATGCATGTGTGACCAAACAGCAAAAGCAGCTGCAACCCTCCCTGTATTGGTAGTCCAAGAAGTGGGCCCAGTCACGGAGGAATTGCTGTGTGCTTTCCAGACCCAAGCTCCGGCCACGGTAAATTGACAAAAACAACCAGTAAGCACATGCCTCGCCCTGATTACCCCTTCCAGTGACTGCAGGTGGACTACATACAGCTACCCAAGCTAGGTGTATATGAATATGTCGTCATATGTACTGACTTGTTTTCAAACTGGCCTGAGGCATGGCCAGTAACCAAAGCCATAGCTGAAACACTCACATTACAGGAAACCACACCAGAAGCCATAAAACCTACAAATTCTAGCTGATATGCAACAATTATTACTAGAACAAGATAGAGAACTCAGGGAATACCCTGAGTCCTTGTGGTCCCAAGGACCTTTGGACTTGGGTCTAATGAAAAGAGTAGAACCTGTAATGATTACCCCTAAATCTTCCTTTAGGCCATATCAGAGACAATATCCCCTGAAACCTGAAGCAGAAAAGGGTATTGAACCAATAATTAAGGATCTATTGGTCTCAGGAATAATTGTCCCCTGTCCAGATTCTCCATTCAATACTCCTTTGTTTCCCGTGTAAAAGGCTCCTCTTTCTGTAGGATAGAGAATGGTCCTAGACCTGCAAAGCAGTAATGCCCTGAGCTCCTACTGTACGTGACCCACATACTCTTCTAAATGAACTACTACCAGAATGTAAGTTTTTCACTGTCATTGATATAAGTAATGACCGAAGTCCTCAATGGTATTGCAAATCTTCAACCATATTTTCACAAGCCATGTCTGCAAATTTGGTCCGATTTTAACCTCCAAATGGTTGTCAGATAGTTCTGTATGTAGATGACATTTTAATGGCATCACCCACAGAAGAAGACTGCAATGTAGATACAAAAGCCTTGCTATGGTTCTTAAGTGAACAAGGCCACAAAAGTAAATAGAAGCAAACTACAACTCTGGCAAAATACAGTTCGATACTTGGGATATAATTTATCCCAAGAAGATAAGAATCTAGATGAAGAAAGAAAGTCAGCAATACTCCAAGTACTGAAACCTCGAACAAAAAGACAAATGATGTCTTTTTTGGGTATGATAAACTTCTGCAGAAGTTGGATAGCCGATTATGCTGCTATTACGGGACCATTGATGTCTTTGATTTATAAGGAACCCCTTGCAGCCCAGGAATCCATTACATGGACTCCTGAAGCTGAGGAGGCATTTTTTTTTTCCAGATAGAACAGGTTCTTGTATGATCTTCAGTGCTTGGACTACCTGATTATTCAAAACCCTTCAATCAAACTGTAGATTGTAAAAATGGATACATGACTTCGGTGCTAACACAGGTGTATGGAGGAAAGGATAGACCTCTAGCTCACTACTCATCAGAACTTGACCCAGTAGCTAGAGCCTTACCTCCCTGTGTTAAATCAGTTGTAGCCGCCGCAGAAGCTATAAGAGCTTCTGCCACGTTAGTGTTATTTCATCCATTAACTCTTAAAGTACCACACGCAGTAGCTGTAATTTGATCACAAAACAAGGTTTCTTATCTTTTACCATCTGGACACTTGTCATGCATGACATTGTTACTTCACAACCACATTTGATGATAGAAAGATGTACCACTTGAAATCCTTCGACCTTGATGCCTACTGCTGAGGATGGTGAACCACATGATTTCCTATCCTCCATAGCAGAAAGAGTGTAACCAAGATCTGATCTCAAAGATACTCCACTACCAAATAGTGATCTCATACTGTTTGTGGATGGATCTTATAAGAAAAATCCGGATGGCACCAATGCCATAGGGTTTGCAGTGGTCACACAAGAGGAAACATTAATAGCTAAAGCCTTACTTAAACACTTGTCAGCACAAGCAACTGAATTAATAGCATTAACTGAAGCATGTAAAATTGCAAAAGATAAAACGGTAAATGTCTATACTGATAGTCAATATGCATTTTCAACTATCCATGTGTTAGCCCAACAATGGAGAAATAGAGGCATGGTAACTTCTACAGGTAAATGTATTAATCATAAAGATCTTATATTGCAACTCTTGGAGGCTGTTCAGCTACCAAAAGCGGTTGCAATATGTAAATGTGCCGCACACACAAAGAAAGACGACCCCATTTCAAAAGGAAATGAAAAAGCTGATATAGTAGCAAAACATGCAGCTACAGGACAAGATCATCTACTCATACAACAGATACCGCAAATTATAAATCTCCAAATACTACAAGACATGAAACAGTCCTCACCTAAGTCAGAACAAAATAAATGGATAAATAAAGGAGCCACCATTCAAAATGGGCTATATATATATATCCACAGAGAACAAAATACATCCTACCCAGCAACTTATTCAGATATGCAGCCATATTGAGCCATGGGACAAGCCATGTCTCAACAGGGGGGTGGTAGAAATCCAAAGTGTTAACGGCATATGGCTTTACTAAGTATATAACATTTTTTGTTTAACCTGTCTAACATGCGCCAAATATAATCCACAAGGAAATGTAAGACCAAAGAGAGGACAGTTACCAAGTCCATAATATCCATTCCAACACATTTGTATGGAGTGAATTTAATTAATCAAATGTGTAGGGAAGAAATATTGCTTAGTGATAATTGATGCATTTACCAAATGGGTAGCAGTATTTCCCACAGCAAGCCCGGATGCTATCATAGTCGCTAAAGCATTGGTAAAGGAGATAATAACTAGGTTTGGGATACCTGAGAAAACATACAGTGACAATGGATCTCACTTTGTGAATAATTATCGAAGAAACCACGGCACTCAGTATAAAAGGGTGCTCAGGTAGGGTTCAACTCCGTAGTATTTTGGAAGAAAACCTGACACTCCAAATATTCTTTGTTTTTGAAAAATTATTTTATTTGCAATCCACAGACTTAGACAATATGGCGTTTCGGTCAAAATAACCAGACCTTTTTCAAACAGTCGGATTGTGTTTAGTATGAACAGGAGCTATGCTGTGTTGCGACGTCCGCCGCTAGCAAGGAAATGAGCCTCATGTTTGAAAAAGGTCTCGTTATTTTGACCGAAACGCCACATTGTCTAAGTCTGTGGATTGCACATAAAATAATTTTCCAAAAACAAAGAATTTTTGGAGTGCCAGGTTTTCTTCCAAAATACTTTGTGAATAATGTCATATCCTTACTAGCACAGAACTTACAAATAGAATTAAAGAATCACTGTGCATACCATCTGCAATTAGCGGGATTGGTAGAAAGACACAATGGGAAACGAAAAAATAAACTCAACAAAACAAGGGACTGGGAAGAATTGGGTATGTTGTTTACCATTAGTTGTCCTAAATATGCATGTGACCCCTACAGCATCAGGTTTGACACCTTTTGAAATGATGTATGATAGAATATTTGTAATACCACAGTTAGAACCATTCTCTAGGATGGATGAAGAGTCTGATTTTACACTTGCTGAATATAAGGCAAAAATGCTACCCAACAAGGAAGTTCCTATCTCCAATTGTATTTCAGGTGACCCTGTACCTGAACCTGAAATTGTGACGTCAGGATATTGGATCCTGATTAAAGTTATAAAAAGAAAACACTGGTATCATCTTCTTTGGGGAGGACCACACCGGGTCGTCTCCCAGTGTGAGTCCCGTAATCTCAAATATGACGTCTTGAACCTCTGACCAAAAGGGGCGAAGGCTTTCACAACCCCAAAATATATGTAGAAGCGTACCTTCTTCCCTGCCGCATCTCCAACAGAGAGGGGAAACATCAGGGAACATTTTGTGGAGCACATGTGGGACTCTGTACCAGCGGGATAGTATTTTATAATACGTTTCCTGATAAGCATTACTAATAGATGCTTTATGTGAAAGGAGCATGACCTTCTCTTTTCTGCTCTTGGGTTAGTACTGTCCCGTACTGAAAACATGATTACAGTACGGGACAGTTGTCCTGCAGCGAGGCAGGGACTCCTAGCATCGTACATAAGTATGATGCTAGGAGCCCGGCTCCCTGCACTGTGTTCGGTCCAGTACTTGCGGCCGAAATACGTCCGTCAATTACGGACGTAATTAGTGTGTGTGCACATACCCTAAAAGTGACTAACTCTAAAATGTCCCTGTTGGAACCAGGTCCTAAATGTCAGATCTGTCCATCCCGGCCCAAACTCCGGTGTACCCAAGACCGGTGTGAGAGGCGAAGGTATCGATGACATCCCCTCCCGTCTCTGCATAGTTCTAAACACCTGTAGGGTTGGATATATAGTAGGGTGGTCACCCAGGGATCTCCAATGAACCATAGGTATCCAGGGCAAACATTTCAATGGGAGATCTGTAAAACCCTGTTCCACAGCTATCCAGTTCCTTTTAAAGGAATCATGATGGCACAAATCCACTACCCATGTCAAATGTATGGCATGATAATACTGCTCCACATCAAGCAGCCCAATCCCTCCACAACGCTTGGCAAGAACCAGAATTCTTCTCTGGAGTTTCGGGTATTTATTGGCCCACACGAAGGAAGTGATGTACTGATATACAGTTTTATAAAAGGACGAAGGTAGTTTAATTGGCAATGCCTGCATTGGATACAGAAATCTGGGTAAAACATTCATCTTAATGATACCCACTCGCCCAAACCTTGAAAAGGTCCCCTTCGTCCATCGAGCCAAATCACTCCTCAATGTTTGTAGCAGAGGTAGGAAGTTTAGTTGAAATGCCCGCTCTATACAGGCCGGCAATTGGATACCCAGATATTTGATCGAGTCACGTGTCCACCTAAAGGGAAAACTAGCACGTAGGGAATTCTCTGGGTCATGCGGAACATTCAACGTCATCGCCTCCGACTTCTGAAAGTTGATTTTCAAATTGGACAAAGAGCCATACTCTCGGAATTCCTTCATAAGATTGGGCATGGAAATATGGGGAGAAGTCACAAAAAATAACAGATCGTCTGCATATGCAGCTACTTTAAAAACGTTGCTTTTCAAAGTTAACCCCTTAACGACCAAGGACGAAAATGAACGTCATGGTCGGCTGCTAGTTCCCGCACCATGACGTTCATTTTCGTCCGCATTTCAAACTGTCACTCTGTGTGACAGACCCGCGCTGACAGCTGTCCTAGACAGCTGAGACATCAGTCTCGCCGGACAGCGGACCATCACCGCTGATTTCGGCAGTTAACCCCTTAAGTGCGGCGACGGATTGCCGTCGCCGCATTTAAGTGGTTTGAAGCACATCAGCAGCCCCCACGAAGTGATCATGGGGGCTACCGATGCTTGTCACGGCAATCGGAGGTCAGATAATGACCTCCGTGTTGCCATGCACGGAAGCCTCGGAGGAACAGCCTCCGGCCGTTCCTCCTCTGCTTCCTGTCAGTGTGACAGTAACGTCACAATGACAGTTAGAGTACATTACACTACGTGTGTAGTGTAATGTACTCTAGCAGCGATCAGAGCTGCAAGTCTAAGTGTCCCCTAGTGGGACAAGTTAAAAAAGTAATAAAAAGTAATAAAAATGTTTTAAAAAAAGTGTAAAAATAAAAGTTATAAGTTCTATAAACACAAAATGCTTTTTTACCTATAATAAGACTTTTATTATAGAAAAAAATGAACACGTTAAAAAAGTACACATATGTGGTATCACCGCGTTCGTAACGACCCCAACTATAAAACTGTAATGTTATTTTTCCCGCACGATGAACACCCCAAAAAAAATCAATAAAAAACTACGACAGAATCACAATTTTTTGGGTCACCACCGCTCCCTAAATAAAGAATAAAAAGTGATCAAAAAGTCGCATGTACCCCAAAATAGTACCAATAAAAACTTCTATCCGTCCCGCAAAAAACAAGCCCTTACACAGCTTTTTTGACTAAAAAATTAAAAAATTACGGCTCTCAGAATGGTGGTGACACAGAATTTTTTTTTTTTATAAATAAGTCATTTTATTGTGCAAATGCTAAAAAAAAAGGACCAAACCTATATACATATGGTATCGCCGTAATCGTACCAACCCGCAGAATAAAGTAAAAATGTCACCTATAGCGTACGGTGAGCGCCGCAAAAAGAAAACCTAAAAAACGGTGTCAGAATTCCTGTTTTTTGCTCAGGATTGCAAAAAAATTGAATAAAAAGTGATCAAAAAAAAATCGCATGTACCCCAAAATGGTACCAATGAAAACTACAGATTGTCCCGCAACAAATAAGCCTTCACAGGGCTCCGGTGGTGAAAAAATAAAAAAGTTCTGGCTCTCAGAATATGGCGATGCAAAATGTGCAGAGTGTCCAAAAGCGGATAAGAACGGGCGCCATTTATCAGTGCGACACCGGCCACATATCTATGAATTATTATTTATTTACCCCATTATTATACCCTCTTATTATACCCCTTATGTACTCCGCACAGATTACACATGCCCCCCACATTATAAACTGAAATACCAGCGAAACCCAAAACAGAAACCTACCAAGCAAACTCTGTGCCCCAAAAGCAAAATGGCGTCCCTCCCTTCTGAGCCCTGCAGCGTGCCCAAGCAGCAGTTTGCGCCCACACATATGGCGTCGCCATACCCGAGAGAACCCGCTTAACGTTTTATGAGGTATTTGTCTTCTGTGGCACAAACTGGGCACAACATATTATGCACTAAAATGGCGTATCAGTGGAATATTGCAATTTTCACTTTGAACCATCCGCTGCGCATTAACCCCTTTGCGCACCATGACTTAATTGCCCGTCATGATGCGGCGGTTGATGTATGGAGCCGGCTCATGTGCTGAGCCCGCTCCATACGCTGCGGGTGTCGGCTGTGTATTACAGCAGGCCCGCTCGGTACTAACGGACAGGTACAGCGATCGCGCTGTTACAGAAGCCTGTAAGAATAACAATATACTGCAATACATTAGTATTGCAGTGTATTGTACCAGCGATCCAATGATCGCTGGATCAAGTCCCCTAAGGGGATTGGTTAATAAAATGTGTAGAAGAATTATAGTTATTAGTAGTGAGAATTTTTTTTTTTAAAGTTAAAAAAACAAAACACCTTTTCGCATTTTTCTTCTAAAGTAATGTAAAAAAAAATGAACAAAATTGGTATCGCTACGTCCGTAAAAGTCCGAACTATTACAATATACCAATATTTAATTTGTACAGTGAACACCATAAAAAAATGTAATAATTGAAACCGCCAAAATCGCTATTTTTTTTTTTTTGTCACCTTCGCTCTAAAAAAAAAATGTAATACAACTTTTGAATCACTTTTTATGTACCAAAAAATGTTACCAATAAAAACTGCAGCTCCTCCCACAAGAAATAAGCCCTCACACCACTCTATTGATGGAAAAATAAAAAAGTTATGGCTCTTGGAAGGCGGGGAGTGAAAATCTAAAATATGAAAGCAAAAAATGGATCAGTCCTGAACGGGTTAATCCATTTCTAATGAAAAAACGTATGACAACATGTTGGGTATTTCCGTACTCGGGAGAAATTGCTTTATAAAAAATGGTTGTTTTTTTCCTCCTTTATCCCTTGTGAAAATGAGAAAATGCAACATTTTAGTGGAAAAAATGTTGATATTAATTTTCGCGCCCTAATTCCAATAAACTCTGCAAAAGACCCGTGGGGTCTAAATGCTCACTATACCCCTAGAAAAATTCCTTGAAGGTTTTTCCAAAATGGGGTCACTTTTGGTGGGTTTCCACTGTTTTGGTCCCTCCAGTGCATTGCAAATGCGACATGGCACCGAAAACCATTCCAGCAAAATCATAAATCCAAATGGCGCTCCTTCCCTTCTGAGCCCTGCTGTGGGTCCAAACAGCAGTTTATTACCACATATGGGGTATTGTCGTAATCGGGAGACATTGCTTTACAAATGTTGGGGTGCATTTTCTTCGTTATTCCTTGTAAATAATAAAAATTTCTATGTTGTTTCAGAAAAAAAGTACATTTTAATTCTTACAGACTAATTTCAATATATTTAGCGAAAAACCTGTGTGGTCAAAATGCTAACTATACCCCTAGATAAATACCTTAAGGGGTCTAGTTTTCGAAATGGGGTCGTTTATGGGGAGTTTCTATTGTTCTGGCAGCTCAAAGCTTCTCCAAATGTACATTGGGGCCTAAAACATTTTCAAGCAAAATATGAGTCCTGAAAGCCTCCGGGTGTTCCCTTCCTTTGGGGCCCTGCCGTGTGTCCAAACAACGCATTAGGGCCACAATGTGGGTATTTTTGAAAACAGGAGAAAGAGGGTGATAGATTTTGGGGTGTGTTTCTTCATTTTCATGGTCGCTTTACAAAGAAATCGGTCTTCAAACAAATACTTTTATGAAAAAAGTGAAATTATTATTTTTTTCACCTGATATGCATTAAATTTAGCAAAGAACTGTGGGGTCAAAATAATTACTATACCCCTAAATAATTACGTTATGGGGTCTAGTTTTCTAA
Source organism: Rhinoderma darwinii (assembly GCF_050947455.1). Taxonomy (NCBI): domain Eukaryota; kingdom Metazoa; phylum Chordata; class Amphibia; order Anura; family Rhinodermatidae; genus Rhinoderma; species Rhinoderma darwinii. Next base: position 210,378,796 of record NC_134691.1, read on the forward strand.
ATGGGGTCGTTTATGGGGAGTTTCTATCGTTCTGGCAGCTCAAAGCCTCTCCAAATGTACAGTGGGGCCTAAAACATTTTCAAGCAAAATATGAGTCCTGAAAGCCTCCGGGTGCTCCCTTCCTTTTGGGTCCTGCCGTGTGTCCAGGCAGCGCATTAGGGCCACAATGTTGGTATTTTTGAAAACAGGAGAAACAGGGTGATAGATTTTGTGGTGTGTTTCTTCATTCTCATGGTCGCTTTACAAAGAAATTGGTCTTCAAACTGATACTTTTATGAAAAAAAGTGAAATTATTTTTTTTTTCACCTGCTATGTATTAAATTTAGCAAAAAACTGTGGGGTCAAAATACTTACTATACCCTTAGGTAAATACCTTAAGGGGTCTAGTTTTCTAAATGGGGTCATTTGTGGGGGTTTCCATCACTCTGAGACCTATGAGCCTCTGAAAACCTGGCTTGGTGCAGGAAAACAAAATGTACTTCAAAATTTATAAAATTATTATTACATTTGTAAGTCCTCTAAATTGCTGAAAATTTATTTTATTTTTTCAAAAGTGCTGCCAAAATGGAGTAAAGAGATAGAAATATATATTTAATTAAAAAAATTGTACAGTATGTGTGTACATATGTGACATATTGCAGTTAAAAATAGGGGAAAATGGTAATTTTTACAAACTTTCTTCCATTTTTCTATTTTTTAATTAATTTCCGCAAATCGTATCAGTCTACTTTTACCACTAAAATAAAGTACAACATGTGACGAAAAAACAATGTCAGAATTACTTGGATATTCAAAACTTTTATAGAGTTATTCTCTGATAAAGTCAGACATACCAGATTTGACAAATCTGGCTTGGTCATTAAGGTACAAACATGCCCGGTCATTAAGGGGTTAAGCCACTCACGTTAACGTTGCCTCTGATCTTACACAAAAAAGGTTCCAGAGCCAAAGCAAAAAGCAGGGGCGATAGGGGACAACCCTGTCTCGTGCCATTATGAATAAAAAAAGGGGAAGAGTAAGTACCATTCACCCTCACAGAAGCCGAAGGCGACGAGTAAAGAGCCCCGACCCAGGAGCGCATATTAGGTCCCAAACCCAGATGCTCCAGAGTTCCAAATAAAAATGGCCACCCGACCTGATCAAAAGCCTTTTCCGCATCTGTTGATAAGATGACGGCGGGATTTTTCTGTGTATTGGCCCAATGGACAAGATTGAGAGCCTTGTTCGTGTTATCTCTAGCTTCCCGAGATGGAATGAAGCCTGTTTGGTCCCTGTGAATCAAAGTGGTCACCAATGGGGCTAGCCGATTTGCCAATATCTTAGAGAATAATTTTAGATCTACGTTAAACAGAGATATCGGCCTATAACTAGCACAGGAGGAGGGATCCTTGCCATCCTTTGGGATAACCACTATGGTAGCCCTGAATGAATCTGAAGGGACAGAGCTGCCCGATGATATCGCATTAAGAGCCCCCAAAAATCCATCCGCCAACTGATCCAAGAACAGTTTATAGTAGCCAACCGTCAGTGCTTCAGGGCCCGGGGCCTTCCCCTTTTTTGTGTCCCACATCGCCCTTGAAAGTTCGTCAAGAGTTATTGGGTGATCCAGTGCAGCGCAAGCTTCATCAGGCAGCTGTGGGAAACCTGAGGAAGATATATATTCCTGTATAGCTACCTTAGTGGGAGGAGAATGTGGTGGACCTTCACCCCTGCATTGGAAGTAAGATGAGGAACATATGTTGAAGCTCTCTGTGTTCTCAAGGCATTTGCCAGTATTTTCCCCGGTTTATTTCCATAATCATAAAATATTCTACGGCATCTAACTAATGTGGCTTTAGCCTTAACTTCATAAAGCGATCTAAGTTCCTCCCGAAGGGACATCAAGACGCCCCTAGTTTCCGGTGTCTGACATTGTTTATGTTTGACCTCTACTTCGCTAATCCTAGTCAACAGGTCGCTCGTCTTTGCCACTCTCTCTCTCTTGAGCCGCGCACCCCATTTTATGAAAAAACCTCTTATGTAGCATTTATGAGCCTCCCATAGAGTGAACGGGTTTGACACTGAGCCAGCATTGGTAGAAAAGTAAAGCTCCAGTTCACGGCGAATTTCAGATTGAGCCTCAGGGTGATGAAGTAAAAACTCATTACGTTTCCACCGGCCTTGTGTCTGTGAAGACGGAGCGAAAGAGAGAGAGAGAGAGAGAGCGCTATGGGCGAATGGTCCGACAAGGGGGACGAATGAATGTCCGCCCTCCCCACTCTATCAAGGTAGAAGTGGCTGATAAAAAAATAATCTATTCTGGAGAACATATCGTGAGTACCTGAGTATTAAGAATAGTCGTGATTTCCCGGGTACAGAGTCCTCCACACATCCACTAGTTGGTGATCATGAATAATTTTTCTAATGGAACGAAGTTGAGAGTAAGGAAGGTGAGAAGCACCCCTTGAGACGTCTTGATGAGGCTCCATTGCCACATTAAAATCTCCTCCAACTACAGTCTGGCCTTCTCCAAAAGACTGGAGTTGTTCCGGAAAGTCAACAATAGCAGCTGACTGCCCCGTGTTCGGTAAGTATAGATTAGCCAGTGTGACTACCTGTGAAAATAGAGTGCCCTTGACAAACAGAAATCTACCCTGAGGGTCAGCTTGAGAATCAATGAAGGACCATGGTACATTTTGAGCAATGAGAATACTCACACCCCTAGATCTAGAGTCCTCTGAGCAACCATGATAGCAATATGGAAAGCGTCTATTGGAGATCTTGGGTACCTTATCTTTCCTGAAGTGCGTCTCCTGGAGGAACGCCACCTGGGTTCCAAGTCTCCACAGTTCAGTAAGAATCATGGAGCGCTTCTCAGGTGTCCTCAAGCCCCGGACATTATAGGAGAGTAATTTCACGTCCGTGCTCATGGTTAGATGTAGCCATCTTTAACTTGATTCTGATAACTTGCTGCAGCGTGATATCACACAACAAAAGCCATTGGAAAAAGTCAAGATAAGAGGTCTAGCCATTGTTTATTTAATGCGTTTAAAGTCAAGGTAAAGACGGCTACATCTGTAGAACACGTCAAGGAACCTAAAGTAGTTATTAGTGAGTATCAATGTAAGTAATTGAATGATAAATTCTACACAATTAGCAGAAAAATTGGATTCAGACAGTATGTGTTTTACCACACCTATGCCTCTCGTATGATCTATTTAGGTATAAAGGCTCACTATGTCGAATGAAGACGAAATAGCCCATGAACGAGAAAAGTCTATGAGAATTTTTCTAAATGTAGAGTGACTCTTGAGCTACACCTGGCCACTTTGGGACAGTACTATAAAAATCAACGTATACCTATAGGGATGAGGGTGCAATCGAGACTTAACATGATTTAATAGGACAGTGATTTTAGTCTTAGATACAAACAGATTTCCAATAAATATTCAATGGACATTATCTAAATCTTGAATTTTTGCAAAAGAATCTATTATCAATTAATACCAAATTACTAGAAGAAGTGGAAAACACATTGGAGGTCACATTTTTGGAGAGGAATTCGCTAAATTTGTGGAGAAACAAAAAATAGAAGAGATAAAAAGAAACAAATGGCATTGAGATTTGGGGGACTACACAATGGGGAAGGTGTATACCTGGATGAGTAACCAAGACAACTATAATTTTCCATATAAACAGAAAAGATCGAAGGAGCCACATAAACAACAAAAGGAGTCCAGTTTTTTAGAACCAACAGGGAACGAGGGTGCAGGAATAAGCTAAACAGAAGAGGTGTTCGGCGAAGAAATAGAAGCAGGAAGAACAAGATTTTCCAAACTCTGCAAGGTTCCGAGTCAGAAATCGATGTCATCCAGAAAGAAGGACATAACGAGATAGTGGTAAATATTTATTCTCTTTTTTCTAAATGTGGTTGAGTTACAAGTATTGAGTAAGGGCCTAAGTTTTTGTCCTAATCAAAAGATGAATTAGTTACACTTAGAGATGGACATTATGCAATTTGTTAGACGTCGATATGGTTTGATATGCATAACGATGTATCGGCTGTTATTCCCCCTGTAGCTCCAGAATTGAGCCTGAAACAATATAATCAATCTTGTAGTTGCAATTTTAATCCACCCGTTGTATTACACACTATTGATGCTTTCACTGAGTTAATCAAGAAGGGTATAGAATTATTATAATTGAGACAACATGATGAAAAAAATTAAATATCCCAATATGACTAAAATGGAAATTTTGGCATTGAGGGAATTGACCCATAACCATGACCTCACCATCAAGTCGGATGACAAGGATGGTGCGGTCGTGGTTATGGATACTTCCAAATACATAAAGGAGGCGCATAGGCAACTTAATGATGGGGTTACTTATGAGGCTTTAACTCATGATCCCAAATGGGATATAGAAAAAAATGTTAGCAACTCTCCTGGAGGAGAAGTTCAGTAGTGGTCTTATTGACATTAAACTTAGAGAGTTTTTGACTGTACGCTGTCCGGTTACTTCAATACTTTATCTATTACCCAAAATCCACAACTCTCTGTTGGATCCCCCTGGCCAACCCATTGTGTCGGGTAGGGATTAGATTCTCAGCAATATTCTGTTTTCTTGGATAAATTACTTAGACAGTTTGCAAAGGGTGCAAGATCTTACATACAGGACACATCAGATTTCTTGAGAAAAATATAGGAGGTAAACTTGCGTTCAGGGACTATTTTGGCTTAATTCGACACAGTGAGCCTTTATACCTTAAATCGATCATACGAGAGGCATAGGTGCAGTAAAACAAATACTGTGAATCAAATTTTTCTGCTAATTGTGTAAAATTTATCATTCAATTACCTACATTGATACTCGCTAATAACTACTTTAGGTTCCTTGACGTGTTCTATATGCAGAAAGTTGGAACTGCTATGGGTTCAAATGTCACACCGACATACACCGCATTCTAAATTATTATGCAAATGTTATAATTCGCTGATTTTCCTAAATAGTCGATGCAAATGACAGTCAGTATAATCTTCAAGCCATCAACCGTTGGAGTATAATGCAAATTTTATTGAACAAATCTCCTAATGATAACAGATTTTTTTTAGAAGTAAAAAACTCAAAATGCACTGTTTCAAATTATTATGCACAACAGAGATCAAAACATTTTAAAGGTTGTAAAGAGAACTAAAATGGTAATTTGTTGAATTTGCAGCATCAGGAGGTCATATTTACAGAAATCAAAAGCTCTTTCAGTAAAAAAAAACTTAACAGGCCAAGTTACATGCTAACATAGGACCCCTTCTTTGTTATCACCTTCACAATTCTTGCATCCATTGCATTTGTGAGTATTTGGACAGTTTCTGCTTGAATATCTTTGCAGGATGTCAGAATAGCCTCCCAGAGCTTCTGTTTTGATGTGAACTGCCTCCCACCCTCATAGATATTTTGCTTGAGGGTGCTCCAAAAGTTCTCAATAGGGTTGAGGTCAGGGGAACATGGGGGCCAGACCATTTCTCTCCCTTTATGCCCATAGCAGCCAATGACACAGAGGTATTCTTTGCAGCATGAGATGGTGCATTGTCATGCATGAAGATAATTTTGTTACGGAAGGCACGGTTGTTCTTCTTCTTGTACCACGGAAGAAAGTGGTCAGTCATAAACTCGACGTACTTTGCAGAGGTCATTTTCACACCGTCAGGGACCCTAAAGGGGCCTACCAGCTCTCTCCCCATTATTCCAGCCCAAAACATGACTCCGCCACCTCCTTGTTGACGTTGCAGCCTTGTTGGGACATGGTGGCCATTCACCAACCATCCACTACTCCTTCCACCTGGACCATCCAGGGTTGCACGGCACTCATCAGTAAACAACACGGTTTGAAAATTAGTCTTCATGTATTTCTGAGCCCACTGCAACAGTTTCTGCTTGTGAGCATTGTTTAGGGGTGGCTGAATAATAGCTTTTTGCACACTTGCAAACCTCTGGAGGATCCTACACCTTGAGGTTCGGGGGAGTCCAGAGGCACCAGTGGCTTCAAATACCTTTTTGCTGCTTTGCAATGGCATTTTAGCAGCTGCTCTCCTAATCCTATTAATTTGTCTTGCAGAAACCTTCCTCATTATGCCTTTATCTGAATGAACCCGTCTGTGCTCTGAATCAGCCACAAATCTTTTCACAGTACGATGATCACGCTTAAGTTTTCTTGAAATATCCAATGTTTTCATACCTTGTCCAAGGTATTGCACTATTTCACGCTTTTCGGCAGCTGAGAGATCCTTTTTTTTTTCCATATTGCTTGAAACCTGTGGCCTGCTTAATAATGTGGAACGTCCTTCTTAAGTAGTTTTCCTTTGATTGGGCACACCTGTCAAACTAATTATCACAGGTGTCTGAGATTGATTACAATGATCCAAAGAGCCCTAAGACACAATACCATCCATGAGTTTAATGGAAAAACTAATAATTAAATGTTTATGACACTTAAATCCAATGTGCATAATAATTTGGAACACGGTGCATGACAGACAGATTAGTCAAGACTGATATTAAAACTAGCTCTAGAACAAGACAATTATATTTGAAATGTCTAAAAATGGGTAGCTTCCCTTGTTTGGGATGTATCAATTGTTCTTTGATGAATAAAGGTAATGTTTTTGTACATCAACATACAAAATAAATTTTCAAAATCCAACATTTTTTGACTTGCAATTCAGATTGGATAGTGTATGTAATTTGATGCCCGTGTAATCTTCTATATGTGGGCGAGACTATGTCTGACATGAAGACACGCCTAAATAACCATTCTATGTGTAAGGAAAGGAAGGATTTACCTGTCTCGTAGCACTTTTTTGGAAAGGGACATTGTGAGCGTTTTATGATTATAGATCAAGTCCCGGTTCCAAAACGTGGAGGTGATAGGCTTACTGCTTTGAAAAAACGTGAACTTGAATGGATTTTCAGATTAGAAACATTGAGACCTAAGGGTCTCAATGTTGATTTTTAAATTTCTAGGCTGATGTCTATATAAACTCTAGACGACATATCCTCTTTGAGTTGGGTTTTCCCTTGAACTTCACAATATTTCTGCAGACTTTCGATAAAATATAATTGTGATATGATGAAAGTCATGTTAATTCTTGTTTTCTTTCTTCTTTTCTTTCTTTTTATCTTGTATTCAGATTTTGGATATGGAATAAGGAGGAGCCACACACCACCTAAGAACAGTGGACATTTTGCATTATCAACTACTTTAACCCCTTCCCGACATTTGACGTATCCATACGCCAAAGTCGGGTAGGGGAAGTATGGAACGGGCTCACAGAGTGGACCCGCTTCATAGGATGTGGGTGTTGGATGTATGTTACAGCCGACACTTCAGAGTAACGAGCGGGATCGCTCGTTTCAAATCGTTAAATGCCGCGGTCAATACCGACCGCGGCATTTAAGTCGTTAGTAAGAGGGGGGCGACCCTCTCTAACAGCTCATCGTGCCCCCTGCAATCGCGGGGTGGCGATGGTTGCTATTGCTGCCTGGGGGCTTAATAAAGGCCCCCAGGTCCGCCATCTTTGTGCTCTTATTAAGCGCTGCCTCTGGCAGGGCTTAATAGAAGCCTGTCAGAATCACAATATACTGCAATACATTAGTATTGCAGTATATAGTGCAAGCGATCTAACAATCGCTGGTTGAAGTCCCCTAGGGGGACTAATAAAAAAAGTAAAAATTAGTCAAAATAAAAAAAAAAATTTATGTAAAAAAAAAATACAAATATTAAAAGTTAAAAAAAAAACCCTTTTCCCATTTCCCCCCTAGAGCATAGTAAAAACATAAATAAACATAATTGGTTTCGCCGCATCCGTAAAAGTCTGAACTATTACTATATTTCATTATTTAACCCGCACAGTGTATGCCGTAAGAAAAATAAATTAAACGCCAGAATCTCTATTTTGTGGTCACCTCATTTCCCACAAAAAATGAAATAAAAAGTGATCAAAATGTCGCATGTACCCCAAAATTGTATCATTAAAAACTAGAGCTTATCCCGCAAAAAATAAGCCCTCATACCACTTAATCGACAGAAAAATAAAAACTTTATGGCTCTCAGAATTTGGCAACACAAAATAAATTTTATTTTTTACACTTTGGTTTTTACTTGTAAAAGTAGTAAAATATAGAATAAACTATATATATTTGCTATTGCCATAATCGTATTCACCCACAGAATAAAGTTAACATGCTTTTTTAATTGCACAGTGAATTCCGTAAAAACGAAGCGCAAAAAACAATGGAGGAATCGCTGTTTTTCTTCATTTTCTACCCCAAAAATAAGTTTCTTTCCCATTTCCTAGAACATTATATGGCACAATAAATGGTCATACGAAAAACTACAACTTGTCCCTCAAAAATCAAGCCTCATAGGACTATATCAACGGAAAAATAAAAAAGTTATGGCTTTTGGAAGGTGGGGAGGAAAAAACGAAAATGAAAATCTGAAATATGGCTGCGGCAGGAAGGGGTTACATTTAATTGTACTCAATTAATGTGTACACGTGATTGTAATCAATAATTTTCTTTGATGTCTATCAACGATCAACAGACTCATTAATTGCATTTAGTGATATTCTTTTTGAGGACGTCAGAGTTATGCCGCCAATAAATATGCTGAATCTTCTATAATGTGATGCTTGTAATCCTTATTGGCCCTTTAAATATATACACATTTGACCATTATGCCAATAATGGACAACTATTGCATGGAAGTGTAGATGGTATGCCATATTAGGCATGGAGCTTGCCAGACATACTACATTATAGATGTGGATGGGATGACAATGACCCGGTCTGTAATACATTTGGGCATTTTCACCTAATGACACGGTTGGCTGAATCTAGTGGATCCGGATAGCGGTGTACATCTGTCACAGGGATGAATTCTACAGTTATTGCGTGGTATCGCTTAATGAGCAAGCGCAGTTGTAGTGAGCGGCACTGTAGTCTAGACGACGTGACTCAATCCGCTTGGATTGGCTTTCCTATGTAGCGTCCATGGTAACAGGAGACGCTGCCCTTTGATTTGCCTACGGCCTTTGTTTTGCATGACGTCTAGTAACGCATGCGCTGTTGTTTGTTGAAGACGCCAGAACATTATATTCTGATAAGTAAAGTTATTCTCAACATGTGTCCGCGGTTCTGTGATTGGTGAGTGGCTCTAAACTCCTCCTCATGAATATGTATGTGTATCGATACTTGACTCATTTAGTATATACTGTTTTTCTCACTTTTTCTATGATACATTGGGTCTAATATATATGTAACACATTTATACAATTGTTCACATGCTTTATATACTTTATTAGCCATATGCTGGCATGAATTTGCATGTTTTGCAATTGATTACTGTTGATGATGTAACCATTACCCATGGGTATAAAACCCTGCTGTGCACATATCACTTTAGCTTGAGAAAGCTCCTGTGAAGGACTGAAACGTAGCTTGCTTTTGACATGGAACAATAAACCACATTTTCTATTTTGAAACCATTTTGTTCATGCTGCATTTATAGGACCGTTTGGATTATGGTCAGGTTCGCAAAGCACCCATTGCTCTATCTTTTGAAGTGCTGCTTTTTTCTACCTATATATATATATATATATATATATATATATATATATATATATATATAAAATTATATGGGGCATTATTTGTATGTATAGTACATTGACATTTGTAACAGCCGTGGTTGCAGACCCCTTTCATCCATGCCGACGTCTTCCTCTCCGGAGATGCCAGCACATGCGGCCGTCCTGTCCTGCAGTGAAAACTAGGGTGCGCGCACAAGCTCATTTTCGGCCTTAAAGTTCCATCACGTGCACATGTTAAGAATTAACTAATTACTCCCAGATCCCTGGACTATAAAAAGGGCCCCACCCATTCACTTCTTGCCTGAGCGTTGTTCCTCTGTTAGTCTTGAAAATGGTCCCTTACTGTTATCCTGTTCCCAGTGTTCCCATGCCCTGCTACCTGTATCCTGTAACCAGTGCTGTATTTGTTCCTGTGCCATCTTTAGTGTTCGAGTTGTGTTGTGCCATTTACTCTGCCTGCTGACTTACACCACATCTGGTGTCATCTGCCACGTTTTGCATCACCTGCCGCCAAGGTCCCATTTGTGCATAGCTATTGCTACTGTCTGGACTTTACAGGTACCCTTGTGCTTGGCCTTTATATTGACTTGGTACGCTGTTGATTGGCCAGCTGCTACCCTGCTACGTCAGTGCGGCCTAGTGGGACCACATACCCACAGATCGTGACAGTACGCTCAGGCCATGGTCAACCCAAGACCACGACGACGTCACAAGCCATGCGGGCGGAGATACTTGACCTCCGGTCATGACAGTACCAACTCCTACAGGCGGTGAATATTAGTGCACATCGGATGGATATGCAAGCTGCAACCTACCCGGCACCTGCTCCTATTCCCCCTGCTGCTCCTCCTACTGCACTTCCTGGCAGTACGGATTCGCTATTCTCTGTGCCACTGCCTCCCCGTTACAACAGAGACACGAGGACCTGCAGGGGATTTCTGAACCAGTGTCAGATCCACTTCAGTCTGCATGCAGGTGCATTTCCTTCTGATGGCGCATGGGTCATATTCATAGTTTCTTTCCTTACTGACAAGGCCCTGGCATGGGCGAACCCCATCTGGGAACGTCAGGGACCGGAGACCCGTGACCTATGGTATTTCCTACGTACGTTCCGCACTGTATTTGAGGGACCTGGGCAAGTCTCTTCAGCGGCTGCATCCCTGTCGACCCTACGCCAAAGAGAAACCTCCGTGGGCGAGTATGCCATTCCGTACCCTGGCGTAAGAGCTGATCTGGAACAACGAAGCCTTAGTGGCTACATTCTGGCAAGGTCTTTCCTCCGATATCAAAGATGAGTTTGCCGCTCGAGATCTACCCTCTCCCCTAGATGACCTCATCCTAATAGCCACCCGGATTGTCATGATCCAGGAACGGTTTCAAGCGATTCACTGGGTCAGGAGATTGCCCAGGCTGGCTCCTACATTCCAGCAATCCCTGCTGCCCTCATCAGCTGTTCAACCAGAGGAGCCTATGCAAATAGACCATCTCAAGTTGTCTGTCCAGGAGAAACAGCGCAGACACACTTCGGAACTCTGCCTGTATTGCGGCCTCGGAGGCCATTTTGTGCATCTGTGTCCCCAAAAGCCTAAAAAGCCCCAGAGCCTAGGATTGGTTGGAGAGACAACCCTAGTCGGAAAAGGACTAAATAATAAACTCTCTCCCAAATTGTCCATTCCGGTAAACCATAGCGTCCGGTGAGAAGACACACTGGTTCTTTGCCTACCTGGACTTCCGGGTCCGCGGCAAATTTCATCTAACAAGACTTAGTGGATCAGCTCCAGTTGCCGACGGTTCCTTTGGAGACACCCCTTGTTGTTGCCTCGGTGAATGGACTTTCTCTGCCCGACCCCATCGTGTCCGAGACCAAGCCACTGAAGCTTCAAGTGGAAGCTCTTTATACTGAGCAGATTACCTTTCTTATTTTTCCCAAAGCCATCAACCCGGTGTTGCTGGGCCTGCCCTGGCTCCAGCTTCATGCTCCGGTCCTGGACTGGAATTCCTGAGCAGTTCTCTAATAGGGCTCCAAATGTCTACACCGCTACCTGCTATAGGTTCGTCCTGTTCTGCCTCTTATGTCTCATTCATTGACAGGACTACCTACTCATTTTGCCCAGTTTGCGGACTTCTTTGGCAAGAAGGAGGCTGGGAGGCTTCCCCCACACCGGGCGTATGACTGCCCGATTGAACTGGTTCCTGATGCCTCACTTGCCTGTGGTCACGTATACCCCCTCTTCTTGCAAGAGACTCAGTCCATGTCAGCCACTATCAAGGAGAATCTGTGGAGGGGTTTCATACGAAAATCCTCCTCTCAGGCCGGTGCCGGATTCTTCTTTGTAAAGAAAAAAGACGGATGTCTTCGACCCTGCATTGACTACAATGGTCTCAACCAGATCACGGTCACAAACAAATATACTTTGCTTCTGATCTCGGAATTATTTGATCGCATACGAGGAGCTAAGATCTTCTCTAAACTAGACTTGCGTGGGGCCTACAACCTAATCCGAATCCGTCAAGTTGACGAGTGGAAGATGGCATTTAACACTCGAAACGGGCACTACGAATACCTCCTGCGGTCTTCCAAGAATTTGTCAATGATATCTTCGGAGACCTCCTCTACGTCTGCGTTGTAGTCTATCTTGATGCCATTTTGATTTTCTCCCTAGATTCGACGACACATCGGAGACATGTCTGCCAATTTCTGCTGCGATTAAGGGAGAATCGCCTATATGCCAAGTTGGAGAAGTGTACTTTTGAAAAAAAAATCTTTACCCTTCCTGGACTATATCATCTTGGATCAGGGTCTCAAGATGGATGAAAACAGGAGAAATGATCCAGCGCTTAGTCGTACTTTAGGTTTAAAAGGAAGCAGTATTCCCACCTTTATTGGGGTATTGAGATTAAAATTGAAGGGAGACGCAGTCCCAAGACAAGTGTTGATAGTAGGCGGTTTGCCCTGGCCTACGCGTTTCAAGCACGTACTGTGCTCTTAATCATGGCAAAGACATCTCTTTGCCATGATTAAGAGCACAGTACGTGCTTGAAACGTGTAGGCCAGGGCAAACCGCCTACTATCAACACTTGTCTTGGGACTGCGTCTCCCTTCAATTTTAATCTCAATACCCCAATAAAGGTGGGAATACTGCTTCCTTTTTAACCTAAAGTACGACTCAGCGCTGGATCATTTCTCCTGTTTTCCTCTATTGTGCACCGCCAGCCGTAGCGGGGATCCGAGCGGAGAGTCCGGAGACGCATCTAACTGGTGAGCTGGAGGTTTCCTCCCTTCTTTACTGCTCTCAAGATGGATCATAAGAAAGTAAAGTTCATCCTGGAGTGGCCACGTCCTCAGGGCCAGCGTGCCATACAGCATTTTTTGGGATTCGCCAACTTCTATTGGCTATTTATCCCAAACTTCTCTTCACGGACGGCCCCCATTTCTACCCTTACCAAGAAAGTTAGGAATGACAAAATGTGGACTCTAGAGGCAGAATCAGCATTCAATAGCCTCAAGAATGCCTTCACTTCAGCCTCGATCCTCCATCACCGTGACGTGTCTCGGCAGTTCTCGTTGGAGGTGGACGCTTCTTCTGTTGGTGCAGGTGCACTTCTGTTTCAAAGGAGCTCCAAAGGAAAGGCAGTAGTATGTGGCTACTACTCGATACTTTTTTCCCCTGCGAGCGCAACTACTCTATTGGGGATCGGGAGCTACTGGCCATCAAATTGGCTCTGGAGCAGTGGAGACATCTGCTCGAGGGCTCAGCCAACCCTATCCTGATAGGTGAGGTTCTTATGGTCGGTGTCTATCTCCAGTCGGCTCAACGGCTAAACCCCCATCAAGCCAGGTGGTCGCTGTTCTTCACCCGTTTCCAATTTGTGCTCCACTACCGTCCCGCTGACAAAAATGTGATGGCTGATGCCCTGTCCAGGTCGTTGAAATGTAGGATACAGTGGAGTCCTCTCAAAGTATCATAGACCCGTCCTGCATTGTTACTGCCAAGTTAGAGATATCCCTCTGGGGAGGACTTCTGTTCGGGTGGCAGACAGGAGAAGAATCCTCTGACTTTTTGAGATCCTGCAACAGATTAATCCTGTCTCCGGTAACCTTCGGCTGCCTCCTACTGTCAAATTCCCCAACTCCTTTCATGTGTCCCTCCGGAAACCCATGGTGCTGAACCGCTACAGCAAGACTCCTAGTCCTGTGGTTGCTCCCAGCGGTTCTTCCGATGTGTTTGAAGTAAAGGAGATCCTGGACTGCAAGAAGGTAGGAGGAAGGGCTTTCTATTTTGTGGATTGGAGAGGGTTTGGTCCTGAGGAGTGGTCCTGGGAGCCAGAAGAAAATCTTAATGCCCCTACCCTAATTAAGAAATTCCTCTCTCGCTCTGGACCCAAGAAGAGGAGGCGTAAGGGGGGGTACTGTAACGGCCGTGGTCGCAGACCGCAGACCCCTTTCATCCTGCCGACTACTTCCTCTTCAGAGATGCCAGCACATATGACCGTATGCCATCACGCGCACATGTTAAGAATTAACTAATTACTCCCAGATCCCTAGACTATAAAAGGCCCCGCCCATTCACTCCTTGACTGACCATTTTTTGTATTCCTCTGTTAGTCTTGCAAATTGTCCCTTAGTGTTATCTTGCTCCCAGTGTTCCCGTGCCCTGCCACCTATATCCTGTGCTGTATTTGTTCCTGTGCCATCTCTAGTGTTGGAGTCGTGTTGTGCCATTTACTACGCCTGCGGACTTACACCACGTCTGGTGTCATCTGCCACGTTTTGCATCGCCTGCCGCCAAAGTCCCATCTGTGCCTAGCCGTTGCTACTGTCTGGACTATTGCAGGTACCCTTGTGGTCGGCCTTTATATTGACTTGGTACACTGTTGATTGGCCAGCTGCTACCCCGCTAAGGCGGTGCGGCCTAGTGGGTCCACATACCCACAGATCGTGACAGCATTATTTATATGAACCGGATATGGTGGCATTATTTATGTGGAAGGTATGTAGTATGGAAGGGGTGACAAAATAATCCTGTTTAAGGCGCTGCACACCAAAATTTTTATTAGTGGGCTATTACCTGGAGAAACAGGATACCAACACATGGCAGCAAAATATCCTCATTTTGAGGTTTACCCCACTGAAACAAGAATAAAAGAGACGGCTGTTTTCATACAGCTGCAAAATTAAAAATTTTTCATTTTTTCTTTTTAACAAATGCAGGACATTTCTTACTTTTTTTTTTAAATTGCACATTCCCTATTCTCATTGCAGGAGTTCTTCTTCCAATCCAAGTCCCTAACATCAAGCCAGCCACCTACTTCTACTTCTCCCACACCATTCTATCGTATACTGTGTACTGTCAGGCACTGCCATGAAACTCATGGGCCTCGAAGACAAAAGCTATACAGCAGACAAATTGCTGTTGTGTATCCAGCAGCAAGTTGCACCTTGGACTTAACTTCTATAAGTGGGCATTATGACTAGCGGCAATGGCAATAAACATTGTCGCTGCGTTTTGGGGAAACATTTTCACGATTTTCCCTGTTTTGCTCATATGCTCAACCACGTTGGTGCAGTTATTGTAAGGCTGTATCCAGGGATGCTAAAGGTCCTGTCAGTGTTCAAAAGAGAATACTCTTATTTTAACAAATGCTACTTTGATGCGGCAAAATGGTAAGGAAGACAAGTTAGGCAACATTTCCAGGCCGACTCCACGCCAGCGTTTTGTTAGAGGAGGTCGATCTGTTTCTAAACCAGGAGGAGTGAATTGAGGAAGAGGTGGAGATCATACCTTCACAACCACTCCAGTTGGGGGAAGAGAAACATGTTTACCTCATATCAACCGCTACAAACTGACATGCCAGCTATGAACAGGACTATATAGAGAAGAATGTTTTAATATAGGGGGGGGGGGACGACGACGACGACAGGGATCCTATTGTCTTTCCAGTGATGTTTTTATCTATAATTTTCCTACAGAGTTTTCCAGGCCGTTCCCTCCAACTGTCGCTGTGTGATTCCCCCCGCTCATTTGAGACAGTCGAGTTATGGTTAATTTATAACAGTACACTTTCAGTTGCCATGTCTAATAGTCTACCCACATTTGGCTGCAATATACTGTATATGGGGTTGATGCTGGATACCAATGACACTAGTTATGAGGAATGGTGAATTAAACAACAATGTAGACACGTAGACACCGATGTGGAGTGAAACACAGTACCTGTACAGTATCTGACGTTTAAAGTGAATGTATTGTCAGAAAATTATGTTATATCTATATTTAAAAAAAAATCCTCACCATAGGCTGATATTTCATATTTTATAGAGATCACTTTTTAGCGGTCATCTCATTATCATTACAGGCAGGATTATGATGAAGGGTAACACCCTTATTAACACCTGTCAGCAGACAACACAGGGTCACAATATTGACCATAGATGGTGGAAACAGCTAATCTTCTTCGAACTCCCTGCATAGTGACCTCTACATGATACAGAGAATGCTCACAAAACTCCCATAGAATTCAATGACTCATTTTAACTGCTATAAAGCAAATCTCTGAATGGCTGTTCACAGATCAGAGCAGCAGCTGATGAAAGATGGCTGCCCTCATAATCATATATTAAAAAAAAGAAAATAAATACAATCAGAAAACAAAAACAGATTAAAACAGAAAAATGTTTCGGTATATAGTTTTAATTATTACATATAATTTTTATATATAATCCATATTACAGAGCCATATTACTTTTAGTGTTTATGCACATTAGAACACAGCCCTAAAGTGAAATTTTGGAAAATGTTCATAAGGAGTATTATGGACCTACTAGGATCCTGTAATATACCAGGACAGTTTTTTTTTTTTTTTTAAAGCCCTTAAGAACGCAGCAAATTTTGGATACTGGTAAAAAAGGATACTGATTTATGCCACTCCAAAGGAGGCTAAATGGACACTCTATGGCCCCCCGTCAATACCGAGATGTAAAGGAGCCTTAGTTTTTATAGGGCACCTGTCACCAGCATTTCACCTATTAAACTTTACTTATCCCTCACTGGCTGCTGCTGTCAAAAGTTCATTGCCGTTATCCCCTCTCCTAAACTCCTCCTCCGACTGTAAATAACGGTCTGCAAACATTTTGCGCCTTTTATCGTAATAATCCGGTGTCCCTTTGTGCGCACACACTAGAAGAGGACATCAATGCACAAGCGCAGAATTTTGTGTGCTGGGGAAGGCGAGGAGCGGTCAATCAAAGTAAGGAGGCGGGGTAAACTCGGAAAAAAGACTTGAGGAATGAAGATGTGACTATTTTCAAACGAAGATTTGACTCTTTTCAAATGAAGATTTGACTCTTTTATGCTCATTAGCATACTGTGTGGGAACGCTAAAAAATTGAATACTAAAGCTACAGAGCCGACTAAGAAGACAATTATAGGTTATACAGAAATTATTTTTCACCCACTACCACCTGGTATTGCTGGTTTAATAGGTGAAATGCTGGTGACAGGTTCCCTTTAATTTTTATAATTTTTAGGTGGTGTAATTAAAAAAAAAAGCAATTGCGGCACTTTTTTTTATTTACTTGGTTTAAGGTGCGGTATAAATATAGTGTTAAACGGGTTGTCGAGTCCCCAAAAATTGATGACCATCATACTCTTTGATCGGTCAGGCTCCGACTTCTGGGACCCCTGCCGATTAGCAGTTTTTGAAGGGGCCGCAGTGCTAGTATGAGCGCTGCGGCACCTTCAAAACCTGATTGGCTGGGTTCCCGGGAGTCGGATCCCGACCAATCATATTTTGATGGGCTATCAATTTTCAGAGACTGGATAACCCCTTTAAGTTAGTTACGGTAACGGGGGATACCAAATAGACCTAGTTTTTTTAATGTTTGACCATTTTTATTCAATAAATAAAAAATTTATGGAGTCTGCTTTATTTTATTTGTGTGTATGTTTTATTGATAATTGATTAAACGTAATCTTTTCTTGTCCCACTAGAGGACTTTTACTTGTGATTTTTACTTTTAACAAATAATGCCTTGGAATGCCTCTATATTCTAATGCATTCATTTCTGTCATTAAAAACTGACCGGTAACTATTAGGCCATTATAACCTAAAAGATATTTACATATGGCAGCCATGGGGTTTTTCTTTCGTGGTGTAGGTTTCGGCAATGGGGAGTCAAAAGAAGCTGCTTCCCTTGGTTTTCACCTCTTAGATGCCGCGATCATGATAGAAAAATGCATAAGGAGTTAAACTATCGTGATCGGAGTTATCTCAAAATTCGGCCATTGCCGACGGAAGCCAAAAGAGTATTTTTTATGTATAGATTATTTAACATGGTAGACTATGGGTTTAGGTTGCCAATGTATGGCATCTGTCACTGGCTTTGTATAACAAATATGTTAAGAAGCCAGTTATGTAACTGTCCATACATGAAAAGTTATCATTGGATTTTCCCCATTCAGCAGAGGGAATCTGGATGGCTACAGCCCAACTATCCCTCTTCAAAGGCAACACTTTCAATGCAGCCAGAGTACCCAGCTGCTTTTTCCACCCGGGAAAGCTACATCAATGTGGCAACCCCAAGGTACCTGCAGGAGGGCCCAACTATTCCCTCTTTGAAAGGCACTTCTTCTAAAGCAGCTGTAGTCCCTGGCTGCTTTCTCTGCCAGGGTAAGCTCCGTCACTAGACTTTCCGTGGTGTAGCAGGGAAGTTCCAGTGACGTAGCTTCCGTGGGCACAGAAAGCCACCATCCAGACTCCCTTGGCTGCACTTGGAAATTCCAGTGATAATTGTCCCTATATGGACAGTTATGTCACTGAAGCTTCCCTACATATCCATTGAATAAAGGGCGTGATGAATGGCATCTGTCACCCATCGGCTATAATGGCATCTGTTCATGAAAAAGCTCACTATGTATGTGTTAAATGGATCCCATATTAGTTTATGGATGACGGATGCCACCATTAGGCGTCCGTCACGGTCAGCCTTCCTGTAACATACACGTCAGGCGCTTTTTTCCCAGTGTATAAGTTAAACGGAGGACAAAAACGCAGTGTGAACCTAGCTTAAATACTGAAAGTTCCCATCTCCATTCCAGGTTATTCTACCTGCTTGTTGGTCCTAATTCGGAAGAAATCCGCTATAGGGAAGAGAGCTATTACTGTTACCAGTATCATGAGTGAATGCAGGGAGCAGGCAGAGCAGGGAGTCTGTGAGGTAAAGCTTCAGTTAATGGCTGCAGAGCACTGAGTGATGTCAGAGAAGGGAGCGCCGCTTTGGCAAATTCTCCTGTACATCCCAGTAAAATGCAGCCATTCCGTTATTTTCTGTGGTGTGTTAAAGACCTACAGTCAGGGCCGCCATCAGGGGGGTATTAGGGGTACTACTGTAGGGGGCCCGGCCAAACTTAATTGAAAGGGGGGCCCGGCAACTGCCGCGATTTGCCTTTGGTAGAAAAAAACAGGCCCCTGCAATGGGGCCTGTTCTTTTCACCATAGCAATGTCGTGAGCTGCGGGCCCCCCTCTCGTCAAACACCGCCGTGAGCTGCGGGCCCCCCTCTCATCTAACACCGCCGCGAAACACCGCGCGCGACCGCGCGTGAAGGACCGCAAGCGCGCACCGGCGTGCTCGTTACCGCAAACGCGCGCTCACACTCGAACGACCGGGCCGCCGGAAAGCAACCCGCTCGTGCCCGCCGCCGAGAGGGATGCGGTGCGCGAGCACCAAAAGTACAGCGACCAATCAACTGGGAAGAACAGCGGCGCACAGTCTAATTACCTGCTGGCCCGCCTCCGACTCCGCCTCCTCGTCCTCCTCCTCCGCCTCCTCGTCCTCCTCCTCGGCCTCCTCGTCCAGCGCCTCCTCGTCTGACTCCGCCTCCTCCTCCTTCTTCTCCTCCTCCAGAGCGTAGCTGCGTAAAGGAGAGGGGGAGGAGTTCAGTTCTTGCGCGGCGGCAGGAGTTCTTCGATCCCCGCCATTTTCTGGAGCCTGGAGGTGAAGGACGACATCTGGACCGAAGACATCGCCTGACGAGGACTGGAGTGGGACCAGCTCTTCTGACACAGTGAGTAAAGTGTCTGAAAGTGCTGTTTCTGTATGGCCCTGTTCACACAGAGTATTTTGCAGGCCGAAAAAATCTGCCTCAAAATTTCTTAAAGAATTTTGAGGCAGATTTTGACCTGCCCACACTATCTTGCTGCGTTTTTTGCTGCGTTTTTTGCCTGCGGCGATTGAGGACAGCAGACAAAAAACGCAGCGAAAAATGCATTTTCTGCCTCCCATTGATTTCGATGGGAGGTCAGAGGCAGAACCGCGGCAAGAAAGGACGTGCTGCTTTTTCTTTTTTCCGCGACTGGCTCCCATTGATTTCAGATTAAATCAATGGGAGGCGGTTTTGGAAGTTTTTTGGTGCGGATTCTGACGCAGTGTCCGAGTCAATATCAAGGCCCAAAAACTCTGTGAACTGGGCCTTATTGTTAGGGCTTATTCAGACGAACGTGTAATACGTCCGTGCAACGTGTGTGATTTTCACACGCCTCGCACGGACCTATGTTAGTCTATGGGGCCGTGCGGACTGTCAGTGATTTTAACGCAGCGTGTGTCCGCTGCGTAAAACTCACGACATGTCCAATATTTGTGCATTGTTCGCGCATCACGCACCCATTGAAGTCAATGGGTGCGTGAAAGTCACGCCCATCACATGGAAGCACTCCCGCAGCCGTATAAACTATGAATGAAAACAGAAAAGCACCACGTGCTACAAACCTCCAAACAGAGTGTCATAATGATGGCGGCTGCGCGAAAATCACGCAACCACGCATCATACGCTGCTGCCACACGGAGCTGTTATGGACCTTTTGCATGCGCAAAACGCCACGTTTTTTGCACGCGCAAAAAGCACACGCTTGTGTAAATCCGGCCTTAGGGTAGGAACACACTAGGCATGAACACTGCGGATTTTATGCGACACATTTTATTGTGGAAAATCCGCAGCGTATTACAGTCGCAGCAGAGTGGATGAGATTTGAACAAATCTCATCCACACGCTGCAAAAAAAATTGACCTGCAGTGTGGCTTTTGGCTTTTTAAGCCGCAGCATGTCAATTTATGCTGCAGAATCGCCGCTCGTCTGTTGCGGAAATGCTGCGGTTCTGCCGCAAAAATCACAAAAGAGAAAAAAAAAAGGCACTTTTTTAAAGTGATAAAAAAGTTTATACTTACCCCGGCCGTAGTCCTGGTGCTGCAGCAGTCACATGGTCTACAGCGTCATCCCAGGAGGCGGGGCTACGTTCAGAAGACAGAGATGCGTCACCTAAACTACGGCCGGGGCAAGTCTAAACTTTTTTTTCGCTGCAGGATTCCCGCAGCGGACACGCCTCACGAAACCTGCGCCACTATTTGGTGCGGTTTTGCTGGCAGAATTCCCTGCGGCTCCCGGGGCGGATAAGCTGTGTAGTTTTACTCAGCATATCCGCCTAGTGTGTTCCTTATGATGCGCTCCTGGAGCTGCTGCCGGTCTCTAAATAGGCAGTTGGTCCAGTAGAATTTGGAATTATTTTTTTTTGTGAACCAGCTTAAAAAAATACAAAACTTTTGTGTTAGGGCCTGTTCACATCACTGTTCGCTTCCCTGCCGGGGTTCCGTCTGAGGTTTCTGTCGGGTGAACCCCGCAACGGAAAGTGAAAGTGACAGCACAGCTTCCGTTTCCGTCACCATTGATCTCAATGGTGACGGAAACATCGCTAATGGTTTCCGTTCGTCACCATTCTGGCTGGTTTTTGGACGGAATCAATAGCGCAGTCGCAGTTCACTTTCCGTTGCGGGGTTCACCCGACGGAAACCTCAGACGGAACCCCGGAACGGAAGCGAACGGTGATGTGAACAGGCCCTAACACAAAAGTTTTGTATTTTTTTAAGCTGGTTCACAAAAAAAAATAATTCCAAATTTTACTGGACCAACTGCCTATTTAGAGACCGGCAGCAGCTCCAGGAGCGACATCATCACACTAGGCGGATATGAGTAAAACTACACAGCTTATCCGCCCCGGTAGCCGCAGGGAATTCTACCAGCAAAACCGCACCAAGTAGTGGCGCAGGTTTTGTGAGGCATGTCCGCTGCGGGAATCCTGCAGGGAAAAAAAAGTTTAGACTTGCCCCGGCCGTAGTCCTGGTGACGCATCTCTCTCTTCTGAACGTAGCCCCGCCTCCTGGGATGACGCTGTAGACCATGTGACCGCTGCAGCGGTCACATGGGATGAAACGTCATGACAGGAGGCCGAGCTGTGCTAAGACTAGAGGATCGTGTCACCAGGACTACGGTCGGGGCAAGTCTAAACTTTTTTATAAATTTAAAAAAGTGCCTTTTTATTTTGTTCTCATTTGTGATTTTTGCGGCAGAACCGCAGCATTTCCGCAACAGAGGAGCAGCGATTCCACAGAATACATTGACATGCTGCGGCTTAAAAAGCCAAAAGCCACACTGCAGGTCCATTTTTTTTGCAGCGTGTGGATGAGATTTGTTCAAATCTCATCCACTCTGCTGCGACTGTGATACGCTGCGGATTTTCCACAATAAAATGTGTTGCATAAAATCCACAGTGTTCATGCCTAGTGTGTTCCTACCCTAAGGCCGGATTCACACGAGCGTGTGCTATTTGCGCGCGCAAAAACGTGGCGTTTTGCGCATGCAAAAGGTCCATAACAGCTCCGTGTGGCAGCAGCGTATGATGCGCGGCTGCGTGATTTTCGCGCAGCCGCCATCATTATGACACTCTGTTTGTATGTTTGTAGCACGTGGTGCTTTTCTGTTTTCATTCATAGTTTATACGGCTGCGGAAGTGCTGGGCGTGACTTTCACGCACCCATTGACTTCAATGGGTGCGTGATGCTCGAACAATGCACAAATATAGGACATGTCGTGAGTTTTACGCAGCGGACACACGCTGCGTGAAAATCACGGACAGTCTGCACGGCCCCATAGAGTAATATAGGTCCGTGCGAGGCGTGTGAAAATCACGCGCGTTGCACGGACGTATTACACGTTCGTCTGAATAAGCCCTGACAATAAGGCCCAGTTCACAGAGTTTTTGGGCCTTGATATTGACTCGGACACTGCGTCAGAATCAGCACCAAAAAACTTCCAAAACTGCCTCCCATTGATTTAATCTGAAATCAATGGGAGCCAGTCGCGGAAAAAAGAAAAAGCAGCACGTCGTTTCTTGCCGCAGTTCTGCCTCTGACCTCCCATCGAAATCAATGGGAGGCAGAAAATGCATTTTTCCCTGCGTTTTTTGTCTGCTGTCCTCAATCGCAGCGGGCAAAAAACGCGGCAAGATAGTGTAGGCAGGTCAATATCTGCCTCAAAATTCGGTGCGCGGCTCCAGGCGGTCGCGGGTGCGCATGCGCGGGAGTTTGCGGGTGCGCGCGATCGGTCGCACGGGCGGCGGTGTTTGACGGCCCCCATGACGACCCCCATGCTACCCAGGGCCGGCATCAGGGGGGGTATTATAGGTACTGATGTGAGAGGCCCGGCCAAATCTAATTGAAAGGGGGGCCCGCAGCTCACGACATTCTTTTGGTGAAAAAAACGGGCCCCATTGCAGGGGCCTGTTTTTTTTCTACCAAAGGCAAGTCGCGGCAGTTTGCCGGGCCCCCCTTTCAATTAGGTTTGGCCGGGCCTCTCACATCAGTACCCCTAATACCCCCCTGATGGCGGCCCTGGGTACCATGATATAGTGCTGGACGGAGTATCGTTAACAGGCGGTGCCACGGTAGGGGGGCCCAGAAAATTTAGCTGTAGGGGGCCCTGAAATTCCTGATGGCGGCCCTGCCTACAGTACAGTGTACAGAGAACCCTGGAAACTTGCATTTGAGGTACCAGAATGTAAGAATTAACAATGCTGGAATGCTACATGACCCTAATAGTTCCGTTTTTATCCATTCTGAAAATATGCCTGGTTTTCATTTTAGGTTCATTTTTGTTAAATGACCTGCACTGATCATACATTTTGGTTGATCAAGATAGCCTATATGTATAGAAACACTAAATTTGTTGTTTAATAAGCAAGATGACATTGGTAGTGTTCATGTAATGCTTACCTGTCTACTGAGTACAAGCAGGGTAACAAAAAATATGAAAAGTGATACAGATCCCATTGTTTTCAGATCTTTCAGTACACCTGGTCTGCAAATAGAAATATTACACATTTAATTTAATTGTCTACACTTATAACATTCATGCTATTTCCATATAGACCTACATTCGCACACTTTTAGTTCAGTTAATGGCTTTGCATCATAATGTTAGCATTTCATGTAAAGTAAGCTTTCGCCCTTAAATGCAGTTGCAACCCTCCTTGTAACACTGCCGCTCTGCCCACCCCACAGGATAAGCAGAGAAAAGAAAACATACAGATGTATCTTGGTCCCATATAGCATGGAAAACGGACATGTGCTGTATACAGTAGATAACCTCTTTGAGAACAACCACCTAAAAATGCTGTGAAAATTGTTTTTTAGAGGTGGGACTCTCAAAGTAGACGACCAATAAACTGATGATTTAAGAGACATTAAGAGGAGAAATTATGAATTTATTGAATAAAATAATATCTTTTTTTAGGTATTATTTATTGTCTAACTTATTGCGTAAAATACATACAACCATGTATTAATATGTGTGATGCCATTCACCCTTTGAGCAAACACTTTCTATCTTATTGCATCATTGGATCGGCTACACAGGCGCCTAGGCGAAAAAAGCACACAAGCTCCTGTTTTGGATGTGCATGGCTTCTGAAATGGGAATGACTGTCGCAATGAGTTAGGAGAATCCACCTTTTAAATACAAGTATTGAACTATTGTGTTGAAAGTGAAAAAGAGACAGTAAAGAGATTTAAGATAGTACACACAAATAAAAAATGCTATTCAACTGCAAAGGTTGAGTGCTGTCCGCCTTTAGTGTGTCTGGGAAAATGCCCAACTGGTCCTACTGTGCTACCTGAGAGAGTGCTGTTTTTTTCTTTTTATTCCCTATGTACCACAGAATCTCAGGGACCATCTGATTAAGCTCCTCTTTTTACCCCGATCTAGACTATTCTTGCAAACATGTAATTTCGTTTGAATACGTTCAGACCACATCACCTTCATTCTTCTAGACTAATGTCTTGCTGTGATACATTCTGGATGCCTTGGAGCACTGCCACACGCTGATGACTGTTCATTAAAACCCTTGTGCACTAATCCCAATGGAATTGCCGTACTGTAAATTTGCATAGAACCTTACCATTTAGCATCCTAATATCATCTCCAAGTTTCAATGGTGACGCTAATTGCAATGGATCTTTGCAGATTAGGCATCATACTGTATGTGTAATATACATGCATGAGCTACCAGACCTTATTGGAGTTAGCAACCAAATGAGGTCACCAAGACATTCCGTAGAAGTGTATTAAGTCTAATGCTGATTGGCATTACATAACCACATCATTTAGCTCAGTGGGTGAGCTCTAGATTTCCCTAGTTGATCACTTGCTCACAAACTACATTTGGGCAGCAATAAATAACTTTTTCTCTGCCAGTGATTTCTGGTCAGTTTTCACATGCAAAAATAAAACCTTAATTATAAAAAAAAACACTCTAAACCTTTAAAAAAATAAATAAATGCATAACAGTGCTTGTTTGCGATTAAAAGTCTGACCTAAGTAAAAAATTAGACACTTAGCACATCCTAAAAAAAAAAGTTCAAGATGTGCAGAGTACATACATGCCACTTATGTCTATGTCTACATGCAAATATTTTCACAAAATCAGCAAAACTGAAAAGACAAAAATCTGGTTTAAGTTGGAGATAACATAAAATACATTGATTACACACCAAGAAAAAGTGTGTGTACCCCCACACTATATATTTCCTGAAAGCAGACAACCTTAAGAATGAAATAGCCCTACCTAGGAGTTAGCAGTCATGACAATCTTTATGCGATTATGCAATATACCGTGATTTTAAAATCCATCTGGCTAAAAGGCTGAAACCAAGCAAACATTTATCCACAAAAGGGTCCTTCCAATAAAGAAATTTCAATGTGTCTGAAATTTGTACATACTACACATGTCTACATCTATAAGCCCATCATCACAGATCCTCCTCCTCTCCCTGCAAGCTGTCAGCCAAGAGTTACAGTACCGTGGCTTTAAAACAAGATTGCGGTTTTAGTTTGAACTAGAAACATTTCTAGCGAGGACATATCAAATATGGCCTTGGCAAAATAACAGCTGATTTTACCGTGGCCAGCCTGAAACATTCAGACGGGCAAAAGGGGCTCAAAAAGGGCATTGTTTCTCAATTTCTTAAATCAAATACTCTATTACATGGACTAACAGTAAATTCTAACTATAAGTCATTTTTATTTCGTTTGCTACCAAGTAGCTGAGTTGCTTTGTGGCCCTAACCTGTGTTCGTATATACAGTAACATATACTATTATATGAAAATGATATTCGTCATTTTGGCTGTTATTATATGGGCAGTATGTTTGGTATCATTTATGACCACTATAACTAGCATTTTATGGAAACCACTAAGTATGGCTGATATTATTATATTACCACTAATAATTTGGTACAACTTAGGTCAAGGATTGTAGACTAAGGGAAGTACCCCACCGACTGATATCTAGGAATCTAGTACTAGACATAGAAAGAAGGAATATGGTAGTTGAAAACACCACTATAACAGATAGATGTCATAATTAAAGTGAATGTCCACCTTAGATAATATTTGACATTAAAAATTCTGAGAGTTGGAGCTCAGTACCTGACTACAAACTGACACTTTCTTAGTATGTGTGGTTGTCAATGGCAGTTTGTCATCAGATTCTGATTTCCAATGATCAGAATTTTGAATGCAGTGTACTAAAGGTGAAGGTCGAATTACGCTTTAGATACAGTAAATGTACAATTCTATTGCTAATTCAAAGCAAAGCCAGCAGTACAAAGTAATGTCATCAGCCTCTATATTTCTCTCAAGCACGGCAATGATGCAATTCTTCAATTTTCAATGGGAAATGGGAAGAATTGCATAATCACAAGGATGTTCGCTAACATTAGCATATTTCTTTTATGCACCGGAAAAAAAAAAAATACCATTGGTTTATAGTTACATTATAGTAATGACGACATAAAACATCTGTATTTATAAAGATAAAACATGCAGAATAAAGTTTGTACATGAAATAAATAACATACCTTTCTAAGGAAACTGTTGAATAGAGGTACCTGCTGTAGGCCTCAAGCATTGGTGCATGTGTGTGTAGAAGAATGATGTTGTATATCACCAGAGCGTTGAGCATGATAATCATCTTCAATTCATAATTTATCCGTAGAAATACAGAGCAAGAAATGAATCCAAGAATACAACTGTAAATAAAGTACTGCAGACAAAGATGAGAAGGATAATATATTTTTAGATATTGGAAATCTTAAGAAGGTTCATGTTAAGGCATACCTGAATCGTGAGTGATGAACTGAAGATGTGGTTTATGTACATATTGTTTGTGATTTACTTTTCTTCTACATTTCCTCTCCCTATTTCCTGAGAAGATTGGAGAAACATTTAAACACCTTCCAAAACTCAGTCTGTTATCATAATGACTGGACCCACATTCAGTTCAAATACTTTAACTGTACTTTTAAAAATTTTTTTTGATATGTCACAGGGACATATCAGAAGTTTTGATTTGTGGGGTAAGAGTGCTGAGACACCCACTGTCACTAAATCGATGGTGCAGAAGCTCTCACCACGGATCAAGTGGTGTGGGATGTTTGTGCGATGCCTCCTGTTCCTCGACGTGCCAATTATTTCCCCTTGTTGCAAACTGAGAGGAACAGTATCCTTGAACTGAGAGAGCTCTCAAAGGCTATCATGGTAAACAGAAAGACAGAAATGGAGGCTGATATGGAGGTCTATTCTTTTCAGCGATGAGTCCCCATTTTGTCTCAGACACAATGATAGCCGGAGATTGGTCTGGAGACCACGTGGGCAATGCCATGAATAGGCCTTCACAAGGGCCTACTCCCGGGATTATGGTGCGGGGTGGAATAATGTAAGGCAGCCTGACCCTTCTAGTCTTCATTTTAGGTACACTAACAGCTTGGCGTTACATTGATCTGGTCGTGGAACCAGTGGTACGGCTACTTCTCCAAACTGTCTGAGAAGCAGTTTTTCAACAGGACAACACCGGCCAGCATGTTTCTCGTGCTACTGTGTACAGCCTGCGTAGCCTAAATGTGCTATCATGGCCTGCAACATCTCCAGACCTGTATCCCATCGAGCACATCTGGAAGGTCATTGGTCAGCAATTACAAAGCGAGCTGCCAGTAGCCAATTTTTATGATTTGCATGCCCAAGTGCATTCAGCGTGGCATAACATTCCTCAGCCAACAATTAGTCACCTCAATGATAGCATGCCAAGGCGTGTAAGTGCAAGATGTTTGGAATACTTTGTTTCCATTGTGTTATCATTAGCACGTCTATCAATCCTGTAAATTCCACAATTCCAAAACTTTTCCTTCTTGGTGCTGCAATTTCAATGTTGAGGAGTGTGTGTATATATATATATATATATATATATATATATATATATATATATGTATACACATACATACACACATATATATTGTAGCAGTGCAGCTACTGGACAGTGCAGAAACTGTCTGGTTTTAAGCAACCAGGGAACATGTACAGCAGAGAGGGTTTTCTCTGCTGTTGCTTGGGTGTAAAGCCCGGAATAGGGCCTGGTTTGCTGGAGTGTGAAGGAGAAGGGCGGCTTCCACTCCATACAGACAGTCCATGTCTTGGGCTGTCTGATGAGCCTAGTTAGGCTTCACCTGAGGCGGCTCTTTAATTGAGGTGTGTGCTGTTCACACAGGGCTCTCAGTCTGGGGAAGACAGGCATGCTAGCCTGTGAGAGTCACCACCGTGTAAGGTAAAGCTGCCTATGTTTTGAGGTACTGGGCACAAAGCTTAGGGTCTCTTAGTGAGGGACACTTAATGTTTAGTTAGAGGCTGGACGGCCTAGGGTTTGTTTTGAACTGCTGTGTAAAACCATCATTCATATGTGAAGACAATAAAGCTAGCTGCGTCCGGTTTCAACTTTTATTCGATGAGTTGGAGTGAACTTTCTGTGTGTGCCAACCATCTCACCCTGGAGATGGCGATCCTGAGAGCTAAGTGGTCCTCAAGATGTCACTAACTATATATATGTATATGTATATACACTACCGTTCAAAAGTTTAGGGTCATTTAGAAATTTCCTTATTTTTGAAAGAAAAGCACAGTTTTTTTCAATGAAGATAACATTAAATTAAACAGAAATACACTCTATACATTGTTAATGTGCTAAATGACTATTCTAGCTGCAAACGTCTGGTTTTTAATGCAATATCTACATAGGTGTATAGAGGCCCATTTCCAGCAACCATCACTCCAGTGTTCTAATGGTACATTGTGTTTGCTAACTGTGTTAGAAGGCTAATGGATGATTAGAAAACACTTGAAAACCCTTGTGCAATTATGTTAGCACCGCTGTAAACAGTTTTGCTGTTTAGAGGAGCTATAAAACTGACCTTCCTTTGAGCTAGTTGAGAATCTGGAGCATTACATTTGTGGGTTTGATTAAACTCTCCAAATGGCTAGAAAAAGAGAGCTTTCATGTGAAACTCAACAGTCTATTCTTGTTCTTAGAAATGAAGGCTATTCCATGCGCGAAATTGCCAAGAAACTGAAGATTTCCTACAACGGTGTGTACTACTCCCTTCAGAGGACAGCACAAACAGGCTCTAACCAGAGTAGAAAGAGTAGTGGTAGGCCCCGCTGCACACCTGAGCAACAAGACAAGTACATTAGAGTCTCTAGTTTGAGAAATAGACGCCTCACAGGTCCTCAACTGGCAGCTTCATTAAATAGTACCTGCAAAACGCCAGTGTCAACGTCTACAGAGAAGAGGCGACTCCGGGATGCTGGCCTTCAGGGAAGAGTGGCAAAGAAAAAACCATATATGAGACTGGCTAATAAAAGGAAAAGATTAATATGGGCAAAAGCACACAGACATTGGACAGAGGAAGATTGGACAAAAGTGTTATGTACAGACGAATCGAAGTTTGAGGTGTTTGGATCACACAGAAGAATATTTGTGAGACGCAGAACAACTGAAAGGATGCTGGAAGAGTGCCTGACGCCATCTGTCAAGCATGGTGGAGGTAATGTGATGGTCTAGGGTTGCTTTGGTGCTGGGAAAGTGGGGGATTTGTACAAGGTAAAATGGATTTTTTAATAATGAAGGCTATCACTCCATTTTGCAACGCCATGCCATACCCTGTGGACAGCGCTTGATTGGAGCCAATTTCATCCTACAACAGGACAATGACCCAAAGCACACCTCCAAATTATGCAAGAACTATTTAGGGAAGAACCAGGCAGCTGGTATTCTATCTGTAATGGAGTGGCCAGCGCAGTCACCAGATCTCAACCCCATAGAGCTGTTGTGGGAGCAGCTTGACCGTATGTTACGCCAGAAGTGCCCATCAAGCCAATCCAACTTGTGGGAGGGCCTTCTGGAAGCATGGGGTGAAATTTCTCCCGATTACCTCAGCAAATTAACAGCTAGAATGCCAAAGGTCTGCTATGCTGTAATTGCTGCAAATGGAGCATTCTTTGACGAAAGCAAAGTTTAAAGGAGAAAATTATTATTTCAAATAAATATCATTATTTCTAACCTTGTCAATGTCTTGACTATATTTTCTAGTCATTTTGCAACTCATTTGATAAATATAAGTGTGTCTTCATGGAAAACACAAAATTGTCTGGGTGACCCCAAACTTTTGAGCGGTAGTGTATATATATATATATATATATATATATATATATATACTACCGTTCAAAAGTTTAGGGTTACTTAGAAATTTCCTTATTTTTGAAAGAAAAGAACAGTTATTTTCAATGAAGATAACATTAAATTAATCAGAAATACACCCTATACATTGTTAATGTGCTAAATGTCTATTCTAGCTGCAAACGTCTGGTTTTTAATGCAATATCTACATAGGTGTATAGAGGCCCATTTCCAGCAACCATCACTCCAGTGTTCTAATGGTACATTGTGTTTGCTAACTGTGTTAGAAGGCTAATGAATGTGTAAAGGATCTACCAGGCACTACTTCTGTGTATACGCCCATAGGCAATCAGTCTGCACCTGAGTCCATGTCTCTGAGACTGACTCCATCTTACACCACTCAGCATGGCAGGCTTAGGAGTGGGAGAGCCTATCGCAGCCTGGCCAGACGGAGCTAGCTCCCGCCCTCTGTCTATTTATACCTGCCTTTCCTGTTCCTCCTTTGCTTGTGATTCTTCTCGTGTGGTTTCCTGGCCCAGCTACAGCTTCTACTATTTGATCCTGCTCCATACTGACCCTGGCTTACTGACTACTCTCCTGCTCTGCGTTTGGTACCTCGTGCACTCCTGGTTTGACTCGGCTCGTTCACCACTCTTGTTGCTCACGGTGTTGCCGTGGGCAACTGCCCCATTTCCCTTAGCTTTGTGTACCCTTGTCTGTTTGTATCGTGCACTTACTGAGCGTAGGGACCGCCGCCCAGTTGTACCCCGTCGCCTAGGGCGGGTCGTTGCAAGTAGGCAGGGACAGAGTGGCGGGTAGATTAGGGCTCACTTGTCCGTTTCCCTACCCCCATCATTACATAATCACAAGCCCATATACCTAGTCTACCCTGGTCCCTGACACTACTATGGACCCCCTTGAGACCCTGGCCCAGCAAATGCAGGGTCTCTCCCTACAGGTCCAGGCCCTGGCTCAGAGGGTCAACCAGCCTGACGCCACCATGGTAGTGCCCCTCACCTCACCTCTTGAACCCCACCTCAAGTTGCCTGACCGGTTCTCAGGGGACCGGAGGACTTTTCTCTCCTTTTTGGAGAGTTGTAGGCTTTACTTTCGCTTAAAGCCTCACTCCTCAGGTTCTGAGAGCCAGCGGGTGGGTATAATTATGTCCCGGCTCCAGGAAGGGCCCCAAGAGTGGGCCTTCTCCTTGGCTCCTGACGCCCCTGAACTTTCCTCCGTTGATCGTTTCTTTTCTGCTCTCGGACTCATTTATGACGAGACTGACAAGACTGCCTTTGCCGAGAGTCAGCTGGTGACCTTACGTCAGGGTAAGAGACCTGTTGAGGAGTATTGTTCTGACTTTAGGAAGTGGTGCGTAGCTTCTCGGTGGAATGACCCTGCCTTAAGGTGCCAGTTTAGGTTGGGTCTGTCGAACGCCCTGAAAGACCTGCTAGTTAGCTATCCCTCTTCTGACTCCCTAGACCAGGTTATGGCTTTAGGGGTACGACTTGACCGACGTCTCAGGGAACGACAACTTGAACGTTTTTGTGTTTTCCCCTCTTACTCCCCCATGATGCCTCCCGAGGTCCCGTTGCTTCGCTCTTCCACGGAAGACACGGAGGTACATATGCAACTCGGGGCCTCCGTGTCCCCCCGACAACGTAGAGAGTTCCGTAGGAAGAATGGTCTCTGCTTCTATTGTGGGGATGACAAGCATCAAGTGAACACCTGTCCTAGGCGTAAGAATAAGCAGCCGGAAAACTTCCGCGCCTAAGTGATCATCGGGGAGGTCACTTGGGCGCACAGGTATTTCCCGTAAATATGAAACGTAATAAAATCTTGCTTCCCTTTCAGGTCTCTTTTGGTGGTAGGTCTGCTACCGGCAGTGCCTTCGTGGATTCAGGGTCTTCTACTAATATCATGTCTGTGGAATTTGCTATGTCTCTAGCTATGCCTTTGATTGATTTGCCTAAACCTGTCCCGGTAGTGGGTATCGACTCCACTCCTCTTGCTAATGGTTATTTTACACAGCATACCCCTGTTTTTGAACTCCTTGTTGGCTCCATGCATTTGGAGCAGTGCTCTGTACTGTTGATGCAGGGATTATCGTCCGATCTGGTTTTAGGCCTTCCCTGGTTGCAGTTGCATAATCACACGTTTGACTGGAATACTGGGGAGCTTACCAAATGGGGTAATGAATGCTTGACATCATGTTTTTCTGTTAATTCTATTTCTCCCCCTGAGGAGGTGAACACGCTACCTGAGTTTGTTCAGGACTTCGCTGATGTTTTCTCTAAGGAGGCCTCCGAAGTGTTACCTCCTCATAGAGAATACGATTGCGCTATCGAATTGGTACCAGGAGCTAAGCTCCCTAAGGGTAGGATATTTAATCTTTCTTGTCCCGAATGTGAAGCCATGAGAGAGTATATCCAGGAATGCCTGGCCAAGGGTTACATTCGCCCCTCTACTTCTCCAGTAGGTGCTGGCTTCTTCTTCGTAGGGAAGAAGGATGGTGGTCTTAGGCCATGCATTGACTACCGAAACTTGAATAAGGTCATTGTAAGGAACCAGTATCCCCTTCCTTTGATTCCTGATCTCTTTAATCAGGTTCAGGGGGCCCAATGGTTCTCTAAGTTTGATCTACGGGGGGCGTATAACCTTATCCGCATCAAAGAGGGGGATGAGTGGAAGACTGCGTTTAACACGCCCGAAGGTCATTTTGAATACCTCGTCATGCCCTTTGTGTTGTGTAATGCTCCTGCGGTCTTCCAGAATTTCATAAATGAGATTTTAAGAGATTACCTGGGGGTATTTCTTGTAGTGTACCTTGATGACATACTGGTGTTTTCCAAGGACTGGTCCTCCCACATTGAGCATGTCAGGAAGGTGCTCCAGGTCCTTCGGGAAAACAAACTGTTTGCGAAAACCGAAAAATGTGTGTTTGGGGTACAGGAGATACCATTTTTGGGTCAAATCCTCACTCCTCATGAATTCCGCATGGACCCCGCCAAGGTCCAGGCTGTGGCGGAATGGGTCCAACCTGCCTCCCTGAAGGCCTTACAGTGTTTCTTGGGGTTCGCTAACTATTACAGGAGATTTATTGCTAACTCCTCGGTCATCGCTAAGCCTCTTACGGACCTCACTCGCAAAGGTGCTGATCTCCTCCACTGGCCTCCTGAGGCTGTCCAGGCTTTTGAGGGACTTAAGAAGTGCTTTATCTCGGCCCCGGTGCTGGTTCAGCCCAACCAAATGGAGCCATTTATCGTGGAAGTTGATGCATCCGAGGTGGGAGTGGGGGCTGTCTTGTCCCAGGGTACCAGGTCCCTCACCCATCTCCGTCCCTGTGCCTACTTCTCCAGGAAGTTTTCGCCTACTGAGAGTAACTATGATATTGGCAACCGCGAACTCTTAGCCATTAAATGGGCATTTGAAGAGTGGCGCCACTTCCTGGAGGGGGCTAGGTACAAGGTAACGGTCCTTACCGACCACAAGAATCTGGTTTTCCTAGAATCTGCCCGGAGGCTAAACCCGAGACAAGCTCGATGGGCGCTATTTTTTACCAGATTCAACTTTTTGGTTACCTATAGGGCTGGGTCTAAAAATATTAAGGCCGATGCACTGTCGCGTAGCTTCATGGCCAGCCCTCCTTCTGAGGAAGATCCTGCTTGTATTTTGCCTCCTGGTATAATCATTTCTTCTATTGATTCTGATTTAGTCTCTGAAATTGCGGCTGATCAAGGTTCAGCTCCCGGGAAACTTCCTGAGGACAAGCTGTTTGTTCCCCTGCAATTCCGGCTAAGGGTACTTAGGGAAAATCATGACTCCGCACTATCTGGTCATCCAGGCGTCCTGGGTACCAAACACCTCATTGCCAGAAACTATTGGTGGCCTGGGTTGCCTAAAGACGTTAAGGCCTACGTCGCCGCTTGTGAGGTTTGTGCTAGGTCCAAGACTCCCAGGTCCCGACCAGCGGGTTTACTACGTTCTTTGCCCATTCCCCAGAGACCTTGGACCCATATCTCCATGGATTTTATCACCGATTTGAGGAAACCTCCTGTTCCCGTTCTCACCCCTGAG
The DNA here is from genome assembly GCF_050947455.1 of Rhinoderma darwinii. Classification (NCBI taxonomy): domain Eukaryota; kingdom Metazoa; phylum Chordata; class Amphibia; order Anura; family Rhinodermatidae; genus Rhinoderma; species Rhinoderma darwinii. The sequence goes on from NC_134691.1 coordinate 210,413,384, forward strand.
GGGGTGGAATTCGAGGTGGCCAAGATTGTGGACAGCAAGATGGTCCAAGGCTCCCTCCAGTACCTGGTCAATTGGAGAGGATACGGGCCTGAGGAGAGGACTTGGGTACCCGCCCGGGATGTTCACGCTGGGGTATTGGTCAGGAAGTTCCACCTTCGTTTCCCCAATAAACCAGGTCCACTTAGAAAGGGTCTGGTTGCCCCTCATAAAAGGGGGGGTACTGTAAAGGATCTGCCAGGCACTACTTCTGTGTATACGCCCATAGGTAATCAGTCTGCACCTAAGTCCATGTCTCTGAGACTGACTCCATCTTCCACCACTCAGGATGGCAGGCTTAGGAGTGGGAAAGCCTATCACAGCCTGGCCAGACGGAGCTAGCTCCCGCCCTCTGTCTATTTATACCTGCCTTTGCTGTTCCTCCTTTGCTTGTGATTCTTCTTGTGTGGTTTCCTGGCCCAGCTACAGCTTCTACTATTTGATCCTGCTCCATACTGACCCTGGCTTACTGACTATTCTCCTGCTCTGCGTTTGGTACCTCGTGCACTCCTGGTTTGACTCGGCTCGTTCACCACTCTTGTTGCTCACGGTGTTGCCGTGGGCAACTGCCCCATTTCCATTAGCTTTGTGTACCCTTGTCTGTTTGTCTCGTGCACTTACTGAACGTAGGGATCGCCGCCCAGTTGTACCCTGTCGCCTAGGGCGGGTCATTGCAAGTAGGCAGAGACAGAGTGGCAGGTAGATTAGGGCTCACTTGTCCGTTTCCCTACCCCCATCATTACAGGATGATTAGAAAACACTTGAAAACCCTTGTGCAATTATGTTAGCACCGCTGTAAACAGTTTTGCTGTTTAGAGGAGCTATAAAACTGACCTTCCTTTGAGCTAGTTGAGAATATGGAGCATTACATTTGTGGGTTTGATTAAACTCTCAAAATGGCTAGAAAAAAAGAGCTTTCATGTGAAACTCAACAGTCTATTCTTGTTCTTAGAAATGAAGGTTATTCCATGCGAGAAATTGCCAAGAAACTGAAGATTTCCTACAACGGTGTGTACTACTCCCTTCAGAGGACAGCACAAACAGGCTCTAACCAGAGTAGAAAGAGAAGTGGGAGGCCCCGCTGCACAACTGAGCAACAAGACAAGTACATTAGAGTCTATAGTTTGAGAAATAGACGCCTCACAGGTCCTCAACTGGCAGCTTCATTAAATAGTACCTGCAAAACGCCAGTGTCAACGTCTACAGAGAAGAGGCGACTCCGGGATGCTGGCCTTCAGGGAAGAGTGGCAAAGAAAAAACCATATCTGAGACTGGCTAATAAAAGGAAAAGATTAATATGGGCAAAAGCACACAGACATTGGACAGAGGAAGATTGGACAAAAGTGTTATGGACAGACGAATCGAAGTTTGAGGTGTTTGGATCACACAGAAGAACATTTGTGAGACGCAGAACAACTGAAAATATGCTGGAAGAGTGCCTGACGCCATCTGTCAAGCATGGTGGAGGTAATGTGATGGTCTGGGGTTGCTTTGGTGCTGGTAAATTGGGAGATTTGTACAAGGCAAAAGGGATTTTGAGTAAGGAAGGCTATCACTCCATTTTGCAACGCCATGCCATACCCTGTGGACAGTGCTTGATTGGAGCCAATTTCATCCTACAACAGGACAATGACCCAAAGCACACCTCCAAATTATGCAAGAACTATTTAGGGAAGAAGGAGGCAGCTGGTATTCTATCTGTAATGGAGTAGCCAGCGCAGTCACCAGATCTCAACCCCATAGAGCTGTTATGGGAGCAGCTTGACCGTATGGTATGCAAGAAGTGCCCATCAAGCCAATCCAACTTGTGGGAGGGCCTTCTGGAAGCATGGGGTGAAATTTTTCCCGATTACCTCAGCAAATTAACAGCTAGAATGCCAAAGGTCTGCAATGCTGTAATTCCTGCAAATGGAGCATTCTTTGACGAAAGCAAAGTTTGAAGGAGAAAATTATTATTTCAAATAAAAATCATTATTTCTAACCTTGTCAATGTCTTGACTATATTTTCTAGTCATTTTGCAACTCATTTGATAAATAGAAGTGTGAGTTTTCATGGAAAACACAAAATTGTCTGGGTGACACCAAACTTTTGAACGGTAGTGTATATATATATATGGGCTAACACTTTTTGATCAAAATGTGCACTAAGAACCTCCCTATTTGTAAGTAGATTTAGCTTTAGTGCATATTTATTTATATTTAGTGGTTTAGGTGGCATTAGTGTCGCAGGGTGCTGTCACCATTCTATGTTTGCTATATATATATATATATATATATATATATAAACAAATATGCACTCCGCTATTTGTTGCAGGATTTATAAATACTCCTCCACTGAATCATAAATCACACTTAAAGGGGCTCTGTCACCACATTATAAGTGGCCTATATTCTACATAATATGATTGGTGCTGTAATGTAGATTACAGCAGTGTTTTCTATTTAGAGTTATGACCTACATTAGCTTTATGCTAATGAGTTTCTCAATGGACAACTGGGCATGTTTTACGATTTGACCAAGTGGACATTATACAGAGGAGTGTATGATGCTGACCAATCAGCGTCATACACTCCTCTCCATTCATTTACACTGCAGATAGCGATATAGCTATATCGCTATGTCCAGTCACATAAACACACTATAACGCTACTCATGTGTCATGACAATGAATATACATTACCTCCAGCCAGTATGAGAATGAGTATTCATTCTCCTGACCACTTCTGTAGCGTCTCTGTGAGTTACAGCATAGAAGGCGTAGTCTCACGAGATTACGCTGTAAACTGTCATTCACAGCGAGATCTCGCTGTGCTGTGCTGTAAATCACACAGACGCTACAGAAGTGGTCAGGATTCTGAATACACATCACGTCCTGGCTGGATGTAATGTATATTCATTATCAGGACAATGCAGTAATGTTAGTTTGTGTGTATGATGCTGTAAATAGCGATATAGCTATATCGCCAACTGCAGAGTAAATGAATGGAGAGAAGTGTATGACGCTGATTGGTCACTGTCATACACTCCACTGTACAACGCCCACTTGGTCATATAGTAAAACACGCCCAGTTGTCCATTGAGAAACTCATTAGAATAAAGCTAATATAGGTCGTAAATCAGTCAAAAATTATTGTTTTTCTAAATAAAAAACACTGCTGTAATCTACATTACAGCACCGATCACATCATGTACAAGATAGGGCACTTATAATGTGGTGACAGAGCCTCTTTAAAGAGTAACTGCACTTTCTTTTTTTTTTATCAAAGAGAAATATCAAAAGTTTGGATCGGTGGGGGTCCAAGCACTGAGACGCTCACCGTTGCTGAAACAAAGGTGCAGAAGCGCTCAGTGGAGCACTTTGCACTCTTGCTGTGATCAGCGCTCATTGTCAGGCTTACGATGGCTTACATGCAACTTCTATGTGAGCCGTCTTCAGTCTGACGAGAAATGCTGCTCACAACCAAAGGTGCACAACACTCAGCTGAGCGCTTCTGCACCGACCCAGTGACGGTGGGGGTCTCCGCACTCAGACTCTCACCAATCCAAACTTTGGTATGTCTCTATGACTTATCAAAAGTTTGAAAGTGCAGTCACTCTTTAGGACAATGCACAGTTGAGATTAATGCACACTCCCAAGTTCCCACATTCGTTTTAGTTGCTTGTTTTGGCCTCTTAGTTACTTCTTCAAGTCAGTGCTGCTGAAAATCAATTCGCACACGAAAGAACAAAACTTAGTGATTGTAAAGCCTGTTTTACTCCAACATTGTCCGATGTTTCAGCTTAGACAAGCCTTTTTTAGTCATGAGAACCTGTCCTACTTGGCCCACTCATGCAGGTAAGCTACCTCTGCTGCTGTCATGCTCTCCTTCTGCAACGCATTTTCCCATCTCGCTTTCCTTCCAGTGTTCTCAAAATCAAACACTCTCCTCAGCATTTCCTGACTGAGATAAGCTGAACTACACTAGATACCTATTCAACCTTAGAAAGATCTTGTCCTGGTTAAACTAGTGGTGGTTCTATTCTCAATTCTGGCCCCATCCATTGGGAGAGTTTTCCGTTGCTTACTACTCTTCAGGATTTGCATAGGAGTAGTTATGTTTTGATGTTGTAAAATCCTCACTGTTGCCTATTATGCTAGGTGCCCCTTCACGGAGGACTCATGACCCTCACATTAACTGCTCCAGCAACATAATTTATTTTCCCTCTTCCTACTCTCGTTCAGATTTTCTGCCTCTTGACTATTTATATTTCTCTCCAAGACCATTCAGAGAAGTTTGCTTCCTTAGAGGTCTACTCTCAGTTTGATCCAGATATCAAGTTGCTAACCTCCAGCAAGCACTACACACCTGGATCAGGAAGGATTAAGGATACCATGGACCATGGTCCCTGGGCAGTATGAGAAGTGTGAGCCCCCCCTCTAGCCCAGTAATTTAAAATGGTTTGCCACACTATGAGTATAATTACATATGCATACATACCTATGTGCATGGACTACATTACACACATTTACCTACACACATTAATTTCTCATGAAGACAACACCTTCTCAACAAGAAGCCGGAGCAGCAATCAGCTGATCGCCACAGGTATAGATTCTCTCATTCCGGCGATCAGCTACATATTTCAAATGAATATATTGCATGTCGCATGCCTGGACCGCCAAGTTGATTATAATTCAGCCATAATGAGCATTTCATTTCAGAGAGAAGACAGACAGACTGAAGATCGAGCCATCAGTGTACTACACTGACAGATTTGACTTGGAACGGGACTGAGCAGCCTGCAATGTAAGTGAATAAATTCTGTTACAATATTTCTAATAAAGATTTATTGGGAGAATAATTTTTACCTCAAAATCAGTAGAATGAAATAAAAATAAAATCAAATTGTCCATAACTTTTACAGAGGTTTCCGAGATTCCGCCACATTAGGATGATTAAATGCCACAGTCAAATGATAGGGCATCACAGGACTGCATTCTAAACAAAGACCAGTTAAGTGGAAGCAGCAGGCCGAGGCAGTAAGGAGGCATTTGCAAGATATACCTGTTGCGCTGATGCAGAAACAGTAAAGGGTAATCTCCAAAAATGTAGACATATTTTGATGTTATGCATTAATAACTCCTTGCAAATAGGCATACTATCAAATCCTAATTGCAGTTTTTTACCTGCATTAGGACATAATGGCATAACCTGGTGACTGTGCCCACCCAAAAATAGGAGTCTTGCTGTGGTTGACAGAAACAAGAATCTCTGTGCCTGAAAAATTTACCTCACAGATGCCACAATCAATATTGATACTGATACTGTGGCATTTAAGAGGCATAAGCAAAAGGAGAATAGCCCCCAGGATTGTCTGATGAGACTGTTAGGGCCATTCATTTTTCATTGCATTACATTGCATTCGGAAAGTCTTCAGACCCTTTAAATTTTCTCACATTTTGTTATGTCGAGGCCTTGTGCTAAAAAAACAAAACAAAACACGTTTTCCCCCATCATTCTGCACTTAATACCCTAGAATGACAAAGTAAAACCGAATCTTAGTAATCTTTGCTAATTTATTGTATAGGAATATTTGCATTGTCATAAGTATTCAGAGCCTGCACTTAGTTAAAGCACCTTTGGCAGCAATAACAGCCTAAAGTCTACTTATGATGACACAAGGTTTGTACTCTTGGATTTTGAGATTTTCTGCCATTCTTCTCTGCAGATCTTCTCAAGCATTGTCAAGTTGGATGGGGACCGTCGATGGACAGCCATTTTTAGGTCTCCTCCAGATATGTTCTATTGAGTTCAAGTCAGGGCTCTGACTAGGCCACTCAAGGACATTCACAGAGTTGTCCCTAAGCCGCTCCTTTGTTGTCTTGGCTGTGTGCTTAGGGTTATTCTCTTGTTGGAAGGTGAACATTTGAACATTATAGCCTATGGGGGACAGATGCCACTGTTAGGGTCTGTGCACACTACATTTTGCCTTCCGATAGAGTTATAAGTAGTGAGGACTTCCGACGTATACCTCTTGAAGGCTACAAGTATTCCACCGTATAGGCATACAATGGGACGCGTTGCCCGAACCCCGCTGGGCACAGCGCTACCTGAAGCACTGTGCCCAGGAAAGCTCCTGACGTCACTGTCCATATATGGACAGTGATGTCAGGAGCAAGAATATTGGAGTACCCAGCCGGAGGATCAGAAGAGCTCTGGCCGGGGACTCCGGCTCTGGAGAAGCCCCTGACATCACTGTCCATATATGCACACAGTGCCTTAGGCATCCGTCACAGCCTTTGTTTAACATATATGTCAGGAGATGGAGACCATTAAATTGTTTTTTCCACGTGAGACATTTATGACACATCCGCAGGATATGTCATAAATCTCAGATAGATGTGGGACCCGCACCTATCTCCAGAACGGGGCACTGTTTACGTAACTCATGACCATATAACGTTTTTCATGGTCAGAAAACACCTCATTCATCCACAACACACTGCGGCTGAACAGGGTTTAGGGGGCCCCGTTCTGGAGATAGGTGCGGGTCCCAGAGATGGGACCCGCATCTATCTGGCATTTATGACATATCCTGTGGATGTGTCATAAATGTCTCTCATGGGAAAACCCCTTAAAACGCAGTGTGAATATAGCCTGTGCTGAGAACTCCAAAAAAGCTTAATAGTGAAACCGACCTGTCCAACAGATCTTCAGTTATAACAAACTTTCATGAAAGAGTAGCATGAAAACGGTGATAAGTCGAGAAAGAAATGCAATATGGAGGCCCAGTTAAATCCCTACAGAAGAGTATTTTTTGTGGAATATACTGAGCTCTAATTGTTTTACTAAGTTGATTATTGTATGTCTTTGGTTGACATTTTCTTTTGCTAAAGCTTTTCTAAGTATTTCTCAGTTTGATGGGCAGTAATAAGAAATATATAAATTGTTAATAATTCATAAATTTCAAATTTTGTGTAAAGCGCACCTAACTTTTCAGGTAACTTTTCAGAATAAGCTGTCATATGTGCGTGCATGAGGAATAACACTATTTCTGGCCATTATATGACTTGTATCCAACATTATTTAGCAGTTTTCCACAATGCAGGCACTATCTGTGTCACGAAGGGTCTGTGGACCCACTGGGCCATACTACCTTGGCGGTAAGGCAGCTGGCCAACAGGGCGCAGGTCAATGTCTATAGTTCGTATAGGTAGCTGTGGCAGCTCGGACAGTAGCAAGGCAGGCTCGGCTGGGACTAAGCAGCAGGTAGACTTCAGGCGAGGTGAAGCACGTCAGGTGTGGAATACAGCATGACACGACTTTGGCACAGCACAGTACACGACCAGGATAGTATGGAATGCAGGGAACAGGAACACACTTGGAGATCATTGCATAGACAAACTATGGAAACCACAACAATGCTCGGGCATCGAAGCAGGGGGCTGGACCCATCTTATAGTCCAGGGTACTCACGGGTTCAAAGTTCATCAAAAGTCCGGTGTGCGCACTGCCCCATTAAGAGTGGGCACGAGAGTGCGCGCGCACCCTACGGGATATGGCTGAGGTGAGTGGAAGCGAGCGCTGGCGTCTCCTGTAGAGGAGGCTGGGGCCAGCGCTTGCCGACTCGTGGCTGTGGCAGTCAGGGGGAGATTGGAGCGGACGGCCCGCAGCCGCGGACATTACAGTATCCCCCTCTTACGCCCCCTCTTCTTGGGACCAGGGCGAGAGAGAAGAGTAGGAGCATTGAGGTTGTCCTCTGGCTCCCAAGACCTCTCTTCAGGACCAAACCCCCTCCAATCCACCAAATAAAAAGTCTTTCCTCTCACTTTCTTGGTGTCCAAGATCTCCTTAACCTCAAAGGTGTCTGAAGGGCCGCTGGAGGCAACCGCAGGGCTAGGAGTCTTGGTATAGCGGTTCAGAACCACCGGCTTCAGGAGGGAGACATGGAAGGAGATGGGGATCTTGAGGGTAGGAGGCAGCCGAAGCTTGTAGGCGACAGGGTTGATCTGCTGTAGGATCTCGAAGGGTCTGAGAAACCTGGGAGAAAATTTGCATGATGGCACCCTTAGTCGGATATTCCTAGAAGACAGCCAGACCTTCGTGCCAGGAAGAAACTGAAGAGGTTCTCTTCTCCTTGTGTCAGCCTTCCGTTTCATGCGGTCGACTGCCATTAGGATGGAGGATAGAGGCTGACGTGAAGGCACTCTTCAGGCTATTGAATGCGGATTCTGCCTCAGGAGTCAACACCTTGGCGTTCATGCCCTTCTTAGTGAGGTTAGAGATGGGAGAAGTCAGCGAGGAGAAGTTAGGAATAAACTGTCTGTAAAAATTGGCGAATCCCAAAAAGCGCTGTACGACCCTCAAGCCTTGAGGGCGTGGCCATTGCAGGACAGACTTTACCTTCTCAGGATCCGTCTCGAGACCTCGACTCGAGACAATGTAGCCCAGGAAGGGTAGAGCATCTCTGTCAAACACGCACTTCTCCAACTTGGCGTACAGACGATTCTCCCTTAACCGTAGCAAAACTTGACGGACATGTCTCTGATGCGTCATAGGATCTGGAGAAAAAAATCAAGATGTCATCAAGATAGACCACAACACAAACATAGAGGAAGTCACGGAAAATTTCATTAACAAACACCTGGAAGACCGCGGGAGCATTACACAGGCCAAAGGGCATTACTAGATAGTCATAGTGTCCATCACGGGTGTTAAATGCAGTCTTCCATTCATCACCCTGGTGAATCCGGACTAGGTTGTAAGCCCCACGCAGGTCTAGTTTAGAAAAAATCTTGGCACCACGTATACGATCAAACAGTTCAGAGATCAGTGGCAACGAATATTTATTCTTCACCGTGATCTGGTTGAGACTTCGGTAGTTGATACAAGGACAAAGAGAGCCATCTTTCTTTTTGACAAAGAAGAACCCGGCTCCTGCCGGGGAGGAAGACTTTCGTATGAAGCCCCTCTCCAAGTTCTCTCTCACATAGGCGGACATGGACAGTCTCTGGCAAGGAGAGAGGATATACCCTACCATGGGGAAGGGATGCACCAGGAATCAGTTCGATAGGGCAGTCATACGCCCGATGTGGAGGCAATGACTCTGCCTCCCTCTTGCTGAAGACGTCCGAAAATGCAGCATAACGACTCGGCAATCCTGCCAATGACCGAGGCAAAGAAGGATGAACCGAACTAATCTGCACCAGGCAACGGCTTTGACACTCAGGGCCCCACTGGAGAACCTCTCCAGAATTTCAGTCCTGGACTGGGGCATGCAATCGGAGCCAAGGCAGACCCAGCAACAAAGGGTTAACAACTTTGGATAGGACATAGAACGACAGAAGTTCGGAGTGAAGAACCCCTACTTGGAGCCTCAGCGGCTAGGTCACAGCTATAACTGGGTCTGGCAGAGGTAGTCCATTTACTGAAGCAACTGTGAACAGGCTCTCCAGAAGGGTGGTGGGTAATTGAAGAAGGTCCACCAGGTCTCTACGGATGAAATTAGCAGCGGATCCAGAGTCCAGATACGCAGAGACCTGATGCGTTCTCTCACCGGACACTATGGTCACAGGTATGGACAAATTAGACGCAAGTCCATTCTTACCCAAAGTTGTCACTCCTAGCAACCCTAGGCTTTGGGAACTTTGGGGACACAGGCGCACAAGATGGCCACCGAGGCCGCAATAAAGACAGAGTCCAGAAGTGCGTCTGTGTTGTCTCTCCTGGGTGGATAGCTTACACTGGTCCATTATCACAGACTCCTTAGGAGGATCGACATCTGAGGACAGCAGGGTTTGCTGCAAAGTAGGAGCCAGACTGGGAAGGACTCCCTCCCGTTGAACCTCTTGGAGGCATTCTCGGATCCGTATATCAATCCGGGCGGACAGAAGGAAGAGGTCATCCAGGGTAGTCGGCAGATCCCGAGTGGCAAGTTCATCCTAAATTTTAGGAGCCAGTCCATGCCAGTATGCAGCCACCAGGGCCTCATTGTTCCATAACAGCTCTCCCACCAGGGTGCGGAAGTGGATGGCATACTCACTCACGGAGGTGTCTCCTTGGCGTAGGTTAATCAAAGAAGCCGCTGCAGATGAGACCCGACCAGGCTCCTCAAACACCATACCAAAAGACCGGAGGAAGGCTTGGAAGTCACGGGTCTCTGGTCCTTGTCCCTCTCAGATAGGGTTCGCCCATGCAGGAGCCTTGCCAGTGAGGAGAGAGATGATGAAAGCGACCCTTGCGCCATCAGACGAAAATGTCCTATTATACAGACTGAAGTGTATCTGGCACTGATTCAGAAATTCATGACAGGTACTTGCGTCTCCATCATAGCGGTCAGGAAGTGGCAAAGAAAGACACGGGTCAACACTGCCAGGAGGTGTAGTAGGAGGAACGGCAGCTTGTGCCTCCTGCCGACGTGCAAGAATGTTCAACGCCTGGAGGAGTTGGTCCTGTCGAGACCGGAGGTCTAGCATATCCGCCCGCATCTCTTGAGACGTCGTCATAGTCTTGAATCGATCAGCGGGGTCCATGGCCTGAGCGTACTGTCACGAAGGGTCTGTAGACCCACTGGGCCGTACCGCCTTGGCAGTAAGGCAGCTGGTCAACAGGGCGCAGGTTAATGTCTATAGTTTGTATAGGTACCTGTGACAGCTCGGACAGCAGCAAGGCAGGCTCGGCTGGGACTAGGCAGCAGGTAGACGTCAGGCGAGGTGAAGCAGGTCAGGGGTGGAATACAGCAGGACACGACTTTGGTACAGCACAGTACTCGACCAGGATAGTATGGCATGCAGGGAACAGGAACAGGAACACACTAGGAGACCATTGCATAGACAAACTAGGGAAACAACGCTCAGGCATCCAAGCAGGGGGCTGGTCCCCTCTTATAGTCCAGGGTACTCACGGGTTCAAAGTTCATCAAAAGTCCCTACGGGATCCAACTGAGGTGAGTGGAAGTGAGCGCTGGCGTCTCCTGAGGAGGCTGGGGCTAGTGCTTGCCGACTCGTGGCTGCGGCTGTCAGGGGGAGATTGGAGCTGAGGGCCCGCAGCCATGGACGTTACAATCTGTAATTCTCAGTTTTCTTCAAGCTAGTGGGTGGAGCCTAATGGCTATCATGTCTTTAAAACACTGCACACTTAGAAGAGTAAAATCCTGCTCTCCTATATGTATCTATGTATCGATCTAAAAAAAAAAAGAAGCAAAGATTGGCAGCTTAAGAAAGCCTCCATTGCGGGAGCGGAAACGTTGCAGAGGTGAATAAAGTTCATCCTTTTCTACTAAACTGCTGGAGTGCTGCCAATCTTAGATTTTTTATATTTTGTTTGGATACTGGATTTGTATTCAAGGGCTTGCATTCAGACTGTCTATATAATCACAGTGCTGCTTTCTTGCTATTTGTCTATCTATCTATCTATCTATCTATCTATCTATCTATCTATCTATCTATCTATCTATCTATCTATCTATCTATCTATCTATCTATCTATCTATCTAAGCTGCAGCAGCATTGAGGACATTATATAGAAATAATGAGCAGTGTAGTTGAGAATCCAGCACTGGGGTTAGAATGAGCTCTTACCAGCAACCTGTGTCCCCCCTGTGCTCCTGCTCCCCCTTCCCTCTCCATAAACTTCTATGGGTAACATGTCTGTGTCTCACGCTTTGCTCTCTCCTCCTTCCCCCCTCCCTTCTCTATAGTCTTCTATGGGAAGCAGCATCTGTGTCTCTTTCTCTCTGCTCCTGCTCCCCTCTCCTGCTCCCCACTCCCCTCTTCATAGACTTCTATGGGCAACAAGTCTGTGTCCTTCTATCCTTGCTCTCTCCTCCTGCTTCCCATCCCCTCTCCATAGACTTTTATGGGCAGCGTGTCAGTGTCTCTCTTTCCTAACTCCCTTCTCCTGATCTCCCTCCTCTCTCCATAGACTTCTATGGTCAGCGTGTCTGTGTCTGTCTGTCTCTCTCTTATCCCACCTCCTGTTCCCCCTCACCTCTCCATAGACTTCTCGGGGGAAGTGTGTCTGTGTCTCTTTCTCTTCTACTGCTCCATCCTCCTGCTCCCCCCTCTCTATAGACTTCTTTTACTGCAGTGTGTCTGTGTCCCTTTTCCTTCCCCCCTACCCATTCCATATACTACTATGGGCAGGCTCTGAAGACACTGCAGTTTGCTTTGGCAGAGACACCCACCCCCAGTCCCTGCACTTTGTCTCTTCTGCTCTGTAACTAGGGACAGATTTTGTTTAACAACAGGAGGTGAGCAGCAGATTACAGGAAGAGATGCACCTAGCAGCAGTAAATTCACACAGAATTTGCATGGATAAAACAACTACATTTTAAATGTAAGTCAATTAAAAAGTTTATATATATCAGGTATACTATTATATTAGCATAAGTTGTTTAAACTATATAACCATGTGTAATAGAGAAGAATAAATAAAGATGCACTCACCGGAAGGAAATAGAAATTGTTATAAACAAGCCATTGTTTTTCTTCCATGGAAACAAATGAACTAGAATTTGACGTGTTGTACAATGAATGTATAGAAATTAAATCATCGTCCAAGAAAAACTGCAATAAAACAAGATATTGGTTAATTTCCTGAATTTATTTCTTATTTCCGACATCATTAAAGAACATCAAATAATAAAGTCTGCTAATGGTCTTTTCTAATAAAAAATAAAAGTAAAAATAAAATAAATGTTATAAAAACCCCAAAATCAAATGCCAACCAACAAAAAGTTTCCCCCGCTAATCATTGTCGTAACACTAGACCTGACCAAATTATCCTAAAATAGATATGTATTCTGCCAAAATTTACAGGAGACAATGTCGTTCACAAATTAAAAGTCTATTTTAGGGTAATGCTATATAATTTCTAGACAAAATGAGCTAAAAATGTAAAAAAGTTTTTTTTTTTCTTTTATATTTTTTCAAACAATAAGCCTAAAACATCTGAAAAAGCACAAATTATGTATAAAAATTATAAGAAAAGAAACCTGCATTCTTCACAAAAGAAAACTTGCAAAAATCACGTTGCTAGCCCAACATATAAAAAAAATGTATAGCTGTTTAACTAACGCTAGCTAAAAGTGACTAAACAGTGTCTGGTCATGAAGACTCCAATAAAGTTACTAATTACCTCTAAAAGAGGAGGTAAAATAGAATCACTATATTTAAAAAAAACAAAAACTTTCCCATCCCATCTCAAACCACCCATCACAATGTCAAGTACTATAGAAGAGTTGTCATATATTAAACTAAGTTCAAAAACCATTCTTTCAATATGTTCTAAAATCGAGCAGTTAGACCAGGGGTCTCAAGCACGCGGCCCACGGGCCACATGCGGCCCCTGGGGCTGTCATCTGCGGCCCGCGGGACACAGAGCTGCTAGGTTCGACTCTGCTCCGAGACTCTGGAATTCCCTGACATCGCTGTCCACATATGAACAGCGATGTCTGGGGCTTCCCCAGAGCCGGAGTTCCGTGCAGAGTGCTAATATTGGCTCTGCTCCGGGACTCTGTGGAATTCCCTGACATCGCTGTCCATAAATGGACAGTGTGTCAGGGTCTTCCCCAGAGCGGAGTCCCGAGCAGAGCGCTAATACAAGCTCTGCTCCGGGACTCTGTCGAATTCCCTGACATAGGTGTCCATGTTTGGACACGCGATGTCTGGGGCTTCCCCAGAGCCGGAGTCCAGTGCAGAGCTCTAGTACAGACTCTGCTCCGGGACTCTGTGGAAATCCCTGACATCGCTGTCCATATATGGATAGTGTGCAGGGTCTTCCCCAGAGCGGAGTCCCGGGCAGAGCGCTAGTATAGGCTCTGCTCCGAGACTCTGTGGAATACCCTGACATCACTGTCCATACATTGACAATGATGTCAGGGGCTTCCCCAGAGCAGGAGTCCCAGTGATGTCAGGACCACAGCTGGAGTCCCAGGAAGAGCCTACTAGCGCTCTGCCCAGGACTCCAGCTCTGGGGTTGCCCCTGACATCTCCTCTGTCCATATATGGACAGTGATGTCAGGAGCAGAACTGGAATCCCAGGCAGAGTGCTAGAAGCGGCTCTGCTCCTGGACTCCAGCTCTAAGCAAGCCCCTGACATCACTGTGGCAGCATCTGCGGAGGGCACTGTGGCAGCATCTGCGGAGGGCACTGTGCAGCATCTACGGAGGGCACTGTGGCAGCATCTACGGAGGGAACTGTGGCACCATCTACAGAGGACACTGTGGCAGCATCTACAGAGGACACTGTGGCAGCATCTTCAGAGGACACTGTGGCTGCATCTACAGAGGGCACTGTGGCAGCATCTACAGAGGGCACTGTGGCAGCATCTACAGAGGACACTGTGGCAGCATCTACAGAGGGCACTGTGGCAATATCTAGGGGTGTGTTGCATTATCTACAGAGGGCACTGTGGCATTATCTAGGGGTGTGTTGCATTATCTACAGAGGGCATTGTGGCATTATCTACAGAGGACACTGTGGCAGCATCTACAGAGGACACTGGGGCGGCATCTACAGAGGACACTGCGGCGGCATCTACAGAGGACACTGCGGCGGCATCTACAGAGGACACTGCGGCGGCATCTACAGAGGACTCTGCGGCGGCATCTACAGAGGACTCTGCGGCGGCATCTACAGAGGACTCTGCGACAGCATCTACAGAGGACTATGCGGCAGCATCTACAGAGGACTACGCGGCAGCATCTACAGTGGACTCTGCGGCAGCATCTACAGAGGACTCTGCGGCAGCATCTACAGAGTGCACTGCGGCAGCATCCACAGAGGGCACTGCGGCAGCATCCACAGAGGGCACTGCGGCAGCATCCACAGAGGGCACTGCGGTCAGCATCCTTTCTTGTCATGGTATTTTGTTCGCCATACATCCACGAATCCAACCTTTGGCACAAAATTTAGCTAGCAGGGAATTTGTAGGTTTTAGGCTATGTTCACACAGAGCGGATATGCCTTATAAGTGCACACAGCGTATTCCCCCTGGTCGCCGCAGGGAATTCCGGCAAAAAAAAATGCAACAAATTGTGGTGCAGTTTTTCAGCTGGAATGTCCACTGTGGAAAACTGCATGTTTAAAAAGAAACAAAAAACAAACAAACAAACAAACAAACAAACAAACAAACAAACACATACTTACCCTCTGGCGTCCTGTGATTTGCTGCAGTGGTCACATGGGATGAAACGTCATCCCAGGAGGCCAGCCTGGACGAAGGAGTATGGAATTCTGGGTAACTATACGATTTTTTCTTTTTCAGAGTTGCTTTTTTTTCGACGAAATCGCAGCTTTTCCGCTGCAAAAAATGCAACATCTGCTATTTCTTGGGGGTTTTACCTCCCCATTAAATTCAACAGGGAAAATTCGCAACACAAAAGCAGCGATTACGCAAATAAAATTAATATATGCTGCAGATTAAAATACTGCACTGCAGGTCAATTTCTGAGGGTTTTTTTTCCACTCATTTACGCAGCGCGTGGATGAGATTTGTTGCTATTGTATTATGCTGCGGATTTTTCGCAAGGAAATCCGTTGTGGAAAATCCACTGTATTTACGCTACGTGTGGACTTACCCTTAAAGGTAATGTGTTGCTAGAAAAAATATTATTTTTTTTTTAGTTAAACAGTGCATAGGTGATTAAACATTGTTATAATTTTTTTTATTTTTTTCACGAGTCAGGAAATATTATAAATTAGATTCTAATTTATAATATTTCCCAGTGCTGGTCACTAGATGGAGCAATTCCCAAAATTGCAGCATTGCATGTGGTAAAGCAACCACATTGCTTTATGCTGCAAAATTTGGGAAAACTCACTCGCTCTAGTGAGCTCTCAGAATCCCCCCCTCCTTTATCCTGGCTAGTGCCGGGAGAAACAAGGGGATTGAACGGTCAAACCTCCTACACTGTGTGTCACCATTTTTTGAGCTAACACACAGTGTAGAAGGTTTACATACACTAGTAAACACACAGTAAAACACTTACATACACAGAAATCACTTACCTGCTCCAGTCGCCGCTGCTCCCTCCGGTCCGTCCGCTCCGTCTGCTGCCGCCGCTCCAAGTGCACAAGTCCGAAAGCCGCGACCGGAAGTAGTAATCTTACTGTCCGGCCGCGACTTCCGGTCTACAGGAAAATGGCGCCGGACGGCGCACAGTTCAACAGACTGTTCCCACACAGACGGCGTACACCATAGTGGATGGAATGGGCCCCGTTCGCATTCATTATGGGACTGGAGCTGCCGTATTCCATGTCTGTATGTGTCGTTAATCGACACATACAGAAATGGAAAAAAAAATGTCAGCCCCCATAGGGAAGAAGAAGTTAAAAAATTAAAAAAAGTAAAACACAAACACACAAATAAATATAAAAGTTTTTAATAAAGCACTAAAATGAAACTGATGTGAAATTTTTTTTTTTCGTGACACTGGTCCTTTAAAGATTTTTCTTTACTGACCTCACCCTTTATAATTGTCTGTCCATTATACAATTGAAAACCCCACAGATCAAAACTGGACAGTAGTTTTTGTGATGAGTGAATGGTAGTGGGATAAAGATAAAGGGAAGGATGCCGTTAAATCCTACTAATGTGCTGCATGAACATATATACCTTTTCTTCTTTATCGATAAGAAAATTGATTAATTTCAAATATATTTTCCTGTGAATGAGTACACCGACTCCCTGGGAGAATTAGTAGACGGAATCATATTCCTGACCCACCCGTTTCCTCCTTATACTATACATTCTATCTCCCATAAGATAAGATTTGAAAGAGCAAATTAGTGCAGGGAATTCTGTAATGCCGGCGGCGGGTCCCGATCCTGCAGATTCCTGTATAATATCACTACCAGTAATCCGCCTGTATCCAATTGTTCGTTACCAGCCTGTATTCTGCCTGTGTCCAGTGATCCTGTATCCTGTAATCCACTACCAGTCTGCATTCAGTGATTCGCTACCAGCCTGCATCCAGTAACCTGCTACGTGCCTATGTACAGTTACGTGCAACCTGCCTGTGTCCAGCTGCCAGCTACTTGTCTGCTTTCCAATGACCGCTATCCACCTGTCACCTGTGACCCCCAGTCAAGCCTCCATCTGTCAAGGTAGCATCTACCTTTGCCTGCCTCGCATCTATCTGGTCAGCAGCTACTCCGCCTCAAGGGGTAGCGACCTGGCAGCCTTCCTGGCAGCACAGACCAGGTCCCTGTATAATGGTTAAAGGATGAAGACCAGGAAGGCTGCTTGGACCACACCCTTAGGCCTCATGCACACGACCGTAAAAACACCCGTTATTGCGGGTCGTAATTACGACCCGCAATAACGGGCCCATAGACTTCTGTTAGTCACGGGTACCTTCCCGTTTTCTCACGGGAAGGTGCCCGTGCCGTTAAAAAAATAGAACATGTTCTATTTTTTCATTTTACTTTATAATGGGAGCACGGCTCGCAAAAGTGGCCGGCTGCCCGTGGCCGGCCGTGCCCGCCCGTGCTCGTAATTACGAGTCGTAATTACGAGCACGGTCGTGTGCATGAGGCCTTAGAGGTGGCCCAAAGCCAAACCGGTGGAGTAGCCCAGTGGGTCCACAAATCTGCTGGTCGTTACAAGATGCCAATTTGATCAAAGACAATACATTTATTTGTCTAGGCCCAGGCCTTTAACATTCTACAATATGTTTACAGGCATCTTTACTCATAATGAGAGAGATTAAAGTAGGAAGAAAAAAGGATTCCCCTATTCCGGCCAGGTCACCTCCCCCCACACCATGGCCCGCTGTGCATAATACATCGCACAGACTTCTTCTATATAGACCACTCCTTCTCCTCCACCAAGATTCATTTTAATCTTAGATCGTAGTTAAAGAGGCTCTGTCACCAGATTTTGCAACCCCTATCTGCTATTGCAGCAGATAGGCGCTGCAATGGAGATTACAGTAACGTTTTTATTTTTAAAAAACGAGAATTTTTGGCCAAGTTATGACCATTTTTGTATTTATGCAAATGAGGCTTGCAAAAGTCCAAGTGGGCGTGTTTAAAGTAAAAGTCCAAGTGGGCGTGTATTATGTGCGTACATCGGGGCGTTTTTACTACTTTTACTAGCTGGGTGTTCTGACGAGAAGTATCATCCACTTCTCTTCAGAACGCCCAGCTTCTGGCAGTGCAGACAGCGTGTTCTCGAGAGATCACGCTGTGACGTCACTCACAGGTCCTGCATCGTGTCGGACGAGCGAGGACACATCGGCACCAGAGGCTACAGTTGATTCTGCAGCAGCATCAGCGTTTGCAGGTAAGTCAATGTAGCTACTTACCTGCAAACGCTGATGCTGCTGCAGAATCAACTGTAGCCTCTGGTGCCGATGTGGCCGACACGATGCAGGACCTGGGGCAGGAAGTGAGTGACGTCACAGCGTGATCTCTCGAGAACACGCTGTGTGTCTGTGCACTGCCAGAAGCTGGGCGTTCTGAAGAGAAGTGGATGATACTTCTCGTCAGAACGCCCAGCTAGTAAAAGTAGTAAAAACGCCCCGATGTACGCACATAATACATGCCCACTTGGACTTTTACTTTAAACACGCCCACTTGGACTTTTGCAAGCCTCATTTGCATAAATACAAAAATGGTCATAACTTGGCCAAAAATGCTCGTTTTTTAAAAATAAAAACGTTACTGTAATCTACATTGCAGCGCCTATCTGCTGCAATAGCAGATAGGGGTTGCAAAATCTGGTGACAGAGCCTCTTTAAGCACTTAATGAAATGTTTTGAGGAAAATAGTTCAATTCCGTTTTCTTTATTCATCCCATCAAAACGACGGAAGCCTTGCACAATGGAGACAAACTGAAACCATTGGCACCGGATCCGTCACCATTGAAACCAATGGTGATGGAAACGGAAACCTTTGGTTTCAGTTTGTGTCAGTCAGGGCTCCGTTGCGACGGAAAGCTCCAACGGAACGGAGCCCTTACGCAGATGTGATCGAAGCCTTATACTTTTCCTCTGTGAATGTTCCACAGGATAGGTTCAAAAGATATGTTGCAAACATTTTTATTTCTGCAGCTGCTCCATTATTCTGAATGGAGTTTGCAGAAATCCATGCACCTGCTGAAAAAACAACCCCATTCAAAAGAATTTAACACATTTTTTTTTGCAAAAATTTCTGCAACAAATCTGCTATGTATGAACATCCCCTTGGGCCCCATTCACAAGTCCCGTATTTTACATAGACTACAATGGGAAGTCCACATCTCTGTGAAGATGTGCATATATGATAGTATAATATAATGTTTGTATAAAATAAAGAAATCACAAAAAATAACAAGACTGTGAGTAATATATTCATATTTGGGATTTCATAACCATTAGGGTATGTTCACACGGCCTATTTTCGGACGTTTTTCGGGCCGTAAACGGCCGAAAAGTCAGCAGCAGAGTGCCTCCAAGCATCTGCCCATTGATTTAAATTGGGAAAACAGGATTCTGTTCCGACGGCCCTGTTTTTTTTACGCGGCCGTTTTTCAAAACGGCCGCGTAAAAGAACGGCCGCGAAAAATAAGTTCAGGTCAATTCTTGGGACATTTTTGGAGCCGTTTTTCATAGACTTTATTGAAAACAGCTCCAAAAATGGCCGTAAAAAACACATTGAAAAACGCAAGTGGCTTATAAAACTTCTGAAAATCAGGAGCTGTTTTCCAATGAAAACAACTCAATTTTCAGTGTGAACATACCCTAACAACTATTTGAAAAATGTGAAAATAAAAACAAAAATCTATGACAAATCCTTTGTTCTGGTGTTTCCCTCATAATAAACATTAATATAGATTAAATAATAACTTATATTTACTTAAAAAAAGGTGCCAAAAACATACACTTGTCCCACAAAAAAAAATTATACTCTATATATAGCGAAATAGAAAAACTCCTTGGATCCCTAAATGCTGTGTACACCTTTGAAAGGCATTTTAAAAAAAGTCAGTCAGTGTGAATAGTACAACTTTATAATAGTTTTTATTAAAAATTATTTTTACTTTTTGAAATACAGCTGCTCTGTATTCTCTATTCAGAGCAGCTGTATTGTGCGCTAAATCCTGCTCCCATCTGGTCAGAGACACACAGGACCCGCTAAAAGTGTACCCGTTAGGTCCGTGGGACTAACGGATTCATGGTCTTAGTGAACCATACAGCTGCTCTGTATCAAGAAAAACAGAGCTGCTGTATCTCAAAAAGTAAAAATAATTTTTAATAAAACGAAACATAAAGTTGCACTAATCACACACTTTATTTAAAAAAAAAAAAATGCCTTTCAAAGGTGTACATAGCCTATAAGTTCATAACTGGCTGGATCCTCAAGGGCATAACCTGTTAAACCTCAATTACGTACATGCACATCATGGAGAGCCTTAACTGAAGCCTCTATTACGTACATGTAGGTCATAGTAATCACACTGGTACAGGAGTTGTGCACGCCTGATCAACAGCAGGAGCCCGGCGGTGATTGACAGCCAGGCTCCTGCTGTAATGGCCAGGATCAGAGAAACCTCTGATCCCAAACTTTAACCCATTAAAGTGCACTATATGTATATTTCATTCTAATTTTTACTATTTATAAACAATACAATATTTTGTTTATTAAAAATGGCATTTAGATTATTATTTTATGTTCTAGTACTTTTGCAAAATGAAAGAAAATTGTACAGGAACAAAATATATATTTTTTTATAAATCTTGCTTTTATTGTGCAAAATTACTAAAACGTAAAAAAACAATATGAATTTGGTATCGCTGTATTCATATCGACCCACAGAATAAAGTTCAAAAGATTGCAGTTTATTTTCTATTCCCCCCTTAAAAAATGTAATAAAAGTCGATCAACAAATTATATGTACGTCAAAATGATGCCACACAAAACAAGCCATCATATGGCAGGGGCGTAGCTAGGGGGGGGGGGGCAGGTCGGGGCATGTGCCTCGGGCGCAACCTGGAGGATACGGATAAGGGGGCGCTGAAGAGCAGCTGATTGCTGCTGACAGGCGCCCCGTATGTGGGACACCTGCAGCAGCTTAGGAAGAGCCAGGACATTAAGGCGTTCTGACTGGGGTCTGTGATGGCCAGGGAGTGGACCAGTCCAGTCACCTGACCTCACGTCAGTGACATGAGGTCAGATGACTCAGGTCAGGGGACAGGTCCACTCCCGTGCTGCAGCCTTCCTGCATCTGCCTGTGCTCTGCCGAGAAACAGAGAGGAAGCTCCGCCCACACACAGCCCGTCCTGACCTGTCAGCAAGGAGACATGGTGAGTGTCTGTGTGTGTAATGTGTGTGTGTAGTGTGTGTTTAGTGTGTAATGTGTGTCTCTGTGTTTGTATGTGTATATGTTACAGTGTGTGTGTGTGTGTGTGTGTGTGTGTGTGTGTGTGTGTCTCTGCATGTGATTGTCTCTTACATCTACTACATTATCTGTACTCAGAGAGATATCACTGTGTTATCTGTGGTGTTACATAGGACTACAGATAAAACTACTACATTATCTGTACTCAGAGAGATATGACTGTGTTATCTGTGGTGTTACATAGGACTGCAGGGAACATCTACTACATTATCTGTACTGTGTGCTAAATTACAATCTCAGCTCTGCTACACAGTACAGATAATGTAGTAGATATTACCTGCAGTCCTATGTAACACCACAGATAACACAGTGATATCTCTCTGAGTACAGATAACGTAGTAGTGTTACCTGCAGTCCTATGTAACACCACAGATAACACAGTGATAACTCTCTAAATACAGATAGTAGTGTTACCTGCAGTCCTATGTAACACCACAGATAACACAGTGATAACTCTGATTACAGATAATGTAGTAGCTGTTGCCTGCAGTCCTATGTAACACCACAGATAACACATTGTGCTAAATTACAATCTCAGCTCTGCTACAATGTGTTATCTGTGGTGTTACATAGGACTGCAGGCAACAGCTACTACATTATCTGTACTCAGAGAGTTATCACTGTGTTATCTGTGGTGTTACATAGGACTGCAGGTAACACTACTATGTGTATTTAGAGAGTTATCACTGGGTTATCTGTGTTGTTACATAGGACTGCAGGTAACATCTACTACATTATCTGTGCTGTGTACATATGTGCCTGTGTGCGTATATATGGGTCTTTTTGTAAATGTGTCTTTGTGCTTGTATATTTGTGCCTTTTATGTATTTGCATATGTTCCTGTCTGTGTATTTATCTGCCGGTGTGTGTGTGTGTGTGTGTGTGTGTGTGTGTCTGTACGTCTATATATTTACCTGTTTGTATATGTTCCAGAATGTGTGTATGTATATTTGCCTGTATGTCTAAATATCTGTCTTTATGTATGTACAGTATATATGTTCCAGCGTGTCCATATATGTGGTTCATTTTTGGTTTGTGTAGGGGGTGGCAATAGAGAGTCCCGCACAGGGCGCCATCCAACTTAAGGCCGGCCCTGGCTGTCACCTCCCCTAGTGAGAAGGAACTCGGCCGCTGCCTGCGCCGCATGACCACCTCGGCTCCTCCGGTAAGTCACACCAGGCAAAGCGGAGAGTGGTAGCGGTAGGCTACCGCTCACCGGTCTGTTCACAGTGTGGCGCTATTTAAAAGGGGTGGGAGTGTGGCGCTATTTAAAAGGGGTGGGAGTGTGGCGCTATTTAAAAGGGGGGGGGGAGTGTGGCGCTATTTGCAAAGGAGCAGTGGGCTGTGTGTGGCACTATCTACAAGGGGGGCTGTGTGTGGCACTATTTACAAGGGGGGCTGTGTGTGGCACTATTTACAAGGGGGGCTGTGTGTGGCACTATCTACAGGGGGCTGTGTGTGGCACTATCTACAAGAGAGGGGCTGTGTGGCGCTATCTACAGGGGGCTATGTGTGGCGCTATCTACAGGGGGCTGTGTGTGGCACTATCTACAAGAGAGGGGCTGTGTGTGGCGCTATCTACAGGGGGCTGTGTGTGGCCTCTTTAATTTATTTTTATGTTAATTACATTATAGAACTATATCGCTTGTAAAATGTAGAAATGCTTTTATACTCAAGTTACAGTAAAAAAATTGTTAACAAAAAATTACATCTCATTGATTGGTAGGGAAAGAAAACATGGCGAGGGGGAAGGAGATGTCGGGAAATAAGTTGGGGGGGGGGGGAGCCAATCTGAATCTTTGCCCCGGGTGGAGGAGAACCTAGCTACGCCTCTGCATATGGCTACGTCAATGGCAAAACAAAAAAGTTATGGCTCTTGGAGTGTGATGATGAAAAAACTTCCTATTATGACATACAAGATAAGAAAAACCTTGGTCAAATCTAATACAGGTACTAGAAAGCATGGGAGCCGGACTTACTTGAGTACCCGTGTCAGGAAGAGGGACTTAACCTGGTCAAAACCATAAGCTAACTGTAATGATGGTGTGGAGACAGACAGGTGAGCCCTAATCTACCCGCCACTCAGTCCCTGCCTACTTGCAACGACCCGTCCTAGGCGACGGGGTACAACTGGGCGACGGTCCCTACGCTCAGTAAGTGCAAGACAGACAAACGGACAAGGGTACACAGAAGCTAGGGAAACGGAGCAGCTGCCCACGGAGACCCCGTGAGCAACAAGAGTAGTGAACGAGCCGAGTCAAACCTGGAGTGAACGAGGTAAAAAAACGCTGAGCAGGAGAGTGGTCAGAAAGCCAAGGTCTATAACAAGCAGAGGATGAGTAGTACAAGCAGTAGCAGCAAGGCCAGGAAACAAGCAGAGCAGAATCACAAGCAAAGGAGGAACAGGAAAGGCAGGTATAAATAGACAGAGGGCGGGAGCTAACTCCGTCTGGCCAGGCTATGATAGGCTCTCCCACTCCTAAGCCTGCCATCCTGAGTGGTGGAAGATGGAGTCAGTCTCACAGACATAGGAGCAGGTGCAGACTGATTGCCCATGAGCGTCGACACAGAAGCTGTGTCTGGCAAATCCTTTACACTAACAGCTATCTTCCACAACAACGATGTCCGTTCAGGTCAACTAAACAGTCATGTTGCTTATAGGGTAGGAATGAGTGTAACCTAGTCACTGCTGATGTCTTGGGGGAAACAATAGGATCAAATGGATTAAAATCCAAATTACAAAGAGCACTCTACTGAAAATACAGTATTTTTTGGACTATAAAATGCACCGGACTATAAAACACACCCAGGTTTTAGACAACAGAAAATAGGAAAAAAAAATCATACTTTAATTCTTTTACAAAGAAATAACTATTGGTCAAAAAAATAATTTGTTCAGTTTCACCACATTCTGAGAGCCATAACTTATATTTTTCCATCACTTGAGCGGTGTGAGGGCATATTTTTTGCAGGACGAGCTGTAGTTTTTATTAGCACCATTTATTGGTACATACGATTTTTTTTATCACTTTTTATTTCATTCTTTTTAGCACTATAGTGACCAAAAGACAACGATTTTGGGGTTTTAAATAAATTTTTTTATACACCGTTCACTGTGTAAGTCAAATAATGCTATATTGTAATAGTTTCTGACTTTTACGGACGCAGCGATACCAATGTTTTTTATTTTTACATTGTGTTTGGGGAAACATGGGAAAAGGTTTTGTTTTTTTTTACTTTATTTTTTTACACTCCTGAAAATGTATCTAACTTTTTTTTTTTATTATACATTTTATTAGTTCCCCTAGGGGACTTGAATCAGCGATCATTAGATCACTGGTACAATACATGGATGAGTTATGGAAACAGCGTAACTAGCTGAGCTGTTTCCGTAAAACCCATAGCAGTGAATGGCAATTACAGAAGCAGTGTAGCATGCTACGCTGTTTCCGTAACTACTATTCAGTTCTATGGGAGTTACGGAAACTGCGTAGCTCAGCCACTTACGCTGTTTCCGTAAATCGACCATGTAACCAGGAAGTGGCCTGAAGACAGCGGAGCCGGGTAAGATAGAACGGGGTTTAGGGTGCCCCGTTCTAGAGATAGATGGGGGACCCACGTCTATCTGACATTTATGACATATCCTGTGGATATGTCATAAATGTCCTTCATGGGAAAACCACTATAAATGCCGCGGTCGCTATTGACCGCAGCATTTAACTAGTTCCTGGCTGTTAGAGCAGCGTGTCAGAAGCTGACACCTGCAATGTATGGAGTGGGCTCAGCGCGTGAGCCCACTCCATACATCATCCCCTCCCCGCTCCTTGATGTGCCGGCTCCCTTGACTGCCGACTATAAGATGCAGAGACTTTTTAACAAGATTTATCCTTGCTAAAAACTGAGTCTTATAGTCTGAAAAATACGGTCGTTTAAATAAAAATAGTTAGTAATGATTAGGGTATGTTCACTCGTGCACGTCTGTTACTGCTGAAATTACGGAGCTGTTTTCAGGCGAAAACAGCTCCTGAATTTCAGACGTAATGGCATGTGCAGGTGTTTTTCGCAGCGTCCATTACGGACGTAATTGGAGCTGTTTTTCTATGGAGTCAATGAAAAACGGCTCCAATTACTTCCCAAGAAGTGACATGCACTTCTTTGAAGCGGGCATCTTTTTTACGCGCCGTCTTTTGACAGCGGCACGTAAAAAAAATGACCGCTTGCACAGTACATCGTAAAACCCATTCAAATGAATGGGTAGATGTTTGCCGACGCTTTCAAGTAGTATTTTCGGCCGTAATTCCAGGTGTAAAACGCCTGAATTATGTCCGCAAATAGTGCGTGTTAACATACCCTAAGAACTTTAGAATAGACTTAAAGAGGCTCTGTCACCAGATTTTGCAACCCCTATCTCCTATTGCAGCAGATAAGGCGCTGCAATGTAGATAAGAGTAACGTTTGCAGGTAAGTCGATGTAGCTACTTACCTGCAAATGCCGATGCTGCTGCAGAATCAACTGTAGCCTCTGGTGCCGATGTGTCCTCGCTCGTCCGACACGATGCAGGACCTGGGGCAGGAAGTGAGTGACGTCACAGCGTGATCTCTCGAGAACACGGCTGTGTCTGCACTGCCAGAAGCTGGGCGTTCTGAAGAGAAGTGGATGATACTTCTCGTCAGAACACCCAGCTAGTAAAAGAAGTAAAAACGCCCAGATGTAACGAACACAATACACGCCCAGTTGTACTTTTACTTTAAACACGCCCAGTTGTACTTTAGAAAGCCTCATTTACATAAATATAAAAATGGTCATAACTTGGCCAAAAATGCTCGTTTAAAAAAAAAAAAAAACTTTACTCTTATCTACATTGCAGCGCCGATCTGCTGCAATAGGAGATAGGGGTTGCAAAATCTGGTGACAGAGCCTCTTTAACTAAATTTTTGAAAAACTTCTGACATGTCATAGTGACATGTCAAAAGTCTTTCTTGGTGGGGTCTTTTCACTGAGACCCCCACCGATCGCTAGAACAAAGCTTTCTGTCGGCTTTTCTCTGAAAACTGAGCAGTTGGTGTACGGGCTCATAAAGTTTATATTGAGCCCGTACACCAATTGCTCGGCTTTCCGAGAAAAGCCGATCAGAAACCAAGCAGCTCAGTGCTCACCTGATCAAAACTTCTGACATATGATATGTCAGAAGTTTTTCAAAAGTTTAGTTAACCTTTAAATTATAAATTCTAGAAAATCTGTTGCAAACAGCAATAGTCTACTACTCTAATGTTTGACATTAGATGTTCGATAATCTGATAACTGGTTAACAGATTAACAGATTAAATAGCAGATTATTTTCCACAAATTTTGCATATCCACAGCAAATCCATGTTAAAATGTGAAAGTGTTGCATGCAGATTTTGCTGTGGAACTGCTGTGTGTAAAAGGTGATACAGGGGGTAGATGGATTTCCTCTTTAACCTTTTTCACGTCAGCCATACGGCTATATATACATTCCAACTGCCAACGGCCCTTGCAGATGTGGCGCTATCTACAGGGGGGTGTGGCGGAATCTACAGAGGGGCTGTGGCAGTATCTACAAGGGGTGGTATCTACAGGGGGTGGTGCTATCTACAAGGAGTGTGGCGCTATCTACATATCTATATGAGATGTGGCACTGTCTACATGGGTACTGTGGCACTATATAGGCACTACCTACAGGGGACACTATCTACATCGGCACTGTGTGTGGCACTATGTGGACACTTTCACTTTATATGTGGGCACTATCTACAGCGGGCACTGTGGCATTATGTGGGCACTGTTACACTATCTACAGTGGGCACGATGTATGATATATGTGGGCATTGTTACTATCTATATGGGCCCTATCTACAGTGTGCACTGTGGCACAATCTACAGGGGCATTGCGGCACTATCTACATGTGCACTGTGGAGTTTTCATGGGGTTGGAACAAGATAAAAAATATAGATGTGTAAATATAGCTTTATAGCCTTCTTCACTCTACCCTCACAGCAATCAAGGTAACGAAGTGCGAAGAAGACTATTTGTTACAAAGCGGCAACAGTGTATATATATCTACAGGGCCGGCCTTCAGATAGTTGGCGCCCAATGCGAAATGATCCCACCCCATCATAATGCCCCATAAAAAAAGTATAATGCCCCCCACAGTATAATGCCCCATATAGTGCCACAACACAGTATAATGCCATTTTAGTGCCCCCCATACAGTATAATAATAATATTTAATAATATAATATATATATTTACTAACTGTAAAGAACCCTTTCCTATATTGATGTCTGAAACATCTTTTTTCCACATGCAATGAATATCCGCTGGTCCTTTGTAGAGTCATTGAAAAGAACAGATCATGTGCTAGTTCTCTGTATTGACCAAACATATACATATACTTATACATGTTAATAAGATCACCTCTTTTCTCCAAGCTGAACAAGCCCAATTTTTCTAGCCTTTCATTGTAAGCGACACCTCCCATCCCATTTAATAATCTAGTCATCCGCCTTTGAACGCTCTCCAGTTGTGTGGAGCCCAAAACTGAATTCCATATTCAAGATGTGGCCTTACAAGGGATTTATAAAGGGGTAATATTACATTTGAATTTGATCTCTCTTTTTATACACCCTAAAATCCTATTTCCTTTTGCAGCTGCTGCTTGACATTGGGTCCTTCTCTCATTCCGTTATCCCCAGTTTTATTTAATTTAATGTATATGCGTTAATACTATTATTGCGTCCTAGGTACATTAATTTACATTTATCAACATTAAATTTCCTCTGCCATGTTTTTGCCCATTCTGCCAGCTTATCTAGGTCTTTCTGTAAAATTTTATAGTCAAGCGGAGTTTTAAGGACCCTACAAAGTTTTATGTCTGTCAGCAGAAACTAAAACCTTGCTATCCACTTAACTGATTACTGTAGTTTAGGGTGTTTTCGAGGTGACTGACAGGAGCATAACTAGGAAAGACTGGGCCCCATAGCACATTTTTGACTGGACCCCCCTCCCCTGGGTGTCACACACATCCCCCCTTGTAGATAATGCCCCCTGTAGATAGTGCCCCCCAGTAGATTGTGCCATACAACACCCCCTGTAGATTGTGCCATACAGCCCCACCTGTAGATTGTGCCATACAGCATTGTGTCACCCCCATTGTAAATAGTGCCACCCTCTACCCTGTAGACAGTGCCCCCACCTCCCCCTTGTATATAGTGTCATACAGATGCCCCTGTAGATAGCGCCCCACCTCCCCCTTGTAGATACTGCCATACAGCCCCCTGTAGCTAGTGCCATACAACACCTCCCTATAGATATTGCCATACAGTTGTCACTGTAGATACTGCCCCCACCGCCCCCTTGTAAATAGTGCCATACAGGCCCCCTTCCAGATAGCACCCACCAACAAATAAAACCCCCAAAAATTGTACTCAGCTAGGCAACGTTCCCACGATGAATGGATCTGCTCCACAGCATCCTCAAGAACGACGGGATCCTTACGTAGGCCGGTGTGATGCAGGGACGTAATCCCACCGGCCTGCACAGGGATCCTGTCCCTGCACCTGATAGGCTGCAAGCTGAATGTGGACTGTAGCCTAGTAAATGGAAGATACCTCTCTGCTCTGTCATAGTGTTCAATAGTATCCTAAGGACACAGATACTATTGAACGTGGCATCGATACCGTTGTAGCAGCCATAGCGGCGCCACCGTGTAAGAGGGGGGGACGGGCCCCCTCATACCGCAGGCCCCATAGCAGCTGCTATGGCTGCTACTGCAGTAGTTACGCCACTGGTGACAGAGTTTCTAAGACAAGCAGTAAATTTAGAGTGAGTAAACAGTGAGTAGGAGGGGCTATGTACACCTTTGAAAGGCAAATTATAATTTTTTTATAAAAAGGTTTAGCAGTGTGTTTGGTGCAATTTTACAAATACTTTTTTATTAAAAATGTGTTTTACTTTTCTAGATACAGCTGTTCTGTATTCTCTATACAGAGCAGCTGTATCTAGCGCTATTCACAAAATCCATCAGTCCCGCGGATCTGACGGGTTCAGGGACAACTGGTCCTGCGTGTCTCTGACATGCAGGATCCACCTGTAAACTATTACATCTAAGTTCAAATGTGATCGATTTTCTAAGGGCTATCTCCACTTATTACCCCTCTTTTCGGTGGTTACGCATGTACAGTATATTTTAGTGCGTAATCTTGTTTCAACAGTTCATACATAGAAATGCTTATGCACTTCATTTGGCCGGACTATCCGGCAGTTGTTTTTCTATTATGTGGGCAAATCCTGGGTGGGGGGGGGGGGTAGCGGGACATGAGATACGTAGGGGTGCACCACAAAGTTCAGAGTGTCGCAGAATGTTGTAATGGATGTGAGTAGTGCTAATGGGAAGAACTTCTTACTTAAAAGATTTCCCATTAAATAATAACAAGCCAATAATAAATTTAGGAATCACATATGGAGGTGGAAAGTCAGGCCATACTTTTATTAGTGCGAAAGCCCCCTTTGATACTGTCGGTGTATAATGACATATCCTGTGGAATGCAAATAATGAAGCAGATATTTGAACATGTATACTAACTACTCGTGCAGTTCACAAACATATGTAACAAACTTCCCACAAAGGTTTAGCTAGCTTAGAGACATAATATATTTCCATTCCTGCGGAAAGCACATAGCTATATTTGACCATCCCGAATAAATCTATTTCAAATGGATTACATGTAGCAATATTAACATTTCATTATAGGTACAATATATGAAAATACTATATCTAAAACATA
Source organism: Rhinoderma darwinii (assembly GCF_050947455.1). Taxonomy (NCBI): domain Eukaryota; kingdom Metazoa; phylum Chordata; class Amphibia; order Anura; family Rhinodermatidae; genus Rhinoderma; species Rhinoderma darwinii. The sequence goes on from NC_134691.1 coordinate 210,443,595, forward strand.
TAACAGACTGCAGAAATAAAGACCTACCATGTTAAGAACAGCCATAATTAAAATGATAGTAGTTGAAGTCACAGTAAAAATAATTCGAGGCCATGGTCTGTTGAGATTTAATCCGGATGATTTTAGTATCCACAGAAATGATGTTGAAGCTTTTTTACTGCACTGCTAAAGAAAAAAATATATAATAATGAGAGAAATACTACATCTTTCAAGTTTTTTGTTTTTTAAACATATAAGAATTGGCATAAAATGTTGTGCAAACATATCAGATACATTAAGGATATATTCAGACATGGCAGATTTGTTGCAGAAATCAAATCAATGGAACGCATTTTCAGTCGCAGATATTTCTGGAACAAATCTCCTGTGTGTGAATAGACCCTCATAGTGTCCTGTCATGACGTCACTGGTTATATTTTTTTAACTTTCCTATTTAGTGTATTACGGGCATATGTCTGACTGTTAAAGTATATGGGCATGTCGGCGTAAACGTCAGGAATTGTTCCCAGGGTATACACCAAATCCACAAATGTGATGTGAACATGCGCTGGTCAGCATGACATAGGCAGAATTGATTCAGTTTTTGGTGCACTTTTTGGCTGTTTTTTTTTTATCCAAAGCCAGTACTGGATCTAAAAGGAAGAAAAGGTATAAAGAAATGACTGATACATCTCCTTTCTTTTGTGTCCACTTCTGTGTTTGGCTCAAAAATGGAGACAAAGACTGCACCAAAAGTGAATCAAAACTGTGTGTGTGCTCCTGGCCTAATTCTTCCATCTGAGAAAGAAGATGAGCACTTATTATATGCATCATCAATATCGGATAGATGTTTAACTAGCTGAGTCCCTGTTCACAATAGGTTTTGGCAGTACGTTTAGTGTGTATGTTGGTATAGCTCTCTATGTACATGCTAAATGTGTCCATAGGGCTTCATTGGCCCGATGGAGTATAACAGAGTGTCTATTCTATGTTGGTATACGTTTTTTTTGAGGATGGAATAACGTAGTATACAACACTATTCCATTCTGAGGATCCCGCAAAAAAAATGTTTACCGTGTGGTATACATTTTTTTTTACATCTGAACCTATGTGTGATAGATGCCACCGTATGGCATCCGTCACAGGTATACGTTAAAAATATACCTTGGGGAGCGCTTGGCCCGGGGATTCTGGGCCCTGGGGAAGCCTCTGACGTCACTGTCCATGTATGGACAGTCATGTCAGGAACTCTCAACTAAGCCCCTGACATCACTGTCCATATGTATCAACAGTGATGTCAGGGGCTTCTCCAATCCTGGAGTCCCCGACCAGAGCGCTTCCGATGCTCTGGCTGAGGAGTACATAGTTAAAGCCCCTGATATCACTGTCCCTATATGGACAGTGACATCAGTGGTTTCTTCTAGGAGTGTAATCCTCGGCCAGAGCATTGCCGACGCTCTGGTCAGAGATTCTCGCATTACAAAGCATCTAACGTCACTGTCCTTATATGGACAGTGATGTGAAGGGCTTTCCCACGATAGAAGTCCCTACCCAGAGCGCTTGTGATGCTCAGGCCAGGGACTCCATAGTTCAAAATCCTTAACATCACTGTCCATATGGGGACAGGGACGTCAGAGGATTCTCAGGGCTCAGCGCTTAAAGTAGCACTGTGCCCGGGGAGTTTAGGCAAAACACAATAAGGCCTGGATCACACGACCAGATTTGATGTAGTTTTTGAGGCAGGTTTTGGCTAATTTTTTTTAGCCAAAGCCAGAAGTGGATCCAAAAGGAAGGAAAGGTATAAATAGAAGACTGATGTATCTCCTTTCATTTGTGTCCAATCCTGTGTTTGGCTCAAAATACTGAGCCAAAAACTGCTCCAAAACTGTGTGTGTGATACTGGCCTAAGGAACTATTGCTCTCTCCAGTTGAAGAAGCAGTCCAGCAATTATTTATTTTTGCCTATATAGTGCAGCAGAGGCGATTATTAAAAAAATAATGTAGAGACTCTTGTGTATGCCTTATGTATATCTGTTTTAGTTGGTGCGCCATTTATGGGTTGTCTGGCATCTTGGTTGCTTCTTCTCCTCTGATATGGTTGCCCAAATGCAGCCTACATTCCCCATGATGCCTTTGGCTTTGCAGAGGCAGAGGGGGCAGAGTCTCAACACACTACCCTTGCTCTGCTCGGAGTCCTATCTAAGTGCTGCAAGTGATAGATCAGTGACATAGAACTTCTGTTTTCACACTGCAGAGTCTCAGTGAATCCCTATGCAGCTTCAGCCTGTCTCCTCTACCTCCTGCTTGTGATAGGTATCTTTATGTAAATTTTTACACAGGAGGCAGTCAGAATCAACATACAACACATTACTGAGATACACTGGACATTGACACCACTAAACCCACAGCATCCTCAGGTAGGGTATGAAATATCCCTTTTAGCTTTCCCATTGTTACGTTAAAAATCACCCGTTTATAAATTTAAAAAAAATCACCTTTAACAGTCACACACTGTCTGTTATCTGAGAAGGAGTCTGACTGTGAGGCTAGAGGTGGGGGGGGGGGGCACTTCATATGTCCCTATCTTTGTCTTCTTAAAACCAAGAACCATGGTTCTGGTGTTGTTTTAAAGATGAGACTCTCAAACTTTAAAATCGCACAAAACCACCCAACTATGTCTTTATCTGCCCGTATTCCCAGTTCTAAAGTATCTAGAACTGCGATTCTCCAGAGCTGAGATTCTGGTCTTTAGACTATCAGACTGATTCTATCTCAGATAATCGGCAAAGTATAACTGTTCTCAGCTAATTTGCTAATTATTTTGAAGGCAATTCTTTTATAGGTAAACGGGCAGTTTTTAACATAAAAGAGGGAAAACTAAGAAGGATATTTCATACCCCATGTGAGGATGCTGTGGGCTTAGCAGTAAAAATGCTATTGACAGGTTTCCTTAAAGAGACTCTGTCACCACATTATAAGTGCCCTATCTCTTACATAAGGAGATGGGCGCTATAATGTAGGCGACAGTAGTGCTTTTTATTTAGAAAAAACGATATATTTTTACCACGTTATTAGTGATTTTAGCTTTATGCTAATTAGTTTATTAATGCCCAAGTGGGGGTGTTTTTACTTTAGACCAAGTGGGCGTTGTACAGAGTGTATGACGCTGACCAATCAGCGACCAATCAGCGTCATACACTTCTCCATTCATTTAGTCAGCGAATAGTGACACTGCGTTGTTCGCTATGTGCGGTCTTATACTGACACATTAACGTATTCTCTGGAATGTCATGAGGTCTTAGCAAGATAAAGAAGGAGTCTTTGCCAATTATGTCTGCTGGCTAGCCCTCCTTAAGGAGGAATAGAAGTGGAGTTTGCTGTAGATTGACTTAATATTCTTGCAACATGAACTTGTAAGCAGCCTAAGCAGCCGCAGGTGAGATTTCTTACTAGTCTCGTCTCTCCCCTCCTCTTTGGGTCTAGCTTCAGGATCCCTGGCTGCAAGCGACATTGCTAATCTCTCTCTCTCACAGGTGATTTTTTTACTTTCCATTTTAATTATTTGTCTTTGGGTCTCACTATCTTGGTTGCAAAGTGTGGGTTTGGGACAATCCTCACACACATCGGCTATCTAGGACAGGCAGTAACATGTCCCCAGGCTGTGTTTGGCAAGCGGTCTTGGGCGTTCCTGAGATGTCAGTGTGCACTACAGCCCCATAGTGTACTGAAGTTGCCTTCATACGTTGAATAAGTAGCTTTCCTGGTGGTTAGGATTCCAGTGTGACTGTCTGCATTACTCTCTAAACAGGAAGTTAACATAGAATTCTGGGAGATCATTACTCCACAAAGACTTGGAGTTTCATGCCTAAATTGTGAGTACAGAGGAGGCATGGGGAATATGCTTGGGACAGAGGCAAAAGTCTAAAACTATTGCCACCGATGCCTACAAAATTGTGACTGCCAATGTGCCTATCCCACCTTACATTATGGGTGATGCTGGAGAGCAACATCTGTTTTTTACACACGATGAAGGAGGTGTTTATAGACTTTATCCAGTCATACAATAGGGAAATGCAGATAGTGACACTGAAGATGAAAGTATTGAACCAGATAAAAGTGTCCTTTATTATCAATACTAGAAAGCACGTGGGGGAACCAAGAAGGAGCGCACACGGTTATAGAGTCTCATTCCAGTAAATACTTTGCCAATCAGACTACAGCATTAGTGAGCCGCGCTCAGACTGCTCCTTCTTCACCAGACAGTTATAACTAGATATCAAACTAAACAGGAGGTTCAGAAGGTGGAAGAAAACCTGCCTGGGATATTTCAGCAAATTGGTAGCCCTTCCAGGGCGCCTATCATAATGGCCCCTGTAAGAGAACCACTCCTGGTTTTGACTGCAAAATACAGAACAAATCTTTACTGTGTGAAAGGGGTCTTAAATCAAATTCTCAACCATTGCAGTATAAAAGGATATAACTGTACGTCAGTCTATCCATGAAAATCACTATAATTTACATTTCAGCTGCTCAGCTCACAGCTAGAAGGCGCTGAAAGCAACAAGGGGAAAAAGCAGCTTGGCAGCAGTCAAGCTATGCCATTCCTCATTGAATTATTAGAATCTTTTTCCTAATGGTGTAGTCACACGTGGTGTAAAAATACACCACAAAATACACAGCAGCAAATTCTGCAGCAGAATTAATTTTTCATATTTTGTGACAAATTTGATGAGAGTCCCGTTTCCTCTGAAGACACCAATTTGTTGGAGGGGGGGGGGGGGGACATGCTGTCTAATTAACTAGCTGCTGCTCAGCCTTGTATGAATTGTTGATACTGGTGGTCACCGGTTCAGCTATCTATTTACAATTTAATGTAGTATTGGCTCTACTCCAGATGTATGCCACTAATACTTTTAAGCAACCCTATCCACTACTGTCACTAATACACGCTATTATATCGCACTTCATAGGGACATACACTGGTAGTTGGTTTATGAATTATTCAAGTTGCTGTGAAGGTAACAGCAAGAATATCCATCTATATGTCATTCATTAACTTGGGCAGAAGATGTTTTTAATCCAATTTTCAAGTGCACATTTAATATATTTATTAGTTTAGTAAATTATAAAAGTTATATTTCAAAGCGGTAGTAAGGGGGTCTATCTGTGCCCCCTTGGTCAATCATTTCTATTTTTGGATTAATTAAAGGGACACTCGGACCAAAACGAAACTTTACAATTTGTACTATTATGGTATTCCATGTGTAAGTCTCTCGTCTGTTACTTTTCTTGCTGCTTCTATATCTATTTATCAGACTGGGATGGTTGCTTAGCAGCAGTGTGAATAAGGCTGGGTTCACACGACCTATTTTCAGACGTAAACGAGGCGTATTATGCCTCGTTTTACATCTGAAAATAGGGCTACAATACGTCGGCAAACATCTGCCCATTCATTTGAATGGGTTTGCCAACGTACTGTGCAGACGACCTGTCATTTACGCGTCGTCGTTTGACAGCTGTCAAACGACGACGCGTAAAAATACAGCCTCGTCAAAAGAAGTGCAGGACACTTCTTTCAGATGTCATTTGAGCCATTCTTCATTGAACTCAATGAAGCACAGCTCAAAATTTACGGCTGTCAGAGAAGCCTCGCAAAATGCGAGGAGGAGCATTTACGTCTGAAACTAGGCAGCTGTTTTCTCCTGAAAACAGTCTGTCTTTTCAGACGTAAATGCCTGCTATCGTGTGCACATACCCTTAGGCTCGGTGACACGCTTTCTCTACTTGATTCTATGTAGATCTATGTGTCACCCATCACAGGCTTCAGCAGTTTCTGTACCACACAAGGTTTGTACAGTGAGGGACAGAAACTTCTATCATCAGCTACCACTCATACTTAGACAGTTTCCTGTCACACAGGTATAATATAGAAGAATATAGTGCAGCCTCCTTGTCTGTATACTTATGGTTTCTCTATTTAGGAGAATATAGAGAGAATGATAATCACAGTGTCCCACAGAATTAAGAAATGGTATGGTCATTAGCTGGTCATGTGATGACGCATCATGGGATTTATAGCAAAGCAGAGAGGAAGAGAAAGCTGGGAAATCTAAGAATCAAGATGAAAGCTTATTTAAAGCACAGACAGGGCAGCAATTCAAAAAGTAAGTATAGTATGTATAAAATAAGTGTAGAGTGTGGTAAAGAGTCAGGTGGGGAATGCAGACATGGGAAGTTGTGTTTCCACTGGATGTCTTGTTTAACCTCTCCACCTCCATTTCATAGATAGAAGATTTTCCTCTTTTTGTAGTTGATTGTTTCACATTCTATGAGCTCGTCTCCTATTCATGGGCAAGCTTATGAAGGGTTTCCTAGTACCCATAAACCACCCTTCTGATCAATGCAGGTGAAAACATGGAGTTAAATGTATTTGTGTTGATACTAGTGGAAACCTGCATGCTGAGTCATTGTTAAAGAGGCTCTGTCACCAGATTATAAGTGCCCTATCTCCTACATAATCTAATCGGCGCTGTAATGTAGATAACAACAGTGGTTTTTATTTTGAGAAACAATCATTTTTTAGCAAGTTGTGAGCAATTTTATATTTATGCTAATTCGTTTCTTAATAGACAACTGGGCGTGTTTTTACTTTTTTACCAACTTGGCGTTGTACAGAGGAGTGTATGACGCTGACCAATCAGTGTCATACACTTCTCATATTTCCAGCACATTGTTACAGTGTGATTGTGCAGTGAAAGAAGCTGGGCTGGAACAATGAGAAGTGTATGGTGCTGATTGGTCACTGATTGGTCAGCGTCATACACTTCTCTGTACAATCCCTAGTTGGTAAAAAGTAAAAACACGCCCAGTTGTCTATTAAGAAAGTCATCAGCATAAATCTAAAGTTGCTCATAACTTGCTCAAAATGATAATTTTTCTAAATAAAAACCACTGCTGTTATCTACATTACAGCGCCGATCAGATTATGTAGGAGATATAATCTGGTGACAGAGCCTCTTTAAGTTTAACGGGAGCTGTATAAATCCCTATGCAATGCGATCCCTCATTGACTTCAATAATGATAAACTGTTACTTTAAACTGTAAAAAAGCATTTAACTTTAATGTCAGCCATATTGTAGGCACACCTTTCCTGTATTGTCTGTATAGACAGTGCAGCAGGGTGTGTGTGCTTTATAGCAGCTAAATTGAATTAGGAATCAATTAATGGAGAATTGTCAACAGATTATTAGGGTAAGTGCACACAATGTAAACACTGCAGATTTTCCACAACGGATTTCATTGCGGAAAATCTGCAGCGATGTACAATAGCAGCAGAGTAGATACGATTTGAACAAATGTCATCCACACACAGCAGAAAAAATCTGACGAGAAACCGTTCAGAAATTGATGTTTGGTGCGTTTTTTTTAATCCGCAGCATGTTAATTTGTACAATTTATATTTAAACCTCTTGCAGGTTTTCCCTATTGCATTCAATAAGAGGCAAAATCGGCAAAAAATAAGCAAATGTTGTAATGTCTGCGATGGTAAAGCTGCTATCCTGCCGCAAAAATTGCAAATTAGAAAATAGAAAAATAACTTTTTGGGTTTAAAAAAATAATAAAAAGGTTCATACTTACCCCCAGCCGTTGTCATAGCAATGTGATCCTCTGCTCTGAGTGCAGCACGGCCTCCTGGGATAACGTTCGGCGTCATCCCAGGAGGCCGGGCTGTAGAGAGCAGAGGAACACATCACTATGGCAATGGGAAAGTACAGTATTTTTTGTATTTTTTTTTCTGCTGCAGAAATACTGCCCGAAAAACTGCGCCACAATTTGCTGCGGTTTTTCTGTCAGAATTCCCTGCGGGTTCCAGGATGGATACGCAGTGTGCTTTTACACAGTGTGTCCACCCTGTGTGCACTTAGGGTATGTTGACACAGCTTATTTTCGACTGCAGAACGCAGAAGCAGAACGCCTCCAAACATCTGCCCATTGATTGCAATGGGAAAATGGCGTTCTGTTCCAATGGGCCATTTTTTTACGCGGCCGTTTTGAAAAACGGCTGCGTAAAAAAACAGCCGCGAAAAAGAAGTGCATGCCACTTCTTCAGCCGTTTTTGGAGTCGTTTTTACATAGACTCTATAGAAAACCAGCTCCAAAAATGTCTGTAAAAAACGCCGCAAAAAATGCGAGTGACTTAAAAAATGTGTAAAAATCAGGAGCTGTTTTCCCTTGAAAACAGCTCCGTATTTTCAGATGTTTTTCAGTTTGTGTGCACATACCCTTAGGCTGGATTCACACGAGCATGTTCGGTCCGTAATGGACAGAGCGTATTTCGACCGCAAGTCCCGGACCAAACACAGTGCAGGGAGCCGGGCTCCTAGCATCATAGTTATGTACGATGCTAGGAGTCCCTGCCTCGCTGCGGGACAACTGTTCCGTACTGTAATCATGTTTTCAGTACGGGACAGTAGTTCCACGGAGAGGCAGGGACTCCTAGCGTCGTACATAACTATGATGCTAGGAGCTCGGCTCCCTGCACTGCGTTCGGTCCGGGACTTGTGACCGAAATACGTTCCGTCCATTACGGACCGAACATGCTCGTGTGAATCCAGCCTTACTCTTACAGTCTCCAGGATATGACAAAATACAGAGATTTAGGAGTGACAGTGGAGATTCATACAGGGCCTTATGTGTATATATAGTATATACCCTGCCATAGGCTTATTTCACACTGCAGTTTTTTGGTAATACTGATTAAAAATACTGATTAAAATACTCAAATAATCAATACTCAAATAGTCAAATAAAAGCACATAAAATGTACCTGTAAGGGTATGTGCACACGCTAAATGCATTTACGTCTGAAATAACGGAGCTGTTTTCAGGAGAAAACATCTCCGTCTTTTCAGATGTAATTGCTGGGACTCGCATTTTGCGAGGCGTCTTTGACGGCCGCAATTGTGAGCTGTTCTTCATTGGAATCAATGAAAAACGGCTCAAATTACGTCCAAAGAAGTGTCCTGCACTTCTTTGACGAGGCTGTTATTTTACGCATCATCGTTTGACAGCTGTCAAGCGAAGACGCGTAAATTACAGGTCGTCGGCACAGTACGTCGGCAAACCCATTCAAATGAAGGGGCAGATGTTTGCCAACGTATTGAAGCCGTATTTTCAGGCGTAAATCGAGGCATAATACGCCTCGTTTACGCCTGAAAATAGGTCGTGTGAACCCAGCCTTAGGCCTCATGCACACGACCGTAGTGTTTTTCTGGTCTGCAAATTCCAGGACCGTGTTCCGTGAAATGTCCTCCGCAGTTCATCCGTATGTAATCCGCAGTTCATCCGTATGTAATCCGCAAAATGCGGATAAAAAAAAAAGTCTAGGTAAAACAGGATGACGACAGAACTCATTCCCGGTCGTCGCCTAGCAACACTTCCGCAAATCCGCAAACTGCGGTTGACACACGGAGGTGTACCCGCATTTTCCACGGGCCCATTAACTTCTATGGGCATGTCCGCATCGAATTTGCGGGCCGTAATAAGACATGTCCTGAGTTTGTGCGGCACGGATTTGCGGACATGCGGGGACCCGTGAAAACACGGATATTGTGTATGGGCCCATAGAAATGAATGGGTCCGAAATTCTCCCGTGGATTTTCGGGGGAATTGCGGACGCAAAAACACGTTCGTGTGCATGGGGCCTTAGGGTAATAAAACTTTCAGCAATATATTGTAAAATAAAATGTAAACATAAAAGTACACTGTGGGGCAAATTTAAAAAATTGTACATTTTGTGCTATGTTTGATACTGTGCCAATTTTTTTTTTTTTAGAAAGTTTACCATATTCTTCAAAGTTGCACATGGATATATAAAAATGTGGTGCATATATTGGAGTATATGCAGAAAAAGATAATGATTGAGCTACCGAACACAGACCGTTACAGCAGTAACATACGACCCTTTCAAATAAAATTATAATTTAAAGGCTATGTATAGTTTGTAAACATTTTTGTAGTGTTAACTCAATGGTTTGGGTGATTCTAAACTATTTTTATTTTGACTTTTATTAGAAATTTTGTTTAATTTTTTCGATACAGCTTCTATGTATCCTCTATACATAGGAGCTGTATAGTTCGTTATGAGCCGATTACGTTGGTTCTGCTGAATTGACAGCTCTGTTGAGAGGGTGTCTAACACACTGAGCCACCATATTATTGATCACATCTAAGTTCATCAACTTAGGTGTGATCGATATTATGGTAGTATATAAAAAAAAAAATCTTTCAAAAGTGTACATAGCCTTTAACTAAATTTATAGACATTAGCAATGTAACCAGTGGATCGCTGCCACAGCTACGTGGCGTCAGACAACATCGCAAAAACTACAAAAAGCAATTGGAATTTTTTCTTTCAACAATAAGATGACTTTTGGTAAATGCAAAACCTACCGAGAGTTGTCCAGCAAAGCATACAAAGAGAATGGAAGCTAAAATGAAGAATGAAGCTCCAAATGAAATTCCAAGAACAGGGGTTCTGTAGAATAAATACAAAATCAAATATTAAGTTACATTAGTCAGAACGAGCTACATAGTAGCACTTTTGTAGATTAGAAATATTTACATATTTTTCATATATACATTTTTTTATTCAGTACAAAACCCCCACCCCACAGTAATAACTATAAGGCCAAAAACTCAAACAGTTTGGATACAATTTTTAGTGCAGTTTTCAGCATTTTTCCCAGCTTTTTTGCCAAAGCCAGTAGTGGATCAAAATGGAAGGAAAGGTATAAAGAAAAGACAGATGTTTCTACTTTCTTTTATGTTTTGCTTAAAAAAACTGAGGCAAAAACTTCATCAAATCTGTGTGTGTGATCCTGGCCTGAGGCTATGTTCACACATTACGATTGGATGGGAAATATAAAGGAAGAACGCATACTTCTCCTTCCGTCTGGATCAACTTCTGGCTTTTGGCAAAAAAAATTTGCATCAAAAGCTACAACAAATCACGATGTGTGAACATAGCCTAAACAGCTAAAAATAAAAAAGAGTTAAAAGGGAATAAAATATATTAGGTCAAAAAATGTATTTCTTCAAAATTTAGTTAACATGCTACAATGAAAGATAATAACCCCTTAATGGCTGTGCCTGAAAAGGCCTTTATAAAAAGCTATATTTTTTTTTCGTTTTTGCCTCTCTGCCTTTCAGCAGCTATAACATTGATGTGGCTTTATGAAACCTTGTTTTATGCAGGAGAAATTGTATTTCTTTTCAGTGCAGTTTGTGGATAGAAAATTTACTGTGTAAGTTATATAATTTATTTTTGCGGTGTGAATAAAGGAAAAAGCGATTTTCAGCATTGTTTTCTATTATTATTTTATCCTGACCAAGTTTCACATTAAATAACCTGTTAATCTAATTATTCAGGTTATTACGGTCGTGTGGATACCTATTATGTGCAGGTTTTTTATTTTTATGTAATGTATAAGCAATAAAATTTATTTGATGCTAAATAATAACTTTTATTTTTTGGACTTTTTCAATTTATTGTTACATTTTCTTAATCCCATGAGGGAATAACTTTATTTACAATTTTATTCTTTACTTAAAATAAGTATTAACATACTCCTGCATGCTAATACATTACACTTTATCACTATGACAAAGGCTGCTGTTAGGACTACACATAGTGTGCCCTAACAGTAGGGATAAAAAACAAACAGCCCTGTGGTCCTCTCTAGGTCCCCAGGACTAACTGCAGAGTGTTCCCCCTGTCTCCGATCATTAGATCTTTAGACCGGGTTTCCGGTTACGCAATTGGAGAAGGGAGTCATTTTTGATTATGCAGTGGTCAGGGAACAAAGGGTTAAACAGCAGGGGGGGGGAGTTATTTACGACCCCAGCTGTATTCAACAGGCTTCTCTAAGTTCAGGAGCTGTAAGTTAAAGCTGCTGTTCAGAGGATGACCGCTCACTGGAGCGTTGAGAAGCCTCTTCTACAGCAACATCAAAAGACAACACTCTAAATAAGGACCTGCACCGCCCGCCGTCAGACAGCAGGCGGTCGCCAAGGGGTTAGAAATGTAAATATATATATATATATATATATATATATATATATATATATATATATATATATATATATGTATGTATATATATATATATATGTGTGTGTACATATACACATATATATATAAATATATATATATATATATATATATATATGTGTGTACATATACACATATATATATATATAAATATATATATACATATATATATATATATATATATATATATACCACCTTATTATGTGCTGATATATTCTGCAAATCTTACATGTGCCATCACATTATAAACGGAAAAACTAGTAAAACCTCAAAACCAAACTACTACCAAGCAAAATCCGCACTCCAAGCGCAAAACGATGGTCATCTCCAAGGGCGAAACTATGGTCATTTCCGAGCCCGTCAGTTTCCTCATATAGCAGTTTATAACCACATATGGGCTATTCACGTACTCTGGAGAACCTGCTTAACTATTTATAGGGTGTTTGTCTCCAGTGGCATTTACATAACTCTGCTATATCCATTGAGCACAAATTTTTGGAAAACACCTGAGGGGTCAAAATGCTCACTACACTGCAAGATGAATACCATGAGCAGTGTAGTTTTCAAAATGGGGTCACTCCTCGGGGGTTCCTTTGACTATTTGAGTTTCGAACCCCAGCAATTGTGGGCCTCAAATGCGCGAGGTGCTCTTTTACGCCTAAGACCTGTCATTTCTCCAGCCAAAAGTTTAAAGCTATATGTAGGGTGTTTCTAAAATTTGGAAACAAAGAATAATAATTAGAGTGTCTTTTCACAGGGGCACAATTTATTGAGCCATAAAATGGTATTGGTATGGAAAAATTGCAATTTTCAAAATCTTTGGAACATTGCACACTAATTTCTGCAAAGCATCTGTGGGGTAAAAACACTCACTCATTGTAGAATTAACTCAGGGTTTGTCTTTCCAAAATGGGATATTTTCTCGGGGGTTTCCACTGTATTTGCACCTCAGGGGCTCCGCAAATGCAAAATCGCATCTGCAAACCATGCCAGCAAAATCTTCTGAGCCCTGCTGTGTGCCCAGTTTACAATCAAATATGGGGTATTGCCATGCTTGGGAGGAATTGTATAACAAATTATGGGGTGCTTTTTTTTATAGTCCTTGAGAAAATTACAAATTTGAACTAAAACTACATATTATTGGGAATATTTTTGCCATTTTTTGGCCCGATTCTAATAAATTTCCTGAAACACCTGTGGGATCAAAATGCTCACTATGCCCCTAAATGAATTCCTTGAGGGGTATTGTCATACTAAATGGAGTAACTTTTTGGGGCTTTATAATGTACTGGTACCTCAGGGGCTTTGCAAATGCGACATTGCATGAGAAAAACATTCCAGCAAAGTCTGGGCTCCAAATGTCAAATGGCTCTCCTTTGCTACAGATCCCCATTGTGTAACCAGGTAACGTTCGCGGCGCGGACCGTCGTTCCTACTCATCCCCCGACGGACACGGCCATGGACTTGTGAGTGCTGGCCGGCATCTAGGCATCTCCGCTCTGTGTCCCGTAGTGTGCGCGCGGGTGCTCGTGCCCGGCATTAAAGGGCCATTGCGCGCACATGTATAATATTACTAATTAGCCCACGATTACCCTGAACAAAGACCATGATGACGTCACAAGTCATGCAGGCAGACATGCGAGACCTTCGGTCATGACAGGACCAACTGCTCCAGGCGGTGAACGCCATTGCACATCGGCTGGATGCGCAAGCTGCAGTCGTCACAGTACCTGTTACTGTTGCTTCTGCTGTTCCTCCTGCTACACCTCCTGTTGGTACCAGTGCCAACTCCTGATTCTCCCTGCCACTACCTCCTCGCTAAGACGGAGACGCGAGGACCAGCAGGGGATTTCTGAATCAATGCCAGGTCCACTTCAGATTGCATGCAAAGGCCTTCCTTTCTGACGACCCAAAGATCGTATTCATAATCTCTCTCCTTACTGGCAAGGCCCTGGCATGGGCGAACCCCATTTGGGAATGTCAGGGACCAGAGACCCATGACTTACAGTGTTTCTTAGAGACTTTCCGTACAATATTTGAGGAACCTGGGAGAGTTTCTTCTGCTGCTGAATCTCTGCTGACCCTTCGCCAAAGAGACATTTCCGTGGGCAAGTACGCTGTAACGTCTGCGGTCGCTGACCACGAACTCTTCTCATCCTGCCGACGCCCTTCTCTCCAGAGATGCCAGCACATGCGGCCGTCCTGTCCCGCAGTGACCACTAGTGTGCGCAAGCGAGCTCAGTCCAGCCTTAAAGAGCCAGAGCGCACACATGTGTGAGATTGAGCTGATTGCTCCCAGATCACCCTGGACTATAAGAAGGGCCCTGCCCCTTTCTTCATTGCCTGAGTGTTGTTTGTACCTACCCGTGTCAGTCTCTGCAAATGGTCCCTTGAGTGTTCTCCAGTTCCCAGTGTTCCCGTTCCTGCTACCTGTATCCTATATCCCGTGCTTCCATGTTCCTGTGCTGTACAGAGTTGGAGTCGTGTTGTGTCGACTGTTACACCCGCTGTGTTTCACCGCACCTGTTGTCTGCCTGCTTCCAGAGTTCCATCCGAGCCTAAACCATCACTACTGTCTGAATTGCCACAGGTACCTTTATCCGAACTATAGACATTGACTTTGTACCCTGTTTGGCCAGCAGCTATACCGCTACAGTGATACGGCCCAGTGGGTCCACATACCCACAGATCGTGACACACGCCATTCAGTTCCGCATCCTGGCTGCAGAGCTAACCTGGAACAGCGAGGCCTTGGTGGCGTCATTCTGGCAGGGTCTGACTTCTGAAATTAAAGATGAGCTTGCCGCACCCGATCTGCCACCTACCCTGGATGACCTCATTCTTCTAGCCACCCAGATTGACATGAGGATCCGGGAGAGAAGATTCCCTAGGCTTGCTCCTACTTTTCAGAAATACCTGTTGCCCTCACCAGTTGTTCCACCAGAGGAGCCTATGCAGGTGGAGCGGCTCAAATTGTCAGCCCAGGACAAACAACGCAGACGCACTTCGGGACTTTGTCTGTATTGCGGCCTCGGAGGCAACGTTGTGCATTTGTGTCCCCAGAAGCCAAAAAACTCCAGTGCCTAGGATTGGTTGGAGACAACCCTCCAGGTGCTTCCTCTCCCCAAAAGGAAAGAGCCCGCCCACCAGCCCAACACTGGTTAGTTCACTGTTTGGCCAGCAATGGTGGGAGTCGCACAGGCAGATTTCAAAGAGAGAATAACACTGCTCAGCCAATAAGCTGCCACTGGACCTGGCATACAGCAGCTGCTCAGCCGTGCCACTCTCTGTATTACTGTCTACACTAAACCAAGAACTCCCAGTAGATACAGGGAAATTAGGCTGTGTTTACATATGCATCAGAGTTTCTTTCGCAATATCTGCTAGATTTTAGATTAAAAATAGCGCTACACGCTGCGTTATTTTTCCGATCAAAACCATGGACACCAAGCCAATGAACCCCATTGTAAGTCAACGTCGTAGATTTGAGTATCACATGTGCGGAATGTGTCTCAGGCTATTCATGTGCTCAGTATATATAGCAGCATTATTCATGTGTATAGTATATAGTGGCGTTATTCATGTGCACAGTATTTATGGTGGAATTATTTATGTGTATAGTATATAGTGGCGTTATTTATGTGTACAGTATGTATGGTGGCATTATTCATCCTTATTGCCCATAAATAAATTGTGGACAAATCTTTCATTATCCTGGGGGTGTATGATGTATTATATTTGTTGCACATATATCAATATTTCTGTCATATTTTATTACTAGACATTTCATTATTACTGGAAAGAGTTTATTTCTGGGTATTATCACCATTGACTTCTCTCCATACTGTCCCCTCTGCTGCCTTCCTTCTGTGCTGTTCAAAATTTTTATAATGGTTATTCAGACACTGTTCCCGTAAGAGAATTGTGACCGGTGTATACATTTAGCCCAGTACATGCTGCTCCAATTTAGCTTTTTTCTGTTATTTACTGATTAATAAAATACCTGAGTAGCACAACAGAAAGACAGCATTTAAGTAACAATGTTCAATGTTTTGTATAACAGAATGGGCCAACAAATGCGCGAACATATTTAACACCGTAACGCACCAGTACGCCAGTACGATCGCAGGATACCGATGCTTATCATGGCAGCCCATGGGTCTAATGAAGGCCCCAAGCCTGCCTCTCTCTGCCTCTGTTACTTAATAGGGCTTAACAGAAACATGTAAAAATGACAATGCACTGCGATACATCTGATGATCCCTGGTTTAAATAAATCTCTGCTACTGAAACTGTTGTGAAAAAAGAAAAAAGAAAGGCCAATGGTTAACCCTCTGGGTGTAGTCATAGTGTTCCTCCGTTCTCCATACAGTCCGGCCTCCTGGGATGAAGCTGCAGCCCATGTGGCGGCTGCAGCCTTTGATTGGCACCGCAGGTTTCTGAACGTTTTCGGAACAGATTTTTTTCTGCAGCATGTGCATGATATTTATTCAAATATCATCCACTTTGCTGCTACTGTAAATGCTGCAGATTTTCCACACAGAATTCTGTTGCAGAAATTCTGCAGTGTTTAGGTTATATGGGAACCCAGCCTTAGCCCTTATGTTCAAAAAACATCCGTCACACGGCTGCAGTAGGAACAATAGCCTCCTAATGGGGCTATTCACACGACTGATTTTTTTGACAGCCCGGGAAACTCGGCCGTCTAAAAATGGGACATGGCCTATTTTCGGCCGTTCTCCCGGCTGCCCGGCTTCCAGAGAAGTCTATGGGGCCGGGTAATACACGGCCATCACTTGAATGTGCTCCAAGTGATGGCCGTGTCTTCCGTCCCTCGCTCTCTCTCATTCTCCTCCTCACAGTGCGAAGTGCATGTGAGGAGGAGGAGGAGGGCATTTTTTTGCTCCCTGTAGGGGTGGAATCGCCAATCCCCGGCCACAGCTTCGGCAACGCTGTGGCCAGGGATTGGGGATTTCGCTCCAGCAGAAGTCCCTGACTTCACTGTGTCCATATATGGACACAGTGACGTCAGGGACTTTTGAAGCGGAATCCACGGCGATGTGGCCGGGGATACCGCTCCAGGAGAAGTCCCTGGCTTCTCTGTCCATATATGGACACAGTGACGTCAGGGACTTCTGAAGCGGAATCCCCACCGCTGTGGCCGGGATTCCGATCCAGGAGAAGTCCCTCACTTCACTGTTCATATATGGACAGTGAAGTGAGGGACTTTTCCTGGAGCCGTCCCCTACAGGAAAGTAGGGGGGTGCCATCTATGGGGGGTGACTATGTACAAGGGGTCTGTGTAGCACTATCTACAGGGGGGCTGTGTGGCATTATCTACAGAGGGGCTGTGTGGCATTGCTTACAGGGGGCTGTGTGGCATTACCTACAGGGGGGTTGTGTGGCATTGCTTACAGGGGGGTCTGTGTGACATTGCTTACAGGGGGGGTCTGTGTGGCATTACCTACAGGGGGGCTGTGTGGCATTATCTACAGGGGGCTGTGTGGCACTACCTACAAGGGGGTCTGTGTGGCATTACCTACAAGGAGGACAGTGTGGCACTACCTACCGGGGGGCTGTGGCAGTATCTACAGAGGGCAGTGTGTGGCATTATCTACAGAAGGAAGTGTGTGGCAACAAATGTACAAATTAAATTCATCCGATTTTAAAACGGACAGGCAAAAAAACGGATGAAAATCGGCCGTTAAAAAGTGCAACACGGCCCGGAACGGAATCGGAACGGATGCAAAACAAATGCAAAAGGCCCGGGAAAAACAGCCCAAAACGGCCGTTTTTATTGGCCGACGCTCGGACCCTGTCGTGTGAATAAGCCCTTAGACCTTATTCACACGACAGGGTTTCCTGCCCGTGCGACGGCCGTTCAGACAACGGCCGTCCAACGGCCGCAGTAGGAACAATAGACCCTTAATGGGGCTATTAACAAGACCGATTTTTTGACGGCCCGGGAAACCCGGCCATCATAAAATGGGACATGCCCTATTTTCATCCGCTCTCCCGGCCGCCCGGCTCCCATAGAAGTCTATGGGGTCAGGTAATACAGGGACTTGTGTCCCGAGTGACGGCCGTGTCTTCCGTCGCTCGCTCCCTCTCCTTCTGCTCCTCACAGTGCGAAGTGCATCTGAGGAGGAGGAGGGTATTTGTTTGCTCCCTGTAGGAGCAGAATCCCCAATCCGTTTACGAAGCTGTGGCCGGGGATTGGGGATTCTACAGTCAAAGTTGGGGAACTGATTCATCCCCTGGTAACGAGCACATGGCCTAATATATAGGTATGTTGGAGTGCTGTGTTCATTTGTCTTTGGACTGTATATATATATATATATATATATATATATATATATATATATATATATATATATATACATATATACTGGGTGCACAATTGTTAGGCAAGTTGTATTTTTTTTATAAGGAAGTTTTTCATTTGTTTTCTTCAAGTTGTTCAAAACCATACGACAAATATGGGCACGTGGACCCAAAACAATAACATATTAGATGATAATACAGAAATCCAAAAAATTACATATTGTATTTTCCTGTAATATGAAATAAGAAAAAAGGAAAGGAAACCCCCCCCCCCCCTCCTGGGAAAGAGTCATGATCAGCACCTGTAGTAAAATATATATAACGCAAGATGCAGACGACCCAGTGTATCTTTCAAAGCTTCCAATATGTACCATGCAGTTAGCGTGAAGGGGAGCACTGTGTGGCACTATATACAAAGGGGAGGAGTTCTCTGTGACACTATATACAAGGAGCGAGTGCTCTGTGACACTATATACCAGGGGGGGAGTTCTCCATTACACTATATACAAGGGGGGGAGTGCTGTGTGACCCTATATTCAAGGGGGGAGGGGAGTGCTGTGTGGCACTATATACAAATGGGGGAGCGTTGTGTGCACTATATGCAAGGGGGGAGCGCTATGTTGCCCTATATACAAGGGGGAGAACTAAGTGGCCCTATATGCAAGGGGGGAGCGCTGTGTGGCCCTATGTACAAAGGGGGTGCACTGTGTGACACTTTATACAAGGGGGAGCGCTGTGTGACACTATGTACAAAGTGGGAGGGCTGTGTAGCACTATATACAAGGGGGCTGTGTAGCGCTATCCACAGCAGTATGTGTGTGGCACTCTTTATAGGGGGGGGCTCTGTGGCATTATTTACAAGAGGGGGAGGGCTGTGTGGAGCTCTCTACAGGGGGGCTGTATGGCGCTATCTATATGGGGCTGTGTGTAACGCTCTCTACGGGGGATGTGTGTGGTGCTAGCTATAGGGGGATGTGTGATATCTACAGGGGGCTGTATGTGGCGCTATTTATGGGGGTGTGTAATATCTACAGGGGCTGTGTGTGGCACTATGTACGTGGGGCTGTGTGTATGTGGCATTTTACAGTGTATGGTATTATTATATTCAGGTGCGCAGTGTTTGGTGCTATTATATTTAGGGGCACAGTATGTGGCACCATGATAATTTTTTTTTCGTTTATAGGTGTGGAAGTGTTGGAAAAGTGAGGAGCCGAAGACATCTGAGTGGCAAATTCTACAGAAATGGGTCATGGCCGGGAGAAGTCGTCATGAGCTCTGGACTGGATGGAGAAGAAAAGAGGAAAAAAACTACTAGCATCTGAGACCTTGTCACCTGTGAGTCACTAGATTTATAGAGAATCTGTCACCTCTCCTGACATGTTTATTATAGGAAATCCTTGTATTTCACAAAAGTCTTTCTGCAGTCCAGGACTGATAGACAATTCCCCTTGACAGGAGGATGTATCCCAGCACAGGGTGATACTGTCATTATGTAGGGACACAACCCTGTGACAAAGGGAATCGTAACAGCCATTTGTTAATGCTTGCCCAAAAAGGTAGTCTTAAAAATAGTTATGGCACGGCAGGGCGGCGGTGCGTAAGGGGGGCCCAAGTTTGGGTAACAGTCCAGTGCCTATGTTCTCCTTAATCCGCCACTGGCCGCAGTGGGACAAAAGGGTAGAAAACGCAAAGTGGATGCAAAATGCGGAGATTGGCAACATATTATGGTATGTAGGACTTTGGTGGCTAATGATGAGGAGGGAGACAAGGAGAGGGTTACTTGAATGGGAAGAGAAAACTTGACTTTGACAGTATTGTAAATTAGGGATAAGTAGCAACGCTAGGAGAGGAAGAACATGCATTGTAGGTGCTGTTGAATTAAGTAAATTTGGAAAAGGGGGCAATTTAGCACAAATTGCATTAATGGATCAGATTGAAGGTGCTCATGCCAAACTATTATCATTGTCCCATGATGATTGCCTCCTACCAGTCCTTAGAAAAAGGGTCAACAATAACACCGAACATAATTTTATTACCACCTTCAATAACGGTAATAAACAGATCAGATCCATTCTTTTTAAACATTGGCACATTTTAACTAATAATCCCTTTTAAAAAGAAATAAAAAAAAAAATCACCTGACAAACCTAGAATCACCTATAGAAGATCCCAAACATTGAGAAATCTATGTGCACCGAGTAAATTACGCAATGCCAAACCCAGCGCCACCACAATGTTCCCTTCCCGATGCGGTTCCTATCGGTGTGGTCACGCCAGATGTATGTGCTGCTCCAATATAACACACAAAACCAATACGTACACGTCGTCGGTCACTTCTGAACGTTTTAATATCAAAACCTTTTTAAATTGCGCAAGTGACTATGTTATTTATCTATTACAATGCCCATGTAACCTTCAATATATTGGAGCAACCACACAGTCACTACGCTCCAGGATCAATAAACATCAATCAAATGTCATTAATGCAATTTGTGCTAAATTACCCCCTTTTCCAAATTTACTTAATTCAACAGCACCTACAATGCATGTTTTTCCTCTCCTAGCGTTGCTACTTATCCCTAATTTATAACACTGTCAAAGCCAAGTTTTCTCTTCCCATTTAAGTAACCCTCTCCTTGCCTCCCTCCTCTTATCATTAACCACCAAAGTCCTACATACCATAATACATTGCCAATCTCCTCATTTTGCATGCGTTCGTACACCTCTTGATCCACTTTGCGTTTTCTACCCTTTGGTCCCACTGCGGCCACCGTAGCTCTCTGTTTCCTTGACACCAGGGACGCTCTTGTAGCGCCGCCTGTGTTTTAGCATATGACACACATTAACCAATTGTGAGTACCAATCAACCTCCTGTCCCATCTATTGATCCCTCAGCCCCACTTGTTAATCCACCACATCGCTGCACCATTAACCCTAACCTTGCGTTCTCACCACAAACATGGTTGTCCGCTCGCCTCACACCTGATAATTACTGTTAGTTTACTCATTTAGTATTATTTTCCACCATGCTCATTAATTATTCCTGGCGTCATCCTAATCATCTTTCTTCATCTCACTCTGTTTTTAACATACACAAGTATTAATTAACACTCGTAATTTCCCTGTTACTCATTACATTAATTATGCAATCTATTTAAAGTACCTCTTCACAATGCAATGCACATGGCCTGATGAAGACGCTAGTCCAGCGTCGAAATACGTAGCCTATTTAATTATTTTATTTACAACCCAATAAATCCCTTTTATTACCTCTCTGTTTGGACTTGCAATTGATGCTAGCAGCGCTGTATTTTTGGTTCTAATTTTTCTGTTATATGTCTCATTGAGCGGTTGTCTTTGTGCCACCGGTTTGGACCTAGCGGCAGCTACATCACCTCAGAATAATATTATTACCTGCCTACAGTAGAGTCGTGCCTACCCTTGCACAACTCCAAAAGGTGAACAAAATTTTCACCACTGTTCTTTTCCTGTATTTTCTCTTGTGATCTGCACCATGTGGCGCTGTGGTATTTTCTCGTTTTTCCTCTAGGTTCCCTCACCACATGTTTCCGAACTGAACCCCAGCCTACCAAGATTTTATCCCTGAGGTCACTACCTCCAAACTGTTCTTCCCATTTTGTAAGTTGTATTTTTGAAGATTAATTTTATTATTGAACAACTCCAATGCTGTTGGTCAATCCAAAATTTTAGAAAACCCCAAACCTGAATATTTAAGAAAGTAAAAGTGAAGTTTTGGCTTTCTTAGAGAATATCTATGTGTGAATAATTATTTGGCATTCATTAGTGTTAAGAATTATTATGTAACCAAATGGAAAATGTTCCCATCTCACTTTAACATATGAAAATAAACAAACAACTCAAAATTTACTAATAAACATTTGACATTTCACAAAAAAGAATCAGTAAACAATATAGCCACACTTCTTTTCAATAACAGTCCTAATCCTTCCATCCATGGAGTCTGTCAGTTTCTTAATCTGTTGACGATCAACTTTTTGTGCAGCAACAACCAAAGCCTCCCAGACACTGTTCACAGAGGTGTACTGTTTTCCTTCACCATTAATCTGCCATTTAAGAAGGGCCGACAAGTTCTCAATAGGAAGAAGGCCATGTCATTATTCTTTCATCTTTAAGACCTTTACTGGCTAGCTATGCAGTGGAGTACTTTGATGCATGGGATGGAGCATTGTCCTGCATAAAAATTATCGTTTTCTTGAAAGATGTAGACTTTTTCCTGTACCACTGCTTGATGAAAGTGTCTTCTAAAATCTGGCAGTAGTTTGGGAGTGGATTTTAAGTCCATCTTCAACACGAAAAGGTCCAACTAGATCATCTTTAATAATATCAGCCCTTAGCAGTACCCCACATCCACCTTGCTTGTGTCTGAGTCGAAGTGAAGCTCTGTGCCAGTTACTGGTCCAGCCACGGGCCCATCTATCTGGTCAGTCAAGAGTCACTCTCATCTTATCAGTCCATAAAACCTTTGAAAACTCTGTCTTCAGATATTTCTTGGCCCAGTCTTGACGTTTCAATTTATGTGTCTTGTTCAGTGGTGGTAGGGTTTCAGGCTTCCTTACTGTCACGACCTGTGGGTATGTGGACCCACTGGGCCGTACTGCCATAGCGGGATAACAGCTGGCCAACAGGATACCAAGTCAATGTCTATAGTTCGAATAAGGTTACCTGTGGTAATTCAGACAGTAGCGATGGTAGGCTCGGATGGTACTAACATGGGTAAACACAACAATGCTCAGGCAATGAGGGAAGGGGCAGGGTCCTTCTTATAGTTGAGGGTGAGTATGGGCTAATTACATATTAAATTTATGTGCACATGCTGGCCATTTAAGGCAGGGCACGAGCGTGCACGCGCACCCTACGGGACACCGCAGAATGAAGCGGTAGTGAGCGCTGGCGTCTCCTGAGGAGATGCGGGCCAGCGCTCACAGATCCATGGCTGCAGCGTCAGGAGGCGAGTAATCCCGATGGCCCGTGGCCATGGTTGTTACAGTATCCCCCCTCTTATGCCCCCTCTTCCTTGGGACCAGAGCGGAAGAGAAACCTCTTCAAGAGGGTAGAAGCATTGAGGTTCTCCTCTGGCTCCCAGGACCTCTCTTCTGGACCAACACCCTTCCAATCCACCAAATAAAAAGTTATTCCTCCGACTTTTTTGGTGTCCAAGATCTCCTTGACCACCACTTGGTGTAGCGTTTCAGAACCACAGGCTTCATGAGGGAGAGATGAAAGTAGTTGGGGATCTTGAGGGTAGGAGGCAGCCGAAGCTTGTAGGAGACGGGGTTGATCTGCTTTGGGATCTCAAAGGTTACGAGGAACCTGAGAGCAAACTTGTATGATGGCACCCTCAGCCGGATATTCCTGGAGGACAGCCAGACCTTGGTACCTGGAAGAAACTGGAGAGGCTCTCTTCTCCTTGTGTCTGCCTTACGTTTTATGCAGTCGACCGCCAGCAGACTAGAGGATCGGGTTTGCTGCCAGATCTGCAGGAAGTCCCTGAATGCAGAGTCAGCTGTGGGCACCTGGGACATAGCGGACACCGGGAAAGGGATTCGTGGGTGTTGGCCGTAAACGATGAAAAATGGTGTGGTTCTTGTGGACTCGCTTGTATCATTGTTATAAGAGAACTCGGCCCAAGGAAGAAACTGCACACAGTCATCATGCTGCCTGGAGTTCTCTAGTTCTCCATGATCTGATTGATCCTCTCGACTTGACCATTGGACTGGGGATGGTAGGCTGAGCAAAAGTCCAACTTTATATTGAGGAGTTTACAGAGGGCTCTCCAGAACTTTGGGGGTGAAGTGAACCCCCCGATAAGACACTATATGCAGAGGTAAGCCGTGCAGGCGGAAGATGTGTTGGATGAAGAGGTTGGCCAGTCGAGAAGCAGATGGTAGACCGGTCAGTGGAACAAAATGAGCAATTTTCGAGAATTGGTCCACCACCACCAAGGCCATATTGCATCCAGCAGAGAGGGGCAGGTCCGTGACAAAGTCCATTGCTATATGTGGCCAGGGAGCATTTGGCACCAGCAGCGGCTGGAGCAGGCCAGCAGACTTGGAGTGAGCAATCTTGTTAGCCGCGGATACCGTGCAGAACGAGACAAAGTCCATAATGTCTTTGCGCAGCGTCGTTCACCAGAAATGACGGCCAATGAGGTCTTGGGTTTTACGGGCACCCGCGTGACCTGCCAGTTTGGTGCTGTGTCCCCAGCAAAGGATTCTCCCTCTGTCTGCCAGGCGCACAAGAGTCCTCCCCGGAGGGAGGACTTTTGTTCGGTTGACAGACAGGAGAAGAATTCTCTGCTGGTGACACAGTTCTAAACTGGCTGGGCACGCTGGTCCAGAAAACTCGAGACCTGATTGCTCGTCACTTCGGGTGGCCCACGCTACCTAAAGATGGTCTGAACTTTGTCTCTTCTTACACGGTGTGTGCTTCTAACAAAGTTTCTCACTCCAAGCCTGCCGGCCTGCTTCAACCTCTGCCTGTACCCAATGCCCCCTGGCAGCACATTGCGATGGACTTTGTCACAGACGTTCCCCCCTCAGCAGGATGCAACACTGTCTGGGTGGTGGTGGACCGGTTCTCTAAGATGGCAAATTTTATCCCGCTGACTGCCCTACCTTCTGCTCCTCGACTGGCGAGTCTCTTCATTCAACACATCTTTCGCTTGCATGGCTTGCCTCTTCACATTGTGTCCAACCGGGGGGTTCAGTTTACTTCAAAGTTCTGGAGAGCCCTCTGTAAACTCCTGGATGTGAGATTGGACTTTTCCTCAGCCTATCACCCCCAGTCCAATGGGCAAGTTGAGAGGATCAACCAGATCATGGAGAATTATCTCCGCCACTTAATCTCTTCACAGCACAATAACTGGGTACAGTTTCTTCCATGGGCTGAGTTCTCATACAACAACCACACAAGTGAGTCCACCACTTCCACTCCATTTCACATTGTGTACAGTCAACATTCTAGAGTCCCTCTTCCAGTGTCGACCACATCTCAAGTACCCGCTGCTGACTCTGCATATGGGGACTTTCTGCAAATCTGGCAACATACCCGGTCCTCTATTTTTCTGGCAATCGATCGCATGAAGCGAAAAGCAGATACAAGGAGAAGAGAGCCGCCTCAGTATCTTCCGGGTACCAAAGTCTGGCTATCCTCTCGGAACATTCGTTTGAAGGTGCCTTCATACAAGTTTGCTCCCAGGTTCGTCGGACCTTTTGTGATTTTACAACAGATATACCCTGTCTCCTATAAGCTGCGGCTGCCTCCTACCCTCAGAATCCTCAACTCCTTTCATGTGTCCCTCCTGAAGCCTGTGGTCCTGAACCGCTAAAGCAAGACATCTAGTTCCACAGTTGCTCCCAGCGGTTCTTCTGATGTGTTAAAGGTGAGGGAGATCCTGGACTGCAAAAGGGTAGGAGGAAGGACTTTCTATTTGGTGGACTGGAGAGGGTTTAGTCCTGAGGAGAGGTCCTGGGAGCCAGAAGAGAACCTCAGTGCCCCTGCTCTTATAAAAAAAATTCCTCTCTCGCTCTGGCCCCAAGAAGAGGGGATGTAAGAGGGGGGATACTGTAGCGTCCGTGGCCACGGGCCGTCGGGTTTACTCACCTACTGACGCCCGCAGCCATGGATTCGCTGGTCCCTATCTCCTTCCTAGGAGACGCCAACGCTCACTTCCGCTCCGGTCTGCTGTGTGCCGTAGGTTGCGCACGCTTGTGCCAGGCCTTAAAGGGCCAGCGCGCGTACAAAGGAAATCGTCATCATCCTCAACTGCCATAATTTCCTGGTCTATAAAAAGGCCCCAGGCCTTCTGATCCTTGCCTGAGCGTTGTTAATTTTCCCAGTCTGTCTTGCAATGGTCTTCTGCCACGTCCGGAGGAATTTTCCCCATCTGGCGCAACCTGCGGCACCTGTGACATCCGCCACGTTTGGCAATACCTGCTGCACCCATCTCCATCAGTGCCAGAGCTGCGGTCACTGTCTAAATTATCCAGGTACCCTTGTGCGGGACTTTGTATTCTGGGGTTCCTGTTGTTTGGCCAGCTGCCTCCCTGCTACGGCGGTGCGGCCTAGTGGGTCCACTAACCCGCTTCATGACACCCACACAGGTCTAGCTTGGCAAAAATCTTGGCTCCTCGTATACGGTTAAACAGTTCTGCAACGGATATCTATTTTTGATCGTGATTTGGTTGAGGCCCCAGTAGTCTATGCAAGGTCGAAAAGATCCGTCTTTCTTTTTGATATGAAACCCCTCTCCAAATTCTCCTTAATATAGGCGGACATAGACTGAGTCTCTGGCAAGGAGAGAGGGTATACCCTTCCACGGGGAAGGGACGCATCCGGAACGAGTTCAATAGGGCAGCGTCTCCACCTCCTTCTTGCTGAAAACATCTGCAAACTGTGAATAGTGAGAAGGCAATCCTGCCAATGACTGAGGCAGTGGAGGCTGTCCCGGATGGATCTGCCCCAGGCAGCGGTTGAGGCACTTTGGACCTACCGGAGAACCTCTCCGGAATTCCAGCCCAGAACTGGGGCATGTAGTCGAAGCCAAGGCAGGCCCAGCAGCACAGGGTTGATGGCCTTGGGCATGACAGGAAATGAGGCTAGCTCTGAATGAAGGGCTCCCACTTGGAGCATCAGCGGTTTGGTCACAGCTACAATTGGTTCAGGCAGGGGCAGTCCATTCACCGAGGCAACGATCAACGGCCTCTCCAGGGATATTGAGCAACTGGAGAAGATCCACCAGGTTTCTCTGATTGAAGTTAGCTGCGGATCCAGAGTACAGATAGGCAGAGACCCTATACGTCTTTTCACCAAACACTATAGTCACGGGGATGGACAATTTGGTAGCAAGTCCTTCTCTACCCAGAGTTGTCTCCCCAACAAACCCTAGGCTCTGGGGCTTTTGGGGGCACAGATGCACAAGATGGCCTCCGAGGCTGCAATGCAGACAGAGTCCCGAAGTGTATCTGCGTTGTTTCTCCTGTATAGATAACTTGAGCTGGTCTATCTTCATAGACTCCTCTGGTGGAACAGCTGATGAGGGCAGCAGGGGTTACTGAAATGTAGAAGCCGGCCTAGGGAGTCCTCCTTCCCCATGAACCTCTTGGAACCGTTCTCGGATCCTCATGTCAATCCGGGCGGCCAGAAGAATGAGGTCATACAGGGTAGATGGCAGATCTCGGGCGGCAAGTTCGTCCTTAATTTCAGGGGACAGTCCCTGCCAGAATGTAGCCACCAAGGCCTCGTTTATCCAGGTTAGTTCGGCAGCCAGGGTGGAGAACTGAATGGCGTACTCGCCCACGGAGGTGTCCTTCTGGCAAAGGGTCAGCAGGGATGCAGCAGCCGATGAAACTGTCCCGAGTTCTTTAAATATAGTACGGAAAGTCTGTACGAACCGCTTTAACTCACGGGCCTCAGGTCCCTGATGTTCCCAAATGGGGTTCGCCCACGCCAGGGCTTTGCCAATGACAAAAGAGATTATAAAGGTGATCTTTGTGTCATCAGAAGAGGAGGCCTCTGCATAGAATGAGAAGTGAATCTGGCATATTGGTTCAGAAACCCCCTGCAGGTCCTCGCATCTCCATCATAGCAATGAGGTAGTGGCAGAGAAAATCTGGAGTTAGTACTGCCAGGAGGTGTAGTAGCAGGAACAGCTGTGGTAACAAGAACAGGTGCCGGGAAGGCTGCAGCTTGCATATCCAGCCGATGTGCAATGATGTGCACCATCTGGAGGAGTTGGTCTTGTCGTGACCGGAGGTCTAGCATATCTGCCCACATGGCTTATGATGTCGTCATGGTCTTGAATTGACCAGCTGGGGCCATGGACTGAGTGTACTGTCACGATCTGTGGGTATGTGGAACCACTGAGCCGTACTGCCGTAGCGGGATAGCAGCTGGCCAACAGGATACCAAGTCAATGTTTATAGTTCAAAAAAGGGTACCTGTGGTAATTCAGACAGCAGCGATAGTAGGCTCGGATGGGACCTTGGCAGCAGGCAGACACCAGACGCTGTGTAACACAGAAAGCGTAGTATATGGCACAACGGGACTCCAACTCTGTATGGCACAGGACCAAGGTAGCACGGGATATATGATACAGGTAGCAGGTACGGGAACACTGGGAACTGGAAAGCACTAAGGGACCATTTGCAAAGACTAACACGGGTAAACAAAACAATGCTCAGGCAATGAGGGAAGGGGCAGGGCCCTTCTTATAGTCCAGGGTTAGTATGGGCTAATTACATATTAAATTCATGTACGCGTGCTGGCCCTTTAAGGCTGGGCACGAGAGCGTGCGCGCGCACCCTACGGGACACCGCAGAATGAAAAGGAAGTGAGTGCTGGCGTCTCCTGAGGAGGAGATGCAAGCCAGCGCTCACAGATCCATGGCTGCGGCCGTCAGGAGGTGAGAAATCCCGATGGCCGGCGGCCATGGGTGTTACACTTACCTTAGCCATGTCTCTGAGCACTTAACACCTTGTGGGCACTCCAGGGAGTTTGCGGTTCGGGAATATGACTGGAGTATAATGGGTTCCTGGTCGCTTCACGTTTAATTCTTCTCAAATCTTTGGCAGTAAGGCTGGGTTCACACGACCTATTTTCAGACGTAAACGAGGCCTATTATGCCTCGTTTTACGTCTGAAAATAGGGCTACAATACGTCGGTAAACATCTGCCCATTCATTTGAATGGGTTTGCCGACGTACTGTGCAGACGACCTGTTATTTACGCGTCATCGTTTGACAGCTGTCAAACGACGACGCGTAAAAATACAGCCTCGTCAAAAGAAGTGCAGGACACTTCTTTGGACGTTTTTGGAGCCGTTTTCTCATAGACTCCAATGAAAACAGCTCCAAAAACGGACGTAAAAAATGCAGCGAAAACGGCGCAAAAAACGCGAGTTGCTCAAAAAACGTCTGAAGATCAGGGGCTGTTTCCCCTTGAAAACAGCTCCGTATTTTCAGACGTTTTTTGTCACTACGTGTGCACATACCCTTAAAGGGAACCTGTCACCAGAATTTCACCTATTGAAATTTACTTATCCCTCACTGGCTGCTGCTGCTGCTATAAAAAGTTCTACCCTCTCCTAAACTCCTCCTCCAACTGTAAATAACGGTTTGCAGGCATTTTGCGCCTTTTATTGTAATAATCCGGTGTCCCTTTGTGCGCACACACCAGAAGAGAACATCAGTGCACAAGCATGGGATTTTGTGTGCTGGGGGAAGGCGAGGAGCTGTCAATCAAAAGTAAGGCGGCGGGAGTAACTCGGAAAGACTTGAGGAATGAAGATGTGACTCTTTTCAAATGAAGATCTGACTCTTTTATGCTCATTAGCATACGGTGTGGGAACACTAAAAAACTGAATACTAAAGCCACAGAGCCGACTAAGAAGACAATTATAGGTTATATAGAAATTATTTTTCACCCACTACCACAAGGTATTGCTGGTTTAATAGGTGAAATGCTGGTGACAGGTTCCCTTTAATTTGCGTGTTTCTTCTCAAAAAAGACCCTGTTGACTATTTGCAACAAAACGTTTGAAGGTTCTGTGATCACACCCCAATATGTTAGCAATTTCAAGAGTGCTGCATCCCTCTGAAAGACTTAACAATTTTTTACTTTTTAGAGTCCGTAAAATCTCTTTTTTGGCGCATTTTGCCAGAGGAAAACAAGCTTCCTAATAATTATGCACCTTGATATAGGGATATTTGTGCGTTGTTCGCGCATCACGCACCCATTGAAGTCAATGGGTGCGTGAAAACCACGCGCAGCGCACAGAAGCACTTCCGTGTGAAGCGCGTGATTCACGCAACAACAGTAAAAAGTATAAATGAAAACAGAAAAGCACCACATGCTTTTCTGTTTAAAAACATACAAACTGAGTGTCATATGATGGTGGCTGTGCGAAAATCACGCAGCCACGCATCATATGCGGCTGACACACGGAGCTGTTAAGTACCTTTTGCTCATGCAAAACGCCGCATTTTTTGCACGCGCAAAACGCACACGCTCGTGTAAATCCGGCCTTAGGGTAAGGGCACACGGTGTGTCGTTGACGCGGTTTTGTTGCGTCTGAAAACCGCATTCGGTTAACTGCATGCGTTTTTTTCCCTGTAAGGCCGGATTCACACGAGCGTGTGCGTTTTGCACGCGCAAAAAACGTGGCATTTTGCGCGCGCACAAGGTCCGCAAAAGCTCAGTGTGTCATCAACATATGATGCTTGGCTGCGTGATTTTTGCGCAGCCGTCATCATTATGACACTGTATGTTTGTAAACAGAAAAGCACGTGGTGCTTTTCTTTTTTCATTCATAGTTTTGACTACTGTAGCGCGCATCACGCATGGCACACGGAAGTGCGTCCGTGTGCCGTGCGCGGTTTTTACGCACCCATTGACTTCAATGGGTGCGTGCAGCGAGAAACACGGCCAAATATAGGACATGTCGTGCGTTTCACGCAGCGGACATACGCTGCGTGAAAATCACGGACTGTCTGAATGGCCCCATTGACTAACATAGGTCCGTGCGACGCACGTGAAAATCACCATGGCCGGCCTTAGATACGTTCGACCAGTGCGGTCGCACAGGGTGCCAGCCGCCACACTGCAAGAGGGGCGCCAGCTGGTGTGAGTATCCCCGCGCCGTTGCAACTACCAGGGGTCAGGTGCCACTCGCTAACTGCCCCCAGGGCTGGCCTTTAGCAGTCACCTTTCCGCCCAGGCACTTCTTCACTTAGTGGCCGTCGCTACCGCTGTAGCAGCCATAGTGGCTGCTAGCGGCGAAACTGGGCATGAGGGCGGTGGCTCCGCTAGCAGCCGATGCGGCTGCTATATCGGTAGCGACGGCATTATAGCAGAGCTGGGAGGAATCTTCCTGCTCTGCTATCTACTAGCGCCACTGTAGCTCCCTGAAGGAGCAGAATCCTCATGTGGCCAGCGATTCCGCTCCTGCAGCGCTCCTTGATGTATCTGTCCATATATGGACAGTGACATCAGGGGATACTCCTGAAGCGGAATCCCCGGCTGTGACCGGGGATTCCACTCCAGGAGCAGCCAATGACGTCATGGAGACAGACGACAGGAGCTTCTCCTGGAGTGGAATCCCCGGTCACTACAAGGGGGCTGTGGGCAGTGTGGCACTACCTACCAGGGGGCTGTGGGCTGTGTGGCATTACCAACCAGGGGGCTGTGGGCTGTGTGGCTCTACCAACCAGGGGGCTGTGTGGCACTCCCTACCAGGAGGCTGTGGGCTGTGTGGCACTCCCTACCAGGGGGCTGTGTGGCACTCCCTACCAGGGGGCTGTGTGGCACTCCCTACCAGGGGGCTGTGTGGCACTCCCTACCAGGAGGCTGTGTGGCACTCCCTACCAGGGGGCTGTGTGGCGCACTCTACAGACGGCTGTGTGGCGCACTCTACAGGCGGCTGTGTGGCGCACTCTACAGGCGGCTGTGTGGCGCACTCTACAGGCGGCTGTGTGGCGCACTCTACAGGGGGCTCTGTGGCGCTACCTACAAGGGGGCTGTGTGGCGCTACCTACAAGGGGGCTGTCTGGCGCTACCTACAAGGGGGCTGTCTGGCGCTACCTACAAGGGGGCTGTCTGGCGCTGCCTATAAGGGGGCTGTGTGGTGTTACCCACAAGGGGGCTGTGTGGCGCTACCCTCAAGGGGGCTGTGTGGCGCTACCCACAAGGGGCTGTGTGGCGCTACCCACAAGGGGCTGTGTGGCGCTACATACAAGGGGCTGTGTGGCGCTACATACAAGGGGCTGTGTGGCGCTTCCTACAGGGGGAATCTGTGAATGGTGGGCTGATGGTCATTTTACTGTGAGTGGGGTGCTGATGGACATTTTACTGTGAGTGGGGTGCTGATGGACATTTTACTGTGAGTGGGGAGCTGATGGTCTTCAAGTGATTTCCGCCTCTGACCACCAATTGAAATTAATAGGGAGGCAGAAAATACCTGCGGCGCCCATTTAGAGCTTTTTTGCCGGCGTCTTTTGCATTCGCTTCAATGGCTTAAGAAAAAACACAAAAAAAAGGTCACACAACGCTGTCAGTTCCTGAAGGACTTTTGAGGCAGATTTTTTTTTTAAAAACGTGTGTGAACATACCCTACGAGTGTAGTGCTTGTTCTTAGCCATTTTCTGTCTTTCTCGAAACAATTACCTGAGGAAATTGTATTTTTCCAGTGCTGCCTCGAGTCCGAAAAGGTTGGGAAACTCTGTACTAGGTTACAGGATCACGCCGTGGAGCAGCTCAGTTCGTCATGGGAACGGAGCCTAGGTGAGTACAATTTTTGTTTTTGTTTGGGGGCACTGTCTACAAGGGGGAGATGGGGGGGGCTGTATGGCACGATCTACAAAAAGGAGGTGGGGGATTATGGCACTGTCTACAGGGAGGCTGTATGTCAAAATCTACAGGGGGGCACTACACTGTGTGGGGGCCACTAAGTGGACATTATACTGTGTAGGGGTACTACAGGTGGCATAATACTGTGGGCACAATTAGAGGACAAAATACTGTGTGTTTGAAGGGGTTGTAATATGTTATTAAATATTATTATTATACTGTATGGGGGCACTAAAGGGACATTATAATTTTTTTATGGGCCATTTTTTTTAATGATGGGGTGGGGCGCCGAAAGATCATTTCGCACAGGGTGCCATCTATCCTAGGGCCGGCCCTGAAAATCACGCACGTATTATACGTTCGTCTGAATAAGCCCTAATGCTGCAGTACTATTGCGTTTTTAAAGGAAATAATTGATGGACATAGTTTTCACCCATGTTGAAGTTTGTTAGGTGCTTCCAGGGGTGAACCTAGCCTGTCTGCCGCCTGAGGCGAACTATAAAAAGGCGCCCCCTCCCCCCAAATCTATCGGAGTTTTCTCATTCC
The DNA here is from genome assembly GCF_050947455.1 of Rhinoderma darwinii. NCBI lineage: Eukaryota > Metazoa > Chordata > Amphibia > Anura > Rhinodermatidae > Rhinoderma > Rhinoderma darwinii. Next base: position 210,476,938 of record NC_134691.1, read on the forward strand.
TAGCTTTACACATCAAACACGCAATATATACATTTTTTAAATAGGAAAACATTTGATGTTTATTTGTTAGGCCCTGTTCACACAGAGTATTTTGACGAGTTTTTGGGCGCGGAAACCTGCTCCGCAAAATTCATCAAAAACCGGCCGAAAATGCCTCCCTAGAAAGAAGGGACATGCCCTATCTTTGTGCGTTTATGCCTCTGACCTCCCATTGACATCAATGGGAGGCAGAGAAAGGGAATTTCGCTGAGTTTTTTGCCCGTAGCACTCAATGGCCGCGAGCGAAAAACGTGGTGAAAATCGCGGCAAACGACGTGCAGGAAGGACAAAATCTGCCTCAAAATCCCAAACAGATTTTTGAGGCTGAATTTTCCTCCTGCAAAAAAACTCAGTGTGAACATAGCCTTAAAGTGCTGTTTGAAGTATGGAAAATATTTAAAGAATTATTCTTACTGCCAATCAGTGCAGTGCAAATAGTACTTTCTACACTGCACTGCCCCATATCTCTCCTCGGCAGCCAGTCTCATTTGCGGCGTCACTCTCTGCAATTACATTCAGGCCAGTCCAGGACGGATCGCGCTTAGCGCTGTTTTGAAGCGGCACGTCCTGGGATGGTTTCTTTGCTCTACCTGTTGTATTGTAGTGGTCTGCCTGTGCTGGCTTGATGACAGTGGTGGATTCATATGATCTTAGGCCCTGGGCTGTACACACGTTATGGGCCCACATCCCACACGTAAGTATCACCTACATGTCAAAATACATCACATGCCACTCTGCAGACTCTTAGCCTGATCATCTGCTGCCACTCACACTTCCCCACAGCCCCCCTACAGTAATTTACATAGATTGTAATGTTGGTCTTACAAATAATACCCCCATACTGTTACTGAATAATACCCCATACTGTTACTGAATAATACCCCATACTGTTACTGAATAATACCCCATACTGTTACTGAATAATACCCCCCTACTGTTACTGAATAATACCCCCCTACTGTTACTGAATAATACCCCCATACTGTTACTGAATAATACCCCCATACTGTTACTGAATAATACCCCCATACTGTTACTGAATAATAACCCCATACTGTTACTGAATAATACCCCCATACTGTTACTGAATAATACCCCCATACTGTTACCGAATAATACCCCATACTGTTACTGAATAATAGTCCATACTGTTACTGAATAATGCCCCCATACTGTTACTGAATAATACCCCCATACTGTTACTGAATAATACCCCCATACTGTTACTGAATAATACCCCATACAGTTACTGAATAATACCTCCATACTGTTACTGAATAATACCCCCATACTATTACTGAATAATACTCCATACTGTTACTGAATAATACCCCATACTGTTACTGAATAATACCCCATACTGTTACTGAATAATACCCCCATACTGTTACTGAATAATACCCCATACTGTTACTGAATAATAACCCCATACTGTTACTGAATAATACCCCCATACTGTTACTGAATAATACCCCCATACTGTTACCGAATAATACCCCATACTGTTACTGAATAATACTCCATACTGTTACTGAATAATGCCCCCATACTGTTACTGAATAATACCCCCATACTGTTACTGAATAATACCCCATACAGTTACTGAATAATACCTCCATACTGTTACTGAATAATACCCCCATACTATTACTGAATAATACTCCATACTGTTACTGAATAATACCCCATACTGTTACTGAATAATACCCCATACTGTTACTGAATAATACCTCCATACGGTTACTGAATAAAACTACCAAACCATGATCACATATTACTACAACATAGTGTCAGAAAAAAACCACCATACTGTTAGTGAATAAATCACACTATATATAGACCAATATTACCACCATATAGTGACCTTATAGAGGTAGATGCCAGTTATACACAAGATATCTGCAGACCATATAAGTGATTACAGTATAGTTATATCGAGTGACTATTGTGGCAAATGTAAGTTTTTAAAATTTTTATACTGCTTTTTTTTGGTAGGTTCCGCTGGAGCGTTTGGACTACGTCGTAGATTCATTGGACTACTTCGATGATCTACTTTTAAAAAAATAAATAAAATGGTGAAAGAGGGTTGCATGGGGGAGTTTAGATTTCAATAAAAGTTTTTCTTATGTCTGTTTTTTTTAATACTTTATTATGGCCTTAGTAATGGCTGCTGTCTGATTGAGAGCGTCCATTACTCAGAAGGGGCTTAGTGTTAGCCAGTAAAAAGGCTATCACTAACCCCTATTATTACCCCGGTTCTCACTGCAGCGAGGGGAGTACGATCCAGTACCCGACCATCTGAAGCGACGGTAAGGCAGCAGAGTGGCCACAGGCTGGTTTTACCAGGCTGGGAAGGGATAAAAACCATGGCCCTTCCCACCCTGGGGATGCTAGGCTGCAGCTGCTTTATTGTATCTGGCTGGTTATGAAAAATAGCGGGAACCCCACATCTTTTAAAAAAAAAAAAATAATAGAAAAAAAATTACATGAGATCCCCTCCATTTTTCATAACCAGCCAGATACAATAAAGCAGCAGCAGCCTAGCATTACAAGGGTGGTAAGGGCCATGGTTTTTGGCCATTCCGAGCCTGATATTACCAGCCTGCAGCCACGCCAGTACCCGCCCTTCTCTTCAGACGGTCGGGTGCTGGATCGTACCCAGCTCTTCCCGGTACTCCTGGTGGCGGTGGGTACCGGGGTAATAATAGGGGTTAGTGCTAGCCTTATTACTGGCTAACACTAAGCCCCTTCTTAGTAATGGACGCTCTCAATCAGACAGCAGCCATTACTAAGGCGGTAATGAAGTATTAAAAAACAGAGACATAAAGAAATTTATTTTATTGAAATGACAACTATTCCGCACAATCCACTTTAACCATTTTATTAAAAAAAAAGAAATAAAGCTTAAATCAGCGAAGTAGTCCAACGATTCTACGACGTAGTCCAAATGGTTCAGCGGAACCTGCAAAACAAAAATTAGCAGTATCAAAAATAAAAATAAAGATGGCTGCCCCCACAGACGTACAAACATATGAATAAATAGCTGCCTTCGGAAACATTAAAATAATTAGAAAAATTAGGCCCATAAAATAAAACATATCAAATAAAAAAAAAATAATTATAACACCTTTCTTTAAAGAGAACCTTTCACCTCCACATACATGTACAGCTGAGTGCAGCATGTAATGGGGAGGGCTACACAAACCCTGGGGCACTTTACATTTTTTTCTTAGCCTCCTTCGTAATTTAGATATCGGTGCTGTAATATTTGGCTCCCGATATTTAAATAACCCCATGAACTGTCAATGGGGAAGTAATTGGCAAGGGGGCGTGTAACATCGGTGTGACACTGTCCAATCAGCTACGGTTAGTGCTACAGCAAGAGCTTGAGAGAGAGAGCGCATGCGCGCAGCTCCGCCACCACTAAGGAACACAAGAGGAGAAGAAGAGTGTGAATTCTTCTTCTTCTGTTCCATGGCATCGGAGCTGTGCGCGCACGCACACTCTCACTCTTTAGCTCTCGGCAGACAAGGACGACGACAAGACTGATCTCTCACCTGAGATCACAGTCTTGTACTTGCCTGCCGAGAGCTGAAGAGTGAGAGCGTGTGCACGCGCACATGCTCTCCTCTCTCCAGCTCTTGCTGTTGACATTGTCCGTAGCGGATTGGGCAGTGTCACAGCGATGTTACACGTCCCCTTGCCAATTACCGCCCCATTGGCAGTTCATGGGGTTATTTAAATATTGGGCGCCAAATATTACAGCACCGATGTCTAAGTAAGAAAAAAATATATAAAGTGCCCCAGAGTTTGTGCAGCCCTGACCATTAAACGCTGCACTCAAATGCAAATCTGTGGGCAGGTGAAAGGTTCTCTTTAAAGTGTAACAACTTTTTTAAAAACTTTTGACATGTCAGAAGTTTTGATCAGTGGGATCCGAACACTGAGACCCCCACTAGTCGCTAAAACGAAGCAGCAGAAGTGCTTGGGTGAGCGGTGTGCCGCTTCAATTCTGTTTGGCTTTCCTTGGAGCAGTGTACGGGCTCAATAGAAAGTCTAGGAGTCCGTCCACCGCTCACTCGGCTGAAAGTCGATCATAAATGAAGCCGCACAGCGCTCACCCGAGCACTTCTGCTGCTTCATTTTAGCGATCGGTGGGGCCCTCAGTGCTCGGTCCCCCACCGATGAAAACTTCTGACATGTCACTATAATATATATTGCGATTGGTGCAAGTTTAAATTACTTTTTATTGAAAATGATTTGCACTTTTTGAGATACAGCTGCTTTGTATCCTGTATACAGAGCAGCTGTATATAGCGCTGAGACCTGAATCCATTAGGTCGCCTATTACCGATCACATCTAAGTTATGAACTTAGATGTGATCGGTAACAGCTCGATCCTGCAGGACTCGCTGACACTGAATTAGTCAGTCCCGCTGACCTGACGGATACACGGTACAGCGCTATATACATTATATAATATATTTATTTTAATTAGCGGGGGCAGGTTTATGGGGAAGGATTAGGGCCTGTTCACATCAGCGTTGGCTTTCCGTTCCGGGGTTCTGTGGGAGGTTTCCGTCGGGTGAACCCCGCAACAGAAAGTCAAACTGAAACCACAGCTTCCGTTTCAGTCACCATTGAAATCAATGGTGACGGAAACATTGCTAATGGTTTCCGTTCGTCACCATTCTGGCAGGTTTCCGTTTTTGTGACGGAATCAATAGCGCAGTCGACTGCGCTAATGGTGACGGAAACGGAAGCTGTGGTTTCAGTTTGACTTTCCGTTGCGGGGTTACCTCCGACGGAACCCCAGAACGGAAAGCCAACGCTGATGTGAACAGGCCCTAAGGCTTCTTTCACACTAGCATTAATATACGTTTACCTCTCTTCCGTCAGAGGAAGAGAGGATCGATACGTTAAACGGAAAGCAACGGTTCCATTAGAATTACCATTGCTTTCAATGGTAATTCTTTTGTATCAGTTGCTTTCCGTTTGTCTCCGTTCGCTAAGTTTCCGTTTTTTTTAAAGGAAACAAAAGTGCAGTCTGCAGAACTTTTATTTCCGTTCAAAAGAATGGAAACCTAGCGAACGGAGACAAACGGAAAGCAACTGATACAAAAGAATTACCATTGAAAGCAATGGTAATTCTAATGGACCCGTTGCTTTCTGTTTAACGTATCGATCCTCTCTTCCTGATGGAAGAGAGGTAAACGTATATTAATGCTATTGTGAACAAAGCCCAATACAAGTAAGATATTAATATTTAAAAAAAAAAACCCAGCTGGGATTTGAACCAGCAACCTCCATATGTAAGGCAGACAAGCTGACCACTAAACTATAGAAGCTGTCATAGTCAATGCCTGTGAAACTGTAGTAATTGAGGGTTTATCAGTCTATCCTGTCTGTCTGTCTGCTGCGTGTGGGTGGTGACTGGTCAGAGACTCACAGTCAGACTGGCGGCCGCTGCTGCCGCATGCAGTGTGCACTGGGAGTGACTGTGAGACTCACCAGTCAGAGCCCCGCTTGTAGCTTTCCCACGCTAATTAAGCACAGGAAAGCTACAAAGCCCTTATACTGCGCTCAGCTTCCTGCCCCTGCCAGGAGTATACTGCAAGGGGGGGGGGGGTCTGGGCATTTTACTGACAGCAGAGGGCTCTATAGGGGGGAATTATCCCCCCACCATAGAGCCCTGACTAGTTACTATACTGAAAGGTTAGGGGGGTCTGAGCATCTGACTGACTGCTCTAAAGGGGGGGGGGCAGAATCCCCCCCTATAGAGCCCTCTGCAGTAAGTCAGACAGTCAGACGCTCAGACACTCCCCCACCCACATTAATCCTTCCATTATAGTGATGTGAGGGCTCTATGGGGTGGATTATTCCAGCCCCATAGAGCCCTTTGCTGTCGGTAAAATGCCCAGACCCCCCCTTTCAGTATACTCACGTCACGGGTCCCAGTCCCAACAAGGCAGGAACTTACCTCGTGCTTCTCGTCGCTTGACCGCTCCTCCTGTAGACTTGCTCCTCTCTGGCTGCATGTGCTGCGTACAGCGTCAGAGAGGAGGAGGAGTGTTTCAGACGTTCGGCACGTCTGCTATGTGCGTCTGCATGGCCCCTCCCCTGGTCCAGTCCGTCCTGGGCTGAAAATGCCGCCCCCCAAGTTTGGGTAGGTGGTGCTGCCTGAGGCTGTCGGCTCACCTGGCCTCATAGCAGGTGCGGCACTGGGTGCTTCCTGTATATAGTTCATTACAATGCATAGCAGAACTGTTAGGGTATGTGCACACACACTAATTACGTCCGTAATTGACGGACGTATTTCGGCCGCAAGTACCGGACCGAACACAGTGTAGGGAGCCGGGCTCCTAGCATCATACTTATGTACGATGCTAGGAGTCCCTGCCTCGCTGCAGGACAACTGTCCCGTACTGAAAACATGATTACAGTACGGGACAGTTGTCCTGCAGCGAGGCAGGGACTCCTTGCATCGTACATAAGTATGATGCTAGGAGCCCGGCTCCCTGCACTGTGTTCGGTCCGGTACTTGCGGCCGAAATACGTCCGTCAATTACGGACGTAATTAGTGTGTGTGCACATACCCTTAGCAAAAACGCAAGCAGTTCAGCAACAAGTTTGGCATTGCGGTCATTAACCGCATGCGGTCTGACATTATGAAGATGCGTTCAACCGCACAAGAAACACATTGTAATATAATGGCAGCAGTCTGTCCATAACAAAAACTATTGCAAAATGACTTGCTGTGGTTTGAAAACGCGACATAAATGCAACTTGGCCGCACCGTGTGGCCTTACCCTAAAACAGTGACTAGCCACACCAAAACCCATAAATGGAGCAGTAGACAATCTCATCTAAACCTGTTGATTTTATGCCTTTTAGGCCGGGTTCCCATGGGTAGAATATGCAGCGTAAAAACCACGCAGCGTATATGACCTGGAACCAGCAGAACCTTCCTTGCGAAAAATCGCACATAGTGGTGCGATTTTTCGAACGGAATATCCACTGCGGAAAAAGCGCTGGGGAGAAAAAATGATCATAATTACCCCCTCCCTTTTCTCTGTCCGTAGTCTGGCCTCCTGTAATGACGTTGCAGGCCATGTGACCCTGCAGCCTGTGATTGCAGCAGTCACATGGGATGCAACATCATCCCAGGAGGCCGGACTGCAGGAAGGAGAGACTTCTGGGTATGATATTATTTTATTTTATATTCGCTGTGACCTATGCTGCAAAAGTCGCAACACTTGCCTTTCTGTTGCAGGTTTTGCATCCCCATGGTATTCAATGGGGAAAACCCGCAACATAAAATCAAAGAAAACGCAGTATAAATTCACATGCTGCGGATCTAAATTCCGCACCGCAGGTCAATTTATTAACGTTTACGCTGTGGGTTTTTTTCCGCAGCATGGGCATGAGATTTTCAAAATCTCATCCCCTTTGCTGCTGCTGTAAATGTTGCAGAATTTCTGCACAGAATACCGTTGCGGAAATTCCACAGCGTTTACGCTACGTAGGAACCAGGGTATAAGAACGCAGCGTAGTACAATAGCAGCAGTGTGGGTGAGATTTAAACAAATCTCATCCACACACAGCGGGAAAAAAAAAGACGAAAAAACTTTCAAATACTGACCTGAGGTGCGCTTTTTTAAACCGCAGCTTGAATTCAATGGGGAGGTAAAACCTGCAACAAAGAGCTATGTATTGTGACTTTTGTAGTGGAAACTCTGCAATTCCACCACAAAAATCGCAACTAAGGAAAAAAAAAGCTATTTTTAATTTGAAATAAATAAAAAAGTTTATACCTACCCCCTGCCGTAGTCATGGCAATGCTTCCCTCTCATCTGAGCACAGCCCGGCCTCCTGGGATGACGTTTCTTCTCACGTGACTGGTCACATGGACTACAGCGTCATTCCAGGAGGCCGGACTATGCTCAGATGAGAGGGGCGCATCGCCAAGACTACGGCCGGGGGACGTACAAACGTATTTATTTATATCTTTTTTATTTCTGAGGAATTTCTGCAGAGGAAATGCCGCCAGAAAAACTGCACCAAATTTGGTGAGGCTTTTCAGATGGAATTCCTTGAGTCTTCCAGGACGGATAAGCTGTGTACTTTTATGCACCATATCCGCTCTGTACACGAATTTCACTACTATGCTTTTTGTCACTATCTGTGGGTATGTGGAACCACTGGGTCGTACCGCCGTAGCGGGATAGCAGCTGGCCAAACAGTGTACCAAGCCAATCTCTATATAGTTCAAGCACAAGGGTATCTGTATCAGTTCAGACAGTAGTAACGACTAGGCTCAAATGGGACCTTGGCAGCAGACACCAGGCGTGGTGTTACACAGCAGGCGTGACCGATGGCACAACACGACTCCAACTTTCTAAGGCACAGGAACAGGATACATGTAGCAGGTACGGGAACACTGGGAACTAGATAACACTAAGGGACCATTTGCAACACGGGTAAACTTAACAACGCTCAGACAATGAGTGAAAGGGCAGAGCCCTTTTATAGTCCAGGGTGATCTTGGGTAAATTGATGATTATTTTCATGTGCGCACGCTGGCCCTTTAAAGGCTGGGCATGAGTGTGCGTGAGCGCACCCTACGGGACACAGCAGAGAGGAGTGGAAGTGCGCGCTGGCGCCTCCTGGGGAGGAGATGCGGGCCAGCGCTCACAGATCCATGGCTGCGGCCGTCGGGGGGTGAGTAATCACGACGGTCCGTGGCCATCGACGCTACACTTTTATTCCTTTGGTCTGTGGGTACACTGTTGACTGCAGAAGACATGGACAAACCTACTGATGGGCCCTCAGAATATTTTCCTGAGATACCCAAGTTCAACACTCGTAGTATAAACGAACTACATTATATACACTTGAAATTAAGATGTGGAATGTATAAGCCACAAGTCATTGGCATGGGCCTTCTTTGGATTAAAATGATAAATAAACTCTAATGTTGTAGGAGTTTTATGAGGGTCGGTACATTTGATGAAAAAAATATATACTATAAAATATACTTACTTTGGCAACACCAGAATTTGCACTATGAAAATGCAGAAGAAAATAAGGCACGCACAGGTCACATAATATTTGAAGGCTGGAAGTGAAGTTGCCCTGTACTGAAGGAAGAAAATCTTTGTTAGCAGGTTTATTAAAAATAAATTGGAAAAACTCAAAAATGATGCTTTATTCAACACTTATGCTACAAAAGCTCCAACTTTACACAGATGAAAGATATTTGTTGCAGACATTTCTGCAATTGAAAATGCTCTACATACACCTGAATGGAGTTTTTTCTTCAGCATGTGCATGGAATTTTATTTTTCAAGTTTTTCAATGTTAGGGCTTATTCAGACGAACGTAAACTACGCGCGTGCAACGCGCGTGATTTTCACGTGCGTTGCCCGTAGCTATATTTGTCAATGGGGCCGTGCAGACATGGCAGCGTTTTTTGCGCAGCGTTGCTCCGTTGCAAAAAACTCACGACATGTCCGTTGATTCTGCGTTTTCAACGCATCACGCACCCATTGAAGTCAATGGGTGCGTGAAAACCACGCATGTCGCACGGAAGCACTTCCGTGCGAACTGCGTGTTTGCGCAACAGCTGTCAAAAGGATGAATGGAAACAGAAAAGCACCACGTGCTTTTCTGTTGCCGAACATCCAAACGGAGTGTCTTTGCGATTAGCGAACCCCGACAACCGAAGCTAAGTTCACCGAGTTCGGCCAAACTCGTTTTGGCCGAACCCGGCAAAAAAAATTCCGGTCCGCGACGCCGGGAGACATTCACTGTGCATGGTGCTGAAAGAGTTAAACTGTTTCAGCACCATGGACAGTGACTTGCGATCCCAAAATACATGAACCTGTAAAAAAAAACGAAGTTCTAACTTACCGATTACTCCTGTCTCCTTCCTGCAGTCCGACCACCCGGGATGACACTTCAGTTCAAGTGACAGCTCCAGCCAATCACAGGCCAAGCACAGGCTGCAGCCAATCACAGGCTGCAGCGGTCACTTGGACTGCCGCGTCATCCAGGGAGGTGGGGCCCGATGTCGAGAGGCGCGTCACCAAGGACGCGTCACCAAGGCAACGGCCGGGAAGTTCTCGGTAAGTACGAACTTTTTCTTTTTTTCACGGCATTCACTGTCGAGGGTGCTGAAAGAGTTAGCTCTTTCAGCACCTAGGACAGTGACGGGCGTCGACTAGACTCATCTCTATGATGGCGCCTGCGCGAAAATCACGCAGCCGCGCATCAGACACGGATGACACACGCAGCTGTCAAATGGTGTTTGCGCGCGCAAAACGCAGCGTTGTTTGCGCGCGCAAAAACGCAACGCTCGTGTGAATCCGGCCTTAGATATCCATTTCTACAGTATATTTATACAGTATATATACACACAGCCATTTCCACAATTAAGTGTATGAAAGACATCATATTGCTTTAATATAATAACAGTGGTGAGCAGGGGTTCCATCCCCCGAGCAGGGGTTACAGGAGATGGAAATATAGTTCAGGGGTTCCCCTATGGTAACAAGGATGGCAATCACTAGCATAAGATAATATAGAAAATGTAGGCAATGCAGCTGAAAAAGGGACAACAACATGGGGTCACCAGTTTAAGTCCTGTTCTCAACTATAGAGCAGTTGATACAAACACGGTGACTCTCCACTGAAATTAATGACCTCCTGTATTCAGTTATTATTTGTGGGAAAACCCATCAGTAAGTGTTTCATTTCCCTGCAGCACCATTACGGCAGAAATCAAACATGACACAGTTTCCATTGAAAAAAATTGGCTGTCTGAGTAATATATGGATATGCCAAGAGTGGGAGACACTTTGATTTACAGTCCCCTCTCTGGCTCGTAGATAAGGGTTCTGAGAGATAGATATGGGTCCTAAGAGAGTTTATGAAAATAAGATTAATCTAAACCATACAACCCATTAAAGAGGCTCTGTCACCAGATTCTGAAATCCCCATCTCCTATTGCATGTGATCGGCGCTGTAATGTAGATAACAGTAAAGTTTGTTTTTTTTTTTAAAACGTTCATTTTTGGCCAAGTTATGAGCTATTTTATATATATGCAAATGAGCTTTGAAATGGACAACAGGGCGTTTTTTTTTTCGTTATGTCCAACTGGGCGTGTATTGTGTTTTTAACTGGGAGTGTTTACGTGTATGACGCTGACCAATCAGTGACCAGTCAGCATCATACACTCCTCTACATTCATTTACACGGCAGCGATGTGCAGCCGCATAAACAGAGATTAACGTTAATCAAGTGTCCTGATAATGAATACACATGACCATCCAGCCTGGACGTCATGTGTATTCATTATCAGGACACTTCTGAATCTTTTCTGTGAGATTTGCAGCAAGGGAAACAAAATCTCGTTTATCTCCGAAATCTCGCGAGATTTTGTTTCCCGTGCTAGAAATCTCAAAGAAAAGAGTCAGAAGTGTCAGGATTCTGAATACACATGACGTCCAGGCTGGATGATCATGTGCATTCATTATCAGGACACTTGATTAACGTTAATCTCTGTTTATGTGGCTGCACATCGCTGCTGTGTAAATCAATGGAGAGGAGTGTATGATGCTGACTGGTTACTGATTGGTCAGCGTCATACACGTAAACACGCCCAGTTAAAAACACAATACACGCCCAGTTGGACATAACGAAAAAAAAAAACGCCCAGTTGTCCATTTCAAACCTCATTTGAATATATATATAAAATAGCTCAAAACTTGGCCAAAAATTAACGTTTTTTTTAAAAAAAAAACGTTACTGTTATCTACATTGCAGCGCCGACCACATGCAATAGGAGATCTGGTGACAGAGCCTCTTTAAATGTTTTAAAAAAATGACCTTATGAAAAAATATTTTTCATATTTAAGCATTTTACAGGAATTTTTTTTTTACTTTGCTTTTTGTAATGTTGATGGTATGCTCACACGGCTTATTTTCAGTCTGATTTTGGAACAGAAAAGCCTCGTATTTACACACGAAAATACACAACGTAAGTCTGCAGTTTCCCATTGATTTCAATGGGAAATACACTGTGCTGTTCACATGAAGAGTATGTTTACACTGCTGAATTAAAAAAAACACCTTGTAAAGAAGAGTCAGCGCGCCTGCACTAGTGGCTGACAGGGGAGATGGAGGAGAGGGGTGGTCACCAGCAGAATGGACTGGGAGAAATCCACGGGGCCGGCCAGGTGCCGGAAGACAGCTGGGACATATACGTACCCGGCGGCGGAAGCAGGAAGAAGTAGCCATTACAGTATTCAAGTAGCAAATAAAGTATTTTTCAAAATACACTACATTGCAGTCAGTACATTTTTAAAACTAAGGAGGCAACCACACACACACACACACACACACACACACACACACACACACACACCTTTTGTACATCTGACACCCCTACTATTCCTCATTACAAAACAAAGGAATCTTCACCCTAAGGGGGGATTCACACGAGCGTGATTTGGCAGCGTGTAGACCGCGTGGTTTTCGCGCGGCACGCAATGCCCTATAGAAGTCTATGGGGCAGTACACACAGTCCGTGTATTTTGCGCAGCGTTTGTTCGCTGCGCAAAATACGCGACAGGTTCAATAACTCTGCGTATTTCACGCATCACGCACCCATTGAAGTCAATGGGTGCGTGAAAACCAGGCAGGTCGCACGGAAGCTCTTCCGTGCGAACTGCGTGTTTGCGCAACAGCTGTCAAAAGGATGAATGGAAACAGAAAAGCACCACGTGCTTTTCTGTTTCCAAGCATCCAAACGGAGTGTCTTTGCGAGGAGCGAACCCCGACAACCGAAGCTAACTTCACCGGGTTCGGCCAAACTCGTTTTGGCCGAACCCGGCAGAAAAAATTCCGGTCCGCGACGTCGGAAGACATTCACTGTGCATGGTGCTGAAAGAGTTAAACTGTTTCAGCACCATGGACAGTGACTTGCGATCCCAAAATACATGAACCTGTAAAAAAAAAACGAAGTTCTAACTTACCGATTACTCCTGTCTCCTTCCTGCAGTCCGACCTCCCGGGATGACACTTCAGTTCAAGTGACAGCTCCAGCCAATCACAGGCCAAGCACAGGCTGCAGCCAATCACAGGCTGCAGCGGTCACTTGGACTGCCGCGTCATCCAGGGAGGTGGGGCCCGATGTCAAGAGAGGCGCGTCACCAAGGACGCGTCACCAAGGACGCGTCACCAAGGCAACGGCCGGGAAGTTCTCGGTAAGTAGGAACTTTATCTTTTTTTTTTACAGGTTTTTCGCTGTTGTGTTCGGCATTCACTGTCGAGGGTGCTGAAAGATTTAGCTCTTTCAGCACCTTGGACAGTGACGGGCGTCGACAAGCCTCATCTCTATGATGCCGGCTGCGCGAAAATCACGCAGCCGCGCATCAGACACGCATGACACACGCAGCTGTCAAATGGTTTTTGCGTTCGCAAAACGCCGCGTTGTTTGCGCGCGCAAAAACGCAACGCTCGTGTGAATCTGCCCTAAAAGGGGTTTTACACTGGGCGATTATCGTGCAGATGAGCGTTCATATAACGCTCGTTGTCGATAATTGCACTGTGTAAACTGGACAGCAATCAGCAGATGAATGAGCAAACGCCCGATCATCTGCTGATCGTATTGTTTTAACCCCTTCCCTCTTTGGCCGCTTTTGACCTTCCTGACAGAGCCTCATTTTTCAAATCTGACATGTTTCAATTTATGTGGTAATAACTCCGGAATGCTTTTACCTATCCAAGCAATTCTGAGATTGTTTTCTCGTGACACATTGGACTTTATGTTACTGGCAAAATTTGCCCGATACATTCAGTATTTAATTGTGAAAAACACCAAAATTTAGCGAAAAATTGAAAAAATTAGAATTTTTCTCAATTTAAATGTATCTGCTTGTAAGACAGGCAGTTATACCACACAAAAATGTTGCTAACTAACATCCCCCATATGTCTACTTTAGATTGGCATCGTTTTTTGAACATCATTTTATTTTTCTAGGACGTTACAAGGCTTAGAACTTTAGCAGCAATTTCTCACATTTTCAAGAAAATGTCAAAATGCTATTTTTACAGTGGCCAGTTCAGTTGTGAAGTGGCTTTGAGGTCCTTAGATATTAGAAACCCCCAATAAGTCACCCCATTTTAAAAACTGCACCCCTCAAAGTATTCAAAACAGCATTTAGAAAGTTTCTTAACCCTTTAGACATTGCGCAGGAATTAAGGCAAAGTAGAGGTGAAATTTACAAAGTTCATTATTTTTTTCCAGAAATTCATTTTGAATCCATTTTTTTTGTACCACAGAATGTTTTACCCAAGAAATGCAACTCAATATTTATTGCCCAGGTTCTGCAGTTTTAGGAAATATCCCACATATGGCCCTAGTGTGCTACTGGACTGAAGCACCGGCCTCAGAAGCAAAGGAGCACCTGGTGGATTTTGGGCCTCCTTTTTATTAGAATATATTTTAGGCACCATGTCAGCTTTGAACAGGTCTAGTGGAACTAAAACAGTGGAAACCCCCCAAAAGTGACCCCATTTGGAAAACTACACCCCTCGAGGAATTTATGTAGGGGTGTAGCAAGCATTTTGACCGGCCAGTTTTTTTGTAAAAATTTTTGGAACTAGGCCATGAAAATTAAAATCTACATTTTTTCAAATAAAATGTAGGTTTAGCTAATTTTTTTTCATTTCCAAAAGAACTAAAGTAGAAAAAGCACCACAACATTTGTAGAGCAATTTCTCCCGATTAAAACAATACCCCACATGTGGTAATAAACGGTTGTTTGGACACACGGCAGGGCTTAGAATGGAAAGTGCGCCATTTGGCTCTTGGAGCTCAAATTTAGCAGGAATGGTTTGCGGAGGCCATGTCGCATTTGCAAAGCCCCTGAGGTGACAAAACAGTGGAAACCCCCAACAAGTGACCCCATTTTGGAAACTATACGCCTTGAGGAAATTATCTATGGGTATAGTGAGCATTTTGACTCCACAGGTTTTTTGCAGAAATTTTTGCAAGTAGGCTGTGAAAATGAAAATCTACATTTTTTCAAATAAAATGTAGGTTTAGCTAATTTTTTTTCATTTCCACAAGGACTAAAGGAGAAAAAGCACCATAAAATTTGTAGAGCAATTTCTCCCGAGTACAACAATACCCCACATGTGGTAATAAATGGCTGTTTGGACACACGGCAGGGCTGAGAAGGGAAAGAGCGCCATTTGGCTTTTGGAACTCAAATTTAGCAGGAATGGTTTGCGGAGGCCATGTCGCATATGCAAAGCTCCTGAGGGGACAAAACAGTGGAAACCCCCAACAAGTAACCCCATTTTGGAAACTACACCCCATGAGGAAATTATCTAGGGGTACAGTGAGCAGTTTGACCCCACAGGTGTTTTACAGAACTTATTGTAAGTAGGCCGTAAAAATGAAAATCTACATTTTTTCAAAGAAAAGGTAGGTTTAGGTATTTTTATTTCATTTCCACAAGGACTGAAGGAGAAAAAGCACCACAACATTTGTAAAGCAACTTCTCCCGAGTAAAACAATACCCCACATGTGGTCACAAACATCTGTTTGGACACACGGAAGGGCTCAGAATGGAAGGAGCACCATTTGGATTTTGTTATGGTTTCTGGGTGTCATGTCATATTTGCTGAGCCCCTGTAGTACTAGTACAGTGGAAACACCCCAAAAGTGTCTCCATTTGGGAAACTGCACCCCCTGAGGAATCATCTAGGGGTATAGTGAAAATTTTGATCCCAAAGGTTTTTTGCTGAATTAATTCGAATTAAGCCATGAAAATGAAAAATAATTTTTTTTCCCAACAAGATGTAGTTTTAGATACACATTTTTCATTTTTACAAGGAATAGAGAAGAAAAAGCACCCCAACATTTGTAAAGTAATTTCTCCCGAGTATGGTAACACCCCATATGTGGTTATAATCAGCTGTTTACATATATGGGAGCATTCAGAAGAAAAGGAGCGGTATTTATCTTTTGGAGCGTAGATTTTGCTGGAATGGTTTGCGGACGCCATGTTGCATTTGCAAAACCCCTGATGTACCAAACAAAAGTGACCCCGTTTTAGAAACTACACCTCTAAAGGCATTTATCAAGGGGTGTAGTGACAATTTAGACTCCACAGGTGTTTTTCAGAAATGAATACGCAGTGGATTGTGCAAAGTGAAAATTGCAATTTCTCCACTGATCTGCCCATTCACCGCACAAGATGTTGTGCCCCTAGAGAATCTTACCCCATAAATTGTTAAGCGGGTTCTCCCGGGTATGGTAATGCCTTACTTGTGGCCATAAATTGCTGTTTGGGTACACTGTAGGGCTAAGAAGGGAAATACCGCCATTTTGAGCATGGATTTTGCTTGGTAATAGTTTGGGGTTTTGCTGGTATTTCCGTTTATAATGTGGTGGCATATGTAATCTGTGCGAAGTATATCAGGGGTATATGTAATCTGTGCGGAGTACATCAGGGCATAATAAGAGGGTATAATAATGGGGTAAATAATGCAATTATTCATAGGTGTGTGTTACGCTGTGAAGCGATCCGTTATGCGCAGGCCGGTGTCACACTGATAAACGGTTTTCTTTCTTATCCCCCTTTTGTAACGCTCTGCACCTTTTGGGGACTTTTTCTCCTTCGTAGTTTGGGAAATATTACTGGGAAAGTTTTGCGCTGGTATAATACGGGCACCCTCGCTTCCAGCGGATGTGCTGTGTCCATTCCCTTTCCTAGTTCCTAAATACTAGGGCCCTGAAACTGAAGGAATGTTCCCCTCCGGCCTGCGCATTGAGATGTTTTTTCATCACCGCATCAACTTTTTTGTTTTTCAGTTGATTGAGCGGTGTGCGGGCTTGTTTTTTGCGAGACGGGATGTAGATTTTATTGGTACCATTTTAGAACACATACGACTTTTTGATCACTTTTTATTTCATTTTTTGGTAAAGGAAATTACCAAAAACAAGCAATTCTGGAATAGTTTTTTATTGTTTTTTTTATCGGCATCCACAGTGTGCCCTAAATTACATGTTAGCTTTATTCTGCGGGTCGATACGATTACGGCGATACCAAATTTATATAATTTTTTTAATGTATTGCGGCTTTTGCACAATAAAATCACTTTTTTTATAAAATCATTTGTTTTCTGTGTCGACATTCTAAGACCCATAACTTTTTTATTTTTGCGTGCACAAAACTGTGTCAGGGATTATTTTTTGCGGGACGGATTGTCATTTTTATTAGTACTATTTTGGAGTAAATGTGACTTTTTGATCATTTTTTATAGCATTTTTTGGAAGGAGATGTGACCTAAAAACAAAGATTCTGGCGCTGTTTTTCATGTTTTTTTTTACCGCGTTCACCGTGCGGGATAAATTACATAATAGTTTTGTAGTTTGGGTCGTTACGGACGCGGCGATACCAATTATGTATAGTTTTTTTTATTTTTACTTTTTTCCCCATAATAAAAGACTTACTATGGGAAAAAAGTCAGTTTATCTTTATTTTTATTTGAAATGTGTGTGTTTTTATTGTTTTACCACATTTTTATTAACTTTTTTTTACTTGTCCCACTAGGGGACATGAGTGCCTGATGCCCCGATCGCTACTCTAATACACTGCACTACATACGTAGTGCAGTGTATTAGCGCTGTCAGTTATTCACTGACAGCAAGCCTATGAGGACACGCCGCAGGCGGGTCCTCATCGGCTCCCGTACAAGGCAGACTCAGACGCCATTTTCTGGCGTCCGATTGCCACAGCAAGCCAGCAATTGAGCGCAGCATCTGAGGGGTTAATCTGCTGGATCGGAGAATAGCTCCCGTCCTGGCAGTTACAAGAGGGTGCCAGCTGTCACCCCGCGGTGATGGTGCCGGCTCTGCTTCTGAGCCCGCACCATCACTGCGCCGTACATATACGGCGCTTTGCGGGAAGCACCTCCCGACAGCGCCGTATATATACGGCGGATGTCGGGAAGGGGTTAAAAACGTCAAATATTATCGTTGTCGGCAGCACATCTCCCTGTGTAAACAGGGAGACGAGCTGTTAACATGATAATAATGTACGGGGACAAGCGATCGGAGTAACGACTGCTCGTCCCCATCAATAGCTCCGCGTGACAGGAGCAAACGAGCGCCGATCAACAATGTCTCGTCGATCAGCGCTCACTGCACGGGCCGACTGTCAGCCAGTGTAAAATGCCCTTAAACCACATTATAATTTCCTAACCATTTAGAACAGAACTCTGGCTTCTGTGGACATTTAGGGTAGGAACACAAATCTAATGCAAAACATGCATGAAAAACTGACAGTTGATCCATTGTTAACCGCCCTTTTTTTCACGTTGTGTGAATATAGCCTTATAGCCCTCTTCACTCTCCCCTCACAGATATCCAGGCTGACGGAGAGAGAAGAAGACTAAGGGTATGTGCACACGATAGCAGGCATTTACGTCTGAAAAGACAGACTGTTTTCAGGAGAAAACAGCTGCCTCGTTTCAGACGTAAATGCTCCTCCTCGCATTTTGCGAGGCTTCTCTGACAGCCGTAAATTTTGAGCTGTGCTTCATTGAGTTCAATGAAGAATGGTTCAAATTACGTCTGAAAGAAGTGTCCTGCACTTCTTTTGCCGAGGCTGTATTTTTACGCGTCAAACGACGACGCGTAAATGACAGGTTGTCTGCACAGTACGTCGGCAAACCCATTCAAATGAATGGGCAGATGTTTGCCGACGTATTGTAGCCCTATTTTCAGACGTAAAACGAGGCATAATACGCCTCGTTTACGTCTGAAAATAGGTCGTGTGAACCCAGCCTAAGGGTATGTTCACAAGACCTATTTTCAGCCATTTTTCGGGCCATAAATGCCCCAAAAAATGGCTAAAAATGCAGGGGCTGAACGCATTCTTACTCATGAGTAAGAACAGTCTTGTTCGAAATCTGTAAACGGTAACACTCCTTACCTGTGTACTCTTTGGATTTTTTTTAGGATGATCAAATAAAGCTCTTATTATATTTTATGGATGTGCTGAGGAATTTCCTTTTTTCCTACATTGTATATCTATTATCCATTTATAGAGAGCATTCTTAAAAGGCTTGATACCACAGGACTTAAGAAGGGTGTATAGTTCTGTAAGTGGTGTATCGTCCTTGACTGCGGACCGCCGGGATTACTCACAACCCATGGATCCTGGGGAGGAGATGCAGGCCTGCACTCGCTTCCTCTCCGGTCCACTGTGTCCAGTAGGGTGCGCGCGCACGCTTGTGCCTGGCCTTAAAGGGCCAGCACGCGCACATGGGAATTATCATTAATTCACCCATGATCACCCTGGACTATAAGAAGGGCCCTGCCCCTTTGCTCATTGCCTGAGCATTGTTGTGTTTTCCTATGTTAGTCTTGCAAATGGTCCCTTAGTGTTATCCTGTTCCCCTTGTTCCTGTGCCCTGCTACCTGTGCCCTGTATCCCGTGCTATTTGTTCCTGTGCCTTAAACCTGCTGGAGTCGTGTTGTGCCACCAGTTCCGGCTGCTGTGTTACACCACGCCTGGTGTCTGCTGTCAAGGTCCCATCTTTGCCTAGCCGTTGCTGTCTAAACCACTACAGGTATCCTTGTGCTTGGACTATTTATATATTGACTTGGCACTCTATTGGGCAGCTGCTATCCGCTACAGCGGTATGGCCCAGTGAGTCCACATACCCACAGATTGTGACAGTACACTCAGGCCATGGACCCCGCTGGTCAACCCAATACCATGACGACGTCACAAGCCATGCAGGCAGACCTGCGAGACCTTTGGTCTAGACAAGACCAACTTCTCCTGGCTGTGAACTCCATTACACAGCAACTGGATGCGCAAGCTGCAGCCATCAAGGCACCTGTTCCTGTTCCTTCTATTACACCTTCTGGCAGTACTAGTACCAACTCTGATTCTCACTGCCACTACCTTCTCGCTTCAACAGAGACGCGAGTCATATTCTGAACCAGTGCCAGATCCACTTCAGCCTACATGACAAATAAGTTCCGTCTGATGGCGCAAGGATCGCTTTCATCATCTCGCTCCTTACTGGCAAGGCCCTAGCATGGGCGAATCCTATCTGGGAACGTCCGGTACCAGAGGCCCGTGACTTCCAGTGTTTTCTATGGACTTTCTGCTCGGTATTTGAGGAACCTGGGCGAATCCCATCTGCTGCTGCATCTCTGCTGATCCTTCAAGAGGGATACACCTCCGTAAGCAAGTATGCCATTCAGTCTCGCACCCTGGCGGCATAGCTGTCCTGGAACAACGAGGCCTTGGTGGCTACATTCTGGCAGGGACTGTCTTCTGAGATTAAAGACGAGCTTGCCGCTCGTGATCTGCTACCGACCCTGGATGACCTCATTCTTCTTGCCATCCGGATTGATATGAGGATCCGGGAGCGATCCCAAGAGGTTCGTTGGCTCCTACGTTCCAGCAATTCCTGTTGCCCTCACCAGTTGTTCCACCAGAGGAGCCTAAGCAGGTGGACCGGCTCAAATTATCCGTCCAGGAGAAACAACGCAGACGCACTTCGGGACTTTGTCTATATTGTGGCCTCGGAGGCCATGTTGTGTGTTTTGAGCCAAAAAACTCCAAATGCCTAGGATTGGTTGGAGAGACAACCCTAGGCCATACAGTGCTGAATAAAAAACTATCTTCAAAGCTATCCATCTCCGTGACCATAGTGTCCGGCGAAAAGACGCACCAGGTCTCTGCCTATCTGGACTCTGGATTCGCAGCTAGCTTCATCCAAAAAGACCTAGTGTATCTTCTCCAGTTGCTCACAATCTCCCTCTGGAGACGTCTTTGGCTGTTGCCTCAGTGAATGGACTGCCTCTGCCCCATCCAATTGTATCTGAGACCAAACTACTGAAGCTCCAAGTTGAAGCCCTTCATTCGGAGCTAATTTCATTTCTTGTGCTGCCCAAAGCCGTCAACCCTGTGCTGCTGGGCATGACTTGGCTTCGACTACATGCCCCAGTCCTGGACTGGAATTCCGGAGAGGTTCTCCAAAGGGGCTCCAAGTGTCTCAATCGCTGTCTGTTGCAGATCCATCCAGCCCAGCCTCCTCTGCCTCAGTCAATGGCAGGATTACCTCCTCATTACTCTCAGCAAAAAGGAGGCTGAGACGCTACCCCAACACCGGGCTTATGACTGCCTTATTAAACTGGTTCCTAATGCATCCCCTCCTCGTGGACGGGTATACCCTCTCTCCTTGCCAGAGACTCAGTCCCGGGCCGGGGCTGGGTTCTTCTTTGTCAAGAAGAAATACGGAACTCTTCGGCCTTGCATCCACTACCGGGGCCTCAATCAAATCACGGTCAAGAACAAATATCCGTTGCCACAAATTTCCGAACTATTTGACCGCATAAGAGGAGCCAAGATTTTCTCTAAACTAGACCTGTGTGGGGCTTACAACTTGATCGGGATCCGCCGGGGTGCCGAATGGAAGACGGCATTCAACACCCGAGACGGGCACTATGAACACCTGGTAATGCCCTTTTATCTGTGTAACGCTCCCCGCGGTCTTCCAAGAGTTCGTCAATGACATCTTCCGAGATCTACTCTGTGTCTGTGTCGTCGTCTATCTCAATGCCATTTTGATTTTTTTCTCCAGATCCTACGACTCATCGGAGACATGTCTGTCAAGTTCTGCTGAGAATAAGGGAGAATCGCCTGTATGCCAAGCTAGAGAAGTGCGTGTTTGAGAAGAATTCTCTACCCTTCCTGGGCTTCATCATCTCGGATCAAGGCCTCAAGATGGATACTGAGAAGGTAAAGTCTGTCCTGGAATGGCTACGTCCTCAAGGCTTGAGGTCCATACAGCGTTTTTTGGGATTCGCCAACTTCTACAGGCAGTTTATCCCAAACTTCTCTTCACTAACTGTCCCATGTCTACCCTCACCAAAAAAGGTATGAACACCAAGGTGTGGACTCCAGAGGCACAATCTGCAATTAATAGCCTTAAGAGTGCCTTCACGTCAGCCTCAACCCCCCCATCATTCCAATGTATCTCGAGAGTTTTTGTTGGAGGTGGACAACTCCTCTGTTGGTGCAGGTGCACTTCTATTCCAGAGAGGTTCCAAAGGGAAGGCAGTGGTATGTGGCTATTATTCTAGACTTTTTTCTCCCGCAGAGCGCAATTACTCTATTGGGGATCTGGAGTTACTGGCCATCAAATTGGTTCTGGAGGAGTGGAGACATCTACTAGGGGCGCAGCTCACTTCATCCTGATATACACCGTGTTCCAAATTATTATGCACATTGGATTTAAGTGTCATAAATATTTAATTATTCGTTTTTCAATTAAACTCATGGATGGTATTGTGTCTTAGGGCTCTTTGGATCATTGTAATCAATCTCAGACACCTGTGATAATTAGTTTGCCAAGTGTGCCCAATCAAAGGAAAACTACTTAAAAGGACATTCCACATTATTAAGCAGGCCACAGGTTTCAAGCAAAATGGGAAAGAAAAAGGATCTCTCTGATGCCGAAAAGCGTGAAATAGTGCAATACCTTGGACAAGATGAAAACATTGGATATTTCAAGAAAACTTAAGCGTGATCATCGTACTGTGAAAAGATTTGTGGCTGATTCAGAGAACAGACGGGTTCGTTCAGATAAAGGCATAATGAGGAAGGTTTCTGCAATACAAATTAATAGGATTAGGAGAGCAGCTGCTAAAATGCCATTGCAAAGCAGCAAACAGGTATTTGAAGCCACTGGTGCCTCTGGAGTCCCGCAAACCTCAAGGTGTAGGATCTTCCAGAGGTTTGCAAGTGTGCATAAAGCTATTATTCGGCCACCCCTAAACAATGCTCACAAGCAAAAGCGGTTGCAGTGGGCTCAGAAATACATGAAGACTAATTTTCAAACCGTGTTGTTTACTGATGAGTGCCGCGCAACCCAGGATGGTCCAGATGGATGGAGTAGTGGATGGTTGGTGAATGGCCACCATGTCCCAACAAGGCTGCGACGTCAGCAAGGAGGTGGCGGAGTCATGTTTTGGGCTGGACTCATGGGGAGAGAGCTGGTAGGCCCCTTTAGGGTCCCTGACGGTGTGAAAATTACCTCTGCAAAGTACGTAGAGTTTATGACTCCCCACTTTCTTCCGTGGTACAAAAAGAAGAACCTTGCCTTCCGTAGAAAAATTATCTTCATGCATGACAATGCACCATTTCATGCTGCAAAGAATATCTCTGTGTCAATGGCTGCTATGGGCATAAAAGGAGAGAAACTCATGGTGTGTCCCCCATGTTCCCCTGACCTCAACCCTATTGAGAACCTTTGGAGCATCCTAAAGCAAAATATCTATGAGTGTGGGAGGCAGTTCACATTAAAACAGAAGCACTGGGGAGGTTATTCTGACCTCCTGCAAAGATATTCAAGCAGAAACTGTCCAAATACTCACAAATTCAATGGATGCAAGAATTGTGAAGGTGATATCAAAGAAGGGGTCCTATGTTAACATGTAACTTGGGCTGTTAAGTTTTTTTGGATTGAAAGAGCTTTTGATTTCTGTAAATATGACCTCCTGATGCTGCAAATTCTACAAATGACCATTTTAGTTCTCTTTACAACCTTTAAAATGTTTTGGTCTCTGTTGTGCATAATAATTTGAAACAGTGCATTTTGAGTTTTTTACTTCTAAAAAAAAATCTGTTATCATTAGGAGATTTGTTCAATAAAATTTGCATTATACTCCAACGGTTGATGGCTTGAAGATTATACTGACTGTCATTTGCATCGACTATTTAGGAAAATCAGCGAAAAATAACATTTGTATAATAATTTGGAATGCGGTGTATAAGGACCACAAGAACCTCACCTATCTCCAGTCAGCCCAACGGCTGAACCCCCGTCAAGCCAGGTGGCCGCTGTTCTTTGCCCGGTTCCAGTTTGTGCTCCACTACATCATGCTGACAAAAATGTGAGGGCCGATGCCTTGTCCAGGTCATTCGAAACAGAGGAAAAGTGAAGTTTCCGCAAAGTATCATTGATCCGTCCTATATTATTTCTGTTAATCCTCTGCAAATTAGAGACAGGAGAAGAATTCTCCGCTGGGGACACAGCTCTAAACTGGCTGGGCACACTGGTGTTCCTAAGACCCGAGACCTGATTACTCATCATTTCTGGTGGCCCACGCTACCCAAAGATGTTGTGGACTTTGTCTCTTTCTGCACGGTGTGGGCTTCTAACAAGGTTGCTCACTCCAAGCCTGCCGGCCTGCTCCAACCTCTGTTTGTACCCAATGTCCCCTGGCAGCACATTGAGATGGACTTTGTCACAGACCTTGCCCCCTCAGCAGGATGCAACACTATCTGGGTGGTGGTGGACAAGTTTTCGAAGATGGCACATTTTATCCCGCTGACCGGCCTACCTTCTGCTGCCCGACTGGCGTGTTTCTTCATTCAACACATCTTCCGCTTGCATGGCTTGCCCCTTCACATCGGTTCAATTTACCTCAAAATTCTGGAGAACCCTCTGTAAACTCCTGGATGTGAGATTGGACTTTTTCTCAGCCTATCACCCCCAGTCCAATGGGCAAGTCGAGAGGATTAACCAGATCATGAAGAATTATCTCCGCCACTTCATCTCCTTGCAGCATGATAACCGGGTACAGCTTCTTCCATGGGCCGAGTTCTCGTATAACAACCACACAAGTGAGTCCACCACTTCCACACAATTCTACATTGTGTACAGTCAACATCCTAGAGTCCCTCTTCCTGAGTAGGCTACTTCTCAGGTAGCTGCTGAAGACTGCATTTGGGGACTTTTTCAAATCTGGCAACAGACCTGCTCCACTATTTTGCTAGCAGTCGATCACATGAATCTAAAAGCAGATGTAAAAAGAAAAGATCCACCTCAGTATCTTCCAGGTACCAAAGTCTGGCTGTCCTCACGGAACATTAGTTTAAAGGTGCCTTCATACAAGTATGCTCCCAGGTTCGTCTGACCTTTTGTGATTTTACAACAGATATACCCTGTCTCCTATAAGCTTCGGCTGCCTCCTACCCTCAGAATCCCCAACTCATTTCATGTGTCCCTCCTGAAACCAGTGGTCCTGAACCGCTACTGCAAGACTCCTGGTTCCGCAGTTGCTCCCAGCGGTTCATCTGATGTGTTTGAGGGGAGGGAGATGCTGGATAGCAAGAGGGTAGGAGGAAGGACTTTCTATTTGGTGGACTGGAGAGGGTTTGGTCCTGAGGAGAGGTCCTGAAAGCCGGAAGAGTACGTCAGTGTTCCTGCCCTAATTAAGAAGTTCCTCTCTCGCTCTGGCCCCAAGAAGATGGGGCGTAGGAGGGGGGATACAGTAGCGTCCATGGCCGCGGATCTTTGGGATTACTTACCCCCAGGAGACCCCAGCACTCACTTCCGCTCCGGTCCGCTGTGTACTGTAGGGTACACGCGCACGCTCGTGCCTGGCCTTAAAGTATCATCTGCCTCATCTAGTGTCATCCGCCACGTCCAGTGTCATTCACCATGTCCAGTGTCATCTGCCACATCCAGTGTTATCCGCCACGTCTGGTGCAACCTGCTGCGCCCACCTCCATCCGTGCTGAAGCCTCCGGACTATTTCAGGTACCCTTGTGCTACGAGCTGGTATAGACTCTTGCATAGACTGTGACTAGACCAGCTGCCTCTCCGCTATGGCGGAGTGGCCTAGTGGGTCCACATACCCTGTGATCGTGACAAGATGCCCAGTAGCTCATCCCACAATGCTCATACAGGTGTGGAAAATGCGGATTAAGCCATATGGGAATTCAGTTAAAAAATTTAATTAGGCCAGGACTTCCTTCCAGTTTAGTGCAGGAAGTTTTCCAGGCAGCCATTACAACTCTATTAGGTAGTGTAATAGCATCCTTGGGGGATTTATACCAAAACAATGCATTTGTGAGGCCCTTATAGGACCCACAAATTGCCCCATGTAGAGCAGTTACCAGAACATCTTGGTATTGGAATTGCAAAAAATAGGGAAGTGGAACCGGGAGACAGGAGGAAAGTGGGACAGCGCCTTCTAGTCGGAACAATGCAGATATAGCCCAGATTATCCTTAGCTCTAAAAAGGAGCCGAACTGTTCAACTAATTCAAGGAGAGTAGCCAAGGAATAACCATTATCATCAGCCAAGTAAACCAATGTGTCATCTGCATACAAGAAGACTTTTTCATATCTGGGGATTTCCTTAAAAAAGGGCGACTGCCTAATTGCGGCTGCCAGGGAATCAATTACAATTGCAAATAATATGAGGAATAAAGGACAGCCCTGTCATATGCCACATTGTATGGGAAATGAGGTTGGTTTAAACTGTAGCTCTGGGCCAGAATATAATATTTGTACCACAGCAAGGAAATTAGCACCAATGTTGACCCTGCGGAGGGCCTCTTATAGATAGGACCATTCAATGTAGTCGGAATCTTGACATGTGTCTAGTAAGAGTACAAAGCCAGGTTCAGATTTCCATTTAGCAGCATCAATATTAAGAAACAGTCTTATAAAATGTTATCTTTGACTTTCCCAGACATGAAGCCTGTGTGGTCCTGGTGTATCAATCGAAAAAAAAATTAATATCAGTATTGAGAAGCAAAATGGGGTTAGGAGTCTGGCAGACAGAGGTCCTTCTTTGGCTTAAATAGGACTATCGCTAAAGTCTCACACATTAAAGGAGGGGGAGAATTGATTTCCTCACAGATCTTCAGGGGTAAAGGGTTGATGATATCGGCCTGTAGTTTGTACCAGTCATTATTTAGAATATCCATATCAGGAGTTTTCCCTTTATAGAGAGACACAAGAGCCTCTGCTACTTCAGATAGCGACAACAGGGGACTGTTCATCAGTCAATCTGAGAGACATCATTGAAAAAAGCAGAGGAATCCGGACCACTTGGGCTCAATTTAGAATGGTCATAGTCAGAGTAATTGTTCTGAAATACCAAGTTTATATCCAATGGATTAGTAAGAGTAGAACCAATTACAGTTTTTAAATTGGGAATAGAAGCGCATGGTTTTTCAGAGTGAGCAAAATATGCATGGAGTTGTTCATTCTTATCACCTATAGCACATATTGCTTCATCCCTAGAGATGAGCTTTTTCGTAGTTTTTTCCTCTTTAACCAAAGCGGATGCTCTCTCTGAAAGTGTAACCTATATTTTGGTGGGAGGGGATGTCAACAAATACGTTCCTCTTGCAAGTCCTCCTCTCATTGATGCAAATCTTGCCTATAAAAAGAAATTCCAATGATAAAAACACACTTAATGGTGGCTTTGTACACTTCCCACTTAACGAGAGAGTCAGCATGTGTAGAGTTAAAGTCCCAGTACTCATCATTTAAGATTTAACCGTTTTCTCTACAGTTGGGACCTGCAATCTTTAGATTGGGGAAGTGGGTTTACTTGAATAGTGTCCAAGAAGGCAAAATGGTCTGAAATGCCACGGGGAGTATAATATATTTTCTTAATAGCTAGGAGGAGGTCTTGTGAGGCCGGATTCAAAAATATACAAGAAAGGGTTTTATGGGAGGCTGAGTAGCAGGAAAACACACAATCTGAGGGGTATTTCCAAAGTTAAAGAGGCTCTGTCACCAGATTTTGCAACCCCTATCTCCTATTGCAGCAGATCGGCGCTGCAATGTAGATAAGAGTAAAGTTTTTTGTTTTTTTTAAAAGCGAGCATTTTTGGCCAAGTTATGACCATTTTTATATTTATGTAAATGAGGCTTTCTAAAGTACAACTGGGCGTGTTTAAAGTTAAAGTACAACTGGGCGTGTTTAAAGTTAAAGTACAACTGGGCATGTATTGTGTTCGTTACATCTGGGCGTTTCTACTTCTTTTACTAGCTGGGTGTTGTGAATGGAAGTATCATCCACTTCTCTTCACAACGCCCAGCTTCTGGCAGTGCAGACACACAGCGTGTTCTCGAGAGATCACGCTGTGACGTCACTCACTTCCTGCCCCAGGTCCTGCATCGTGTCGGACGAGCGAGGACACATCGGCACCAGAGGCTACAGCTGATTCTGCAGCAGCATCGGCGTTTGCAGGTAAGTCGATGTAGCTACTGTGCTGATGCTGTGTCCTCGCTCGTCCGACACGATGCAGGACCTGGGGCAGGAAGTGAGTGACGTCACAGCGTGATCTCTCGAGAACACGCTGTGTCTGTGCACTGCCAGAAGCTGGGTGTTAACGAAGAGAAGTGGATGATGCTGATTCGTCAGCATCATACACTCCCATTCACAACGCCCAGCTAGTAAAAGAAGTAAAAACGCCCAGATGTACGCACATAATACTCGCCCAGTTGTACTTTTACTTTAAACACGCCCAGTTGTACTTTAGAAAGCCTCATTTGCATAAATATAAAAATGGTCATAACTTGGCCAAAAATGCTAGTTTTTAAAAAAAACAAACGTTACTCTTATCTACATTGCAGCGCCGATCTGCTGCAATAGGAAATAGGGGTTGCAAAATCTGGTGACAGAGCCTCTTTAAGTGTAAGTATAGTTAGAGAACTACCAGGAGGTAAACGGACCACTGACCGTGTCAGAGGAACTCAAACGGTCCAGTGACAGGTTAAGAACCACACTGAAGTCTCCAATCAGCAGAATTGGGGTAAAGGCGGCCGCACCGCGCTGCCGCCATATACTCATCAGGATCCTGGCGTCTTCTGCCTTCTGGCCGGCACTGCTCCTCTCCCCCGATCTCTACTTGTGATGGCCTTCCACACTGCCAATGCTCACCTTTTGCTCTGACTCCTAGTGCGCGCAAACTGCCTTAAAGGGCCAGCAGAGCACCAAAGTGTGCACCCAACTTTCCCAGGGTATAAAGGGTCCTCCTTTAACCTGTACACTTTGCCTGAGCTATTAAGTTCATCCTAGCTTGTCTAGAGATTCCCTGCCATTACATTGTTGGATTTCCTGTGATTTTCCTCTGCCTGTACTTTTTGACTATACTTGCCTGCAACCTGCCCTGACCTCTTGCTAGTGACCTGTGATAAACATCTGCCACCTGCCATAACCTTTTGCTCGACGAACAGTTAATGCTCAATTGCCACCTGCCCTGATCTTTGCTATACCAGTATGACATACTGTCTTTTGTACTATGCCTGCTAATGTTGGCCGTCACCAAGGGAGACTACGCTGGGCCTAGCAACCTGGGGTACCCCTAAAGCAAAGGGGTTAAAGGGTGAAGACCTGGGGTTCCCTTAGACTCTGCTCCTTGGTGTAGCCCTACGTTAAATCCCTTGGTGACAAAGTGGGTTCACACCGCTCTCTGTAGGCCCCATGAGAGTTTAATTATCCATGGGCCCCGTGACATGGGGCTGAAGTAATAGAAGCCAGGCAGGTCGGGTGTCCAGGAGTGCCAGGTTAAAGGAAGGAGGGATCTAGACTTTGACAACAGTAACAGCAAAGTGAGATAGGAGACTATGAATTATAACATATCTACCTTAGTGGTCACATTCAACCTGGACAGCCTCAAAATGGCAAGGATTTTGCAATAAGTATCAACGCTCTTCTAGAGTAATTTGAGTATGTAAAGTGGAAGCCACTGGAAGCTCTTTTCAAGGCCAGCATTTTTTTGGCCTGTTAGATGTGTTTCTTAAAAAGCAAATAATATTTTGGGAAAACATTTTAACAAAATCTAAAGCTAATGCCCTTTTAAAGGACGGGTGTCGCGAATTATTTTTTTTTATATAATATTGGTTTTAGTATGTTATTAAAATAAATTTTAGTTATTTGTGTGTTTGTGTTTTACTTTTTTCTGTTTTCTAACTTTTACTTCACTATGGGGGCTGCCATTTTGTTTTTCATCTCTGTATGTGTCGATTAACGACACATACAGAGATGGAATACGGCAGCTACAGTGCATAGGAGTCAATGAACGGGAGCCGTTCCATTGATTCTGCTCTCTGGCTCTATACTGCGCAGACGCAGGTCAGAGTCACACAGCAGAGAAGCTGTTTGCAGGGAGATAGCAGGCGCCATACTGAAGACCAGCTGCACTGCAGGTAAGATGTGTGTTTCTCTGTCTGTCCCTCTCTCTCTCACAGACCGCCGCTCTCGTGACCCCCGACGCCCCACCCCCCGACGGGCGCCCCCCACCTATGGGCGGCCCCCCCAACGGGCCCCTCCCCCAACGGGCCCCCCTGTAGTCGTGCAGGTGACTCTGTATAAAGGACACATGATGTAACTGTCCTGGGAAAGCTGGGTGATAATATGCCCAGCTTTCCCAGACCCCTGAACGATAAATCTCTCTAGTTGTGCTGAGACTGAGAGGTTCATTAGTCACATCCCCAAACAGTCTCAGCACAACTAGAGAGATTTACCTTCAGGGGTCTGGGAAAGCTGGGTGACCACCATTACCCCTCCTACTGGAGTGTGAGAGGTTCATTAGTCACATCCCCAAACACTCCAGTAGGAGGGGTAATGGTGGTCACCCAGCTTTCCCAGAAGCAGATATAACCAGGAAAGGGCTGGATGGACGGGCTGAGGGTGCACAGGGTTTTTGGTGATCCCCCTCTGTCATGTGATTGGACCTAGGTTACCGGTTCATCAGATGGGGTTCATGTGGCTATAAATCTGTCCATAACAAGAGACAGTGCACTCAGGACACGCCCTGCCCTCATGCCGTAGTTGTATGGTTCTCTCTGCAGTGATGGAGGTGGGTGGCTCTGACACCCGCCTCCCCCGTTGGGTCATCTAAGGACAGAAGGGGTGTCCGGATAGGAGACACAGCGCCGCACCTGTCCTCAGGTTGTGTCTGGTATTGCAGTTCACCTCCATTGAAGTGAATAGGACAGAGCTGTAATACCACACACGACCTGAGGACAGGTGCGGCGCCATGTTTTCCTGGACGACCCCTTTAAGACTTCTCCCGTGTGTGTGTGTGGCAGAGCGGAGTGTGCACGGGCGCCGCTGATACTTCATAGCCACTTATCAGCTGTTTTGAAGAATCAGCGGCGAGCACCCCCCCCCCACACACACACACACACAAATCCCCCCCAAACACGCAAAATCAAGTGTAATCAAGCATTTTTTACACGGTGTGTGAACCGGTCAACTGAAAAGTCATTCACTTCACTTTCATCATTCTAAGGGCTCATTTACATGAGCGTGTTATACGTTCGTGTGACGCACATGATTTTCACGTGCGTCGCAGGGACCTATATTAGTCTATGGGGCAGTGCAGACAGGTGCGTGATTTTCACGCAGCGTATGTCCGCTGCGTAAAAGTCACGACATGTCCGTTCTTTGAGCGCTTTTCGCGCATCGCCCACCCATTGAAGTCAATGGGTGCGTGAAAACCACGCGTACCACACGGAAGAACTTCCGTGGGACGCGCGTGATTCGCGCAACAGCTGTGAAAAGGATGAATGAAAACAGAAAAGCACCATGTGCTACAAACATCCAAACGGAGTGTCATAATGATGGCGGCTGCGCGAAAAGCACGCAGCCGCGCATCATACAGGGCTGACACACGGAGCTGTTAAGTGCCTTTTGCGCAGGCAAAACGCCTTTTTTTGCGTGCGCAAAATGCACACGCTCGTGTAAACCTGGCCTAAGGCTGGATTCACACGAGCGTGTGCTTTTTGCGCACGCAAAAAACGCGGCGCTCTGCCTGCGCAAAAGGCACTTAACAGCTCCGTGTGTCAGCCCTGTATGATGCGCGGCTGCGTGGTTTTCGCGCAGCCGCCATCATTATGACACTCCGTTTGGATGTTTGTAAACAGAAAAGCACGTGGTGCTTTTCTGTTTTCATTCATCCTTTTCACTGCTTTTGCGCGAATCACGCGCGTCCCACGGAAGTGCTTCTGTGTGACATGCGTGGTTTTCACGCACCGATTGACTTCAATGGGTGCGTGATGCGAGAAAAACGCTCAAAGAACGGACTTGTCGTGACTTTTACGCAGCGGACTAACGCAACTGTCTGCACAGCCCCATAGACTAATATCGGTCCGTGTAACGCGCGTGAAAATCGCGCGCGTTGCACGGACGTATATCCCGTTCGTCTGAATAAGCCCTAAGGATAAGGCCACACACAATGTTTACAGCTGAAAAATCGGAAGCAGAACGCCTACAAGCATCTGCCCATTGGTTTCAATGGGAAATACGGCGTTCTGTTCCGACAGGGCATTTTTTACGTGGTCGTTTTCCAAAACCGGCATATAAAAAGACGCCCACCAAAATGAAGTGCACATCACTTCTTGGGACGTTTTTGGAGCCGTTTTTTCATTGACTTTATAGAAAACCAGCTCCAAAAACGGCCGTTAAAAAACGCGAGTTTGATTAAAAAATGGCTGAAAATCAGGAGCTGTTTTCCCTTTGTTTAGTAAGCGTGTGAACATACACTTAGCCTTTTGGTGTGTCCTATAACTTCTGCCAGCTGTAGAATCACACCCAAAATGGCTGCCGGACACTGCTTAGCAATTTGAAGACACCTTTTCCTGGCTTGTGGGAGGGGGGGTGAGATTCCCTCCCACATTTACAGCAGCTGTGAGTCAAAATCGTCTGCACAATCTATAAATGCTAGCATCTCATATTGTTGTTCCAAGATCTGTGGAGAAAGAGGCCCTCTTCTAGGTCTGCAAGGCACCACTCTTTTTGAGTAGTACGCTCCTCAAGTTTCTGCAGATCATGTTTGACTATAGTGAAGCCTTGTTTATGGTTATCAGCTTTCCCTGTCAGAGTGTACTGAGAGGTATTAATGGCAGCAAGAATTTTCTGTCAATCTGTGAGACAAATGCAGGGTATCTTTGTGGTGAGTGAGGCGTAGAAGGGCTAGGAAAGCCAAAGATGGACAGTGAATGAGTATGGGATACGTCTCTATCTAGAGATTTCCAGCAGTCTGGGAACGCACTTGAGAGAACATAATGCAGGGGCTAGACCAAGGATGGAGTTGTCTAATTCCCTAAAGCCTCAATATTAATATTGTCTATGGATCCTAAGATTTGTTGGGCCTTTTTCTCCTTACGTTAACCAGCCATTTGTGTATATAGAACTAAATTGGTGTCGGGTTGTAAAGGTGGCTAAGGTATTATAGATGTTAATGACATCCGTTCTCGTCAGTTGTACGTACCGTGCACTGTGCTCCTTCAATTGTTGGGGATATTTTCCTTTAAGCAGTGCACAGTTCTGGTCGCGAAGACTACAGAGGCAGTTTATATATTATAAGTTGCAGGGAGACAAGTCCAAGGATGTCTAGATGTCACTGACTTCCTTCAATAAGTAAGGGTGCTAGCAATTTAAGAAGTGTACAACATGGACTGTAGAGGGAACAAAAACAGTTAATGTTTTAGAAAGTGCAGCGGCACAAGGTCTCTTATAGTACAGGGTACAAAGGATGCCGGGGTAATGACTCAAGTCCTTAAGCTATCCCCTTATTAAAATTAAGTGCCACCTGAAGCTGATATTTAGAGTAGTGGGTGGGAGGGAAAATGCATTGAACTCCCCCACCAAAAATTGCAGGAGAGCCACTGATGTCCAGTCTGGGGAGACTAGGATGGAAGATCCAAGATGACGTGTAGCAAGATGTTGGCCGCTCCATGTGGTGGGCGGTAATCCAACACCACTTCTCTTCTATTGTCTTATTTTTCCCCTTTGTGTTGCCCCTTGGCAGGAGGGGACAGCGGTCCCCAGGAAGCAAGGCACCATGGCTGAGACCTTGTCCCACCAGGAATAGGCCACACACCAGAGGCAGGGTTGGTAGGAAAGAGTAGGCCATGATGGCCACACTGGGGTAAGACAGCGGCTGCACCTTACTGTACCACAGTTGCCTTCTCCACCTCACCTCGCACCTCCAGGGTGGAACAGGAGAATCGGGAGAAGTCCTCAAAACTGGATGCACTGGAGGATGGGGCCACAGCACTGGATGCCTCAACGGGGTCGGGAGGACTCGGGCGACAAGATAACAGCAATGGAAAAGGCACCAAAGGATAGCAAGTTCTTCAAAAATATAAATTTGGCAGTAGAAGCTTTACCAAGGGTTCAAAGAGAAGCGGAAAGCAGGTCTTATAGTAAAGAATGGCAGAGATTTAAACAGGATTGCTAGACAGGATTAGAGTAGTTCAGATACACACATTCTCTTAAGCCGACATCCAAGTTATGCCCCCCTGCAGTTGTTGCTTTTTTGCAAAAATGGTGCAGTTCTCAAATAAAGTCCTTTAGGGTGCTCTCTGGCTGACACATTTATGAGGGAACTCTGTAACTTGGTTATTTCGGGAAACTAGCAGACACTGTTATATTGAGACTCTAGCTGTCTGCTTTGGGAGAAATCTAATACGTAATACTGAATTTAGATGTGGACGAACTTGATTTGATCTGCTCAATATGGTTTGATTTGTAGAAATCGTGAATTATACCCTAAAAATATTTTTTCCCATATTTAGGTATATCTACAGGCTTACAGAGTTTCCCCACTACTAATTGTTATGGCATGTCGATTTCACAAATGCATATTCCATGGATGTCAGGTGCTCAGGCATTAATACGTTCCTATAGCGCAAAATAACCCCAAACATACAATATTTACTCCCAACCACCAATTTTTGTCTGTACTACCTTATCCTTAGGCTAAGTTCACATTACCGTTAGAGGAAGAGAGGTAAACGTATACTAACGGAAGAGAGGATCGAAAGATTAAATGGAAAGCAACAGTTCCGTTAGAATTACCGTTGATTTCAGTGGTAATTCTTTTGTTTCAGTTTCTTTCCGTTTGTCTCCATTCGTTAAGTTTCCATTTTTTTGGACGGAAGCAGAAGTGCAGTCTGTAGAACTTTTGTTTCCGTGAAAAAAAAAACGGAAACCTAGCGAACGGACACAAACATAAGACAACTGAAACAATAGAATTACTATTGGAATCAATGGTAATTCTAACAGAAACGTTGCTTTCCGTTTAATCTTCCAATCCTCTCTTCCTCTGACAGAAGAGAGGTAAATGGAAAGTAATGGTAGTATGAAAGAAGCCTTATCTGATTTTGCACCTTATTAATAAAAATATACAGTAATGACAATAAATAATAAAACAATGAAAAAAGGAAAATATTCATTTTATGATTTTGCACCTTAACAAAAAAAAATCCGTACATGGATACAGAATAAGGAATGTCCACAGCTAAGGAAGGGGGACACATGCAAAACTAAAAAAAGGGTCCTTGTTCTTGATGCTATCACAACATCATATGTTATACAATTTACCCATATACAATTAGGTTCAGAATTATTTGGACAGTGACACAATCTTCATGATTTGGGCTCTGCATGCCACCACATTGGATTTGAAATGAAACAACTGAGAAGAAATTGAAGTGTAGAGTTTCAGGTTTAATTCAAGGGGTTGAACAAAAATATCCTGTGAAACGTTTAGGAATTGCAACCATTTTTCTACTCGGCCTCCTCATTTCAGGGGCTCAAAAGTAATTGGACAAATTAACATTACCATAAATAAAATGTTTTTTGTTTTTTTTAATACTTTGTAGAGAATCCTTTGCAGGCAATGACTGCCTGAAGTCTGGAACCCATGGACATCACCAAACGCTGGGTTTCCTCCTTTGTGATGCTTTGCCAGGTGTTTACTGCAGCTGTCTTCAGTTGTTTATTGTTTGTGGGTCTTTCTGCCTTAAGTTTTGTCTTAAGCAAGTGAAATGCCTGCTCGATCGGGTTGAGATCTGGTGATTGACTTGTGGAATATTCCACTTCTTGGCCTTAAAAAAAATCCTGGGTTTCTTTCACAGTATGCTTTGGGTCATTGTCCATCTGTACTGTGAAGTGAAGTTCAGTCAGCCTTGCTGACTTTGGTTGAATCTGAGCAGAAAGTTTATCCCTGAACACTTCAGAATTCATCCGGCTGCTTCTGTCTTCAGTCACATCATCAATAAACACTAGTGACCCAGTGCCTTTGGCAGCCATGTATGCCCATGTCATCACACTGCCTCCACCATGTTTTACAGAGGATGTGGTGTGCTTTGGATCATGAGCTGTTCCAAGCATTCTCCATACTTTCTTCCTCCCATCATTCTGGTACAGGTTGATCTTAATTTCATCTGTCCAAACAATGCTGTTCCAGAACTGGGCTGGCTTCTTTAGATGTTGTTTGGAAAAGTTTAAACTGGCCTTTCTATTTTTGTGGCTAATTAGTGGTTTGCACCTTGTAGTGAACCCTCTGTATTTGCTCTCATGAAGTCTTCTCTTTATGGTAGACTTAGATACTGATACACCTACATCCAGGAGAGTGTCCGTCACTTGGGTAGATGTTGTGAAGGGGGTTTTCCTCCCCATGAAAAGGATTCTGTGATCATCCACGACTGTTGTCTTCCGTGGACGTCCAGGCCTTTTGCAGTTCACGAGATCACAAGAGCACGCTTTTTTTTCAAGAATGTACCAAACTGTTGATTTGGCCACTACTAACATTTGTGCTATCTCTCTGATGGATTTCTTCCTTTTTTTCATCCTAACGATGGTCTGTTTCACTTGCATTGCGAGCTTCTTTGACCTTATGTTGTGGGTTCACAGCAACAGACCTTTTACCTGCTTAATTGATGATGGATTAACGAGGGAATAGCCCATGCAGCCCATTAAATAGCTTTTGAGATAATTGTCCAATTACCTTTGGTCCCTTGAAAAAGAGGCAGCTACATATTAAAGAGCTATAATTCCTAAAACCTTCCACAAATTAGGATTTTTTTTCCCCAGTTTATGACCTTCAATGAAACGAAGGATATCGGCTCCAATTTTAAATAATAAGAAAGCCTGCTGGACATGTCTCCCGTGGATATGTTTAGCACAGGTACAGTACCTTCATATCTTCATGGGGTACATAGCGATGAAGAAATATACATTCCCTAAGAAGATCTGAATGTACCTGTGAGAAAGCTTTCAAAATGGATTCTACCGTAGTTAATCACTTGTCTATTGCTGTATCTACGGACAATGGCTGACATTGTTACCATATGCTCAACAGCTGGTATTATTTAAGTCACACAATATCTCTGGTAATATTATTTTATCCATGCCCTGTGTGGTACTGTTATTCAATCTATGGTTAATGGCTTGTACCATTACTGTGGCTGATAGTGTTTCGTGTACTTTGGCCTAAACTAATTTCATAGCTATACATTTCTATACACTGTAGTTGGCGCCGCTGATTTATCTATTAACAACTGTATCTATGCGCCACTATGTGTACTATTATTGTATCTATATGAATTACATAATATATTAGAAATGGCTGTCATTATTATAAGTGACCTACCGGTAGCATTGGAGGTGTGGCCTATTTGCTGATTCTACATCCCCTTTTCCATATTCTGAATTCACCCTTGTCCAGTGTTAAAGGTTGAAAATACGTAAAGTTATTATGATCAATGACAAAGGTATGTGCTTTTGTCCAACTACTTACTTCTTTTTCAAGAGATCTGTTATGGAACAGTAGCGATATTCTTTGTATGTCCTCTGATTTAAGCCACTGTCTGCAAAAAGAAAGCTGCAAAGTAAGAATTAGTTGACTAAAAACTTACAACAATTGATTTGCATAATTGCTTTAAGGCCCTAAGGCCTTGTTCACACGGGGTGTATTTGATGCATTTTTGATGCGTTTTACATGCCGAAAAGTGCATGCTTTAAGCTTCCCATTGACATCAGGTCAGGTCAGGTCAATTCTGCAGGAAACACGCCTAGTTCCCATAGTCAATGGGAGTCCTAATTACGTGCCAAAAACGCCGGTATTTTGAAATACGCTTTATAAAAACTCTAGCATTTTTGAGACTTTTACACATACTCGGCAGAAATTGCCTTACAAATGTTGGGAGCTTTTTCTCCTTTATCCCTTGTTAAAAAAATAAATAAATCTACATTTTAGTGGACAAAAATGTTGATATTAATTTTCACTGCCTAATTCCACTAAATTCTGCAAATGATCTGTATGGTCAAAATGCTAACTATACCCTTAGAAAAATTCCTTGAGGGGTGTGGTTTACAAAATGGGGTGACTTTTGGGGTGTTTCCACTGTTTTGGTCCCTCCAGGGAGTTGCAGACACGACATGGCACCGAAAACCATTCCAGCAAAATCTGCCCTCCAAAATTCAAATGGCGCTCCTTCCCTTCTGAGCCCTGCTGTAGGTCCAAACAGCAGTTTATTACCACATATGGGTTATTGCCGTAATCGGGAGAAGATGCCTTACAAATTTTGGGATGCTTTTTATTCTTTATTTCTGTTAAAAATTAAAAATTGTCTAAATCAATCCAGAATAAAAGTATATTTTCATTTTCACAGACTAATTCCAATAAAGTTAGCAAAAAAATTGTGGGGTCAAAATGCTCACTATACCCCTAGATAAATTCCTTGAGGGGTGTAGTTTCCAAAATGGGGTCACTTTCGGAGGGTTTCCACTGTTTTGGCACCACAAGAGCTCTTCAAACCTAACATGGTGTCTAGAATATATTCTAATAAAAAGGAGGCCCAAAATCCTCTAGGTGCTCCTTTGCTTCTAAAATTGTATTACAGATGAATTTTGGCAAAAAAAAATGAAATTTGTAAATTTCCTTTCTACTTTGCTTTATTTCCTGTGAAATGCCTAAAGTGAAACTTTGTGAATGGTGTTTTGAAAACTTTGAGGGGTGCAGTTTTTAAAGTGGGGTGAGTTATGTGGACTTTCTAACATATAAGACCCTTGAAAGCCACTTCAGAACTGAACTCGTACCAAAAAAAAAATAATGCAAACATAAAGTATACATATGGGAAATGTTAACTAGTAAATGTTTTGTGTGGTGTTACTATCTGTTTTACAAGCAGATATATATAAATTTAGTGTTTTTCACAAATACTGAATTTATCGACCAAAGTTTCCCACTAACAAAGTACAATATGTCACAAGAAAACAATCTCAGAATCGCTTGGATAGGTAAAAACATTCCAAAGTTATTACCACATAAAGTAACACATCAGATTTGAAAAATAAGGCTGTGTCTACAAGGCCAAAACAAGCTCAGTCCTAAAGGGGGTAAATTTACAAACTGTTCAAAAGGTATTTACAAGGGAAAAATAAACAAATTAACATAGCTCTAAATCAAAGTATTAAACTTTTGTTCACAATAAGATGTGCACCAATAAAAGATTATTAAAAACCATTGATAAACTCACTTTTGTGCATTTATACCATCAATAGCTTGGATCATTCTTTCATGAAGCTCCTCCTCAAATTTTTTCTTCTGTGATTTAGTTCTATACAGAAGAAAACATTTGCATGCATTAATATAAAATGTCTTATGTTTTGCATATTTTTCTTTTTTACTTTAAGTTTTAAAGCATATTATTGTATTCACCACTAGAGCTTCACCGGAGCTTGGGAATCATTATA
This sequence comes from Rhinoderma darwinii, assembly GCF_050947455.1. Classification (NCBI taxonomy): domain Eukaryota; kingdom Metazoa; phylum Chordata; class Amphibia; order Anura; family Rhinodermatidae; genus Rhinoderma; species Rhinoderma darwinii. Next base: position 210,516,386 of record NC_134691.1, read on the forward strand.
AATTGATCTTAAAAGTTTATTCCAACCTTTTACATGTATGGCATATCCATTAGATGTGCTATAAGTATCTGATAGATGCGAGTCCCATTTCTGGAACCCACACTTCTCGCGAGAATGGTGGTCATTTATTCCCTGCTTGGACTCGACGGCTGCCTCACCATACAGAACGGAGTTCAGTTAACCCTGTTCTCGAGATAGGTGTGGGTCTCAGAACAGGGACCCGCATCCATTAAACATTTATGACATATCCCGTGAATATGCCATAAATGTCTAAGGTGGCGAATACACCTTTAATGAAAAATAAGTATGCAACAAGCTTTTATGCTCCCTCTAGTGGCGGCTGCAGCCCGTAATCTTTTAAATCTATGCATAAGCAGGGAATTTGGAGCTCTATATCACAAAAACAAAGCTTCAACCACTATTAAGATATATTAACTCCTTCCTGCAAATAGACATAACCTAACACGCTCAATCACTACGGAAGCCCGGCTGACATCTGAGCTCCTGCTGTAATGACAGTTTAGGCCTCATGCACACGGCCGTTCCCGTAATCATTTTCATGCCTTATACTAAGTATGGGAGCAGGGCCCGTAAAAATCTAAAAGTAGGACATGCTCCATAATTCCTGGCACGGTTCTATGGCACGGACACGCTTCCGTAGCGATACGGAAAGGTGTCCGCTGCCAATAGAACTGGGCGGGTCCGTAATTGCGGACCGTATTACGGAGGTTTTTTACGGTCGTGTGTATGGGGCCTTAGCCAGTGACAATTGGGGGTAACTTAGCATCAAAGGCAGCAGCTTCCTGAACTCTACAGAGGTGTTAATGGTGTTGAGTACCAAATAAACGCCATAGAGATGTAAATCCATCTAAAATAATTAACTTTTCTTCAGCTTTCAAATAAATGTATAGTTAAAAATAATATAATGCCCAGACCACAAATAGAACACTATCTTAAACCCTATCTTATCTCTAAGGGAAAATAATATTGTAATTACTGAGGTTCCTGCTCAGCTCTCTATCTCTCACTGAACTCAACCGAATTCTCTTAGGACAGACCACCTGTCTGTCTCCAATTGGTCCACATATTACCTGTTTCCTGCAGGCAGGGCCACCATCAGGGCAGTACAGGTGGTACTCCCGTCATGGGGCTCGGGCTAAACAGAGGCCCGCCACGACCACTGAAGGCATAGCTATAGGGGTTGCAGGGGGGCCTGCGGCACTCCGCACTACGTCTGTTAAAAGTTACTACCGTAACTGGGGCCTATCTAATAAACTACATGGGCCCCTCTTACTATAGTAGCAGTATACTTAGCCTCCTCGTTCCTAGCGCAGCGGAGGTCCAAATGTCTTTGACATCATGATGCTGTGCACAGCCACTGCATCGGAGCCGACGAAGAGGAGGATAAGTATAATGTGCTCTTTTAATTTTAATTTGCTTTTTTATTTTAATTTGCTTTTTTATTTTAATTTGCTTTTTTTTGTGTAGACCTTGTATATAAGCCTATCACATACGTTACAAATTTTTTTGTGTGTTTGTGTTTTTAACAGCTTCAGTTGTTGGACTACGTCAGATTCGAGGACTACTACGATGACGGATTTTTTTATTTTCAATAAAATGGTTAACGAGGATTGTGTGTGTGTTTTTTTTTCAATAAATTTTTTTTATGTTATGTCTTTTTTTAAACTTTATTGCTACCGCCTTAGTAATGGCCACTGGCAGATTAACAGCGTTCATTACTACAGCGGATCTTAATGTTAGCCAGTGCAGAGGCTAACACTAACCACCATTATTACCTAGGTACCCACCTCCACCAGGGGAACCGAGAAGAACCAGGTGCGATCCAGTACACAACCATCTGTAGTGATGGTCGGGTACCGGGTTGGCCGCAGACTAGTATTATTAGGTAGAGAAAGCCCAAAAACAGTTGGCCTTCCCACCCTTGTAATGCTAGCCTGCTGCTGCTGCTATGTTGTATCTGGCTGGTTATGAAACATGGGGGGGGCCCCCACGTCATTTAAAAAAATAAAAAAATTGGAAGAAACGATGTTGGGGTCGCCCCCATTTTTCATAAACAGCCAGATACAACATAGCAGCAGTATACCTATATGAAGAACACCACGAATAATATCCCCCGGATACATTTATTGTAGTCACAAGTCTGACTTATTACATAATAGCTTATGGGGAATGAAGCATGGTAATAACGGTGAACCCGCTGAATAATAGCAAGACCTAAAGTTCGGAGTCTGACACACCAAAATGATTTAAAACAAAGGTTTCTTTATTAAATACATCTAAAAAGTAACATAAATTAAAACAGAGATTAATTCCACAGTGCAGAAAGACAACCAGATCACAAGTACATAATATATCCAAATATATGGGTGATGGGCGACACTGTTTAAATACAGAAATGCAAAAATACATCAGCAGTAATATTACATTTATATGATGTGCATGTTCTGTTACATAAACCAGCAGGAAAAACTATTCAGCAGGAGGACAAATCTATATATATTTTTTACACATTGAAGGTAGGATTTGAATAAATATAAGTTGAAGCGTGTACAGCAGTGTAAATGCCCCTGACAGAAGCCAGATAAAGAAATCAGTATTCATACTATACACACAAAATATATGGCTCAGTTTAAACCCCATAAGCAGAAAGCACAAAGCAAAAATCAAAGCTGTGGCTGTGTTGTCAGCCACAAGTGCAGACAACCACTACCCAATGGATATAATCTAAATGGAAGACTCGTAATGCTGAAAGTTTGCATATGCTGAAAGCGGAGCTCATACCCATTTAAACAGGTCACCGTCTCTGGCGTCACCCCGACGCGCGTTTCGGCCCGGAAGCCTTCGTCTGGGGGTGACGAAGGCTTCCGGGCCGAAACGCGCGTCGGGGTGACGCCAGAGACGGTGACCTGTTTAAATGGGTATGAGCTCCGCTTTCAGCATATTCAAACTTTCAGCATTACGAGTCTTCCATTTAGATTATACCCATTGGGTAGTGGTTGTCTGCACTTGTGGCTGACAACACAGCCACAGCTTTGATTTTTGCTTTGTGCTTTCTGCTTATGGGGTTTAAACTGAGCCATATATTTTGTGTGTATAGTACGAATACTGATTTCTTTATCTGGCTTCTGTCAGGGGCATTTACACTGCTGTACACGCTTCAACTTATATTTATATTTATTCAAATCCTACCTTCAATGTGTAAAAAATATATATAGATTTGTCCTCCTGCTGAATAGTTTTTCCTGCTGGTTTATGTAACAGAACATGCACATCATATAAATGTAATATTACTGCTGATGTATTTTTGCATTTCTGTATTTAAACAGTGTCGCCCATCACCCATATATTTGGATATATTATGTACTTGTGATCTGGTTGTCTTTCTGCACTGTGGAATTCATCTCTGTTTTAATTTATGTTACTTTTTAGATGTATTTAATAAAGAAACCTTTGTTTTAAATCATTTTGGTGTGTCAGACTCCGAACTTTAGGTCTTGCTTGAACATAGCAGCAGCAGGCTAGATTTACCAGGGTGAGAAGGGCCAAGGTCTCTGGCCTTTCCCAGTCTAATAATACCAGTTTTCGGCTGCCCCAGTGCCCGACCATCAGGTGGTTGGGTATTGGATCCTACCTGGCTCTTCCCAGCACCCTTGGTGGTGGTGGGTACCGGGGTAATAATGGGGGTTAGTGTTAGCCTTTTCACCAGCTAACATTAAGCTCCACCTTAGTAATGGATGCTGTAAATCAGACAGTAATAAAGTGTAAAGGATCTGCCAGACACAGCTTCTGTGTCGACGCCCGTGGGTAATCAGTCTGCACCTGCTCCTAAGTCTGAGAGAGTGACACGATCTTCTACCTGTCAGGCTGGGAGGCTGAGGAGTGAGAGAGCCTATCACAGCCTGGCCAGACGGAGCTAGCTCCCGCCCTCTGTCTATTTATACCTGCATTTCCTGCTCCTCCTTTGCCTGTGATTCTTTTCTGTTTCCTGGCTCTGCTGCTCCTGCTATGATTATTGACCCTGGCTTTACTGACTACGCTCCTGCTCTGCGATTTGTACCTTGTACACTCCTGGTTTGATTCGGCTCGTTCACTACTCTTGTTGCTCACTGTGTTGCCGTGGGCAACTGCCCCATTTCCCTTAGCTTCTGTGTACCCTTGTCTGTTTGTCTGTCGTGCACTTATTGAGCGTAGGGACCGTCGCCCAGTTGTATGCCGTCGCCTAGGACGGGCTGTTGCAAGTAGGCAGGGACTGAGTGGCGGGTAGATTAGGGCTCACCTGTCTGTCTCCCTACCCCGTCATTACATAAAGTTTAAAAAAATACTGAGATCTAAAAAAAACTATTTTATTGAAATAAAAACACACAAGCCTCGTTAACCATTTTATTGACGATAAAAAAAGCCATCATGGTAGTAGTCCTCAAATCTGACATAGTCCAACAACTGAACCTGTGAAAAAACGAACACACAAAAAAACACATTAGTAATACATGTGGTAGGTTTAGATACAGGGCCTTCACATAAAAAAGCCAAGCAATTATCATCTTACCTTTCATGGGTCCAGCGCTGGTGCCGCAATGTCAGCGAGCTGGGCCCTATATCTAAGCCTATCATATGTGATAAAGTCTGCTGAGCCACTGTATCTAATCCTATCCATAACTATAGGATCATAGTGCTGTAGATATGCTGTCTCCCCTGACGTTTTAAGACAGACATTAGCGACGCCCCTGGCTGCTAGTGCTGCATCGCTAGTTCACTTAGGAGACCCAGCGATGCAGCTAAAAGCTGCAGGCCGTCAGCCATGAGAAGAAGGTGGGGGTCCCAAAAAGGACTTTTGCACCAGGGACCATGAGCCACTAGATACGCCCCTACACCCATGCCCACCCAGGCTCCAGCCACTGCCTCCATCTCCATGGTGACCTAGCGATGTAATGTGATGCCAACGTTGCCTAATACAAGTTTATTAAAAAGCTGGGTGGCTTTTCAGGGCCCGTTACACTTTTAAAATATGTTTGCTGTGTGCTGCGCTTGCATGGAAGAAGAGAAAGCCAGCAAGTGGAGCCGATGCATTCTGCTCTCAATAGCAAGATATTGTGGACTGTTCGAGTGGTAAGTGATAACCAGCACTAGTGTGTGTGTCTATATATATATATATATATATATATATATACAGTGAAGGAAATAAGTATTTGATCCCTTGCTGATTTTGTAAGTTTGCCCACTGTCAAAGACATGAACAGTCTCGAATTTTTAGGCTAGGTTAATTTTACCAGTGAGAGATAGATTATCTAAAAAAAAAAAAAAAGAAAATCACATAGTCAAAATTATATATATTTATTTGCATTGTGCACAGAGAAATAAGTATTTGATCCCTTTGGCAAACAAGACTTAATACTTGGTGGCAAAACCCTTGTTGGCAAGCACAGCAGTCAGATCTTTTTTGTAGTTGATGATGAGGTTTGCCCACATGTTAGATGGAATTTTGGCCCACTCCTCTTTGCAGATCATCTGTAAATCATTAAGATTTCGAGGTTGTCGCTTGGCAACTCGGATCTTCAGCTCCCTCCATAAGTTTTCGATGGGATTAAGGTCTGGAGACTGGCTAGGCCACTCCATGACCTTAATGTGCTTCTTTTTGAGCCACTCCTTTGTTGCCTTCGCTGTATGTTTCGGGTCACTGTCATGCTGGAAGACCCAGCCACGAGCCATTTTTAATGTCCTGGTGGAGGGAAGGAGGTTGTCACTCAGGATTTGACGGTACATGGCTCCATCCATTCTCCCATTGATGCGGTGAAGTAGTCCTGTGCCCTTAGCAGAGAAACACCCCCAAAACATAATGTTTCCACCTCCATGCTTGACAGTGGGGACGGTGTTCTTTGGGTCATAGGCAGCATTTCTCTTCCTCCAAACACGGCGAGTTGAGTTAATTCCAAAGAGCTCAATTTTAGTCTCATCTGACCACAGCACCTTCTCCCAATCACTCTCATAATCATCAAGATGTTCATTTGCAAACTTCAGACGGGCCTGTACATGTGCCTTCTTGAGCAGGGGGACCTTGCGGGCACTGCAGGATTTTAATCCATTACGGCGTAATGTGTTACCAATGGTTTTCTTGGTGACTGTGGTCCCAGCTGCCTTGAGATCATTAACAAATTCCCCCCGTGTAGTTTTCGGCTGAGCTCTCACCTTCCTCAGGATCAAGGATACCCCACGAGGTGAGATTTTGCATGGAGCCCCAGATCGATGTTGATTGACAGTCATATTGTATGTCTTCCATTTTCTTACTATTGCACCAACAGTTGTCTCCTTCTCACCCAGCGTCTTACTTGTGGTTTTGTAGCCCATTCCAGCCTTGTGCAGGTCTATGATCTTGTCCCTGACATCCTTAGAAAGCTCTTTGGTCTTGCCCATGTTGTAGAGGTTAGAGTCAGACTGATTAATTGAGTCTGTGGACAGGAGTCTTTTATACAGGTGACCATTTAAGACAGCTGTCTTTAATGCAGGCACCAAGTTGATTTGGAGCGTGTAACTGGTCTGGAGGAGGCTGAATTCTTAATGGTTGGTAGGGGATCAAATACTTATTTCTCTGTGCACAATGCAAATAAATATATATAATTTTTACTATGTGATTTTCTGGTTTTTTTTTTTATATAATCTATCTCTCACTGGTAAAATTAACCTAGCCTAAAAATTCTAGACTGTTCATGACTTTGACAGTTGGCAAACTTACAAAATCAGCAAGGGATCAAATACTTATTTCCTTCACTGTATGTATATATATATATATATATATATATATATATATATATATATATATATATATATACATATATATATACATATATATATATATATATATATATATATATATATATATATATATATATATATATATATATATATATAGTCACGCACTGTATATGAGAGATGGTTGATGCTGTTCTTTATGATTAAAGGGAATCTGTCACCAGATTTATGCTTCCCTATCCCAGGGCAGCATAAAGTATTGACAGACAAACTGATTTCTGGGGTCTGTCACTTGTCAATATGGTGAAGTTTTCGTAAAATTACTGTTTACCAGTTGCAGCACAAACTGAGTGAAGCGTGCTTCCCCTGCTGCTGATTGACAGCAGAGGTGGGTGGGATTAGCCCACATATAAGGAATTTGAAGGACTGGCTGCCACAATTACTTGACATGAACGCATCACATCATTGTGTAAGCAAGGTAAACAGAGATGACTGGGGATAGGCAGGTATTGTATACCTAACTTTTCAGGTGACTTTTCAGAATAAGCTGTCATATGTGTGTAGATGAGAAATAACACTATTTCTAGCCATTATATAACTTGTATTCTACATTATTTAGCAGTTATCCCATTTTCTCACTTGTATCTGAGCTAGTGGGCAGAGCCTAACTGCTATTATGTTTTGAATACACTGCACACTTAGAGGAGGAGAATCCCGCTCTTCTATCTCTGTCTGTCATATATAGAAGCTAGAGCAGCAGCATGGAGGAGATTACATAACAGTACAGACTGGTGTAGCTGAGAATCCAGCCCTGGGGAGACATAGAAATATTACCATCAGGCTGCGTCTTTCTCATTCTACTCCTGCTTCCTACCCCTCCCCTCTCCATAGACTTGTATGTAGTGTCTGTTGCTGACTCACTATCTGCTTCCTCCTCCTCCCCCTCCCTTTTCTATAGACTTGTATTGGCAGGCAGTGAAGAGATACACACCCACCTTCTGCAGTCCGTCAATTCTGCCCTCTAACCAGGGACGGATTTTGCTTAACAGGGGGTGGACAGCAGATTACAGGAAGGGAGATATCTAGTGGCAGTAACTTCACGCAAAATTTGCATGGATAAAACAACTAAACTGTAACGGTAAGTAAATTACAAAGTTGATGTATATACTATTAAATTAGCATAAGTTGTTTGAAAAGTAAGTGTTCATTTACATAAGTTACAAATTGTTGCACCCCATTAAGAAAATAACTTCAAAACCATAAAAAAGGCCATACTTACTAAGTGGGTGGGTAAAAACCCGTTCACAGCAGGACACAGACAGGTCAAAAAATGCTGCAGAAGGAGGGTGCATTAAATAGTCATAGCCACTCCCACTAGTCTTGGGGTGAGTGGCGAACTAAGTGCTCACAAGTGTGTGATAAATGAATGTTAGTGTAGTGCTAAGGTGTGAATGTATGGTAAAAAAGAAAAGTGTATGTATGGAAGTTTCAGAACTGTGTGATAATGTAATAAAAAATAAAAAAAAGTGCTGTGAATAGTACATGGGGTGTCAGTACTATGTTTTCTTTTTTACCATACATTCACACCCTAGCACTACACTAACACTGACATTCATTTATCACACACTTGTGAGCACTTAGTTCGCCACTCCCCCCAAGACTAGTGGGAGTGGCTATCACTATTTAATGCACCTTTTTTGTGGTTTTGAAGTTATCTATGTCCCATTTTTTCTGCTGGTGTCATTAAGAAAATAAAGCCCCTGTTTTCATTTAAAAAAAATGTATTGTTTAAAACTGGTGAACCATAAAAAAATGCATATAGGGTTTCGACCCTTAGAATAAAGTTGAACGGACACTAACTTATTAAGCAACTTCTGCTAATCTAATAGTATACCTGATATAGATAAACTTTGTAATTTACTTATTATTAAAATGTTGTTGTTTTAACTGTTATTTCTGTGTGAATTTACTGCCACTATGTGTCTACCTACCTGTAATCTGCTGTCCATCCCCTGTTGACAAGCAAAATCTGTCTCTAGTTACAGAGCAGAGGAGACGGTATGCATTGAAGTGGGAGGGAATACACAGGCTGCTGGTAAGAGTTATGTCACCCCAGTGCTGGATTCTCAGCTACACTGCTACTTATTGCTGAATAATGTCCTCTATGTTGATGCAGCTTCTATCTATGTGAAAGATAGAGATAGGAGAGCAGGATTATTTTATTCTATGTTAGTAGTGTATGGCAGACATGACAGCAGTTAGAGTTCACACACTAGCTCAGAGAAAACTGAGAATTAGAGGGAGCCTGCTAAAAAAAAATGCCTTATACAAGTCATATAACGGCCATAAATAGTCAAATAGTAAATTATTCCTCATGTACACACATGGGACATATTATATGGCTTATTCTGAAAAGTCACCTGAAAAGTTAGATACACTTTAACATATTTATATACTGTATTTTTTGGACTATAAAACACAGCTTTTATCTTAGAATCTGTACTGTAATCTTCTGCTGCGTCTTATCTCCTGAAGGCAAACAGCTGCCAGTGTATGAAGAAGCTGAGCTTCAAAAGGTCCTTGCAGTGCAGTGTAATGGAAGCAGCATGTCCTGTGCTGTGTGTAAAAAAATCTCTGTGCTATCGGCTCACTGAACAGTCACATTTTACACACAGAGTTCTGTCATCTTACTGTTCAGTGAGCAGATAACCCAGACATTTGTACACACAGCACAGTAAATCTGTGCAGGTACTGATCTGCAAGGGATTCAACACCATTTACCCCTGCCACTCCACATCTCTGATGTCTGGTGAGTTATGGGGAGGGTGAGAGCACTATAGTTGCCAATATCTTGTATTTCTGTGTCTGACATTGTTATGGGGTACTATGGCTGGCATTGGAGCACTCTGGCTGGCATTGTTATGGGGTACTGTGGCTGGCATTGTATTGAGGCACTGACTGGCATTGTTATGGGGCACTGTTGCTGGCATTGTATTGAGGCACTGTGGCTGGCATTGTTATGGGGCACTGTGGTTGGCATTGTATTGGGAGTACTGTGGCTGGCATTGTGTTGGGGCACTATGGCTGGCATTGTATTGGGGCGCTGTGGCTGACATTGTATTGGGGCACTGTGGCTGACATTGTATTGGGGCACTGTGGTTCCCTATTGTCTCAATATTTAACCCATGAAATGTACAGTTAAAGGCAATACCTTTTTTTTCTCCTCTTTTATGCTACAATTTTGGAACTATGAGGCAGATTTTGATCTGCCTGCACGCCATTTGCCGTGTTTTTCGCTGCTTTTTTCACTTACGCCCATTGAGCGCCACAAGCAAAAACCCCACAAAATACGCTTTCTCTGCCTCCCGTTGATGTCAATGGCAGGTCGGAGGCGTAGACACCCGAAGATAGGGCATGTGGCTTCTTTTTCCCACGAGCGTTTTTTACAGCTCGTGGGAAAAAACGCCTCAGCCTCCCGTTAAAATCAATGGGAGGCATTTTCGGACGTTTTATGGTGCGTTTTCCGACGCAGTTTCTGTGTCTAAAAACGTGTAAAAGAACTCAATGTGAACAGGGCCTTATGGTCCAATGAGTCCTATAGTTCGAAAAATATTGTATGTTTTATATGTATTTATGTTATTTATTCAGTAACCCCCAAACATTTTCTCAAAGTTAATCAATATTTATATGTACCTTAAAGTGTCAATAACAACTACAACTTGTCCCGCAAAAATCAAACCTTACACTAATATGTCGATGAATAAATAAAAAAGTTATGGGTCTTCAAATGCAGCAATGAATAAAAAAAAAAAACTTACTTTCCCTGAAGGCCCAAAACAGGCCGCTCATAAGAGAATATATCGCCAGAAATTTACATAATATTTAAATCATGTTTTTATTATTCACATATTCTTTACATTTTTTTGGTCGTTTTTTTTTTTTTGTTCCTTTCCGCATTAAAAAAAAATCTTGAAATATTACAGATTACACACTTAAGGAGCCATGAGAATTTAATATTTTCAGCTCTGTAGCTTTGCTGTATGTACAGGCACAGGATAAGGAGAATGATCTCATTACTATGAGAGGTTGAGCAAGCTAATGACAGCTCTATTGTACTTCTGGAAGCCTAGATAAATTAGGATAGAAACACTATACACACAGTGGCGTAACTAATGCGGTAGCAGCCATAGCGGCAGCTACGGGGCCCGCGGCTTGAGAGAGCCCGTGCCGCCAGCCGACACGCCCCCCCCATATGCCCGGTGGCGCCGCTAGAAGCCGTTATGGGTGCTACAGCGGTAGCACCGCTACTACGAGGCCCACGCCACCGAGCCTCCAACAAGTATGGGCCGGGTGACACAGGCCCTCTCATGCCCGTAGGCGTCGCTAGCACCGGAGGGGGGCCCGTGGCTAGCGACAGCCAAATACATGCATTAGCCCGACCAATGACTCGCCCCGCCAATCAGCGCCTTTCATCGCGCCTCTTCCGTGCTTGAAAGACACTGATTGATGGGGCATGTCATTCTGCCCCGTTAATCAGGGTCATTGAACGACGCGTCGTCCAGCTCCAGCAGACCTGCTCAGAAGAGAGCAGATCTGCATTGCCATCGGACGGCGCGGAAACGGGATCATGTGAGTATGTAACAATTTTTGTTTTGTTCTAATAAAACTGTGAGTGGCATTATCTATAGTGGGGGTTCTATCTACAGGGGGGTTGTCTCTATGTGGGCCACTATATAGGGGGTCTATATGTGTGGCACTATCTACAGGGGGGTCTATATGTGGGGATGTGGGCCACTTTATACATTGGGGTCTATATGTGGGCCGCTATACACAGGGGTGGTGTAAAGGATCTGCCAGACACAGCTTCTGTGTCGACGCCCGTGGGTAATCACTCTGCACCTGCTCCTAAGTCTGAGAGAGTGACACGATCTTCTACCAGTCAGGCTGGGAGGCTGAGGAGTGGGAGAGCCTATCACAGCCTGGCCAGACGGAGCTAGCTCCCGCCCTCGGTCAATTTATACCTGCATTTCCTGCTCCTCCTTTGCCTGTGATTCTTTTCTGTTTCCTGGCTCTGCTGCTCCTGCTATGATTATTGACCTTGCTTCATTTTTGACCCTGGCTTTACTAACTACGCTCCTGCTCTGCGATTTGTACCTCATGCACTGGTTTTACTCGGCTTGTTCACTACTCTTGTTGCTCACTGTGTTGCCATGGGCAACTGCCCCATTTCCCTTAGCTTCTGTGTACCCTTGTCTGTTTGTCTGTCGTGCACTTATTGAGCGTAGGGACAATCGCCCAGTTGAACGCCGTCGCCTAGGACGGGCCGTTGCAAGTAGGCAGGGACTGAGTGGCGGGTAGATTAGGGCTCACCTGTCTGTCTCCCTACCCCGTCATTACAGGTGGTCTATATGTGAGACACTATCTACAGGGGGGTCTATATATGGGCCACTATCTACAGGGGGTCTATATGTGGGGCACTATATACAGGGGGAGCTATATGTGAGACACTATGAAGGGGTGGGCTATATGTAGAGCACTATCTATAGGGGAGCTATTTTTAGGGCACTTTCTATAGGGGTGGGCTATATGTGGGACACTATGTACAGGGGTGGGTTAACTGTGGGGCACTAGCTACAGGGGTGGGCTATATGTGGTACACTATATACAGGGGGGGCTATATGTGAGACACTATCTACAGAGGTGGGCTATACGTGGAGCACTATCTATAGGGGAAGCTATATGTAGGGCAGCACGGTGATTCCGTGGTTATCACTATTGCCTTGCAGCTCTGGAGTCCATTTGTGGGCACTATCTACAGAGGGTTGTATGTAGGGCACTATCTACAGAGGCTCTATGGGGGTCACTATCTATAGGGGGCTATGGGGGCACTATCTACAGGGGGCACTGTGTGTGTGTGTGTGTGTGTGTGTGTGTGTGTGTGTGTGTGTGTGTGTGTGTGTGTGTGTGTGTGTGTGTGTGTATGGTACTATTATAATCAGGGACACAGTGTATTATATTTAGAGGTGCTGAGAATTTTAACTTCGTTTTATAGGTGCAGAAATGTTTTAAAAGTGAGAAGCTGAAGACATCTGAGATGAAAACTTCAGAAATGGGTCATGGCCAGTAGAAATCCATCATAGAGGTCTGGACCGGAGGGAGAAGAAAAGAACTAGAATCTGAGACGTCACCGGAGAGTCACTTAATGTAAATATTTATTCTGCCTCTAATCAGCAATGTAGTCACTGTATGATCTGCAGCGAGATGATAGTGGTATGATTTCTTTTTGGGGTGAAACAGTAACTCCCAGCATATCCTTACCATTGTTCGGGCCATGCTGGGAGCTGTAGTTTTACGCCATACAAACCTATACGTCAGGGGTGGCACTAAATTGAGCTGTATTTGTTCTGGTGCTGTATATATGTATTGAGCTTGGTTCTGATGCTGTATGTAAGTACTGAGCTTTGTTCTGGTGCTGTATATACGTATGACATTGGTTTTGGTGGTATATATGTAATGAGTTTGGTTCTGGGGATGTATATATGTACTGAGCTTGGTTCTCGTATTGTGTGTGTGTGTATATATATATATATATATATATATATATATATATATATATATATATATATATATATGAACACTACCGTTCAAAAGTTTAGGGTCACTTAGAAATTTCCTTATTTTTGAAAGAAAAGCACAGTTTTTTTCAATGAAGATAACATTAAATTAATCAGAAATACACTCTATACATTGTTAATGTGCTAAATGACTATTCTAGCTGCAAACATCTGGTTTTTAATGCAATATCTACATAGGTGTATAGAGGCCCATTTCCAGCAACCATCACTCCAGTGTTCTAATGGTACATTGTGTTTGCTAACTGTGTTAGAAGGCTAATGGATGATTAGAAAACCCTTGAAAACCCTTGTTCAATTATGTTAGCACCGCTGTAAACAGTTTTGCTGTTTAGAGGAGCTATAAAACTGACCTTCCTTTGAGCTAGTTGAGAATCTGGAGCATTACATTTGTGGGTTCGATTAAACTCTCAAAATGGCTAGAAAAAGAGAGCTTTCATGTGAAACTCGATAGTCTATTCTTGTTCTTAGAAATGAAGGCTATTCCATGCGAGAAATTGCCAAGAAACTGAAGATTTCCTACAAAGGTGTGTACTACTCCCTTCAGAGGGCAGCACACACAGGCTCTAACCAGAGTAGAAAGAGAAGTGGGAGGCCCCGCTGCACAACTGAGCAACAAGACAAGTACATTAGAGTCTCTAGTTTGAGAAATAGATGCCTCACAGGTCCTCAACTGGCAGCTTCATTAAATAGTACCCGCAAAACGCCAGTGTCAACGTCTACAGTGAAGAGGCGACTCCGGGATGCTGGCCTTCAGGGCAGAGTGGCAAAGAAAAAGCCATATCTGCGACTGGCTATTAAAAGTAAAAGATTAATATGGGCAAAAGCACACAGACATTGGACAGAGGAAGATTGGAAAAAAGTGTTATGGACAGACGAATCGAAGTTTGAGGTGTTTGGATCACACAGAAGAACATTTGTGAGACGTAGAACAACTGAAAAGATGCTGGAAGAGTGCCTGACGCCATCTGTCAAGCATGGTGGAGGTAATGTGATGGTCTGGGGTTGCTTTGGTGCTGGTAAAGTGGGAGATTTGTACAAGGTAAAAGGGATTTTGAATAAGGAAGGCTATCACTCCATTTTGCAACGCCATGCCATACCCTGTGGACAGCGCTTGATTGGAGCCAATTTCATCCTACAACAGGACAATGACCCAAAGCACACCTACAAATTATGCAAGAATCTTTTAGGGAAGAAGCAGGCAGCTGGTATTCTATCTGTTATGGAGTGGCCAGCGTAGTCACCAGATCTCAACCCCATAGAGATGTTATGGGAGCAGCTTGACCCAATGGTACGCAAGAAGTGCCCATCAAGCCAATCCAACTTGTGGGAGGGGCTTCTGGAAGCATGGGGTGAAATTTCTCCCGATTACCTCAGCAAATTAACAGCTAGAATGACAAAGGTCTGCAATGCTGTAATTGTTGCAAATGGAGCATTCTTTGACGAAAGCAAAGTTTGAAGGAGAAAATTATTATTTCAAATAAAAATCATTATTTCTAACCTTGTCAATGTCTTGACTATATTTTATAGTAATTTTGCAACTCATTTGATAAATATAAGTGTGAGTTTTCATGGAAAACACAAAATTATCTGGGTGACCCCAAACTTTTGAGCGGTAGTTTATATATATATATATATATATATATATATATATATATATATATATATATATATGCTGAGGTTGGTTCTGGTGCTGTATTTATGTACTGAGGTTGGTTCTAGTGCTGTATTTATGTACTGAGCATGGTTCTAGTGCTGTATTTATGTACTGAGCATGGTTCTGGTACTGTATATATGTCAGAGCTTGGTTCTGGATCTGTAACTATGTAGGATATATTTATAATAACAAAATTGCAGGGCAGATGGAATTGTTCTCAATTTATTGTATATTTAATGGGAATCTGTCTGGTAGTTTTAACCCCTTGAACCGCCACCATGCATGACCTGACAATATTTCCCCTGTATGTTTTTTTCAGATGCAGCAAAATCTTTAAAATCCACTTTTAAAACTGTGCACACTATATGCTAATTACTCATTAAAGGGTCATGGGGCGGTGCCGCTATCTTGAAGAGTCACATAGTCCTGCCTCCAAACCCACCTTTCCATGTTCGATTGACATCCCCCTGGCTGATACAACTTTCTCGAATGGCCATTGCCCTGTGGCACTATTCACAAGGGGGGGGGGGCTGTTTGTCACTATACACAAGGGGGAGCTGTGTGGCACTATACACAAGGGGAAGCTGTGTGGCACCATACACATGGGGGAACTGTATGGCAGTATTTACAAGGGGGAGGGTTGTGGCTCTATCTACAGGGGGCTGAGTGTGGCACAATCTACAGGGGTGTGTGTGTGTGGCAAAGGGGGGGCTGTGCTGCACTATCTACTAAGGGGGGTTGTGTGGCACTATATACAAGGGAGGGGGGCTGTGTGGCACTATATACAGTGGGAGCTGTATAGCGCTATATACAGTGGGGGCATTATGGCAATATCTACAGGAGGGCTGTATGGCACTATCTACAAGGAGGAGGTGGGGGCGCTATCTACAAATGAGGTGTGACACTGCCTATAGGCGGGGCTATATAGCACTGTCTACAGGGGGGCTGTATGGCACATTCTACAGGGGGCACTATTTATAAGGGGGGCTGCTTGTGGCACCTGGGGGGGAGGGCCCGGTCAAGAGTTTGCTATGTGGCCCAGTCTTTCCTAGTTACACCCCTGTATACACATATAGGCTCTGTATGCATCGCCCCTGGTCTCTGGGTAGGGGTCTGTACATCACTTCCCGAAGACTGAAAACATCTATGTGATTTCTCTGTCAATTGACTCTTATTCATTTCAGCTGCCATATAGCGAACATATCCTGCTGTATTGACTAGACAGAAAGTAAGGAGGGAATAGTGTGTCTCCAATATGGCCATCCCCAGTGACGGTTTTCCAAACAAAACAAAAAAATCACTACAGTGTTAAAAATAAAACAACTTATTATTTATCATCTACACTGACTTGTGAAAGTATTCATTCCCCACCTTGGTGATTTTCCTGTTTTGTCGCATTACAATCTGGCGTTGAATTTGATTTTAAATGAGATTTCACGTAATGGACAAGGCACCGTTTAGGGATTTTTAACATGCGTTAGTTAAACGGCTATTACTTTTTATTTGTTTGGCTAGCGATGTGATTTTAGCAATGTTTGTTTGTGTTAAATGTAGGTTTCTTTTCTTCTAACTTTTACACACATAATTTTGTCTGTTTTAGTTATTTTTCAGTTGATTATTTCTTAATAAGATTTGTCTACCGTAAATTTTGATATGTTATGTCATGACCAGTGGGTTGAGCGGACCCTCTAGGCTACTCCGCCAGATTTGCATACCTGCTGGCCAAACAGAAGCTAAGCAGGCAGTGACAAATGGTACCTTGGAAGTAGGTGGATTCAGGCTGGAGCAGATTGTGCGGGATTGCTGGAAGCAGACTGTGCCGGATTACTGGAAGCAGGCTGAGCTGGGTAGCTGGAAGCAGGCTGAGCTGGGTAGCTGGAAGCATGCTGAGCTTGTTAGCTGGAAGCCGGCTGTGCCGGATTACTGGAAGCAGGCTGTGTCAGATAGCTGGAAGCAGACTGTGTCAGGTAGCTGGAAGAGGTACGCTGGATGTGGTACACTGGACACTAGACTCAGGATACTGGACCTCTGCAGGAATACTTGGAAATACAACATTGCTCAGGCACTGGAACACTTTTCAGACTTTCTATTATAGTACTGGAAATGAAGGGATAGGCTGTGAAAACTTTACTGGTGCACTGGGACTTTTAGAGGTTAGCGTGCGAGCGTGGACCCTAGGGGCAGAGCCTGCCCTGATCGTGTCCCTGTGGTGGAGGCAGGCACCAGCAAGCACAGTTGAGTGCAACATGTTACATGTCTATTGTAGGGTAATTGGGTCAGGGCTAGTGTAGGACCATGATTAGTGGGGGAGCGCTTTATTTTGCGGAAGGGGCGTATTTTATGAGTAATTTTTATTTATTTATTCTTACTTTTTATTATTATGGTCTGTCCAGCAAAAAGACTTTTTAACTGTAACTATCACTGTTAGGACTGTGCTGGGTCTAGTTAGACCCAGCAGCAGTCTTCTATTACCAGAATTCCGGCCACCATTTGACGACTCACATGACTACCAGGATCAGTAGGGGCCGCAGCCTCTATTCTATACACAGTGCTGATTGAGTATTGCGTACGTGAGTACAGAGAAAACATAGTTACATAATTAGTATGGTTGAAAACAGACATATGTCCATCAAGTTCAACCAAGGGATAGGAGAAAGGGAAGGGATGTGAGAAACTATAGAACTTTGTTTTACCCCTATTGATACAGAGAAAGGTTTAAAAAAAAAATTAAAAAAAAAAGGTGGCATTTTGTAAAGCCATCTACTGTCCCTGCTGTGACCAGCTCCTGCGGTAGGCTATTCCACAGATTCTCAGTTATAATGGTAAAGAAGGGTTGTCGCCTCTGGAGATTGAACATTTTTTACACCAGACGGAGAGAGTGCCTCCTTGTCTTTTGAGTGGATTTTACATGAAACAGGTTTTCACTATATTTCTTGTATGGCCATTCATATATTTATATAAGTTAATCATGTCCCCCCTTAGTCGTCTCTTTTCAAGGCTACATCTTTCCTAATAACTAAGATCCTCCAATCCCCTTATTAGTTTAGCAATACAGACTGCAGCGATGGCAGGCTCGTAGGGGACCTTGGAAGCTGGCAGACACCAGGCGTGGTGAAATACAGCAGGCGTAGTGTACGACAAAACACGACTCCCACTCTATATGGCACAGGAACAAGGTAGAACGAGATACAGGTAACAGGAACGGGAACACTGGGAGCTGGAAAACACTAAGGGACCATTTGCAAAGACTAACACAGGTAAACACAACAAAGCTCAGGCAATGAAGGAAGGGGCAGGGCACTTCTTATAGTCCAGGGTTATCATGGGAGAAATCAGTCAATCTAAAACATGTGTGTGCTCTGGCCCATTAAGGCCGGGAATTAGCTCGATCACGCACCCTAGTGGTCACTGCAGGACAGGACGGCTGCATGTGCTGGCATCTCTGGGGAGGAAGACGTCTGCAGGATGATAGGAGTCTGCGGTCTGCGACCGTGGATGATACACCTGAGTTCATGCTTCTTTTAATACACGACAATATTTGCTGGCCTTAGAAGCAGCTGATTGACATTGCATGCTGTTATTTAGTTTATGATCTACAAGCACACCCAGATCCTACTCAACAAGTGATTCTCCCAGTTTAACTCCCCCTAGGACATATGGTGCATGCAGATTATAAGTACCCAGCTACATGACTTTACTAAATCAACCTCATTTGCCGAGTCAATGCCCAAACACTCAGTGTGTCCAAATCGGCTTGTAATTTATGAACATCTCCCATAGATTGAACTATGCTACAAGACAAATGCGATGCAAATCACTTCTGTCATATCTCCAGGGTCCCTGGCAGTCTCTGACTGCCAGGCACCCAACATTCATCTGCCAACTCACTTGGGCAGCAAGCTTAAACACTTGCCGTATAGATAGAGTGGGTCATCCTTAACTGGCTAAAGAGGTTTTCCCACAATTAACATTTATCACCTATCCACTAAATAAGTGATAAATGTATGATAACTGGGGGCCCCACCACTGGGACCCCTATCGACCCCTAAAACAGGAATCTTGATGCCCCCATCCCTCCTCACTGCACGATCGCAGTGCTCGGAAATTTCCGCCGTCCCCATAGACAATGAATGGAGCCACTCCATTAAAAATACTTCTCAGCGACTGAAAAACTGGTCAGGATTGTAGAAAAAAACAGTCTACCATAGATTTGAGACTGGGACAGAGGTTCACCTTGCAGCAGGTCAATGACCCTAAACATATGGCTAAAACTACACTGGAGTGGTTTAAAAGGAAACATATAAATGTCTTAGAAAGGTTGACACAAAGCCCAGACCTCAATACAATTGAGAATCTGTGGCATGACTTGAAGACTGCAGTATGCCAACGCAAACCATCTAATAAAGACATAGCCCAAGACACTTGCATCTGTAATTGCAGCAAAAAGGGGCTCCAGTTTTCAACTGTGAACACATATGCACATTAAAGTTCTCTGTTTTTTATCTGCATTATTGTTTGTGTCACAGTAAAAAAATATTTTGCACCTTCAAAAACTGGCGGTTTAAGTACACCATAGGCCCTGGGTTGTTCCCCAAACTTAAACCCCCCTTCCGCGCCGTTCATATAGTTAACACTAACTTTCTGTGCGAGCATTGACAAATGGGTGTTACAATTCCCCTTGTCAAAGGGCTGTGTCCCTACATACTGAAAGGCTTTTTGTTTAATGCAAGGATTTCCTATAACAGACATGTCAGGAGAGGTGACAGATTCTCTATAAATCCGTGGCAATATTTAGAGGAAAAAGACATGGACCGCACAATCCACAATGTATACGTTGATCTGAGCCGCTAGGCATAATTTCTAAACATGAACATGAGGTTCTTAGTTAACATTTTGATCAAACTGTATAAGCCCACTTGCCACTACACAGCGACATCTTTTAAAGTGAGTCCCTACTCTAGCGGTTGCAGCACCGCATGGCGGCCACCGCCAACGCAGAATCGCATGTAGCCCAGAGCCAGGGAGGCTTGGCACGGTCTGATGGCATGGCTGCTTTTGGGCCCCTGGGTTGCTCCCTTTGCAGGAGCTGTGCTGCGGTGGTGGTGGCTGCCATGTGGTGCTGCAACCGCTAGAGTAGGGACCCACTTTAAAAGAGGTCGCCATGTAGTGGCAAGTGGACTTATAAAGTTTGATCAAAATATTAACTAAGAACCTCATGTACATGTTTAGAAATTATGCCTATCGGCTCAGATCAACGTATACATTGTGGATTGCGCGGTCCATGTCTTTTTCTTTCTTTTCCATCCAGTCCAGACCTCATGATGACTTTTTCCAACCATGACCCATTTCTGCAGAATTTGTCACTAAGATGTCTTCAGCTCCTTACTTTTCCAACATTTCTGCACCTATAAACGAAGATAAAATTCTCTTGACGCCAAACATTATGCCCCTAAATATAATAACACCATACACTGCGCCCCTGAATACAATTGTGTGAAACACTATAAAGTAAAGCATCGCACACACACACACACACACACACACACACAGACACGCACACACACAGACACACACACACACACACAAACACACACACACAGTGCCCCCTTTAGATAGTGCCACTCAAAGTGCCCCTTGTAGAATGTGACACTCTCAGTGCCCCCTGTCAAAAGTGCTACTAACAATGGCCCCTGTACATAGCACCACTCACAGTGTCCCCTGTAGTAAGTGCCCCTTATAGAGCCCCCTGTAGATAGTGCCACACACAGTGCTCCTTGTAGATAGTGCCATTCACATTGCCCGCATAGCAGATAGTGATAGTAGATAGTAGCGCCTGATATAGAGCCCTCGTAGATAGTGCCACTCATAGAACCCCCTGTAGATATTGCCATTCACAATGCCTACTGAAAAAAAACATTAACATTACATACTCACTTGCCCCGGACCCGCTCTGTCCTCAAGTGATGAAGGCCTCTTCTTTTCTAAACAGGCCAGATACAACAGACCAACGCAAGCTGCATCCATTGGTAAACCGTGAAATGGCGGGGCAGGGAACTGATACTTCCCGTGCCCTGCCAGCGCTAGACTGACCAATTGTATCCATGTTCTAAGGATGTGGATACAATTGAATGAAGGGGGGGGGGGAGCAGGATCTGGGTCCTGCTATTTTGAATTGGCTATAATTTTAACAACCAGTTAGGGAGAACCCACCTTATCCCACCTCTGCTGCAGGTCCTTTTGCAGGATATACACAATGCAGTTTAGTCCCATTTTTTTTGGCTGAGATTCGCAGCAAAAAATATGACAGAGCTGAAATGTTCTTTTACCTCAGGCCCCGGACGGCCACCCCAAATGCCCTAATGGTGATCCGACATTGCCTTTAAAGTGGTAAGCATGTTGTGTAAATCAAATGATACAAACTCTGTGTTGTGTGTATGTGTTTGCGTGTCTTTGAAATGTGTGTGTGTAGTGTGTTTATTTGCGCTGTGTGTGTGCATGTGTAATATGTCCAGATGGAGCCATCTTTATTTTGACTCTTAACTCCTTAAATACACTATGGCAAGAAAGGTTTTACCTATAGAAGGACGGCTAGGAAAAAGAACATGGCAGCACTGCTTAAGTTTGCAAAATTGCACCTGAACATAGCACAACAGTTTTTGAATAATTGGGATAATATATATTAAAAGATTTACACCAGTTTTCTATGTAAAAGAAAAAGTAGCACATTTTATATAAGCATGTCTCCTTGGTTGGGGGTTTTGGGATATGGGTAGACCAGTAATGGCTAAGTAAAGAGGTTCTGTTGTTCTGTCGGGCGCAACTTACAGGGGGGGCGCCAGCGCCACCTCTTCCTGCACTATAATTGTACCTGTGTCTATAGGACACAGGTACAATTAGAAGCAATGAATGACCGGGCACGTTCCGTGCCCGGCTATTCAGGGCTTTTGCATCAGTGAAGCGACTGGTACCTTTTGTACCAGTGAAGCTTCCGTCGATGAAAGGCGCTGAGTGACAGGGAAAGCCATCCTGCCCAGCCAATCAGCGCCTTTCATAGACGCTGCGTTTAACCCCCAGGAGACCTGCGCAGAAGAGAGCAGGTCTCCATGGCTGCCGGACGGCGTGGGAGCGGGATTAAGGTGAGTTTGAATATTTTTTTTTAATTGTAATAAAAGTGTGTGGCATTATCTACAGGGGAGCCTTTATCTACGGGGGGTACTTTATCTACGGGGGGGAGTGCTTTATCTACGGGGGTGGACTTTATCTATGGGGGGGACGTTAACTACGGGGGGGGCTTTGTCTACACAGGGGGGGTGACTTTATCTACAAGGGGGACTTTATCTACGGGGGGGGGCTTTATCTACACGTGGGGGGCTTTATCTACAGGGGGGTGTCTATCTACAGTGGGGGCTATATACTGGGGTGGGCTATCTATGGAGCACCATATACAGGGGTGGGCTATAGTTACAGGGGGGGGCTATATAGTATATAGCCCCCCTGAAGATATAGCCCACCCCTGTATTTAGTGCTCCATAGATCGCCCACCCCTGTATATAGCCCACCCCTGTAGATATAGCCCACCCCTGTAGATATAGCCCACCCCTGTAGATATAGTCCCCCTGTAGATATAGCCCACCCCTGTATATAGTATCCCACAAATAGCTCCCCCTATAGTGCGCCACAGAAAGCCCACCCCTATATATAGCCCCCCTGTACATATAGTCCACCCCTGTATATAGTGCTCCACAGATAGCCCACCCCTGTATATAGTATATACAGGGGTGGGATATCTGTGGAGCACTATATACAGGGGTGGACTATCTAGTGGAGCACTATATACAGGGGTGGACTATCTAGTGGAGCACTATATACAGGGGTGGACTATATGTACAGGGGGGCTATATACAGGGGTGGGCTATATGGGGGCACTAACTACAGGGGTCACGGTGTGTGTGGGACACGGTGTATGTTGCTATTATAATTATAGGTGCAATGTATGGCGCTATTATATTTAGGGGCGTAGTGTGTGGCATAATGAGAACTTTATCTTTATTTATAGGTGCAGAAATGTTTGAAAAGTGAGAAGCTGAAGACATGTGAGCGGCAAACTGCAGAAATGGTCTGTGACCGGGAAAAGTTATCATAGAGGTCTGGACCGGATGGAGAAAAAGAACTAGAATCTGAGACGTCACCGGTGAGTCACTTAATGTAAATGTTTATTCTGCCTCTAATCAGCACTGTAGTCACTGTATGATCTGCAGTGAGATGATGGCTGGTATGATTATGATATGATTTATTTTTTGTGAAACAGCAACTCCCAGCATATCCTTATCATTGTTCGGGCCATGCTGGGAGCTGTAGTTTTACGCCGTACAAACCTGTACAGCAGGGGTTGCACTAAATTGAGCTGTATTTGTGCTGGTGCTGTATATATGTACTGAGCTTGGTTCTGGGGCTGTATTTATGTACTGAGCTTGGTTCTGGTGTTGTGTATAGAACCATATTGCTTGTAAAATGTACAAATGTTTTTATGCTCGCGTTACATAAAAAGAAATGACACGTCGATTGGTGAAGAAAACAAACATAGTGAGGGGGAAGGAGATGTCGAGAAAGAGGTTGGGGGGGGGGGGGGGTCGCCAAACTGAATCTTTGCCCCGGGTGCTGGAGAACCTAACTGCGCCTCTGGGCGGGTGGAAGGAGTTAGTGGTTGTTTTTTTTTCATGTTTTTTCTCCCTTCCACCAGAATATGGTCAAGCGAAACGTTTAACATATGTATTTGTAGATATTGGTGTGGAATGTGAGAGGCCAAAGTGACAGAAATAAAAGGGTGACTCTTTTTAAGGTGATAAGGTACCACCTGCCCAGGGTAATTTGCCTCTTCGAAACACATCTCATACAAGAAAGAGTTAAAATGTTGCAGAGAAATTGGATAGGGGAAGAATACGACTCAGTCTACTTTGTATACTCAAGAGGGGTGAGTGCTCTGCATCAGAGGCGTAGCTAGGTTCTCCTGCACCCGGGGCAAAGATTCAGATTGGCGCCCCCCCCCCCAACTTATTTCTCGACATCTCCTTCCCCCTCGCTGTGTTTTCTTTCCCTACCAATCAATGAGATGTAATTTTTTGTTCACAATTTTTTTAATGTAACTTGAGTATAAAAACATTTCTACATTTTACAAGCAATATAGTTCTATAATGTAATTAACATAAAAATAAATTAAGAAAATAAATGAAAGAGGCCACACACAGCCCCCTGTAGATCGCGCCACACACAGCCCCCCTTGTAAATAGTGCCAAACAGCCCCCTTGTAGATAGTGCCACACACAGCCCGCTGCCCCTTTGTAAATAGCGCCACACTCCCCCCCCTTTTAAATAGCGCCACACTCCCACCCCTTGTACTTAGCGCCACACTGTGAACAGACCGGTGAGCGCTAGCCTACCGCTACCACTCTCCGCTCTGCCTGGTGTGACTTACCGGAGGAGCCGAGGAGGTCATTCGGCGCAGGCAGCGGCGGAGTTCCTTCTGACTAGGTTTGGTGACAGCCAGGGCCGGCCTTAGCTTGGATGGCGCCCTGTGCGGGACTCTCTATTGCCGCCCCCTACACAAACCAAAAATGAACCACATATATGGACACGCTGGAACATATATACTGTACATACATAAAGACAGATATTTAGACATACAGGCAAATATACATACACACATCTGGAATATAAACATACAGGTAAATATATATATATATATATATATATATATATATATATATATATATATATATATATATATATATATATATATACGTACAGATACCGGCATATAAATACACAGACAGGAACATATACAAATACATAAAAGACACAAATATACAAGCACAAAGACACATTCACAAACAGACCCATATATACGCACACAGGCACATATGTACACAGCACAGATAATGTAGATGTTACCTGCAGTCCTATGTAACACCACAGATAACACAGTGATAACTCTCTAAATACAGATAGTAGTGTTACCTGCAGTCCTATGTAACACCACTGCTAACACGGTGATAACTCTGATTACAGATAATGTAGTAGCTGTTGCCTGCAGTCCTATGTAACACCACAGATAACAGATTGTAGCAGAGCTGAGATTGTAATTCAGCACAAATACTATCTGTATTTAGAGAGTTATCACTGTGTTATCTGTGGTGTTACATAGAACTGCAGGTAACATCTACTACATTATCTGTACTCAGAGAGTTATCACTGTGTTATCTGTGGTGTTACATAGGACTGCAGGTAACATCTACTACATTATCTGTACTGTGTAGCAGAGCTGAGATTGTAATTTAGCACACAGTACAGATAATGTAGTAGTGTTACCTGCAGTCCTATGTAACACCACAGATAACACAGTGATATCTCTATGAGTACAGATAATGTAGTAATATTACCTGCAGTCCTATGTAACACCACAGATAACACAGAGATAACTCTCTGAGTAAAGATAATGTAGTAGATGTAAGAGACAAACACACACACACACACACACTCTCTCTCTATCACACACACACACACACACACACACAAACACTCTCTATTACACACACACACACACACACACACACACACACTCACACACACACACACACACTCTCTCTCTATTACACACACACACACACACACACACACACACACATATACACACACTCTCTCTATTACACACACACACACACACACACACACACACACACACACACTCTATTATATATATACACACAGACACTCACCATGTCTCCTTGCTGACAGGTCAGGACGGGCTGTGTGTGGGCGGAGCTTCCTCTCTGCTTCTCGGAAGAAGCAAAGAGCACAGAGCACAGGCAGATGCAGGGAAGCTGCAGCACGGGAGTGGACCTGCCCCTGACCTGAGTCATCTGACCTCATGTCACTGACGTGAGGTCAGGTGACTGGACTGGTCCACTCCCTGGCCGTCACAGACCCCAGTCAGAACACCGTAATGTCCTGGCTCTTCCTAAACTGCTGCAGGTGTCCGACATACGGGGCGTCTGTCAGCAGCGATCAGCTGCTCTTCGGCGCCCCCTTTCCCTATCCTCCGGGTTGCGCCCGGGGCACATGCCCCGCCTGCCCCCCCCCTAGCTACACCCCTGCTCTGCATGATAAAGCAGTGGAAGGAACAGTAAAGATGAGCAAAGTTGATAATACGGAGAGATATGTTTTCTTGCTCATGAAAATAGGGGGGGGGAAGATATTGTTTTGGCCTTTATTTTCATTCCACCTCCATATGCTCGTGCCCGCTCTTAAAGGGCCAGCGCACTCACCTGTAAAACAATCATCATTATCAACCACATGATTTCCTGGTCTATAAGAAGGCCTCAGCCCTTCTGATCCTTGCCTGATCGTTGTTACTTATTCCCAAGCCTGTCTTGCAAATGGTCCTTTAGTGTTTTCCATTCCAGTTGTTTCCCGTGCCTGTTACCTGTTCCTGTATCCCTTGCTGTGTTCTTGTTCCGGTGCCTACTAGTTGGAGTCGTGTCTACTGCACCTGCTGTTGCTTTGCCACGACCTGTGTCATCTGCCACATCCCGAGGGATTCGCCACGTCTGGCGCAACCTGCGGCACCTGCTGTCATCTGCCACGTCTGGCGTTACCTGCTGCACCCACCTCCATCCGTGCCAGAGCTGCGGCCACTGTCTGGACTATCCAGGTACCCTTGTGCGGGACTTTGTAATTCTGGGGTTCCTGTTGTTTGGCCAGCTGCCTCCCTGCTTCGGCGGTGCGGCCTAGTGGGTCCACATACCCACAAACCATGACCGTACGCTCAGGCCATGGACCCCGCTGGTCAACCTGAGACCTTGATGACACAAGCCATGCTGGCCGAGATTGAGGATCTTCAGTCACGGGAAGACCAACTCCTCCAGTCGGAGAACGCCATTGCCCATCGGTTGCTTGCTCCAACCACAGTCGTCACCGCACCCATTCCTGCTGTTCCTCCTGCTACACTTCCTGTATGTACCAGTGCCGACCCCCTATGCTTTTTGCTGCTACCTCCACGCTATGACGAAGACCCGAGGTCTTGCAGGGGATTTTTGAATCAGTGCCTGATCCACTTCAGACTTCATGCCAAGTCCTTCTCTTCGGATGACGTCAGGATCGCCTTTATCATCTCTCTCCTTACTGGCAAAGCCCTGGCATAGGCTAATCCTCTGTAGGAACATCAGGGACCAGAGACCCGTGACTTCCAGTGCTTCTTACGGACCTTCCGCTCAATTTTTGAGGAACCTGGGAGTTTCTTCGGCTGCTGCATCTCTGCTGATCCTACACCAGGGAGACCTCTCCATGGGCGAGTATGCTATTCAGTTCCGTATCCTGGCTGCTGAGATAACCTGGAACAACGAGGCTTCGGTGGCCACATTCTGGCAGGGACTGTCTTCGGGGATAAAGGACAAGCTGGCTGCTCGCGATCTGCCATCTACCCTGGACGATCTTATCTTACTCGCCACCCGGGTGTACATGAGGATCCGGGAGCGTTCCGAAGAGGTTCTCCGGGAGAGAGAACTTCCTAGGCTGGATTCTACTTTCCAGTAATCCTCCTCAGCCGTCCCACCAGAGGATACTATGCAGAGTAACCATGTCAAAGTGCCTTGGTCGTTGTCTGTTGCAGATCCATCCTGTCCAGCCTCCTCTACCTCAGTCATTGGCGGGACTGCCCCCCAGTTTGCTCAGTTTGCAGATGTTTTCAGCAAAAGGGAGGCTGAGACGCTGCCTCCACATCGGACTTATGACTGCCCCATTGAACTGGTTCCTAATGCCTCTCTTCCCCATAGCCGAGTATATCCTCTCTCCTTGCCAGAGTCTATGTCGGCCTATATCAAGGAGAATTTAGAGAGGGGTTTCATACGAAAGTCTTCCTCCCCGGCCAGGGCTGGATTCTTCTTCGTTAAAAAGAAAGACGTATCCCTTCGACCCTGCATTGACTACCATGGTCTCAACCAGATCACGGTCAACAACAAATACCTGCCACTTATATCCTAGCTGTTTGATCGCATACGAGGAGCCACATTTTTTTCTAAGCTAGACCTGCGGGGGGCTTATAACCTAATCCGGATTCGCCGGGGTGATGAATGGAAGATGGCATTTAACACCTGGGACGGGCACTATGAATACCTAGTGATGCCCTTCAGACTGTGTAACGCTCCCGCAGTGTTTCAGGAATTCATTAATGATATCTTCCGAGATCTCCTCTATGTCTGCATTGTTGTTTATCTCTGATATTTTGATTTTCTCCCCAGATGCGACGACTCATCGGAGGCATGTCCGTCAAGTGCTACTACGATTAAGAGAGAATCGTTTATACGCCAAGCTGGAGAAGTGCGTCTTTGAGAGGAGTTCTTTGCCCTTCCTGGGCTACATCATCTCGGATCAAGGTTTCAATATGGATCCTGAGAAAGTGAGAGCTGTCCTGGAGTGGCCACGTCATCAAGGCCTAAGGGCCATACAGCGGTTCCTGGGATTCGCCAATTTCTACCGGCAGTTTATTCCAAACTTCTCATCTCTGACGGCTCCCATCTCTACCCTTACCAAGAAGGGTGCGAACGCCAAGGTGTGGACTCCAGAGGCAGAGTCCGCATTTATTAGGCTCAAGGAAGCCTTCACTTCATCTTTAATCCTCCATCATCCTGACGTATCTCGGCAGTTCTCATTGGAGGTGGACGCTTCCTCTGTTGGTGCAGGTGCACTTCTGTTCCAGAGGAGCTCCAAAGGAAAGGCAGGAGTATGTGGCTACTACTCAAGACTTTTTTTTTCTGCTGAGCGAAATTACTCTATTGGAGATCAGGAGCTACTGGCCATAAAATTGGCTCTGGAGGAGTGGAGACATCCTCTAGAGGGCGCAGCTCACCCCATCCTGATCTACACCGACCACAAGAACCTTACCTACCTTTAGTCCGCTCAACGTCTCAATCCCTATCAAGCCAGGAGGTCGCTGTTCTTCACCCGTTTTCAATTTGGGCTCCACTACCGTCCCACTGACAAAAATGTGACGGCTGATGCCCTGTCCAGATCGTTTGAGATGGAAGACACGGTGGAGTCCCTTCAGACTATCATAGACACGTCCTGCATTGTTACTGCTAATCCTCTGAAGGTTAGAGACATCCCTCCGGGGAGGACGTTTGTTCGGTTGGCAGACAGGAGAAGAATTCTCCGCTGGGAATACAGTTCTAAACTGGCTGGGCACGCTGGTGTCCGTAATACCCGAGACCTGATTGCTTGTCACTTCTGGTGGCCCATGCTGCCCAAGGATGTTGTGGACTTTGTCTCTTCTTGCACGGTGTGCTTCTAACAAAGTTTCTCACTCCAAGCCTGCCGGCCTGCCTCAACCTACCTGTACCCAATGCCCACTGGCAGCACATTGCGATGGACTTTGTCACAGACCTTCCCCCCTCAGCAGGATGCAACACTGTCTGGGTGGTGGTGGACCGATTCCCTAAGATGGCACATTTTATCCCGCTGATCGGCCTACCGTCTGCTCCCCGACTAGCGAGTCTCTTCATTCAACACATCTTTCGCTTGCATGGCTTGCCTCCTTACATTATGTCCAACCGGGGGGGGGTGGGTTCAATTTACCTCAAAGTTCTGGAGAGCCCTCTGTAAACTCCGGTATATGAGATTGGACTTTTCCTCGTCCTATCACACCCAGTCCAATGGGCAAGTTGAGAGGGTCAACCAGATCATGGAGAATTATCTCCACCACTTCATCTCTTCACGGCATGATAATTGGGTACAGCTTCTTCCATGGGCCGAGTTCTCGTACAACAACCACACAAGTGAGTCCAACACTTCCACTCCATTTCACATTGTGTACAGTCAACATCCTAGAGTCCCTCTTACAGTGTCGACTACATCTCAGGTACCCGCTGCTGACTCTGCATTTCGGGACTTTCTGCAAATCTGGCAACAGACCCTGTCCTCTATTTTGCTGTCAGTCGATCGCATGAAGTGAAAAGCAGATACAAAGAGAAAAGAGCCGCTTCAGTATCTTCCGGGTACCAAAGTCTGGCTATCCTCACGGAACATTCGTTTGAAGATGCCTTCATACAAGTTTGCTCCCAGGTTCCTTGATGCTTTCGAGATTCTGCAACAAATAAACCCTGTCTCCTATAAGCTGCAGCTGCCTCCTACTCTCAGAATCCCCAACTCCATTCATGTGTCCCTCCTGAAACCTGTGGTCCTGAACCGCTACAGCAAGACTTCTAGTTCCACAGTTGCTCCCAGCGGTTCTTCTGATGTGTTCGAGGTGAGGGAGATCCTGGACTGCAAGAGGGTAGGGGGAAGGACTTTCTATTTGGTGGACTAGAGAGGGTTTGGTCCTGAGGAGAGGTCCTGGGAGCCGGAAGAGAACTTCAGTGCTCCTGCGCTCATTAAAAAATTCCTCTCTCGCTCTGGCCCCAAGAAGAGGGGGCGTAAGAGGGGGGATACTGTAGCATTCTATGCCACAGGCCGTTGGGTTTACTCACCTCCCGATGCCCGCAGCCATGGATCCGTGAGCGCTGGTCCCCATCCCCTTTCTAGGAGACGCCAGCGCTCACTTCCGCTCCGGTCTGCTGCGTCCCGTATGGTGCGTGCACACGCATGTGCCAGCTCTAAAGGGCCAGCGCGCGCACCTGTAAAACAATCATTATCAACCACATGATTTCCTGGTCTATAAGAAGGCCTCAGCCCTTCTGATCCTTGCCTGAGCGTTGTTAGTTATTCCCAAGTCTGTCTTGCAAATGGTCCCTTAGTGTTTCCCGTTCCAGTTGTTACCCGTACCCTGTTACCTGTTCCTGTATCCCGTGCTGTGTTCTTGTTCCGGTGCCTTCTTGTTGGAGTCGTGTCTACTGATCCTGCTGTTGCTTTGCCACGACCTGTGTCATCTGCCACGTCCTAAGGGATTCGCCACGTCTGGCGCAACCTGCGGCACCTACTGTCATCCGCCACGTCTGGCGTTACCTGCTGCACCCACCTCCATCCGTGCCAGAGCTGCGGCCACTGTCTGGACTATACAGGTACCCTTGTGCAGGACTTTGTAATTCTGGGGTTCCTGTTTGGCCAGCTGCCTCCCTGCTTCGGCGGTACGGCCTAGTGGGTCCACATACACACAAACCGTGACAATAACAAATTGTTTTTATTTGGTAAATGTAGATAATCACTGGAATATGGCGTGTTTCTTAAAATGTAACTTTTACTGTGCAAAAATTGTTTTCCCCCTAGAATTGTTTTCCTACCTGCACTACCGTGCATGCTTTACAGTGTCCACACTCATAGCAACCAGTGGTTTTCCTATCCAACCAGCAGCCTTCACTGCGACGGTTGGTTAAATGTCTATGCGTGACTTTATTCCCAGCACTCTTCCCTCTTCTGTACGTCACTTGGGCCAGAGGAGATAAGTCCTCACTAAGATCAGGGTCTATTTTTAAAATGTCCCAATGTTGTTCAAGAATCTTTTTGATCCCTCGGTTTGCTCTGTCGTAGGTCCCAATAAGTCTAATGGGTTGTTTTATCATTTCTTTTTTTCCGGGGGTAAGTAATGTTTCTGTCTTTTTTTTGTATTTGCCGTTTGATATCCTTATTTTTTTTTCATTTTAAGTGGATAGCCCTTTTCCGGAAATCTAATTTTTAGACCTTCAGCCTGTTCTCTAAATTCTTTGTTACTGGTACAGTTCCTTCTCAGGCGAAGATACTGCCCTTTTGGCATACCCCGTTTGAGGGGGTCCTGGTGATAACTTTCCCATCTGAGAAGGCTATTAGAGGCTGTCGGTTTTCTATAAATCGTCGTTTTTAGACCTCCTTCCCTGTTCTTAGCAATGAGTACATCTAGTAAGGGTAAGTTGTCCTCACTAGATTCAATGGTGAATTTAAAATTTATGTTATTATTATTGAGACTTTTAACATACTGTTCGAAATTCCCTTTGTCGCCTGCTCATAAGACAAACACGTCGTCTATATATCTAGACTACATTACGATGGGATAGTTCAGGGATAGTCGCTCATCGGTAAGCACCAGGGTCTTTTCCCACCAGCCCAGGAACAAGTTGGCATATGTGGGTGCACATGAATTACCCATAGCTGTGCTCCTGAGCTGATGGTAGAGACGCCCATTGAACAGGATATAATTCCTAGTTAATACAAATTGTACTAATTCTAGTATGAATGTGCTATGCTGAAGAAGGTAAGTTCATCTGGTGCTAAGGAAATGTTGGACTGCTATCAATCCCATTTTGTGGGGAATCGATGAGTACAGTGCCTCCACATCTTATCTTCCGAGTGTGATATCATTCCCCACAGTGAGATAATCGATTTTTGATAGTAGGTCCAGATTCATTAGATTCTTCACGACTAGGTTCTGAAAAATATCAATACTAAATAGGTCTCCAATTGGAGGCATTTTTAGACTTTTGGGTCTACATGTAGTAAAACGGACCCTCCCCTCGAGCTTTTTCATTCGCGGATAATAAGTCTGCTAGGTTTCTTGCATGTGGTAAGTCCAACATTGTTATGCCAAGTTCTTCACATTCCTTTCTATCTTTGTTCTTATGGAATTTATGCCATTTTAATTTTCTTGAGACTAAACTAATGTTCTTTACCAAGTTGAATACATCATAACTCGTGGTGGGTTCAAATGAAAGTCCTCTACTAAGTACTGCGATTTCCACACTCGTTAATATTTTAACCGATAGGTTTCCAACTGTCAATTTGGTGTCCCTCGACGCTGGCCATTTTTGTTCCGTAGCTGACATGGAAACCTCTGTCCATCTTTCTCTAAAAAAGGGGGAGTGGGTGCTTCGGCACTTCGGCGTTGTAATTGAATCTTTGTGGAGAGGGAGGACCTGAGTTTTTTGAGGTGGTTTCCCATTGTTGTTAAGGGTATTTGCCCCTATAGGCACCTCGCCTCCTAGTATATCTATGGTAATTTATACCCCTATATGTTTTGCTCTTGTTCGGGTAAGTTGACTCTCCTTCTGCAAACTTGGTTTCGTAGGAGGACTGTTCAGTTTCTGTTTTCTTTTTCCCTTTTTTCTCATCAGGAAAATAAACCCAGTTTTGCATGTCATAGCCGTACATTATTGTCTATACATTAATCTGTCAACCTTGGGCCCTTTGTTAGGTCAGTATTTGACCATTAGCCTGGTGATTGCGATGCATTAGGGTTAAATATCCAGGATAAGATCCCAGCCGAGAGTGTGATCAATCCCAGCCTCATTCCCGCTGGCGCCCAGGTTGTAACCGTGCATGTACGCGATCATGTAGGAATTACCTCCCACTTATGACACAATGTAGAACACAGCAGAGTATAACATTAGTGTACACAAGCCCTAAGTGTTGTAGCTTTATATATATATATATTTATATATATGTATATATCTAAATTAACAATCAAAATTTACAACATACCTTTCAGTGCGACGTTGAAAGTGGTACTGTCCCATAGGCACATCCTGTAAAAAATAGAATTAAAATACTGAAAAAAAATATACTGTTATATGATAGTTAGTTTAATACACCAACAATTAATAAATGTAAACAATGTGCAACCCAGCCAATAATTTTGGTCTTAAAGGAGTCTACTCCCCTAAAATTTTTATTGAATACTCATAAGATAAGTGTAAAAAATGTTAGACTGGTGAGGTCTAAATGCTATGGAACATGAAGTCAGGGTCCCATGTTCTTCTTATTCTCTATGATCAGGCTGGGAGGCATCATCACCAACAGACTTGTATGGACAAAGAGGGAAAGGGAAACCTAGGAAACTGTGGAAAATCAGTAAGGTGAGTATATATATTTTTTCTAACAAATGTTTTTCATTAAAATATTTTTCATTTTTACATTTTACAAATAAACATGTAATAATGAACAGGGGGAACTAAAAGTGATGTTGCAGCATAAAGTTTACAGAAATATACTATAGGGTTCGAGTCTCTTGAAATTGACTTGGAGCAGAGGGATCATGATGGAGAGGTTTAGTTTTGTTGATAGTCCCTCCAAAATTAAAAAGAATAAAAAACATTGGGTCATCTGAGAGAATTGCGGGTTAACGTCTGCGTTCACGATGTGGACAGAGTCTCTGAAAAGACAACAATGTTTCTAATGTCACCTAATCATGACTGACTAGGCTTAAAAAGTAGGTCTATTTTTAGAACAATACCATAAGAAAGAGCCAACATCTCTATGTTCAACAGCCTAATCATTTTAAAAAAATTAAGGAAGGGGAAAAAAGGGAAGGGGTAGGGAAGGAGAGGAAAAGACCATGGGTCCCTGTGTGCTCCACAAATAGGCACCGTTAAGTAGATAAATAGCAGGTTAAATAGGAGGGTTGCCCCTCAATTCTTGTTCCAAATACCAAGTAGTTAGCTCGAAAGCATGTTTTAAGTTTGTCTTGGATCCTAGGAGGGAGCGTAGCTATTAAACTTTCTCATATAATAAAAATTCCCCTACTTGCATTTCTTTAAGAATAGCAGCCAACACCCGATCCATCCTGATTAGGAAGGACAACTTTTCTAAGAACAGTTTGCGAGAAGAGCATGAGGGGAAAATCAGGTCTTCAGGATGGCTTTCCTTGCTGCCGCAGAGACCAGATAAAGACGTTTTCTGGATTCACTGGTGCATTGATATTTTTTAGAGTCTACCCAACCAAATATTCCCCACTGTGTATCAAAAGGTACAAAATGATTCAGGTGAGTTTGGCTGTACCGTCTAATAACTAAGCGAGAATTCCTGGATCACTCCACACCACCACAGGCAATGGGTTATATCTGCTCACAGAGCCCTGAATTTAAAACAGGCATCAGTAGGATATATACTCATTCTCCAACCTATAGTTGGTGTGACATGGGATCTGTGAAAGATTCTCAAGGTCATTACTGCATATTTGAGGGAAGAGTTTAAACAGACTATTCCAGGATAGTCAGTATGTTAGCTAAATCAATGACATAAAAAGTCAGTTTGAAATCTGAGGGATTAGTGGTAGTGGTACTGTAGTCAATTGAGGTATAGAAAAGCAGAGATTTGTGCCCTAGTGGTTGATTTAAGGATGGCATTGAAGACCTGGTCCCATTCAAGGCCCGGAAGGGTATGTTTGCATTTGTGAATATAGCTGGTTTTGCTGGTATGTAAGCAAATAATGGGAATGGTGTGTCTGGATAACAGGACTTGAGATTCTGTAGCATATGGGATGATTTAGAAGTGAAATAAATTAGATGACAAAGAGAGAGGATTCTTTCCTTATGCCATATTTTAAATATGGTGTCGGGGTGTCCGTTCTGAAACTCTAAGTTGCCTAACAGGGTTTTGCACAGGAAGTGAGTAGATTCAAGGTTTTTGAGCATTCTGGTTTTCCGCCAAGTATGCAATATTATTATCAAAAGGGGATCTCTCTTATGGAAGGGTGTAGAGTCGAGTTAAGTAGGGAGTGACCTCTGAGGAAAGGAGTTTAAAATATTTGCCTGGGAAGCCATCAGGACCACGTTTTTTTTAATCGGGGATAAACTTATTGCTTGTTTCCCCTCCTCCAAGATGTCTTGTTCTAGATATGTTTTTATGTCATTGACGATCAAATCCCTTGGAGGGGCTCTGTACAGGTTTTCATAATAATCGCAAAGGGTTTTTATTATTTTATCTTTGTCCCAGTGCAGGGTTCCGTGGTTGGGATCTTTTAATGAGGGATAGGTCACCTGTTACTTAGTGGATAAGTAAGGTGAGCTAATAGAGAGTCCCCTTTTATTTTCCCAGTGGTAATATTTGTTCTGGGTAGCAGAATGGTGCCTGACCCTAAACATAAGTATTAAAAATCTTGCTTCTGTGTGTAACGTCTGAATTCTGGAAGTGTGTTTTGTGGTGGTTTTGATGACAAGACCTCGTAGCAAGTCCTTGGACATGGTCCATAGGAGCAAAATATCCTCCCGATGTTGGATGTTATCATCAATAGGAATCTGAGTTGGAATATGGCAGGTATTTTCAAAATAGAATGGCTAACCCCCTGCTTTTAATGGAGTAGGAGACCTTAAGAAAGTAGTCCAACCAGGTTGCATGTTTGGATGGATGCTCATCATTTGCTGAAGGATACTACATCTGGTTTTAATACTTTTAATATGGGTCATGATTTTTTCATTTTCACAGGTGAGTTTAAACCTGCCACATTTCATTAAATCATATGTATACTTGAGGGAGTGTGATAGGTGTCGGCGTCAAGTGTGTTATTAGTACTCATCCATTTTTTCGTAAAAGCTGCAGCAAAAGTCAGATGAGTTGGGTGGTACTCTCCCATCGAGCAGGATGAACTGTCAGCAGATGTGAAAACCTCAGTAACAGGGACCCATGGGCAAGGGAAGAAAGAGCAAAACTAGGAGAGAAAATAGAAGCATTAATATTATCGACAGTAGGATTGCAAGACCATGATAGTAGTAAAACATTATCTATCATGTGTAAACAGTGTAAATTTAAACATTAAGAACAATCATTCAGGGGAGGGGTATAAGATTGTTAGAGGAAGGGTTGAAGGTCAGTCCTCTCTCTTTCTGTCGTAGTGTTCATCACAGTGCCTGTGGGCTGCTGAGGGGTCTTCTAAATAGAGGGTTTCTTTATTCACTGTGACTGTCAGTTTGGCCAGGAATATGAGCTGTAACTTGTGGTTGTTCTTATTCAGGATTTTGCAGATTGGGGAAAAAGCCTGTTTTTTTTGTGTGACAGAGACAGAGTAGACCTAAATTATTAAGAGCCTTAGCCACTATACTTCTAAGGATGGTCCCTTTTCTTTTATCTGGAAATTGAAGAGTCTGGCAATGATTTAAAGGCAATGGGACGTCCAATATTACATAACTGGCCAAGTCTGGCCCCCTACGGATTCTGGGATACCCAGGAAGCGGAGGTTCGTGCTTCTGCATCTGTTCTCTAGGTCATCCAATTTGTCTTGGAGAAGTTTAGAGTTGTTTTACTGAGAAGATCATTCTCTGACACAGGTCTCCACTCTGGTTTCCAGGTAACCTAGTTTTTGAGCGTTTCCGGTGAGTTGAAAGGGATGAGTTTGGAGGAGTGGACAAAATCTAGTCTCTTGTCTAGTAGAGGCATGATGAGCCTAGTGACTTCTTGGCCACAGATGTAGTTGCAGGGCAGTCTCTATCTGAAGAAGCAGATGGGCTGGTGAGGCTGAAATTTGGCATATTAGAATTTGTCTTTGGTTCTGTCTTGAATAAAGAGGGCGATGGTACTCTTGATTGGTATTATAGGTCTTGTCTCTTCTGGTTGTAGATCTTGGCGACATATTGGAGCTCCAGCTACGTCTTCCCGTATATTGAGATTGGGAAAGGAGAAATTTATCTATGGCAAAGGGGGAGAGAGCCATATCGGTACAGGAGGGGAGAGGAACGACCTTTAACGGTAGAATAAAGGACCTCGGAGAATGGTGTTAGAGAGTGTTTACATTGAGTGTTTTAACGCAGGGTCAGTGCTAATGATCGGCAACGTTCAGGTCAGCCAGAAGGTGCCAGTTAGTGCAAGGGTTTTGCATGAACTGATTTGTGCGGTAGCTGTTCTACAGCAATTGGTGGTAGTACATACATAGTACATAGTCTTAGTTGTTCCAGATTTAAAACTTTCCGCACTAGCAGGAAAAGGTAGAAAATAAGCATCCACAATCAAATTTTAAGACCTCACGTCTGTAAGTTTCAGCAAGAGGTACTCAATATTAGTGTGTTGCTTATTAGCCAGGCTAGATTCGGTAAGGTTCTCTGCTAGTCTCTGCTAGTAAAAGTCTGAGATTT
This sequence comes from Rhinoderma darwinii, assembly GCF_050947455.1. Classification (NCBI taxonomy): domain Eukaryota; kingdom Metazoa; phylum Chordata; class Amphibia; order Anura; family Rhinodermatidae; genus Rhinoderma; species Rhinoderma darwinii. Next base: position 210,554,233 of record NC_134691.1, read on the forward strand.
TTTCTTCTTTATAGGCAGGGTAAATAACTTCCGTCTCACATTATTTGAAATAACTGGTAAAATTGGAGCACAGTCAGAGCGTTCTGCCCCTTTGATATATATGCAGAAGGGCCCTTTAATTGGATTTACGCCAACTTCACTAAAACACAAATAGTGAGTATGTAATCCATAATCCAAAAGGGAAGATTTTTGTACATTTTCGACTACCTTAAATTCCTCTTCTAATGTCAGGGTGCTCACAGAAGTAGGATCAGCCGATATTACAAATGTCCTTTTTTAAGGCAGTACCTTATCCTCGACCCACTGTAAATAACAATGACATAGTAGTTTCCCATCTCAAGAATCCCAGAAATGCCTCCAAATTAAGCCCTTATCCTGATGAATACCTGTGTGAAGTTATACTGACTCCGCTAGTATGGGAGAGTGGGATATTGTACTTAAATAGCACTGTTGCCTCCACTCAATTAGGCCGTATGATAAATAACACCTACAAACTCAGTGATCCCAATATGGAGTAATATGCTGTATACTAAGCACAACATAGAAATCTATGAAAAGTATACAATAAAAACAACGTAATAAACAATCTGTGATAATATCTAGAAATCTTTATTGTTACAGCAATAATAAAAATAAATAAATATTAAAATAACGTAAAAATGCAATTATTGCACAGTATCTATACGTGTTGGTCAACAATCAATGATTATAAGACATCATCTAACTATTAATATATCTGCTCCTATTGCACTACATGTCTATTCAGTTAAATAAGTCCCACAGTGAGAGGAAAATACATAAATACCACACATTAAATGTGAAATGCAGCAATTTTTTTTAATCAAATTCAGCATATAAAGAACAAACTATATATAAATGAAAAAACAAAATGAGGTCACAAAGTGTCAATACCAACCAAATTAAGTCATTGTACCAGGCATAGTGCTACTGACCACCAACACAAAAACACTAATGCGTGTGTCGCCGTCATATTTCTTAAGTGCTATTATATAGATAGATGCCAGTGGATTTACATACACATACTAGAAATATGTGATCCATTAAGAAAGTATAAAAACAAGAATGCTCCAAAATAGCATTAAAAACCAAAAAGGTTATGCTTACCAGAGGTGGTTGTGCAATGACCAGGCACAACACTGTGAAGCATATGAAGACAAAATGGAATATATTCAACCAGTAGAATAGCTGCTCCAGCCTGCGGGCCTCTGGTCTCAGGACCATTAAATGAATAATTCAGGAATACAATGGGCGCTGCCATAATCTTTAAGAAGAGTTATAAAAGTGAACATCTATTGGACATACAACGCGTTTCAAGACCGCTCCGGTCTCTTTATTAGGTACATAAGAGTTCTTATTTACACAGATTTATACTAATACATCAATACGCATAGATTGCAAAACTGTATAACAACTTACAAACAATTAAAAAACAATCTTGCCAATATTAATAGTAATAAAATGAAGTAGTTGTATACTTTAACTGATTTGACACCTGATAATATTCCAGCACTATGCACTATATCGGAAACTGATGCTCTGCCGAACTCAGATACATAGGATGTGACATATCGTTATATCTTTACACAACTTATTAAAGCAGCATAGCTAAAGTGAAAAAAAAAAATAAGTGGATTAAAAATAGAGATAAGTAAAAATAGATGACCAGACTTAGAGTACCAACCCTTTTATTGTGTATTATTGTCTAGTATTATCTAGTATTTTAATAATTCCATTTATCCCTTCAGTGTAAAACAAAACTAAAAATTTATTATTATTAATATTGGTAAGATTGTTTTTTAATTGTGTGAGTTTTTAAACATTTTTGCAATCTTTGTGTATTGATGTATTAGTATCGATTGGTGCAAATGAGAACATGTCATTTCCGGTTTGAATGCTGAACATATGTATGTCTTATGTACCTGATGAAGAAACCTGAGCAGTCTCGAAACGCGTTGTATGTCCAATAAGTGTTCACTTGTTTACTCTTCCATAAAATAGTGGCATCGCCAGTTGCATTCCTGTTTTTTTTCTCTCCTCTAAATTATCCATAGAGAGATAGATATAAATTATTAAATAAAAACGCATACCTTAATCTGTAGCTGGACCACAATATATGGAGCATGTTGTCACCACTACCATGCTGGAAGCCCCTTACCGAGCCCTGAAGAGAGGAAGTGGGCATGTCAGTGCACAGTTCACCTCATCAGGGTAGCTGGGATCGTGTTGCATATCCAAGCATGCCCTGTCATTTTGCGCTCAGCAGCAGCCATCTTACTTCATGGCAAAACTTGCCCTTAGTATATTTATCCATAATATACAGGGAAGGGAACAACGAACAGGGTCACAACAAGGGAGAAGGAATTAGCAAAATGCATAATAGTGCAGAATCATGTGAATATACGAATTGTGTATTGATGCTATATTAAAGTGATGATTTACATAGTGGTATTATTCGCTAAGTGTTTGATAATCCACAGTATATAGTAGTGGAAAGAACTATGCAACATTAATTATTGAACAATATACAATATTAAAGTGCATAGAGGAATTATTTATTGTGTGTGTTTTAATGATATATCCTATAAGATTAGTGAAAACAGGGTGACAAATAGTTATCAAACAATGTACACATTAAATACATTGATAAAACTGTTTATATTTATATCATTAAAACACACACAATGAATAATTACTCTATGCTCTTTAATATTGTATATTGTTTGATAATCAATGCCGCATAGTTCTTTCCACTACTATATATTCTGGATAATCAAAATACACTTAATAAATAATACCACTATATACATAAGCACTTTAATATAGTATCAATACACAATATGTATCTTCACTTGGTTTCTGCTTTATTATGTATTTTGCTAATTAGATGAAATAAGAATGCCGCTGCTGATCACATGCTTTCTGAGCATGCTTATACCCGCGGCACAATCTCGGCAACCATGATGAGGTGAATTCTGTAGCGGGATTGCGGCTTCCAGCATGATGGCGGTTACAATATGCACCATATGTATTTTCCTCCCACTGTGGGGCTTATTTATTTGAATGGACATGTTGTCAAATAGGAACAAATATAATAATAGTGAGACCGTGTCTTATAACCATTGATTGTATTGATTGCTGACCACTGCTTATGAATACTATGCAATTTTTTTCATTTTCAAATGATTTTAGTCTCTTGATGCTGAAACAATAACAATTTTTCAATATTGTCATGCATTTTGTATTTCATCCCAATTGAAAAAATATATATAAGACCCTGTTCACATCACGTTATAGTCTTATGTTGGAAATTTACGTTGGGAGGACTCCCAATGTATACCTCTGACGGAAGGCTGAAACGCATCCCACTGTATTGGTATACAGTGGGATATGTCGCCTGAACTCCCCGGGCAGAAGGGCTGTTCCTGGGGAAACACCTGATGTCACTGTTCAGTGACTCTGGCTGGGGACTCCAGTACTGAGGAAGCCATTGACGTCGCTGTCCATATATCGACAGTGATGTCATGATCTTTTCAAAGCTGGAGTTCCGGCCAGAGTGCCGGAACCGCTTTGCTCGAGAACTTCGGCTCTGGAAATGCCCCTGATGTCACTGTCCATATATGAACAGTGATGTCAAGAACTTCTCTATGTGGGAGGCACTGGACAGAGCACCAGAAGACAGATGTCATGCAGTGGCATCTGTCACCCATAGGCTCCCATGCTAAAGAAATGTTAAAAACAATCAATAATTTGATCAGGGCCATATCTACAATAAGACATGCAAGGACAGGTGTCTAGGGCGGCCAGACGGAGGGAGTAGCATTTTATTAATTAATTATTTTGATGAGCTCCTGCTGCTACATGGGTATCACACATTATCAACTTATTGAGCAGTTGCTGTAACAGGAGCTCATGACATATGTTTCTGCTGTCCAGCAGTCCTGCTCTAGGAGTGTTTAATTTATCCTCATTTAGGTTGGGTTATTTCATCGTGGTGAGTATTTTGCTGTGAATTGGGTATCTTTTACTTGAGCTGTCAGCATTTTCAGTTGGAACATCATGTGGTGGAGTTTTTAAGGGGCGCAGTATGTGGCACTATTTTTTGGGGGCACATTGTATGGCACTATTTTAAGGGAAAACTGTGTGGTATTTATTTCAGGGGGCACTGTAATATATTATTAATTTGCGGAGTGGTGTGTGTGGAGCTATTTTAAGGGGGCACAGTTTGTGGGACTATTTTTAGACAACACAGTGTGTGGCAAATTTCATGGTGCACAACATGTGGCATTATTATATTCAAAAGCACAGAAAGTAGCAGTATTTTCAGGGGGCACAGTATGAGAAACTATTATATTCAGGGGCCTCAATATATGGGACTATTATATTCAGGGAAGCAGTGTGTTCTACTATTATATTCAGGAGACACAGTGTGTAGTGCTCTTACTTTCAGAGGGCATAGCATGCAGCATTATTTTCAGGGGCACATTGTGTAGAACTATTATTTTCAGTGGGTACAGTGTATGGCAGTAATATATTCAACGTGCAGAGCATGTGCCACTATTATATTCAGTGGGCATAGTGTGTGGCACAAATATCTTCAGGGTTACAGTGTATGGCACTAGTATTTTCAGTGGGTATGGTGTATGGCAGTAATATATTCAAGGGGCACAGTTTGTAGCACTATGAGAAGTTTGTCTAAGTAGACAGAAGGTGATGATGTGCAAAAGTGAAAATTCAACTGGGCACTAAACCCTACAGTGGCGAAGCATACAATAGTTAAAAAAGTTGTCTTGAGGATCTGGGCCGAATGGGGGAAAAAAAGGGAAAGAGGAGGACTACATTCAGAGAAGACGTCCCTGTAAGTCACTTAATGTCATTGTTTATTTTGTGTCCAGGGCTGCCATCAGCGCTGTGTGGCTGGTATTGCTGTCATGGGCCACAATGATGGAAAAAAAAGGGTCCTGCGCGGCTCTGAGTTAATTTGGATCAGTGAACCAACGTTAGTTACTTTAGAGAAAGGAACAGGCCCTTCAATGTAATGGGGCCCTCTTCATTTTCCAAACTAACACTGGGGCCTTGTTCACAAGGTTATAATTCTGGCTAACAGGGTCATGAAGTGGTGGCACACAGTGCACATACTGTAGATTGGCGTGAAGCGACACAACCTCTGAGTGCCTCTACGAGATTTTGCCACCTGAACTTCCTACAGTACTTCACAGGTGAGATAAGAGTATTTGCCGGGAGTAGAACAGTGCCGTACGGTAGCTACTGTATAGGGGCCAGCCCCCCCCCCCCCCGAACCACATTTACATGCAATTACTAACTGTAGGAGAAGATGCTGCACAAGCAGCATGAAAGTAGAAGCTTTGTGCCGAAGAGAGAGTCGTCCCACCAGTCAGTTCCTTCTATAGAGCCGACTGGATCCTGAAGGCTGGTGAGTCCCTCCTACCCTTCTTCACATCTCCCCTCACTCTTGAAGAGTGTACAGTACGTTAAAGTTTTTTTTTTCATTTCCTCGCTTTTTTTTCCACAATTTTTGTAATAAAAATCGTGGCAAAACTGAGCCACCTTAGTAGCTACTAGTACCCCTATTTGAACCCCTGAGGACGCTACATTTGTAGCGAAACATGTCAGGGAGGCGTCTCTTTATGTTTTCATTTCAAAGCTCTATTGACAGTTAGCTACAGTCTCCATCTTGCCTATACAAATACAGCGTTCTGCAGGCGCTGGTTCTATAATCATATAGTATCGTACTGACCGAGTGCTTTTCTGGCAACATGCCATACAAATTTCTCACTGTCAGTGAGCATTGGCTAACTTTTAACATGTGTGATTTTGTGTTTTGTTCATTTAGGAAGATTTAATGAAAGTTATATTTTAGCTTATACTCCTTGTAGCTAGCCGGAAATTAGGACTTCTCTTTGCTTAATTGCAAATTAGTTAATTTTTGTGGTATTGTAATGCCTGCCGGCTAGTAGGGTCCTCTATCGCTTTAGCAAAAAGTTGCATGTACCCCAAAATGGTACCAATAAATACTACAGCTCGCACTGCAAAAAATAAAACCTTATACCGCTTAGTTGATGAAAAAATAAATACGTTAATGCTCCCAAATTTTTTTTTCTTTGTAAAAGTGGTAAAACATAAAAAAAACTATATAAATTTGGTAGCGCCGTAATCGTATCAACGAAAAGTTGGCAGGTCGTTTTTACCGTACCATGAACATTTTTTACCGCACGATGAACACCGTAAAGACAAAACCCCCAAAAAAATTGCGAAATTGCTTTCTTTTGCCCATTTCACTCCGCAAATAAGTTTTTTCAGTTTCTCAGTACATTACATGGTACATTAACCAGGCCTATTTTGGCCTTAATGACTTAATGAGGTTAGTGCCGGACTAAACAGATTGTATATCTGAGGCTAATGAGACTATATGGTGACATAATGAACAGACCATTGTAGATAGTGCCAATACAACCCCCCTTCAGAAAGTACCACACCTCTCCTTGTAGATAGTGCCATACACCCCCCTGTAGATAGTGTCACACACCCTCCTGTAGATAGCACTACACCCCCCCCCTCCCTGTACATAGCTCCATTGGGGCTTCCTAGAGGTGCCCCTGACGTCACTGTCCATATACTCTCCAGTAGTGGAATCCCCGGGAAAAGCTTCGGCAACGCTTTGGCCAGGGATTCATATATACCTCCCAGATTTCAAGTATCACAAAGAGGGAGAACCGATGAGGCGCGCATAGCCACACAGTATAATGCCCTCTAACTGCCTCCACACAGTATAATGGCCCCATAAAGTATAAAGCCCCATAGCTGTCACCATACAGCATAATGCCCCCATAGATGCACCTATACAGTATAATGCCCACACAAATTCTCCCATGCAGTATAGTTCCCACACATATGCCCCTATACACTACAATGCCCGCACAGATGCCCCCATGAAGTATAATGCCAAATCAAATTCCCCCATACATTCTGGAAAGGCCGTTGATTGTCGCCTCGGTAGATGGACTGCCATTGCCTGACCCAGTTTTGTCTGTGACCAAGCCATTGAGACTTCAAGTGGGAGCTCTTCACACTGAGCTCATCTCCCTGTTTGTCCTGCTCAAGGCCATCAACCCCGTGCTGCTGGGTTTGCCTTGACTCCGTTTGCATGCCCCAGTCCTGGATTGGAACTATGGAGAGGTTCTCCAGTGGGGTCCCAAGTGTCTCGACCGCTGTCTGGGTCATATCCATCCTCCGCAGTCTTCGCAACATCAGTCATTGGCAGGGGTGCCTTCTTGTTTCTCTATGTTCTCTGATGTCTTCAATAAAAGGGAAGAGGAGACCTTGCCGCCACATTGAGCATATGATTGTCCGATCGACTTGGTTCCTGATTCGTCTCCTCCTCGCGGTAGAGTATACCCTCTCTTCCTGCCAGAGACTCAGTCTATGTTGACCTACATCAAGGAGAATCTGGAGAGGGGCTTCATTCGTAAGTCCTCATCCCCGGCCGGAGCTGGGTTCTTCTTTGTCAAGAAGAAGGATGAATCCCTCTGACCCTGCATTGACTACCGAGGCCTCAATCGGATCACGGTGAAGAACAGGTACCCATTGCCTTTGATTTCGTAACTGTTTGATCACATACGGTGGGCAAATTTTTTTTCTAAACTGGACTTGCGGGGGGCCTACAACCTGATTCAAATTCGTCAGGGTGATGAATGGAAGACCGCATTTAATACACGTGATGGGCACTATGAATACCTAGTTATGCCCTTCGGCCTGTGTAACGCCCCCGCTGTGTTTCAAGAATTTGTCAATGACATTTTTCGTGATCTCCTCTATATCTGTACTGTGGTGTATCTCGATGACATTTAGATTTTTTTCCCCAGATCCGGTAACTCATCAGAGTCATGTCCACCAGGTATTGCTTAGTTTAAGGGAGAATCATCTTTATGCAATGCTGGAGAAGTGCATGTTTAAAAAAAGATCTCTTCCGTTCCTGGGCTATATCATCTCCAAACAGGGCCTCAAGATGGACCCTGAGAAGGTAAAGGCTGTCCTGGAGTAGCCACGCCCCCAAGGCTTAAGGGCCATACAACGCTTCTTGGGATTCACCAACTTCTACCGGCTGTTCATTCCCAACTTCTCGCCATTGACAGCCCCCATCTCTACCCTCACAAAAAAGGGTATGAATGCCAAAATGTGGACTACAGAGGCAGAAGTCACATTTGAGACCTTAAAAAAAAAGCCTTCACGTCAGCCTCTATTCTTCACCACCCTGATGTGTCCCTACAGTTTTCTTTAGAGGCGGACGCTTCCTCTGTTGGTGCAGGTGCACTGTTGTTCCAGAGAGGTTCTAAAGGCAAGACTGTGGTATGTGGCTACTATTCCAAACTGTCTTCTTCCGCAGAGCGCAACTACTCGATTGGGGATCGGGAGTTACTGGCCATCAAGCTGGCCCTGCAGGAGTGGAGACTTCTACTGGAAGGCGCAGTCCATTCTATCCTGGTCTTCACGGGTCACAAGTATCTGATCTATTTACAGACAGCTCAACGATTGAACCCTCGTCAAGCCAGGTGGTCGTTGTTCTTTGCTCGGTTCCGGTTCGAACTCCACTACCGACCTGCCGACAAGAATGTGAGGGCCGATGCCTTGTCTAGGTCGTTTGAAACTGAGGACACTGTGGAGTTCCCACAGAATATTATTGATCCTTCCTGCATCTTCCCTGTGAACCCTCTGCAGGTTAGTGACATTCCTCCAGGAAGAACTTTTGTACGTCTGGCAGACAGAGGAAGAATCCTTCACTGGGGTTACAGTTCCAAGCTGGCAGGTCACGCGAGTGCCCCTAAGACCCGAGACCTAATCGCCCGTCAGTTCTGGTGGCCCACGCTGCCCAAAGACGTCACGGACTTTGTCTCCTCCTGTATGGTGTGTGCAGCAAACAAAGTTGCCCACTCCTGACCAGCCGGTCTGCTCCAACCACTGCCTGTGCCCGATGCTTTCTGGCGGCATGTTGCTATGGACTTTGTCACAGATCTGCCTCTCTCTGCGGGATGCAGTGTGATCTGGATGGTGGTGGATCGATTCTCTAAAATGGCTCATATTGTTCCCCTGACTGGCCTGCCTTCTGCTGCTCGACTGGCTGACCTTTTCATACAACACATCTTCCGTCTGCATGGCTTGCCTCTGCATATTGTCTCGGATCGAGGGGTCCAGTTCACCTCGAAGTTTTGGAAAGCACTCTGCGGCCTCCTCGGTGTAAAGTTAGACTTCTCTTCGGCCTATCATCCCCAGTCCAATGGGCAAGTCGAGACGATTAACCAAATTATGGAGAACTATCTACGTAACTTTGTTTCCAGGCGACATGATGACTGGGTGCAGCTGCTCCCATGGGCAGAATTCTCCTATAATAACCATACTAGTGAGTTCACCACCTCCAGCCCGTTCTTCATAGTCTACGGACAAAATCCTCGAATACCTCGAATGTCCCAGGTGCCTGCAGCTGACTCGACCTTCAGGGACTTTCTGCAAATATGGCAACAGACCCAATCTTCTAGTCTGCTGGCAGTTGACCACATGAAGAAAAAAGCAGATACTAGAAGATGGGATCCTCCTCAGTTTCTTCCTGGTACGAAGTTCTGGTTGTCCTCAAAGAATATCGGCTGAGGGTGCCGTCCTGCAAATTTGCTCCCAGGATCCTCGGACCCCTCGAGATCCTGCTACAAATTAACCCGGTCTCTTACAAACTGCGGCTGCCTCCTACCCTCAATATCCTTCCATGTCTCCTTGCTGAAGCCCGTGGTCCTGAACTGCTACTCTAGGACTCCTAGTTCCGCAGTGGCTCCTGGCAGCTCGTCAGGCTCTTTCGAGGTAAGGGAGATTCTGGCCACCAAGAATGTGGGACGAAGGACGTTTTATTTGGTGGATTGGAAGTGAATCCGGTCCAGAAGAGAGGTCTTGGTAGCCAGAGGAGAACATCGATGACCCTGTCCTCATAAGAAAGTTTCTCTCCCGCTCTGGCCCCAAGAAGAGGGGGGGGGCGTAAGAGGGGGGATACTGTAACGTCTATGGCCGCGGTCTGTCATTCTAACTTACCCCTTGACGACCGTGGCCATGGATATCCTTGGCACTCACTTCCGGGTATCGAGACTGTCTCCCGGAGGGTGCACGCGCGTGCTCGTGCCCGCTCTTAAAGGGCCAGCACGCACACATGAAAATCATCATCAACTCACCTTTCCTGGACTATAAGAAGTCCACCGCCCTTCTGATCCTCGCCTGAGCGTTGTTGTTGTTTCCCAAAGTTTGTCTTGCAAATGGTCTCCTAAGTGTCCTCCAGCTTCCCAGTGTTCCCCGTACCTGTATCCTGTATCCCGTGCTATCCAGTACTATCCTGGTCTACTGCCGTGCTGAGCTGTTGTCGGGCTGTGCTGCATTTCCAAACCTGCTCTGCTACTCAACGCCTGACGTCTGCCTGCCGCCTGGTCCCAGCCGAGCCTGCCTTGCTACTGTCTACATTGCGTCAGGTAACCTTTCTGGACTATAAACTCTGCACCATACATGCTTGGCCAGCTGCCATCCCGCTACGTGGTACGGCCCAGTGGGTCCACACCCCGCATCGTGACACAAGCTCAGCACATAAACACAACACCAAAACCAAGCTCAGTACATATATACAGCACGAGAGCCAAGCTCAATACATATATGCAGCACCAGAACTAAGCTCAGTACATATATAAAGCACCAGAACAAAGATCAGTACATAAATACAGCCCCAGAACCAAGCTCAGTACATATATACAGCACCAGAACAAAGCTCAGTACATATATACAGCACCAGAACAAAGTTAAATATATATATATACAGCACCAGAACAAAGATTAGTAAATATATACAGCCTCAGAACCAAGCTCAGTACATATATACAACACCAAAAGCAAGCTCAGCACATAAATACAGCAACAGAAGCAAGCTCAGTGTAACGTCCGTTTTCGCTGACCACGAACTCCTCCCATCCTGTCGACGCCCTTCTCTCCAGAGATGTCTGCACATGCGGCCGTCCTGTTCCGCAGCCACCACTAGGGTGCGCTCGCGAGCTAGTCCAGCCTTAAATAGGCAGAGCGCACACATGTATGAGATTGAGCTGATTGCTCCCAGATCACCCTGTACTATAAGAAGGGCTCTGCCCCTCCCTGCATTGCCTGAGCCTTGTTGTCGTTTCCCTAGTCTGTATTTGCAAATGGTCTCTTAAGTGTTTTCCAGTTCCCAGTGTTTCCCCTTCTTGTTACCTGTAACCTGTATCCCATGCTATCCTGATCCAAGTGCCGTATTCAGTTGGAGTCGTGCTGCGCTGAGTAGCATGCTTGTCCTTCTACACCACGCCTGGTGCCTGCCTGCTGCCTAGTCACAGCCAAGCCTGTCTTGCTACTGTCTGAGCTACCACAGGTAGACCTATACAAACTATAGACTGCGACCTGTGTCCTGTTGGCTAAATGCCATACCGTTAGTGCGTACCCAACATGACACTCAATACATATATACAGTACCAGAACAAAGCTCAGTACATATATATAGCCCCAGAACCAAGCTCAGTACATATATACAGAACCAGAACAAAGCTCAGTACATATATACAGCCACAAAACCAAGCTCAGTACATATATTCAACACCAGAACCAAGTTCAAAACATATATACATCCCCAGAACCAAGCTCAGTACATAAATACCCCCACAAGAACAAATACAGCTCAATTTAGTGCAACCCCTGCCGTATAGGTCTGTACGGAGTAAAACTACAGCTCCCAGCATTGACCAAACAATGGTAAGTATATGCTGGGTGTTGCTGTTTCACAAAAAAATCATATCATAATCATACCACCCATCATCTCTCTGCAGATCATACAGTGACTACATTACAGATTCTAGTTTTGTTTCTCTTTTCTTCTCCATCCGGTCCAGTCCCCTATGATGACTTCTCCCAGCCACAACCCATTTCTGCAGTTTTCCGCTCAGATGTCTTCAGCTTCTTTAACTGGTTCCCGACTGCTGGCTGTGTTTTTACGGCCGGCGGGCAGGGTCCTTAAAACCCGAGCCATAGACTTTTTACGGCTCGGGTTTTAACTTGCTGCCTGAGCGATCTGGCAGCTGAATGTCGGGTCTCAGGCTGTCAGTGACTGCCGGGGACCTTGAGGAGAGGATAGAAGCAGCTTTAGCTCTTACTAGACCCAGCACAGCCATATTAGTGACAATAGTCACTATAAGTGGGCTGATTTCCCCTGTAACTGGGGCTGCTGTGCAGCTCCAGTTACAGTGGAAAAGCATGGTGTAAAAGAAAGAAAAAATATATATAAAGTTCCCCAAAGGTCTTTTTTGACCTTTGAGGAACAGGCCATAGTAATAAAAAACTAAACGTAAAGTAAAGTGCAAAAAAAATTAATAATAATTACACATAAAATACCCACCCCAAAAGAAACGTTCCCCCCGCAAATTATTGTTGTAACGCTAGCCCTGACCCAATTACCCTAATATAGACATGTAATATATTAAAATTTACGGTAGACAGTGGCGATCACAAATAAAAGAGTCTATTTTAGGGTAAAACTATGTTATTACCAAAATAATTAGCCTTTGTCTACAGAAAAAACATCGCAAAAATCACGTAGTTAGCCCAACAAATAAAAAAGTTATAGCCATTTAACTAACACGTGCTAAAAAGGGCTAAACGGTGTCTGGTCCTGAAGGCTCAAAATAGCCTCGTCCTGAACTGGTTAAAACATTTCTGCGCCTATAAATGATGATAAAATTCCCAATACCCCTAAATATAATAGCGCCTTACACTGCACCTCTAATTATTATAGCGCCATACACGGTGTCCCTAATTATAATAGTACCATACACTCTGTCCCATGCACACACACACCGTGCCCCCTGTAGATAGTGCTCCCATATCCCCCCTGTATATAGTGACCCCCATAGAGCCTCTGTAGATAGTGCCCCTGTAGATACTGCCCACATATGGACTCCAGAGCTGCAAGGCAACAGTGCTAACCCCTAAGCTGCCCTACATATAGCTCCCCCTATATATAGTGCTCAACATATAGCTCAATACATATATACAATACTAGAACCAAGCTCAGTAAATATATACAGCACCAGATCCATGATCAGTACATAAATAGAGCCCCAGAACCAAGCTCAGTACATATATACAGTACCATAACAAAGCTCAGTACATATATACAGTCCCAGAACCAAGCTCAGTACATATACACTACCGTTCAAAAGTTTAGGGTCACTTAGAAATTTTCTTATTTTTGAAAGAAAGTCACAGTTTTTTTAAATGAAGATAACATTAAATTAATCAGAAATACACTCTATACATTGTTAATGTGCTAAATGACTATTCTAGCTGCAAACGTCTGGTTTTTAATGCAATATCTACATAGGTGTATAGAGGCCCATTTCCAGCAACCATCACTCCAGTGTTCTAATGGTACATTGTGTTTGCTAACTGTGTTAGAAGGCTAATGGATGATTAGAAAACACTTGAAAACCCTTGTGCAATTATGTTAGCACCGCTGTAAACAGTTTTGCTGTATAGAGGAGCTATAAAACTGACCTTCCTTTGAGCTAGTTGAGAATCTGGAGCATTAAATTTGTGGGTTTGATTAAACTCTCAAAATGGCTAGAAAAAGAGAGCTTTCATTTGAAACTCGACAGTCTATTCTTGTTCTTAGAAATTAAGGCTATTCCAAGCGAGAAATTGCCAAGAAACTGAAGATTTCCTACAACGGTGTGTACTACTCCCTTCAGAGGACAGCACACACAGGCTCTAACCAGAGTAGAAAGAGGGAGGCCCCGCTGCACAACTGAGCAACAAGGCAAGTACATTAGAGTCTCTAGTTTTAGAAATAGATGCCTCACAGGTCCTCAACTGGCAGATTCATTAAATAGTACCCGCAAAACGCCAGTGTCAACGTCTACAGTGAAGAGGCGACTCCGGGATGCTGGCCTTCAGGGCAGAGTGGCAAAGAAAAAGCCATATCTGAGACTGGCTAATAAAAGGAATATTAATATGGGCAAAAGCACACAGACATTGGACAGAGGAAGATTGGAAAAAAGTGTTATGGACAGACGAATCGAAGTTTGAGGTGTTTGGATCACACAGAAGAACATATGTGAGATGCAGAACAACTGAAAAGATGCTGGAAGAGTGCCTGACGCCATCTGTCAAGCATGGTGGAGGTAATGTGATGGTCTGGGGTTGCTTTGGTGCTGGTAAAGTCGGAGATTTGTACAAGGTAAAAGGGATTTTGAATAAGGAAGGCTATCACTCCATTTTGCAACGCCATGCCATACCCTGTGGACAGCGCTTGATTGGAGCCAATTTCATCCTACAACAGGACAATGACCCAAAGCACACCTCCAAATTATGCAAGAACTATTTAGGGAAGAAGCAGGCAGCTGGTATTCTATCTGTAATGGAGTGGCCAGTGCAGTCACCAGATCTCAACCCCATAGAGCTGTTTTGGGAGCAGCTTGACCGTATGGTACGCAAGAAGTGCTCATCAAGCCAATCAAACTTGTAGGAGGGCCTTCTGGAAGCATGGGGTGAAATTTTTCCCGATTACCTCAGCAAATTAACAGCTAGAATGCCAAAGGTCTGCAATGCTGTAATTGCTGCAAATGGAGCATTCTTTGACGAAAGCAAAGTTTGAAGGAGAAAATTATTATTTCAAATAAAAACAATTATTTCTAACCTTGTCAATGTCTTGACTATATTTTCTAGTCATTTTGCAACTCATTTGATAAATATAAGTGCGGGTTTTCAGGGAAAACACAAAATTGTCTGGGTGACCCCAAACTTTTGAACGGTAGTGTATACCACCCCAGAACCAAGCTCAACACATATATACATCCCCAGAACCAAGCTCAGTACATATTTACAGCACCAGAACAAAGATCAGTACATATATATAGCCACAGAACCAAGCTCAGTACATATATACAACACCAGAACCAAGCTCAGTACATAAATACGCCACCAGAACAAAGCTGCCCCACATATAGCTCCCCCTATAGATAGTGTTCAACATATAGCTCCCCCTGCATATAGTGTCCCACATATAGCCCACCCCTGTAGACAGTGCAATACATATAGCCCCCCTGTAGATGGTGCCCCACAGGTAACCCACCCCTCTATATAGTGTCCTACAAATAGCTCCCCCTATAGATAGCGCTCTACATATATCCCATCCCTGTATATAGTGTCCCACATTTAGCCCAGCCCTGTAGATTGTACCCCACATATAGCTCCCCCTGTAAATAGTACTCCACATCCCCACATATGGACTCCCCTTGTTGATAGAACACCCCTGTAGATAATGCCACTCACAGTTTTATTAGAAAAAAAAATCTTTACATACTCACATGATCCCTTTACCGCGACGTCCGGTGGCAATGAAGACCTGCTCTCTTCTGAGCAGATCTGCTGGGGCTGGACAATGCAAGCGGCGCGATCACATCATCATGCCGCTAGCGTCGTTGAAAGGTGCTGATTGGCAGGGCAGAATGAGTTGTCCCCTCAACAACGGAAGCGGTGCATTGAAAGGTACTGATTGGCGGGGCAAGTAATTTTGCCCTGCCAATCAGCGTTATAGTAAGGCGCTGAATGATCGGGCACGGAGCGCTACGTGAACGTGGCTGTCGCCAGCAGCGGGGCTAGCCACGCCACTCGGCATGAGGGGGCCTAAGCCGCCCGACCCATAAATGTTTGAGGCCGGCGTGGGCCCCGTAGTGGCGTCGCTACTGCTGTAGCAACCATAATGGCCGCGTTGGCGGACGGCACGGGCCCCCAAAACAGCTGTTACAGCGGTAGTTACGCCACTGGGTATACTATATAGCAGGGGTCTCAAGCACGCTGCCCGCGGGCCGCATGCTGCCCCTGGGGCTGTCATCTGCGGCCCGCGGGACACAGAGCCGCTAGTACAGGCTTAGCTCCGAGACTCTGGAATTCCCTGACATCGCTGTCCACATATGAACAGCGCTTTCTGGGGCTTCCCAAGAAGCCGGAATCCCGGGCAGAGCGCTAGTACAGGCTCTGCTCCGGGTCTCTGTTGAATTCCCTGACATCGCTGCCCATATATGGACAGTGTGTCAGGGTCTTCCCCAGAGCGGAGTCCCGGGCAGAGCGCTAGTATCGGCTCTGCTCCGGGACGATGCGGAATTCCCTGACATAGCTGCCCATATATGGACAGTGTCAGTGTCTTCCCCAGAGCGGAGTCCCGGGCAGAGCGCTAGTATCGGCTCTGCTCCGGGACTCTGTGGAATTCCCTGACATCGCTGTCCACATATGAACAGCGATGTCTGGGGCTTCCCCAGAGCCGGAGTCCCGGGCAGAGTGCTAGTACAGGCTCTGCTCCGGGACTCTGTGGAATTCCCTGACATCGCTGCCCATATATGGACAGTGTGTCAGGGTCTTCCCCAGAGCGGAGTCCCGGGCAGAGCGCTAGTATCGGCTCTGCTCCGGGACGATGCGGAATTCCCTGACATAGCTGCCCATATATGGACAGTGTCAGTGTCTTCCCCAGAGCGGAGTCCCGGGCAGAGCGCTAGTATCGGCTCTGCTCCGGGACTCTGTGGAATTCCCTGACATCGCTGTCCACATATGAACAGCGATGTCTGGGGCTTCCCCAGAGCCGGAGTCCCGGGCAGAGTGCTAGTACAGGCTCTGCTCCGGGACTCTGTGGAATTCCCTGACATCGCTGCCCATATATGGACAGTGTGTCAGGGTCTTCCCCAGAGCGGAGTCCCGGGCAGAGCGCTATTATCGGCTCTGCTCCGGGACTCTGGGGAAGCCTCTGACATCGCTGTCCATACATCGACAATGATGTCAGGGGCTTCCCCAGAGCAGGAGTCCCAGTGGTCAGGAGCACAGCTGGAGTCCCAGGAAGAGCCTACTAGCGCTCTGCCCGGAGGGCACTGCGGCAGCATCAGCGAAGGGCACTGCGGCAGCATCAGCGGAGGGCACTGCGGCAGCATCTACTGAGGGCACTGCGGCAGCATCTACGGAGGGCTCTGCGGCAGCATCTACGGAGGGCTCTGCGGCAGCATCTATGGAGGGCTCTGCGGCAGCATCTGCATTTAGCGACACTTAAACTGGAAAGCTGGATTGTTGAAATAAGCACGTGGAGAAATATCTCAAATTTTAAACCTAGCGGTATTATTATAGTAATGTAGTATTATTATTATTATTATTATTATAGTAATATAGTGTTTTATAGTAGTTCAAATAACTAATTGATTAACAATAATTTTGTATTGTATCAAATTTGAAAGTAATGCGGCCCGTCAAGTTCCCATTTTTTCTATATTACCACTTACCCGGCCGAGTTTGAGACCCCTGCTATATAGTATAGTGTCTATTTAAGTACTTTGAGCACTGAAAAAAGGTGTACTGGCCGTTGTTACAGGGGTATTTCCTTCTTAGGCATTTAAGGGAAATACTTAGGATATGATATAAATGCCTGATAAGTGCAGGACTCACGTATAGGATCCTCACCTATCAGATTTCCAGATCGATGCATTATTCATACAATTCAATAGAAAGGTGTCTGCGCTTGCGTGTGTCAACATCTCCACTAAAGTGTATGGACATTGCAGTGTGCAAGAATTGGCGGACGGGGGTCAATCCCACATCTCCTGGTAGGTGAAGATCCCATAGGTGGCATTTATGACATATACTGTGAATGGGAGTATTCCTTTAAGAAAGTAACACGTTTCTTGTTGAATACAATCTGTGGAGAAAACGACAACTTCCAGCAGGTCCTGAACGCCTACAGCTGTCAGGGCATGCTGGAAGTTAGCGTTTCCAGTGGAGGGGAAGGGGATGGCAAAGCAGACATTAATTTCTTTGCAAATTTATTTTCTTTATTTACCTAGTTGTGGTTCAGGGTGCTACACACTTTATTCTGAGAAGCCAGCTGCAGCGCTGCATGGCCCTTGCCTCTGAGTCTATTGCTCAGCTCTGACTCTTTGTGTGCAGTGATCCCTCTGCCACGCTGTCACTGAGAATACATGTAGGTGGGTGGCTGGGAAAACATGCTCATGAAAAGCAGGGAGCCCCAAGAAGTTTCAACATGATAGGGGTCAAGAGATTGAGCAGATGGGGCCAGGACTGGAGAGCCGCCTGCTGCTGCGCCAACTGACTGAAGTGGACTGCGTGCCACTAACGGGGGGAATGTGTCAGTCTGAGCATGGTGGAGGAGCACCTACAGGATGGACAGGGGCTTCAAGGGACGAAGAGATGAGCTGGAGCAGCCCACTGCTACAATGGCCCATTGGCATTTGCCTGAATTACCAGGTGGGAAGTCCGGTCCTGAATTAGGGTACATTTCTTAAAAAGAATGTATAAGAAATAAAGGAAAATATAATATTTAAACATGATAATTGAAAACTGCCGTCAAATGTTGCTCAATTGTTTTTATGCAAGCCATGCAAATTAAAAGATGAGATAGAGCAATCCATACTGTGGTACAAATCTTGCCATTTTCTGTTGTCATACTGTCTCTATGATGCAGATGTGCAAATGGCTTTGCAGCTCCCCATGACTCTAAATAGCGTGTCATACGGACAGATGCCCTCATTTTTGCTCCATCTAATGTGTGCCTTGGTCTAAAATTATGTTGTGGGCTTCGTCTTTCTACCTGGAAAACAAATGGAAAACATTCACATTATTGATTTAATTATTGTCCTTGCTACAACAGACATATGCCATAAAATACTGTATCTAATGGAAAGAATTTTATAAATAGAAATCCTGTTTATGAATAAACAGTTTTAAGGGGAGAGGATGGCTACACACAAAAGAATAGCAAAAAAATAAAAACTGTATAGTACAGTAAGTATTTAACTTACTGTACTATACAGTACAGTAAGCGGGGATTCCGCTTCAGGAAAAGTCTCTGACGTAAAATGTATATATTTTCTAAATAATAGTAATAGTCTAGAAATATTATTGTAAAAAAACTTTCGGCTGGCCCAACTCAGGAGCAAGGTAGCCAATGTGCATAGAAATGTAACGTCGATAAAAATTTTGATTACTACAGATGTAGCCGTCTTTATCTTGACTTTTATCGCATTAAATACACAGTGGCAAGATCCCTTATCTTGACTTTTTCAATGACTTTTGAATGGCTTTTCTTGTGTGATATCAGGCTGCAGTAAGATCAGAGTCAAGCAAAATATGGCTACATCCGTAGGTCACTAAAATATTCATATTTGGCTCCTGTAATGGTCTTACTGGCTCCCCAGAGCAGGAGTCCCAGTAGTCAGGAGCACAGCTGGAGTCCCAGGAAGAGCCTACTAGCGCTCTGCCCGGAGGGCACTGCGGCAGCATCAGCGGAGGGCACTGCGGCAGCATCAGCGGAGGGCACTGCGGCAGCATCTACTGAGGGCACTGCGGCAGCATCTACTGAGGGCACTGCGGCAGTGAGGGTGAGGGTGTAAATCATTCTACCCACCCCATATAAAGACATGTTAGTTTACAAGATTCCATTGTTACAATTTTAATTTTACAAATTACCAAATATAATATCCTACTATTATGCAATTTTTTAACACTTTGGTCAGTATTTTGCATCAGTTTTTGTATTGAGCCAAAACCAGGAGTCGGTCTAAAACACATACAGTAAGGCTCCATGCACACGACCGTAAAAAACCTCAGTTTTTGCGGTCCGCAATTGCGGTCCGCAAAAACGGACCCATTCACTTTCATTGAACGCAGACACCTTTCCGTAGCGCTACGGAAGGGTGTCCGTGGCGTGGAAATGTTCCGAAAATTATGGAACATGTCCGTTCTTTTGCATTTTGCGGGCCGTGCTCCCATACTTTGTCAGTTGGCGGCCGGCCGTGCCTGCAATCGCGGGCCGTGATTGCGGGCATGGTCGTGTGCATGGGGCCTAAGAGGTACAAATATTTCCATTATACTTTTTCTTTATTTATGTTCCATTCTTGGTTTTAGCTTACACATACTGATGTAAAATATTGACCAAAAAATATGCCCATCTGAAAACATGCAGAATCAAGTTTTTTTTTAGCTAAAGCCAGAAGTGGATTTAAAGGGAATAATTCCTTCCTTAGGCTCTATTCACACGACAGGGTCCGAGTGTCGGCCGATAAAAACTGTGTTTTGGTCCGTTTTTCTCGGTTGTTTTGCATCCGTATTGCATCCGTTCCATTTCTGTTCCAGGCCGTGTTTCTGTTTTTAACGGACGATTTTGATCCATTTTGCATCAGTTTTAAAAACGGATGAATTTTCATTTGCCAATTTATTGTCACACGCTTCCATCTGTAGATAATGCCACACAGCCCCCTGTAGATACTGTCACAGCCACCCTGTAGATATTGCCACAGCCCCCTGTAGATAATGCCACACACTGCCCTCTGTAGATACTGCCACACAGCCCCCTGTAGATAATGCCACACACTGCCCCTGTAGATAATGCCACACATTGACCTCTGTAGATAATGCCACACAGCCCCCTGTAGATACTGCTGTGGCCGGTGATTCTGCTCCAGGAGAAGTCCCTGACGTCACTGTCCATATATGGACAGTGACGTCAGGGACTTCTCCTGGAGCGGTCTCCTGCTTCTGTAGCGGAATCACCGGCCACAGCTGTCTCAGGGATGGCAGTGACCGGGGATTCCGCTTCAGGAGAAGTCTCTGACGTCAATGTCCATATATTTTACTGGGCCGCCAAAAAATCGGCCGTGTGAATAGCCCCATTTGGGGTCTATAGTTCCTAATGCGGCCATGTGACGGTCGTTCAAAAAACGTCCGATAATCCATGTTGTGTGAATAGGGCCTATGGCTCGATTCACACACACCGTTTTGCTGCGTTTTTGTGGCATTTTTGTGAGTGTTTTGTGGTGCTTTTTTTTTTATACGGCCAAATGTTACATTAAACCTTTCATGACCAAGGGTCATTGATGCCCCTGTGTCCAGGTCAAATTTTCCATTTCTGATATGCACTTCTTTAAATGATATTATCTTTGCAACCGCTTTGAATATCACAACTATTTTTAATTTGTTTTTCATAAGACATGAGACTTTCATTTTCTGGCCGGGGACTCCGCTCTGGCCGTAGATTCCACTCCTAGTGGCGCTATCTATAGAGTGGGGGACTGGCGCTATCTACAGGGGTTGGCGCTATATAAAGAGGGAGAGCGCTATCTAAAGGGTGAGGGCGCTATCTGAATGGGGGTGTGGTACTATCTACAGGGGGATGTGTGTGTGTGGCGTTATCGACAGGGGGCGGGGTTCAGCATCTCAAAGCCCCTAACGTCACTGTCCATATATGGACAGTGACCTCAAGGGCTTTTCTAAGTCAGGTGTCCCTGGCCAGAGCACTTGCGATGCTCTGGCCCCGGGAATCAATTGGGGACGGAGCCGGCAGAATAAAATAGGGAAGCACTGCTTCATTGTGTGCAGCATTGTACATTTAAGCCCCCAAACATTGATCAAACACACAGTTGTTTGATGTAACTAAGGGGGAGAGGTGCCGACACTTGTGGAGAGAAGTGGCCGACAGGAAAGTGCAGTGCTTCTCACACTGAAGCAGCACTGCACACATTAAACCCTGTTCCAAGCTTCCAACGTTTATAAGGGACATCGGCAGTTGGAACGTATATAGCCGTATGGTTCGTGAAGAGGTTAAAGTCTATAGTAAATTATAAAATGCACTACACACAACTGCATTTCGGTTTGTGTCATTCTTTAGGCAATTTTGTGGTCAGTAGCGTTTTTTTTCCATATGCAGCATGCTCTGGGTATGGCGTTGTTCCCATATGTTTCTCTATAGGATCTCAAAAACGCCAGAAAAAAAGCATGTACAAAATAACACCTAATAAAAACGCCACAAAAAAACGCCATGAAATTTGCTTGTTACATTTTAATAAAGAAGCGTTTTTAGAAGTGTTTTGTTGATGCACTATTTTTTTCTGGCGTTTTTAAAGTCTATACGAAAGCCTATGGGAAAAACGCCACAAACCAAAAAGCAGTTGTGCGGAATGCATTTGATATTTTGCTATAGACTTAAATGCCATTAATTTTGCCATAAAAAATGCAGCAAAACACTATGTAGGAATCCAGCCAAAAGACGCTGGCGTTATAAAAATGAATCATGCAGGTTTTTTTTTAAGGCATTTTTAGTGGAATTTTTCAGTTGGTGTCAATTTGTAAGTTTTATAGAGAAGCCTGTGGGAAAAACGCCATATCCTGAACATACTGTGTTTGGAAAAAAAACTCCACTGACCACCAAATTGCCTCAAAAACACCACCAACCAAAACGCAGTTGTGTGTAGCACATTTGATATTTTTATTTCATTTATTTCTTTCAATTATGTTTTTTATTATCAAGGGTAAAAAAAAAGGGCCACGCATTTGATATTTTACTATAGACTTTAATGTATCATTAAAGCCGTTAAAAATGCCATAAAAGTACAGCAAATCTAAGCAAATTGCTGCGTGAATCCAGTCTTAGGCCAGATTCCCACGTTGCCTAAACGCTGCGGAATTTCCGCAATGAAATTCTGTGCGGAAATTCTGCAGCATTTACAGTAACAGCAAAGTGGATGAGATTTAGAAAATGTCATACCCACACTGCGGAAAAAACACACAGCGTAAAAATTAATAAATTGACCTGCGGTGCGGTACTTAAATCTGCAGCATCTAAATTTATGCTTCGTTTTCGTTGCTTTTCTGTTGCGTGTTTTTCTCCATTGAATTCAATGGGGATGCAAAACCCGCAACAGAAAGCAGAGTATTGCGACTTTGCTGCAAAAATCGCAATGCAGAAAAAAAAATCATACTTACCCAGAACTCTACTTACCCAAAAATAATACGTACCCAGAACTCTCTCCTTCTTCCTACAGTCCGGCCTCCTGGAATCACTTTTACCCCATGTGACTGCTGCAGCCAATCACAGGCTGCAGAGTCACATGGCCTGCAATGTCATCTTAAGAGGCCAGACTACATGCAGAAAAGAGAGAGGGCTCTTTACCCCAGAGCTGCATTCCGCAGCGGTAATTCCGTTCGAAAAAACCCCGCCACAATGTGGTCGGAAGGTGCTGCGGGTTCCAGGTTGGATATGCTGCACAGTTTTCGACCCGTGGGAACCTGGCCTTATACTACTAACGTCTTTGGAATCTACTCCTGACTCAAAAAACGCCATGTGTGATTCAAGATTGAATGGCAGGATCGCGCGTGCACACGCACACACACACACAGTTTTAATGCAGTTTTTTTATGTGGTTTTTCGCTCAGTTTTTTGAGCCAAAGCTAGCAATGGATTAAAACAAAAGCAAAGGTATAAAGAAAATACTTATTTTTTAGGAAATAACTTTTGAAATAAAAAAAAGTTGTCCTGAAAATATTAATTTTTTAGCATGCAAGAAAACTAACCTTTGGGTTTATAACAAGGAAAGTAGTTATATTATGTTCATTTAAATATGGTTCTCTTAAATAGCCATCACCATCCTCCACTTTGTATGCTCCATTCAAATGTTCCAGTGTAACTGATGTGATATGAACTCGGCTGTTGGAATAACCATAAACATTGTTAGAAATAAGAAAATCTACAAGGTACGCTACATTACTATTATTATTATTATTATTATTATTAAATGTTATTTAAAAAAAATAAAAAATACAATTATATATATATATAATGTGAGTGAGGGTATACTCACACGGCTTATTTTGGGCCGTTTTTCGAACAATCGAAAGCTTAGTGCCTCCAAACATATGCCCATTGATTTAAATTGGACAAAACTGCGTTCTGCTCTGATGGGGCGTTTTTTTACGCGGCCATTTTGAAAACCGCTCCGTATTTTCAGATGTTTTTTATTTTGTGTGTGCACATACCCGAAGATTTAAAAGAAACAAATATCTTTCCTGTCATTTTTTTAGAACAAAAGCAGAAAAATAGCGGCATAAATGGCATGTGTGAATAAAGCCTACTTTAAACAATAAAAAAAACCAAAAAAAAACCTTCTCTAAAACAGAAGTTAATTAGGCAGATAAATTCCATAATGAATCCAAAAATGTAGAGTAATATTTATTTAGACTTCATTAACAGTAGCTAATTTGATGTATCTAGCAGTTCTGTATTTTAAGGCGGTTTTCCCACGTAGCGTAAACCCTGCAGAATTTCCGCAGCGGAATTCTGTGCGGAATTTCAGTAGCATTTATAGTAGCAGTAAAATAGATGAGATTTGCCCACTCTGCAGAAAACGTTATTTATTGACCTGCGGTGCGGAATTTAAGTCCACAGAATATCAATTTATCCTGCATTTTCGTTGCTATTCTGTTGCAGGTTTTCCGAATTGAATTCAATGGGGATGGAAAACCTGCAGCGGAAAGCCAAGTGTTGCGACTTTTGCGGCAGAATCGCAGCCCAGAAAAAAAATTAATTCATGTTTACCCAGAACTCCCTGCTTTTTCCTCCAGTCCGGCCTCCTGAGATGACGTTTCATCCCGTGTGATCGCTGCATCCAATCACAAGCTGCAGCGGTCACATGGGCTTTAGCATGATCTAGGGAGGCCGGACCGAACAGCCACAGAGGGTCACGTCACCATGGCAATGACCTAGGTACGTATGGGCGTTTTTTAATTTTATTTCTATGCTGCTTACCGCAGCAGAAATTCCGGCTGAAAAACCGCACCACAATGTCCTTCCTCCTCATTGTCCCTATGACTGTCCTATCTAGCTGCTTCCTGAAGCTTCTCCCCCTCACGGACGGGTTTATCCTCTCTCCTTGTCAGAAGCCCAGGCCATGTCTGAGTATGTCAAGGAGAACCTAGAGAGGGGGTTCATCAGGAAGTCTACATCACCAGCCGGGGCTGGATTCTTCTTTGTGGCAAAGAAGGATGGAACACTTCGACCATGCATTGACTACCATGGGTTGAACTAAATCACAGTCGAAATCAAGTACCCCTTGCCGCTTATCTCAGAGCTCTTTGACCGGATTCGTGGAGCCAAGGTCTTCACTAAGCTGGATCTACACGGGGCCTATAACCTGATCCGTATCCGCAAGGGCGACGAATGGAAAACCACATTTAACACCCGAGACGGTCACTATTTGTATCTCGTAATGCCCTTTGGACTGTGTAATGCTCCAGCAGTGTTCCAAGAACTCATAAATTATATCTTCCGTGATCTTCTGTATGTCTGTGTGGGAGTGTATCTGGACAACATTCTGATTTACTCTCCTGATCTGATGACGCATCGGAAGCATGTACACCAAGTCTTGTTGCGGTTAAGGAGGAACAGCCTATACACAAAACTCGAGAAGTGCTGTTAAGGATCTGCCAGGCACAGCTTCTGTATCCACACCCATAGGTAATCAGTCTGCACCTGCTTCTATGTCTGTGAGACTGACTCCATCTTCCACCACTCAGGATGGCAGGCTTAGGAGTGGGAGAGCCTATCACAGCCTGGCCAGACGGAGCTAGCTCCCGCCCTCTGTCTATTTATACCTGCCTTTCCTGTTCCTCCTTGCTTGTGATTCTTCTCTCTTGGTTTCCTGGCCCTGCTGCAGCTTCTGAATTATTTGACCCTGCTTCGTATTGACCCTGGCTTACTGACTACTCTTCTGCTCTACGTTTGGCACCTCGTATTCTCCTGGTTTGACTCGGCTCGTTTACTACTTTTGTTGCTCACGGTGTAGCCGTGGGCAACTGCCCCGTTTCCCTTTGTTCTGTGTTTCCTTGTCTGTCGTGCACTTATTGAGTGTAGGGACCGTCGCCCAGTTGTACCCCGGCGCCTAGGGCGGGTCGTTGCAAGTAGGCAGGGACTGAGTGGCGGGTAGATTAGGGCTCACTTGTCTGTTTCCCTATCCCTGTCATTACATAATCACAAGCCCATATACCTACTCTACCCTGGTCCCTCACGCTACTATGGACCCCCTTGAGACCCTGGTTCAGCAAATGCAGGGTCTCTCCCTACAGGTCCAGGCCCTGGCTCAGAGGGTCAACCAGCCTGATGCTACCATGGTAGTCCCCCTCACCTCACCTCTTGAACCCCACCTCAAGTTGCCTGACCGGTTCTCAGGGGACCGGAAGACTTTTCTCTCCTTTCGGGAGAGTTTTAGGCTCTATTTTCGTTTAAAGCCCCACTCCTCAGGTTCTGAGAGCCAGCGGGTGGGTATAATTATGTCCCGGCTCCAGGAAGGGCCCCAAGAATGGGCCTTCTCCTTGGCTCCTGACGCCCCTGAACTTTCCTCCGTTGATCTTTTCTTTTCTGCTCTCTGACTCATTTATGACGAGACTGACAGGACTGCCTTTGCCGAGAGTCAGCTGGTGACCTTACGTCAGGGTAAGAGACCTGTTGAGGAGTATTGCTCTGACTTTAGGAAGTGGTGCGTAGCTTCTCAGTGGAATGACCCTGCCTTAAGGTGCCAGTTTAGGTTGGGTCTGTCGAACGCCCTGAAAGACCTGCTAGTTAGCTATCCCTCTTCTGACTCCCTAGACCAGGTTATGGCTTTAGCGGTACGACTTGACCGACATCTCAGGGAACGACAACGTGAACGTTTATGTGTTTTCTCCTCTGACTCCCCCATGATGCCTCCCGAGGTTCCGTTGCTTCGTTCTTCCACGGAACACTCGGAGGTACCTATGCAACTCGGGGCCTCCGTGTCCCCCCAACAACGTAGAGAGTTCCGCAGGAAGAATGGTCTCTGCTTCTATTGTGGGGATGACAAGCATCAAGTGAACACCTGTCCTAGGCGTAAGAATAAGCAGCCGGAAGACTTCCGCGCCTAAGTGATCATCGGGGAGGTCACTTGGGCGCACAGGTATTTCCCGTAAATATGAAACGTAATAAAATCTTGCTTCCCTTTCAAGTCTCTTTTGGTGGTAGGTCTGCTACCGGCAGGGCCTTCGTGGATTCAGGGGCGTCTGCTAATATCATGTCTGTGGAATTTGCTATGTCTCTAGCTATGCCTTTGATTGATTTGCCTAAACCTGTCCCGGTAGTGGGTATCGACTCCACTCCTCTTGCTAATGGTTATTTTACACAGCATACCCCTGTTTTTGAACTCCTTGTTGGCTCCATGCACTTGGAGCAGTGCTCTGTACTGTTGATGCAGGGATTATCGTCCGATTTGGTTTTAGGCCTTCCCTGGTTGCAGTTTCATAATCCCACGTTTGACTGGAATACCGGGGATCTTACCAAATGGGGTAAAGAATGCTTGACGTCATGTTTTTCTGTTAATTCTATTTCTCCCCCTGAGGAGGTGAACACGCTACCTGAGTTTGTTCAGGACTTCGCTGATGTTTTCTCTAAGGAGGCCTCCGAAGTGTTACCTCCTCATAGAGAATACGATTGCGCTATCGATTTGGTACCAGGAGCTAAGCTCCCTAAGGGTAGGATATTTAATCTCTCTTGTCCCGAACGTGAAGCCATGAGAGAGTATATCCAGGAATGCCTGGCCAAGGGTTACATTCGCCCCTCTACTTCTCCGATAGGTGCTGGCTTCTTCTTCGTAGGGAAGAAGGATGGTGGTCTTAGGCCATGCATTGACTACCGTAACTTGAATAAGGTCACTGTAAGGAACCAGTATCCCCTTCCTTTGATTCCTGATCTCTTTAATCAGGTTCAGGGGGCCCAATGGTTCTCTAAGTTTGATCTACGGGGGGCGTATAACCATATCCGCATCAAAGAGGGGGATGAGTGGAAGACTGCGTTTAACACGCCCGAAGGTCATTTCGAATACCTCGTCATGCCCTTTGGGTTGTGTAATGCTCCCGCGGTCTTCCAGAATTTCATTAATGAGATTTTAAGAGATTACCTGGGGGTATTTCTTGTAGTGTACCTTGATGACATACTTGTGTTTTCCAAGGACTGGTCCTCCCACATTGAGCATGTCAGGAAAGTGCTCCAGGTCCTTCGGGAAAACAAACTGTTTGCTAAGACCGAAAAATGTGTGTTTGGGGTGCAGGAGATACCATTTTTTGGTCAAATCCTCACTCCTCATGAATTCTGCATGGACCCCGCCAAGGTCCAGGCTGTGGCGGAATGGGTCCAACCTGCCTCCCTGAAGGCGTTACAGTGTTTCTTGGGGTTCGCTAATTATTACAGGTGATTTATTGCTAACTTCTCGGTCATCGCTAAGCCTCTTACGGACCTCACTCGCAAGGGTGCTGATCTCCTCCGCTGGCCTCCTGAGGCTGTCCAGGCTTTTGAGGTCCTTAAGAAGTGCTTTATCTCGGCCCCGGTGTTGTTTCAGCCCAACTAAATGGAGCCATTTATCGTGGAGATTGACGCGTCCGAGGTGGGAGTGGGGGCTGTCTTGTCCCAGGGTACCAGGTCCCTCACCCATCTCAGTCCCTGTGCCTACTTCTCCAGGAAGTATTCGCCCACTGAGAGTAAATATGATATTGGCAACCGCAAACTCTTAGCCATTAAATGGGCATTTGAAGAGTGGCGCCACTTCCTGGAGGGGGCTAGGCACCAGCTAACGGTCCTTACCGACCACAAGAATCTGGGTTTCCTAGAATCGGCCCGGAGGCTAAACCCGAGACAAGCTCGATGGGCGTTATTTTTTACCAGATTAAATTTTTTGGTTACCTATAGGGCTGGGTCTAAAAATATTAAGGCTGATGCACTGTCGAGTAGCTTCATGGCCAGCCCTCCTTCGGAGGAAGATCCTGCTTGTATTTTGCCTCCAGGTATAATCATTTCCTCTATTGAGTCTGATTTAGTCTCTGAAATTGCTACTGATCAAGGTTCAGCTCCCGGGAACCTTCCTGAGAACAAGCTGTTTGTTCCCCTGCAATTCCGGCTAAGGGTACTTAGGGAAAATCATGACTCCGCACTATCTGGTCATCCAGGCATCCTGGTTACCAAGCACCTCATTGCCAGAAACTATTGGTGGCCTGGGTTGCCTAAAGACATTAAGGCCTACGTAGCCGCTTGTGAGGTCTGTGCTAGGTCCAAGACTCCCAGGTCCCGACCAGCGGGCTTACTACGTTCTTTGCCCATTCCCCAGAGACCTTGGACCCATATCTCCATGGATTTTATCACCGATTTGCCTTCATCTCAAGGCAAGTCGGTGGTGTGGGTTGTAGTAGACCGCTTCAGTAAGATGTGCCACTTTGTGCCCATCAAAAAACTACCCAATGCTAAGACGTTAGCTACCTTGTTTGTCAAACACATCCTGCGTCTCCATGGGCTCCCTGTCAATATTGTTTCTGACAGAGGGGTACAATTTATTTCTTTGTTTTGGAGAACCTTCTGTAAAAAGTTGGAGATTGATCTGTCCTTCTCTTCTGCCTTCCATCCTGAAACTAATGGCCAAACCGAGAGGACTAATCAGTCTCTAGAACAATATTTAAGGTGTTTTATCTCTGACTGTCAATATGATTGGGTCTCTCTCATTCATTCCCCTCGCCGAATTTTCCCTTAATAACCGGGTCAATAACTCGTCAGGGGTCGCCCCCTTTTTCTGTAATTTTGGGTTTAATCCACGGTTCTCCTCCATTTCACCTGGTAGTTCCAACAATCCCGAGGTAGAGGTCGTTCATTGGGAACTGTGCGACAGTCTGGGCCCAGGTTCAGAAGAACCTAGAGGCGTCCCAGAGCATACAAAAAACTCCGGAAGATAGAAGACGTTCTGCTAACCCCTTGTTTATGGTCGGGGATCTGGTGTGGCTATCGTCAAAGAACTTGCGCCTTTAAGTCCCGTCCAAGAAGTTTGCTCCCCGGTTTATAGGGCCGTACAAGGTCATTGAAGTCCTCAATCCTGTCTCCTTCCGACTGGAGTTGCCCCCATCTTTTCGAGTACACGACGTGTTTCATGCCTCCCTCCTTAAACGCTGCTCCCCGTCCTTGGCTCCCTCGAGGAAACCTCCTGTCCCCGTTCTCACCCCTGAGGGGGTAGAATTCGAGGTGGCCAAGATTGTGGACAGCAAGATGGTCCAAGGCTCCCTCCAGTACCTGGTCCATTGGAGAGGATTCGGGCCTGAGGAGAGGACTTGGGTACCCGCCCGGGATGTTCACGCTGGGGTATTGGTCAAGAGGTTCCACCTTCGTTTCCCCAATAAACCAGGTCCATCTAGAAAGGGTCTGGTGGCCCCTCATAAAAGGGGGGGTACTGTTAAGGATCTGCCAGGCACAGCTTCTGTATCCACGCCCATAGGTAATCAGTCTGCACCTGCTTCTATGTCTGTGAGACTGACTCCATCTTCCACCACTCAGGATGGCAGGCTTAGGAGTGGGAGAGCCTATCACAGCCTGGCCAGACGGAGCTAGCTCCCGCCCTCTGTCTATTTATAACTGCCTTTCCTGTTCCTCCTTGCTTGTGATTCTTCTCTGTTGGTTTCCTGGCCCTGCTGCAGCTTCTGAACTATTTGACCCTGCTTCGTATTGACCCTGGCTTACTGACTACTCTTCTGCTCTACGTTTGGTACCTCGTACACTCCTGGTTTGACTCGGCTTGTTCACTACTCACCTGCTCTACGTTTGGCACCTCGTACTCTCCTGGTTTGACTCAGCTCGTTTACTACTCTTGTTGCTCAAGGTGTTGCCGTGGGCAACTGCCCCGTTTCCCTTTGTTCTGTGTTTCCTTGTCTGTTGTCTGCCGTGCACTTATTGTGTGTAGGGACCGTCGCCCAGTTGTACCCCGTCGCCTAGGGCGGGTCGTTGCAAGTAGGCAGGGACTGAGTGGCGGGTAGATTAGGGCTCACTTGTCTGTTTCCCTATCCCTGTCATTACAAGTGCATATTTGAAAAAAAGTCCTTGCCCTTCCTGGGCTATATTATTTCTGTTCCTGGTCTTCAAATGGATCTGAAAAAAAGGGAAGTCCGTCTTGGAGTGGCCATGCCCTCAAGGTCTCCAAACAGTACAGAGATTTCTTGGATTCGTAAATTTTTATCGACAGTTCATCCAAAATTTCTCGTCCCTTACTGCACCCATCTCAGCTCTTACCAAGAAGGGAGTGAACGCTGAGGACTGGACCCCTGAGGCAGAGTCTGCATTCTCCAACCTCAAGAGCACCTTCACTTCTGCCTCTGTTCTTCATCATCCTGATGTGACTCAACAGTTTTTTTTGGAGGTTGATGCCTCTTCCATCGGTGGAGCACTCTTTTTTCAGAGGAATTCCAAGGAGAGAGCAGTATTGTATGGATTCTTCTCCAAACGCTTCTCTCCTGCTGAGAGCAACTACTCCATTGGGGACAGAGAATTATTTGTGTCAAGTTGGCTTTGGAGGAGTGGAGACACCTGCTGGAGGGGGCTGCTCATCCCATCATCATTTTCACAGATCACAAAAATCTCACATATTTGCAGTCTGCACAGCGACTAAATCCTCATCAAGCAAGATTTCAATTTCTTCTTCACTTCCGTCCGGACAAAAACATTAAGGCTGATACCCTATCCCGGTCTTTCGAGACTGACGATTTTAAAGAAAGTCCTCTACACATAATTGACCCTTCCAGGCTTATTGCTGTAAACCCTCTACAAATCAAGGACATCCCTCCTGGAAAAATCTTTGTTTGTCCAGCTAACCGGAAAGAATTCTCCGCTGGGGACATATTTCCAAACTGGCTGGGCACTCTGGTGTCCGCAAGACTCGGGACTTTATTATTTGTCACTACTGGTGGCCCACGCTGCCTAGAGATGTTTTGGACTATGTTTCCTGTTGTACAAACTCTGGCAGTACCTGATGCCCCTTGGCAGCACATCGCTATGAACTTTATTACCGACCTTCCTCAATCTGCTGGATGTGATATGGTCTGTGTAGTAGTGGACTGTTTCTCCAAAATGGCACATTTCGTTCGTTTAACTGGTCTTCCCTCAGATTCTCGTCTGGCAAATCTGTTCATCCAGCACATTTTTTTTGTCTACACGGACTACCGCTCCATGTCGTGTCTGACCGGGGTGTACTGTTCACGTCCAAATTCTGGAGAGCCCTCTGTAATCTGCTAGATGTGAAGCTGGATTTTGCTTCTGCCTGTCACCCACAGTCTAATGGTCAAGTGGAGAGGACCAATCAAATATTAGAAATTATCTTCGTAAATTTGTCCAACATGAACATTGGGTGCAGCTTCTGCCTTGGGCGAAATTCTCAATTAATAACCATTTTAGTGAGTCTACCACTTCTTCATTCTTCATCGTGTACAGTCAGCATCCACAAGTTCCTCTTCCTCTGCCAGCTATGACTCAAGTACCAGCAGTCAATTCTTCCTTTGGGACATTCCTTCACATCCGGCAGAAAATCAAGTCCATGATTCTTCAGGCAGTTTATCGCATGAATAGGTATGCTGATAGAAAAAGAAAAGTTCCTCCTCAGTTTTCCCCCAGAGTCAAGGTTTCGGCAGTCTTCTAAAAACATTTGCCTCAAGATCCCTTCACACAAATTTGCTTCCAAATTCCTCGGCCCCCTTCGAGGTCTTGCAACAAATAAACCCTGTTGTCACGGCTGTGGGGTATGTGGACCCACTAGGCCGCTCCACCGTAGTGGAGTAGCAGCTGGCCACAATACAGTCAATGAAAGTCTTTAGAACTAGAGTACCAGTATAGAAGTTCTGACAGACACTTTGGTGTAGCAGACACTTTGGCGTAGCAGACACCTTGGCATAGATGACACTTAGTGTGGTAGATGACACTTGCGTGACAGATGACACTTGGTGCGGCACATGACACTTGGCACAGAGGATTAACTCGACTCCAACACTAGACTTCACTCAGGAACAAACAAAATTACTGGATACGGGAACACAGGATACAACTAAGGGACCATTTGTAATAACGAACATGGATAGACTCAACAACACTAAGGCAAGGACGGAGAGAGCAGTGTCCTTTTTATAGTCCAGGGTGATCTGGGGATTGGGTAGGGAACAATTTACTGCTGCACGTGCTGGCCCTTTTAGGCCGGGGACACGCGCGCGCACGCACCCTTGAAACAATAGCAGAACAGTGCAGCCCCGTGTACTGACATCTCCTGGGAGGGAGACGCCAGCAAGCTTTCAGTGTCCTGTGGTCATGGCTGCCAATGAGTACAGCGTGCCGGCAGTCAGTGACTGCGGGCACAACACCTGTATCCTATAAGCTTTGGCTGCCTCCTACTCTCAGGATTCCCAATTAATTTCATGTGTCCCTCCTAAAGCCTATGGTCCTTATCCGCTACAGTAAATCTCCTGGTTCTGCAGTTGCCCCCAATGGTTCTTCTAAAGTTTTTGAGGTAAAGGGGATCCTGGACTACAAGAGAGTAGGAGGAAATACTTTCTATCTGGTGGCCTGTCCCTGGCCTAAAAGGGCCAGCCCACGCACTTGTAAAATGTTCCCTACCCAATCCCAACACACCCTGAATTATAAAAGGGCACTGCCCTCTTCCTCCTTGCCTGAGTGTTGTTGTGTCTGCCCATGTTCGTTATTGCAAATGGTCCCTTAGTTGTATCCCAGATTCTGTGTTCATGTATCCTGTATCCCGTATCCAGTAATTGTGTTTGTTCCAGTGCGAAGTCTAGTGTCGGAGTCGAGAGTGTCATCTGTGCCAAGTGTTATCTGTGCCAAGTGTCACCACGCCAAACATCTGCTACACCAAACGTCTGCTATGCCAAGTGTCTGCCATGCCAAGTGTCTGCCTAATCTCCTATTCAGGTACTCTTGTCCTAAAGACTATTATTGACTGTTGTTTGGCCAGCTGCTGGTCCGCTGCGGCGGAGCGGCCTAGGGGGTCCACATACCCCACAGGCGTGACAGTACTGTTGTATGAATAAAAAAGAGAACATTGCTATCATCATTGTTATGATTACACACGGATGAAATATGCATTTTTTCATGTATTTGTTGTTAGAGTCTGCAAAATAAGATTTATCCATTCGTAATAATCATTGGTTCAGAGGGAGGAGCGATCTGAGTGTGTGACGTAGGCATGCTCTCCTGCTTCCGTCTGTACTCCTAGCCCCGCTGCATTGAGGCTGACCCGGGAGATGTATGCCTTGAGGTAGGGGATGAAAGAGAAGGTCCGCTGCTGAAACTAAGCTCTGCTGGGGGGATGGCCACAAGATAACAAGCAGACTGAGAAGGAGGACGATTCACTGAGCAGGAGTTAATAGACACAGCCCTGACACCTGGCTCCCATAATGAATTGGCACAAGCTGTCCCTACCTCCTAAGTTGAGCACGGGGAGTCGTGCTGTGCAGGCATCTGTGGGTAATACAGAGCCTCATGAGGAAGCACTAGAAGACATTACATATCCAGCAATTTAACAGGCAAGGGTGAGGAGTGCTGCTCTCAAGGCAGATTAAACACTGAAATTGTGGGTGTGAGATACAGTGACTTTGTTTCTACAATACTTCAGTGTTTTTTTTTTATAATTTGCAATAATAATAATAATTAAAGGCTTTATGGACTAAGCAAAGTGAAAATATCAGCGACATAAAGAGTAGCCAACTCTCAATATACCATATTTGGCAGGACAGTGAAAAGTAACGATCCATATATCTGCATATTGAATTGACACTAAATAGAGATGCCGCCTAAAAAGGATAAAAAATGATGAAAAAAACCCAAGTATCTCTGTGGTTAAACAGAGGTGATCAGAAGGCATTAACCGCCAAGGGGACAGGTTGAAATACAGAGTGGAAGAGAATAGGATGGAGCGCTGTTTAAACCCACCTGTTAACTCCCCAACAAATAAATTGACAAATTAAGCCAAAGGGAATAAACCAGCAGAGTCTTTGAATTCAGAGCAAGATCTAGGATGAGGTGGAAAGAATAGGCGCAGAAGAGGAATCACTCATAGAAGAGGATCCAGTGGGCAATAGACCAGGAAAGGACCAACATTAACGGACATTTTGTTAGCAATAAATGGTCTCTCAATGCAAATAGCGGAAGTAAAGCTAGATTAATCAGAAATGACATGACGTAATGAAAGATAGACTTTCTCAAACTGAAGGTAAAGTTAAAGAAATGGATGACTAGCTACAGAGATGTAGCGGAATTAAAAGAGCAAAATTTAAAGGATAAATAAACGTTCAGAAAACTTCTGACATGTCATAGTGAAACATAATACAGCAAAAAACTTAGAAAATATAATAGAAATAAGTAACTTACCCCTTCCCTCTTTGGCCACTTTTGACCTTCCTGACAGAGCCTCATTTTTCAAATTTGACATGTTTCACTCTATGTGGTAATAACGTCGGAATGCTTTTACCTATCCAAGCGATTCTGAGACAGTTTTCTCGTGACACATTGGACCTTATGTTACTGGCAAAATGTGC
The DNA here is from genome assembly GCF_050947455.1 of Rhinoderma darwinii. Taxonomy (NCBI): domain Eukaryota; kingdom Metazoa; phylum Chordata; class Amphibia; order Anura; family Rhinodermatidae; genus Rhinoderma; species Rhinoderma darwinii. The sequence goes on from NC_134691.1 coordinate 210,589,531, forward strand.
TCGATATGTTCAGTATTTAATTGTGAAAAACACCAAAATTTAGTAAAAAATTGCAAAAATTTGCATTTTTCTCAATTTAAATGTATCTGCTTGTAAGACAGGCAGTTATAACACACAAAATTGTTGCTAATTAACATCCCCCATATGTCTACTTTAGATTGGCATAGTTTTTTGAACATCCTTTTATTTTTCTAGGACGTTACAAGGCTTTGAACTTTAGCAGCAATTTCTCACATTTTCAAGAAAATTTCAAAAGGCTATTTTTACAGGGACTAGTTCAGTTGTGAAGTGACTTTGAGGGCCTTATATATTAGAAACCCCAAAAAAGTCCAACTATTTTAAAAACTTTACCCCTCAAAGTATTCAAAACAGCATTTAGAAAATTTCTTAACCCTTTAAACTTTTCACAGGAATTAAAGCAAAGTAGAGGTGAAATTTACAAATGTCATATTTTTTTGCAGAAATTAATATTTAATCCAATTTTCTTTATAACACAGAAAGTTTTACCAGAGAAATGCAGCTCAATATTTATTGCCCAAGTTCTGCAATTTTAGGAAATATCCCACATGTGGCCGTAGCGTGCTACTGGACTGAATCACCGACCTCAGAAGCAAAGGAGCACCTAGTGGATTTTCGGGCCTTATTTTTATTCGAATATATTTTAGGCACCATGTCAGGTTTGAAGGGTTCTTGCGGTGCCAAAACAGTGGAAATCCCCCAAAAGTGACCCCATTTGGGAAACTGCACACCTCAAGGAAATTATCTAGGGGTATAGTAAGCATTTTGACGGCACAGGTTTTTTACAAAAATTATAAGAAGTAGGCCGTGAAAATTAAAATCTACATTTTTTCAAAGAAAACGTAGGTTTAGCTAATTTTTTTCTCATTTCCACAAGGACTAAAGGAGAAAAAGCACCACAAAATTTGTAAAGCATTTTCTCCCGAATAAAACAGTACCCCACATGTGGTAATACGGCAGGTTTGGACACAAGGCAGGGCTTAGAAGGGATGGAGAACCATTTGGCTTTTGGAGTTCACATTTAGCAGGAATGGTTTGCGGAGGCCATGTCACATTTACAAAGCCCCTGAGGGGACAAAACAGTGGAAACCCCCCACAAGTGACACCATTTTGGAAACTACACCCATTGAGGAAATTATCTAGTGGTATACTGAGCGTTTTGACCCCACAGGTGTTTTGCAGAAATTATTGGAAGTAGGCCCTGAAAATAAAAATCTACATTTTTTCAAAGAAAATGTAGGTTTAGCTAATTTTTTCTCATTTCCACAAAGAATGAAGGAGAAAAAGCACTGCAAAATTTATAAAGCAATTTCTCCTGAGTAAAACAGTACCCCACATGTGGTAATAACCGGCTGTTTGGACACACGGCAGGGCTTAGAATGGAAAGAGTGCTATTTGGCTTTTGGAGATCACATTTTGCAGGAATGTTTTGTGGAGGCAATGTCGCATTTGCAAAGCCCCTGAGGGGACAAAACAATGAAAACGCCCAAAAAGTGACTCCATTTAGGAAACTACACCCCTTGAGGAATTCATCTAGGGGTGTAGTAAGCATTTTGACCCCATAGATGTTTCATAGAATTTATTAGTATTGGGCAGTGAAAATAAAAACAATCTTTTTTTCTTCAATAAGACGTAGCTTTAGCGCAAACATTTTTCAATTTCTCAACAAATAAAGGAAAAAAATAAACCAACATTTGTAAAGCAATTTCTCCCGAGTACGGCAATACCCCATATGTGGTCATAACTGCTGTTTGGGCACACGGCAGGGCTCAGAAGGGAAGGAGCGCCATTTGGAGTGCAGATTTTGCTGGATTGGTTTCTGGGCGCCTGTGGAAGCAAAACAGTGGAAACCCCCTAGAAGTGACCCCATTTTGGAAACCACACCCCTCAATGCATTTACCTAGGGGTGTAGTGAGCATGTTAACCCTGCAGGTGTTTTGTAGAAATTAGTGTGCACTCGATGTTGCAGAGTGAAAATGGGATTTTTTTCCATAGATATGGCAATATGTGGTGCCCAGCTTAACAAGACAGCTCTCTAATTATTTTGCAGTGTTTCCCGGTTTTAGAAACACCCTACATGTGGCCCTAATCTTTTGCCTGGACATTCGACCAGGCTCAGGAGTGAAAGCGTACCATGCGAAATTGAAGCCTAATTTGGCGATTTACAAAGTATTGGTTCACAATTGCAGAGACTCAGATGTGAAATAATAAAAAGAAACCCCTGAGAAGTGACCCCATTTGGAAACTGCACCCCTCAAGGCATTTATTAAGGGGTGTAGTGAGCATTTTCACCCCACAGGTCTTTTCCATAAATGAATGCGCTGCGGATGGTGCAAATTAAAAATTTATATTTTTCCCTAGATATGCCATTTTAGTGGCAAATATGTCATGCCCAGCTTATGCCACTGGCCACTGGAGAAACACACCCCAAAAATTGTTAAAAGGGTTCTCCTGGGTATGACGATGCCATATATGTGGAAGGAAACTGCTGTTTGGGCACACTGTAGGGCTCAGATGGGAGAGAGCGCCATTTGGCTTTTGGAGAGCGGATTTTGCTTGGTAGTAGATTTGTTTGAGTATTGCTGGTGTTTCTGTTTATAATGTGGGGGTACATGTAAGCTGGGCAGAGTACATCAGGGGCATAGTCAGGTGGTATAATAAAGGGGTAAAAAAACAATAAAATAATCCATAGATGTGTGTTACGCTGTGACGCAATCCTTTCTGCACAGGCCGGTGTCGCACTGATATATTGCGTCCTTTCTTATGCCCCTTTTGGTCCACACTCCGCACCTTTGCAGTTTGGGGAATTTTGCTGGGAAGTGTTGTCCTGGTATAATACGGGCACTGTCGCTTCCAGCGGATATGTTTGGGCCCTCCTCTTCCTGGTTCCCTAATTTTAGGTCCTTGATAAATCGCCTCTTGAAACAGAAGAAATGTTCCCCTCGGGCAAAACTGCATATTTTTTTATTTCCTGACTTGCTGGAGCCATAACTTATTATATTTTTTCATAGACGTAGTGGTATGAGGGCTGTTTTTTTGCGGGATACCATTATTGGTACCATTTGCGGGATACCATTATTGGTACCATTTTGGGGTACATGTGACTTTTTGATCACCTTTTATCCTATTTTTTGGGAGGCCAGGTAAACAAAAAAAACGCAATTCTGGCACAGCTTTTTTATTTTTTTTTATACAGCGTTCACCATGCGTTATTAATTACATGTTAACTTTATTCTGCGGGTCAGTACGATTCCGGCGATACCTAATTTATATAACTTTTTTATGTTTTACAACTTTTTGCACAATAAAATTACTTTTGTAAAAAGAATGTATTTTTTCTGTCGCCAAGTTGTGAGAACCATAACTTTTTAATTTTTTTGTCGCCGGAGCTATATGAGGGCTTGTGACCAAAAAGCAGAAACTCTGGTATCGTTTTTTACGTTTTTTTTATTTACGCTGTTCACCGCGTGCAATAAATAATATAATATTTTGATACCTCAGGTCGTTACGGTCGCGGCAATACCAAATACGTATGGTTTATTATTTTTTTTCAATAATAAAGGACTTGATAAGGGAAAAAGGGCGATTGTGTTTTATTTTATTACTTGAAACTTTTATTGTTTTCCAACTTTTATTTTTTTCACTTTTTTTTACACTTTTTTTCAAGTCCCACTAGGGGACTTGAAGTTCCAACTGTCTGATGTTTTTTTCGAATACATTGCACTACCTACGTAGTGCAATGTATTAGATCTGTCAGTTATTCACTGACAGCAAGCAGATTAGGCTTCGCCTCCCGGCGGAGCCTAATCGGCTTCCGTAATGGCAGAGCAGGAGGCCATTGTGTCTCCTGTTGCCATAGCAGCAGTCGCCAGTCCTGATTGCCTGTCAGGGCTGGCGATCTGATAGCAACCGCTACGATGCAGCAATCGCTTTCGATTGCTGCATCGAAGGGGTTAATGGCAGGGATCGGAGCTAGCTCCGGTTCCTGCCGTTACAGGTGGATGTCAGCTGTAACATACAGCTGACTTCCACCGCTGATGACGCTGGATCAGCTCTTGACCCGGCTCCATCTTGCCGGCGGCTACGGAAGCCGTTCAGGCTCCTCCGCCGGGCGGATCTTGACCGGTTTCCGTGCTAGGCAGACCGGGAGGCCAGTATTAGGCCTCCGGTTGCCATTGCAGCCACCGGAACCCCGGCAATTTCATTGCTGGGGTTCCGATGAGCTGCAAACACCTTAAGTGTAGCACTCGCGTTTGAGCGCTGCACTTAAGGGGTTAATGGCGGGGATCGAAGCTAATTTCGGTCCCCGCCATTACAGCCGAATGTCAGCTGTAAGATACAGCTGAGATCCGGCGATGAAAGCACTGGCTCAGCTTCTGAGCCGGTGCCAAACATTTGGCGTATGGATACGGCAATTTGCGGGAAGTCATAGCTTTCCATGGCGTACCCATACGGCAAATGTCGGGAAGGGGTTAAAAAGAGAACGTTTTAATTCGCGACACATTCCCTTTAACCGGTTAAATAATCGTAATTGTTTAGTTATAGTCATGGGAGACTTTAATGTTATGCATTTAGGGAAGGATAGGCTTAAAGAAGCACAAGATACGGGGGGGCACTATTTGCTAAGATAATGGAAGAAATGGGTCTCATAGACATATGGAGGAATAGAAACCCTGATAGAACACAATACTCCTGTTACAACAGCTCACATAAAGTGATGTCCAGGATAGATCTGATATTTCGGAACAAAGTGGCCCTTAATAGGGTAAATAAGATTAGTTACCAAATGAGGGGACTCTCCAATCACTTACCAGTGCTTCTGATAGTAGATATAGAAGAGTGGAAACGAAGACCTCAATTTAAAATTAATCCCATTGGTTTTGCCTTTTAAAAACACATGAGCAAATTCCTGATTCTATCTCTACTTTTTTTTAAAAAATACGTTTGATTACAACAGAAGTAAGTTGCGTGTGGGAGGCTTTCAAAGCCTACACTAGAGGTACTCTTTTCTCGGAAACAAACTCCCTTAAAAAATCTTTTAGGAGAGAGGAAGAACAGGCAAAAACAAAGTGGAAGAGAGTGAACAGGAATATAAGGGTCCCGAATGCTCAAAATAGAGAGGAATGGGAAATAGCACAAAAGAGATATGGTAGTATCAGAAAGAGAAAAGCCCAGAGACAAACTGGGTTTTTAAGTGTTAAATATTTACATGAAGCATGTATACCAGGGAAAACATTAATGCAAATAATACAAAATCAAAAAGTTAATAAACATATTGGAGTCATTAGAACTGATGGGTGAGCACTGGTGAGTGATCCAGATAGGGTCGTGGGTATAATTGATGATTTTTATAAAGATGTATATACCTCTAGGGTAGATGTAGGGGACCAGGAAATAAAACAGTACCTTGAAGTTATTATGCTACTCAGATTGATACAGCAAGATAGGGATAGGTTGGATGCACCAATTGAAGTTAAGGAATTAGAGGAAGCATTGAGGGGTATCCCCTGTGAAAAGGCTCCCGGATCAGATGGGATTCCCTTCGAATTTTATAAGCAATATAGGGATGTAGTAGTGCCCCAGGTCCTGGAGGTTATTAATAATGCATTTCAGAAAAAATTGTTATATTAATACCTAACCCAAATAAGGAGCTCCAGGAGTTGGATTCATACTGCCCAATATCCTTAATAAATACAGACATCAAGCTACTTGCCTGGGTGTTGGCGAATAGATTAGCTGGGGTTGTGTCTAAGGTGGTTTATAAAGATTAAACAGGGTTTGTCCTAGGAAAATCACAAGACTATACAGCAATATACAAATGGCTATATCAGAAGAAGTGGGAAGACTTTCCTCTCTTTAGATGCGATCAAAAGCATTTGATAGTATAGAATGGAGGTTTTTCTTTATGGTATTAGAGAAAATGGGCTTTGGGGAAAATTTTGGAAAATTGATTCGCCTTTTGTAAGCCCCCGGGCAAGAATCTCGGTGAATGGGCGATATACAGAATTTTATATACAGAAAAGTGGCATAAATGAAAATTTAATTCTATGCCAGCTCTGTGGGGCATAGCAAGGTAGATGCCCATGTTGGCCCTTCTGCTTTGCCCCCTGATCAAACTACCCTATCAACCCCTATCAGACAATTAATTAAATAAGTAATTAAAAAAATTATGCTTACCTCACCGCTTATCTTCTCCCCTTAGCATGATGTGGCTCATACAACAAACTGACGCCAGGTATCATCAGGACACTTATGCGCTGCAGCACTGATGAAGTTAAGTGCTGCTTCACATAAACGCCCTGGCCTAAGGTTTAAGGACAAATGCAGCAATAAATAACCACAACTTACTTGTGCAAAAGGTACCACCCGGTTGAGCGAACCACCATTGATACATACTATCTTGTCTACATACTTTGTTTGTTCGGAGGTCCGACATTCACATAAAAAAGTGCAAAGTAGAACTACAGGTCCGAGAGGACTGCGCACGGAAAGTGCACATGTGCAAGATTATAAAGAGAACTTCCATCAATATCGCTGTAGGCGTGTAGAACTCGAGACAGTTAGGCCTCATGCACACTTCAGTGAAATTCTTCAGTGTGCTATCTGTTTTTTTTTTAATGGATAGCACACTGACCCATTCATTTCTATGGGGCCATGCACACATCTGTTTTTTTGCAGATCCGTGTGTCCATTTTGCAAATTACAGAACAGGTCCTATTCCTGTCCAATTATGTTGATTAGTGTCAGCCATTCTATTCATTGGTCCGTTAAAAATACGGACCGCACACGGAATGCCATCCGTCTGCTACTCCGTTACCATAGTATGCCTATGCTATTTATGTAGTGCGGCCGTCTATTCAGTTAGTATTAGAGCAGCCGCATGAGGTAAATAGCATAGGGCGCTGTGGCGCATTTAGATCATTGCGTAGTGCACCATATGTTCATTTGGCACTTGTACATCTGTTCACACATTTTGGCCAAAAGTATGTAGACACTTGACCATCACACCTATTTGAGCTTGTTGGACATCCAATTACAATTCCCTGGATATTAATATCGAGTTGGACCCCGTTTTGCAGCTATACCACAAGTGTCTTTATGGGAATTTGTGCCTTTTCAGCTAAAAGAGCATTTGTGGGGACAGGCAGGGATGTTGGTCGAGATTTGGCTCACAATCAGCCTTCTAATTTATCCCAGAGGTATTTCATAAGGTTGAGGCCAGAGCTCTGCGCAGGCCACTGAAGTTCCTCCAGACCAAACTCATCAAACTATGTTTATGGACCTCACTTTGTGTACAGGGGCACAGTTATGCTGGAACAGGAAAGAGCATTCCCCAAAATGTAGCCACAAAGTTATAAGCTTACAATTCTCTAAAAGTGGCGGTGTGCTTTACACCACTTGGGTGACCTTAGTCTAGTGTACAGCTTCTAGACCATGAAAACCCATTTCAGAAAGCTTCCGATGCACAGTTCTTGTGCTGTTGTCACTTCCAGAGTAAGTATGGAACTCCAGAGTGATGCAACAGAGGATAAGCAATTTTTATGGCCCACGCACGTCAACACTCGGCAGCCCCATGGTAAACCATGTGAGTTTGCATTGTCTATTGCTTAATAATGGCTGAGCTGTTGAACAGTGGACCAGGGAAGTTCATCAACGGACTTGTGTAATGCCTTTTTGCAATAGGTGAGGCTGAAGCTCATAAGCTCAATAACTAGGAGGTGTGTCCACATACTTTTGGACATGAAGGATGACTGAGGTGGTGCTGGGGATACGTTTCTACATGGGGAGGGTTGGCCCATTTTTTGCCCTAGGCACAGGAGGTCCAGTGCATAGGGTGGTGCTCAGCATGATTCTGTCCCTAGAAAAGGCTGCATGGTATTTATAAATTTGGTGCATGTTCGTGATAACAGAACTATATCGGCCACAATAAAAAATAAAAAAATTGATGGTCAAATGTTTTATAAATATGGCATAAAGTGCTATTTTATATATGCAAAAGTTTTTATAGATATGCCCCAATATTTTCACGTAGAATATGGAATTGTAAAAATTACATATCTTACCCAGGAACTCCGCCTGCCTCCATGTGATTTGCTAAGGTAACATCATGCGACCATACATCATATTGCCATTTTTGCAAGCCTATAACACCACACAGAACATTTCCAGAATGAACTCCAACTCGCATATTAATGTCAACTCCAGTTGCATCTCTTACTTTCCTAAAGAAAAAAAAATTAAATACATTTTAATAAGGTCACAATGGAATTATAAAAAAAAATACATTACAAAAATTGTGTAATATAAATGTCTGCCTGTGCACTGATGAGTGCTGTATCACTTGGGCACTGCATGCCACTCCCTGGACAATGTACATTATGCACTATTTAACCCCTTCCCGACATTTGCCGTATGGGTACGCCATGGAAAGCATTGACTTCCCGCATTTTGCCGTACCCATACGCCAAATGTTTGGCACCGGCTCAGAAGCTGAGTCGGTGCCATCATCGTCGGATCTCAGCTGTATCTTACAGCTGACATCCGACTGTAACGGCGGGGACCAAAATTAGCTTCGATCCCCGCCATTAACCCATTAAGTGCAGAACTCAAATGCGATCGTTGCACTTAAAGAGGCTCTGTCACCAGATTTTCAAACCCCTATCTCCTATTGCAGCAGATCGGCGCTGCAATGTAGATAACAGTAACGTGTTTTTTTTTTTCAGAAAACGAGCATTTTTGGCCAAGTTATGACCATTTTTATATTTATGCAAATGAGCCTTTCTTATGTACAACTGGGCGTGTTTAAAGTTATGTCCAACTGGGCGTGTATTGTGTTTGTTACATCTGGGCGTTTTTACTTGTTTTACTAGCTGGGCGTTGTGAATGGAAGTGTATGATGCTGACGAATCAGCATCATCCACTTCTCTTCATTACCACCCAGCTTCTGGCAGTTCACAGACACACAGCGCGTCCTCACTCATCCGATGCAATGAAGTTCCTGTGGGAGGAAGTGAGTGACATCACAGCGTGATCTCGCGAGGACACGCTGTGTGTCTGTGCACTGCCAGAAGCTGGGTGGTAACGAAGAGAAGTGGATGATGCTGATTCGTCAGCATCATACACTTCCATTCACAACGCCCAGCTAGTAAAACAAGTAAAAACGCCCAGATGTAACGAACACAATACACGCCCAGTTGGACATAACTTTAAACACGCCCAATTGTACATAAGAAAGGCTCATTTGCATAAATATAAAAATGGTCATAACTTGGCCAAAAATGCTCGTTTTTGAAAAAAAAAAACCTTTACTGTTATCTACATTGCAGCGCCGATCTGCTGCAATAGGAGATAGGGGTTTGAAAATCTGGTGAAAGAGCCTCTTTAAGGTGTTTGCAGCTCATTGGAACCCCAGCAATGAAATTGCCGGGGTTCCGGTGGATACAATGGCAACCGGAGGCCTAATATTGGCCTCCCGGTCTGCCTAGCACGGAAACCGGTCAAGATCCGCCCGGCGGAGGAGCCTGAACGGCTTCCGTAGCCGCCGGCAAGATGGAGCCGGGTCAAGAGCTGATCCAGCGTCATCAGCGGTGGAAGTCAGCTGTATGTTACAGCTGACATCCACCTGTAACGGCAGGAACCGGAGCTAGCTCCGATCCCTGCCATTAACTCCTTCGATGCAGCAATCGAAAGCGATTGCTGCATCGTAGCGGTTACTAGCAGATCGCCAGTCCTGACAGGCAATCAGGACTGGCGACTGCTGCTATGGCAACAGGAGACACAATGGTCTCCTGCTCTGCCATTAGAGAAGCCGATTAGGGGCATAAGAAAGGACGCCATATATAAGTGCGACACCGGCCTATGCAGAAAGGATTGCTTCACAGCGTAACACACATCTATGGATAATTTATTGTTTTTTTACCCCATTATTATACCACCTGACTATGCCCCTGATGTACTCTGCCCAGCTTACATATGCCCCCACATTATAAACGGTAACACCAGCAGTACTCAAACAAATCTACTACCAAGCAAAATCCGCTCTCCAAAAGCCAAATGGCGCTCCCTCCGCTCTGAACCCTACAGTGTGCCCTAACAGCAGTTTCCTTCCACATATATGGCATCGCCATACCTGGGAGAACCCTTTTAACACTTTTTGGGGTGTGTGTCTCCAGTGTCATAAGCTGGGCATGACATATTTGCCACTGAAATGGCATATCTAGGGAAAAATATACATTTTTAATTTGCACCATCCGCAGCACATTCATTTATGGAAAAGACCTGTGGGGTGAAAATGCTCACTACACCCCTTAATAAATGCCTTGAGGGGTGCAGTTTCCAAATGGGGTCACTTCTCAGGGGTTTCTTTTTATTATTTCACATCAGAGCCTCTGCAATTGTGAACCAATACTTTGTAAATCGACAAATTAGGCCTCAATTTCGCATGGTACTCTCTCACTCCTGAGCCCTGTCGTATGTCCAGGCAAAAGATTAGGGCCACATGTAGGGTGTTTCTAAAACCGGGAAACACCGCATAATAATTAGAGGGCTGTCTTGTTATGGTGGCACAAGCCGGGCACCACATATTGGCATATCTATGGAAAATATCCCATTTTCACTCTGCAACATGGAGTGCACACTAATTTCTACAAAACAGCTGCAGGGTTAACATGCTTACTCTACATCACTAGGTAAATGCATTGAGGGGTGTAGTTTCCAAAATGGGGTCACTTCTGGGGGGTTTCCACTATTTTGATCCCACAGGCGCCCAGGAACCAATCCAGCAAAATCTGTACTCCAAATGGCGCTCCTTCCCTTCTGAGCCCTGCCGTGTGCCCAAATAGCAGTTTCTGACCACATATGGGGTATTGCTGTACTCGGGAGAAATTGCTTTACAAATGTTGGGTTCTTTTTTTTCCTTTATTTGTTGAGAAAATGAAAAATTTTGCGCTAAAGCAACGTTTTATTTTCACTGCCCAATTCTAATAAATTCTATGAAACATCTATGGGGTCTAAATGCTTACTACACCCCTAGATGAATTCCTCAAGGATTGTAGTTTCCTAAATGGAATAACATTTTGGGAATTTTCATTGTTTTGTCCCCTCAGGGGCTTTGCAAACGTGACATGGCCTCCGCAAACCATTCCTGCTAAATGTGATCTCCAAAAGCCAAATAGTGCTCTTTCACTTCTAAGCCCCGCCGTGTGTCCAAACAGCCGTTTATGACCACATGTGGGGTATTGTTTTACTCAGGAGAAATTGCTTTACAAATTTGGTGGTGCTTTTTCTCCTTTAGTCCTTGTGGAAATAAGAAAAAAAAATGCTAAACCTAAATTTTCTTTGAAAAAATATAGATATTAATTTTCACGGCCTAATTCCAATAATTTTTGTAAAAAACTTGTGCGGTCAAAATGCTCACTATGCCCCTAGATAATTTCCTCAATGGGTGTAGTTTCCAAAATGGGGTCACTTGTGGGGGGTTTCCACTGTTTTGTCCCCTCAGGGGCTTTGTAAATGTGACATGGCCTCCGCAAACCATTCCTGCTAAATGTGAACTCCAAAAACCAAATGGTGTTCCATGCCTTCTAAGCCCTGCCGTGTGTCCAAACAGCCGTTTATTACCACATGTGGGGTATTATTTTACTCAGGAGAAATTGCTTTACAAATTTGGTGGTGCTTTTTCTCCTTTAGTCCTTGTAGAAATGAGAAAAAAAAATGCTAAACCTACATTTTCTTTGAAAAAATGTAGATATTAATTTTCACGGCCTAATTCCAATAATTTCTGTAAAAAACCTGTGCTGTCAAAATGCTCACTACACCTCTAGATAATTTCCTTGAGGTGTGTAGTTTCCCAAATGGGGTCACTTTTGGGGGATTTCCACTTATTTGGCACCGCAAGAGCCCTTCAAACCTGACATGGTGCCTAAAATATATTGTAATAAAAATAAGGCCCCAAAATCCACTAGGTGCTCCTTTGCTTAGGAGGCCGCTGCTTCAGTCCACGCTAGGGCCACATGTGGGATATTTCCTAAAACTGCAGAACCTGGGCAATAAATATTGAGTTGCATTTCTCTGGTAAAACTTTCTGTGTTATAAAGAAAATTGGATTAAAAATTTATTTCTGCAAAAAAATACGAAATTTGTAAATTTCACCTCTACTTTGCTTTAATTCCTGTGAAAAGTCTAAAGGGTTAAGAAATTTTCTAAATGCTGTTTTGAATACTTTGAGGGGTGAAGTTTTTAAAATGGGGTGACTTTTTGGGGGTTTCTAATATATAAGGACCTCAAAGCCACTTCACCACTGAACTGGCCCCTGTAAAAATAGCCTTTTGAAATTTTCTTGAAAATGTCAGAAATTGCTGCTAAAGTTCAAAGCCTTGTAACATCCTAGAAAAATAAAAGGATGTTCAAAAAACGATGGCAATCTAATGTAGACATATGGGGGATGTTAATTAGCAACAATTTTGTGTGTTATAACTGCCTGTCTTACAAGCAGATACATTTAAGTTGAGAAAAATGCTAATTTTTTAAATTTTTCGCTACATTTTGGGGTTTTTCACAATAATATACTGAACATATCAAGCAAATTTTGCCAGTATCATAAAGTCCAATGTGTCACGAGAAAACAATCTCAGAATCGCTTGGATAGGTAAAAGCATTCCGGAGTTATTACCACATAAAGTGAAACATGTCAGATTTGAAAAATGAGGCTCGGTCAGGAAGGTCAAAAGTGGCTAAAGAGGGAAGGGGTTAATTGGGTAATGTACAGTACTCTTTACCCAAGTCAGTGTTTTCAAACCAGTCTGCTCAAAGATGTTTTGAAGAGCAGTCAACAAATCTCAGCCAGAATATAGTGCTTAGCAAGAATTATAGGCCCTCCACCAAGTTTTTCCAAGTTAGGAATGGAAATAAGGGTTCCCCAAGATTATAAATATTTTTAGGGGTAACGCATGGTAATATCGTTGGGAATTACTGATCTAGATACCATGGTAGTATACACCGTTCAGCCATAACATTAAAACCACCACTAATATTGTGTAGCACCACCTCATGTCTGTAAAACATCTCTGACATGTTGAGGCATAGACTCCAAAAGACCTCTGGAGGTGTCCAGTGGTATCGGGCACAAAGACGTTTTCAGCAGACCCTTTAACTCAATAAGTACCGAGGTGGGGCCTCCATGGATCGAAAATGTTTTTCCAGCACATCCCACAAATGCTCAATCGAATTGGGATCTGGGGAATTTGGAGGCCGTCAAGTTCCTCAAACCATTGCTGAACAATTTTTTGCAGTGAAGCGGGGTGCATTCTTCTTCTTAAAGAGGCCACTGCCATTAGGTAATACCGTTACCATGAAAGCGTGTGCTTGGTCTGCAACAATGTTTAGGTAGGTGGTACGTGTCAAAGCAACAACCACATGAAAGCCGGGACCAAAGTTTCAGAGGAGAAAATAGCCCAGAGCAGCAAACTGCTTTCATTGGCTTGCCTTCTTCTCATAGTGCATACTGGTGCCATCTGATCCCCAGGTAAGTGACACACAAGCACCTGGACATCCACATAATGTGAAGAAAGGATGATTAATCAGACCAGGCCACCATTTTTTTAATAACTCCATGGTCCCGCTCTGATGCTCACATGACCAATGTAGGTGCTTTTGGTGGGGGACAGGCATTAGTAATGGTGTTAGTAATATTAGAACAGCAATCAAACAGTTGGACTTTCAAGTCCCCTAGTGGGACTAAAGATAAAGTGTAAAAAATGGAAAAAAAAATTACAAAATAAAATAAAAGTTTCAAGTAATAAAATCGCCCTTTTTCACTTATCAAGTCCTTTATTATTGAAAAAAAATAGTAAACCATACATACTTGGTATCGCCACATCCGTAACGGCCTGAACTATAAAAATATTATGTTATTTATCCCACGTGGTGAACGCTGTAAAAAAAACAAAACTATAAAACCATGTCAGAATTGCTGCTTTTTTGGTAATTTTGGCTTACAAAAATTGGAATAAAAAGTGATCCAAAAGTTGCATGTATCAAAAAATGGTACCTATAAAAACTATAGCTTGACTCTCAAAAAAACAAGCCCTCATACAGTTCCATCGACAAAAAATTAAAAAGTTATGGCTCTCAGAACATGGCGACACAAGCAATTTTATTGTGAAAAAAGTTGTAAAACATCAAAAAGTGCAATAAATATGGTATCGCCGGAATCGTACTGACCCACTGTATAAAGGAAAATAAAACAACTATGCCAGAATTGCTGTTATTTGGTCATGCAGCCTACCAAAAAAAAGGATAAAAAGGTGATCAAAAAGTCGCATGTACCCCAAAATCGTACCAATAAAAACTACAGCTCGCCCCAGAAAAAACCAGCCCTCATACCACTACGTCTATGAAAAAATAAAATAAGTTAAAGCTCCCATAAGTCAGGAAAGAAAAATATGCAGTTGTGGAGGCCCAAGGGGAACATTTCTTCTGTTTCAAGATGCGATTTATGAAGGCCCTAAAATTAGGGAACCAGGAAGGGGAGGGTACAAACATATGTGCTGGAAGCGAGGGTGCAAAGGTGCAGAGTGTGTAATGAAAGGGGGATAAGAAATAACCATTTATCAGTGCGACACCAGTCTGTGCATAAAGGATTGCTTCACAGCGTAACACAGATCTATGGATTATTTTATTGTTTTTCTTACCCCATTATTATACCACCTGACTATGCCCCTGATGTATTCTGCCCGGCTTAAATATGCCCCCGCGTTATAAACTGAAATAAAAGTTAAACTCCAAACAAACCTACTATCAACCAAAATCCGTGCTTCAAAATCCAAATGGCACTCCCTCCCTCCTGGGCCCTAAAGTGTGCCCAAACAGCAGTTTACTTCCACATATATGGCATCACCAAACCAGGGAGAACCCTTTTAATAATTGTAACAATTTTTGGGGTGTGTGACTCCAGTGGCACAAGCTGGGCATGACATATTTGCCACTGAATTGGCACATCTAGGGAAAGATTTCAATTTTTTTCTTTCCACCATCCACAGCGCAATAATTTATGGAAAAGACCTCTGGGTGAAAATGCTCACTACACCCCTTAAAAAATGCCTTGAGGGGTGTAGTTTACAAAATGGGGTCTTTCTATGAAAGTAACCGAAGGGTTAAAATGTAGCTAAATGTTCGACAAACTTCTAACATGTCATAGAGACATGTCAGAAGTTTGGATAGGTGGGGGTCCGAGCACCGAGACCTCCACTAATCGCTAGAATGAAGCAGCTGAAGTGCTCCTGTGAGCGCTCAGCTGCTTCGTGTCTGTTCGGCTTTTTCCGCAAGTAAATGTATCAGTGTACGGACTCAATACAAAGTCTATGAGCCCATACTCTGATACATTTATTTCCGGAAAAAGCCGAACAGAAACGAAGCAGCTGAGTGGTCACACAAGCACTTGAGCTGCTTCTTTCTAGCAATTGGTGGGGGTTTCAGTGCTCGGACCCCCACCAATCCAAATTTCTGACATGTCACTATGACATGTCAGGAGTTTTTGGAATGTTTAGCTACACCTTAAGTTGTTTATCCTGTATAATCAAGCTATGAGAATGAGATAAAGAGTTAATGATTATTTATTAGTGATTTTTTCAAAAGGAGAGGGCACAGACCGTGTCTTTATCTAACATGTATGTATGTACCATAAGTGATCTTAAACCTAATTGGTTAAACTACCACTGAAATGAAGCTATAATTGCAATCGTGTTTGTCTGCTATTGGCTTCTGTATGTTATTACTCTTTGGCATCTTGTTCTGTATAAATAGACCAAAGGGAGCGTGGTTCTACAAAGAATGAGCTACTGAAGCACTTGTCTTTGTCTTCTCTCTGATGCATCAATATTCTTATTTGGACTCCAAGGCTGGATTCTTAGGCTATGTTCACACGGAGTATTTTGGGGGAGGAATATCTGCCTCAAAATTCCGTTTGGAACTTTG
This sequence comes from Rhinoderma darwinii, assembly GCF_050947455.1. Classification (NCBI taxonomy): domain Eukaryota; kingdom Metazoa; phylum Chordata; class Amphibia; order Anura; family Rhinodermatidae; genus Rhinoderma; species Rhinoderma darwinii. The sequence goes on from NC_134691.1 coordinate 210,605,521, forward strand.
AGGCAGATTTTCCTCTCCCTGCACGCCGATTTTCGCGCTGTTTTTCGCCCGCAGCCATTGAGCGCCGCGGGCATAAAACAGCGCGAAATACGCTTTCTCTGCCTCCCATTGAAGTCAATGGGAGGTCAGAGGCGGAAGCGCCCGAAGATAGGGCATGTCGCTTCTTTTTCCCGCGAGGCAGTTTTACTGCCCGCGGGAAAAAGACGCCGACGCCTCCCATTGAAATCAATGGGAGGCGTTCTCGGGCCGTTTTTGCCGAGTTTTGCGACGCGGTTTCCGCGTCAAAAAACTCGTCAAAATACCCCGTGTGAACATAGCCTTAGAGTACATTTAACTTTCCCAAACCCAGGCTACTCTGACTCTTCTCAGGGGTTTCTTTAATTATTTCACATCAGAGACTCTGCAATTGTGAACCAATACTTTGTAAGTAGCCAAATTAGGCCTCAATTTTACATGGTACTCTTTCACTCCTGAGCCCTGTTGATCGTCCAGGCAAAAGATTAGGGCCACATGTAGGGTGTTTCTAAAACCGGGAAACCCAGCATAATAATTAGAGAGCTGTCTTTTCATGGTGGCACAAGTTGGGCACCACATATTGGCATATCTATGGAAATATTGCCATTTTCACTCTGCAACATCAAGTGTACACTAATTTCTGGAATACACATGGGGTTTCCACTGTTTTGGTTCCCACAGAGGCTTTGCAAATGTGACATGGTGCCAAGAAACCAATCCAGCAAAATCTGTGCTCCAAAAGCCAAATGCGCTCCTTCTGAGCTCTGCCGTATGTCCAAACAGCAGTTTATGACCACATATGAGATATATCCGTACTCCAGAGATGTTGCTTTACAAATGTTGGTGTTCTTTTTTTCCTTTATTTGTTGAGTAAATGAAAAATGTTGAGCTAAGCTAAAGCTACATCTTATTGAAAAAAAAATTTTTTTTATTTTCACAGCCCAATTCTAATAAAAATCTATGGAACACCTGTGGTGTCAAAATGCTCATTGCATCCCTAGATGAATTCCTCAAGGGGTGTAGTTTCCTAAATGGAGTCACTTTTGGGGTGTTTCCACTGTACTGGTTCCTCAGGGGTTTTGCAAATCCGACATAGTGCCGAGAAACCAATCCAGCAAAATCTGCGCTCAAATTCCAAATGGCGCGCCTTCCCTTCTAAGCCCTGCCATGTGACCAAACAGCAGTTTATGACCACATATAGGATATTTACATACTCTGGAGAAGTTGCTTTACAAATGTTGGGCTTTTTCTTCTTTATTCCTTGTGGAAATAGATTTTTTTTTTTGTTAACACGACATCTTATTGGAAAAAATGAAACATTTTTATTTTCACGTCCAAATTCTAATAAAATCTATGAAACACCTGTGGGGTCATAATGCTCACTACACCCCTAGATGAATTCCTTGTGGGGTGTAGTTTCCAAAATGGGGTCTTTTTTTGGGGTGTTTCCTTTGTTTTGGCATCACAAGACCTCTTCAATCCTGACATGGTGTCTAAAATATAATATAATAAAAAGAAGGCCCCAAAATCCTCTAGGTGCTTTTTTGCTTCTGAAGCCTTTGCTTCAGTCCATTAGCCCACTAGGGCAACGTGCGGGATATTTCTAAAAACTGCACAATATGGACAATAAATATTTAATTGTGCTTCTCTGGTAAAACCTTCTTTGTTACAGAATTTTTTTCATGGAAAATGAATTTATGCAAAACAAAAAAAAGAATGACATTTGTAAATTTCACCTCTACTTTGCTTTAATTCTTTAACGGGTTAAGAAATGTTCTAAATGCTATTTTGAATACTTTGGGTGGTGCAAATGGGGTGATTTATGGAGGTTTGTATTGTATGGGCCTCTCAAAGCCACTTTGGAACTGAAATGGTGCCTGAAAAAAACAGCCTCTTGAAATTTTCTTGAAAATGTGAGAAATTTCTGCTAATGTTCTAAGCCTAGAAAAAGAAAAGGATGCTTAAAAATTTATGCCAATCTAGACATATGGGAAATGTTAATTAGCAACTATTTTGTGTGGTATAACTATTTGTCTTACAAGCAAAAACATTTCAATTGATAACAATGCTAATTTTATTACTACATAAAGTGAAACATGTCAGATTTGAAAAATAAGGCTCTGTAAGCATGGTCAAAAGTGGCTGCAGTGGGAAGGGGTTAACAGCGGTGTCTAGACATAACTGCTTCATATACAGGGGTAACGTCCATGAGGCAGAGTAGAAACGGATAGTTGTTTTTTTTACCAACTCCATATTAACCCCTTAACCCATCAGTGACGTACTATTCTGTCATGGAAACCATCCCGTTCGCGCTCCATGATGGAATAGTAGGCCACAGGAGGAACTGCCATTTCAGCCATCTTCTCGACACATACAGGAGCTGTGACAGCTGCTGTCTCATACAGCAGTTGCCCCCGCTGATTAACCCCTTATAAGCCGCGATCAATAGCGATCGCGGCTTTTTAGGGGTTAAGCTACCATCTTCGGCCTGCTACACGATAGCAGCCGGCGATGGTGGCTATGGCAACCGGACACCTAACAATGGCGTCCAGCTATGCCATCTACGGAAGCCTAGTAGGTCCTGACTAGTGAGTAGATGACAGCTCCAATACACTGCACTACGCATGTAGTGCAGTGTATTAGAATTGCCTTCAGGGCCTCCTGCCCTCAAGTCCCCGAGTGGGACAAAGTAATAAAGTAAAAAAAAGTTGTGTAAAAATAAGAAAATAATAGTTTAAAAAGTAATAAAATTAAAAATCCCCCATTTTCCCTTATCAGTCTTTTATTATTAATAAAACGATATAAATAAACAAATAAACTGTACATAATTGGTATCGCCACGTCCGTAACGGCCTGAACTACAAAATTATTTTGATATTTATATTAACGTTATAAAAGAAAATAATAATAAACCGTACCAGAATCACAATTGTTTGGTCACTTCATCTCCCAAAAAATGGAATAAAAAGATATCAAAATGTCGCATGTACCTAAAAATGGTACTGATTGAAACTAAAGTTCGTTACGCAAAAAACAAGTCCTCGCATGGCTTTCTTGATGGAAAAATAAAAATGTTATGGCTCTTAGAATAAGGCAACACAAAAAGTAAATGATTTTTTACGAAAAGTATTTTATTGTGCAAACGCCATAAGACATAAAAAAAACTATAAACATATGGTATCGCTGTAATCATATCGCCCCACAGAATAAAGTGAATATGTCATTTATAGCGCACGGTGCATGCTGTAAAAAAAATAGAATAAAAAACAATAGTAGAATTGCTGTTTTTTAGTCACCACGCCACTTAAAAATAGAATACAAACTGATCAAAAAGCTGCATGCACCCCATGAAAACTACAATGAATTCCTCAAGGTCTCTAGTTTCTAAAATAGGGTCACTTTTGGTGGGTTTCCACTGTTTTTTCACCACAAGACCTCTTCAAACAGGACATGGTGCCTAATAAAAAGGAGGCCTCAAAATCCACTAGGTGCTCCTTTGCTTCGGAGACCGGTGCTTCAGTCCATTACCAGATTAGGGCCACATGTGGGATATTTCTCAAAACTGCAGAATCTGGGCAATAAATATTCAGTTACGTTTCTCTGGTAAAACCTTCTGTGTTACAGAAAAAAATTGTATAAAAAGGATTTTCTGACAAAAAAATAAATAAATGTAAATTTCACCTCTACTTTGCTCTAAATTTCTAAATTCCTGTGAAACACCTAAAGGGTTAATAAACGTTCTATATGCTGTTGTGAATACTTTGAGGGGTCTAGTTTCTAAAATGGGGTGTTTGATAAGCGTTTCTAATATATAGACCCCTCAAAGCAACCTGTACGAGGTACCTGACGAGACTCCGAAACCAGACTGCATCCTGGACTACAATAGGTACATGGGAGGGGTAGACTTGTCAGATCAAGTCCTGAAGCCCTACAGCGCCATGCGGTGTGGTATAAGAAGCTGGCCGTGCACATTATGCAGATGGCATTGTACAATGTGTACGTGCTACATCAATGTACAGGCCAGACTGGAACTTTCCTGGAATTTCAAGAGGTGGTTATCAATAAACAAATTTTTAGGGACCAAGAAGGGGGGGCACCCAGTACTTCTGTAAGCGAGGCCACACGCATCGTACCAGGGCAACACTTTCCAGGAGAAGTTCCCCAAACTAGTAAGAAGGGAAAAAGTCAAGAGAGGTGTAAAGTCTGATGTAAGAGGGGATAAGGAAGGACACAATATATCAATGTGACACGTGTCCCGAAAAACTAGGTCTCTGTATGAAAGAGTGTTTTAAAATGTATCATACATCCCTTGATTTTTAATCTAAACCAGTTTTACTTACCCTGATGCACGCCACACTGCTTATCTCCCCTCGTCTTTCCCTTCTGAGCCCTGCTGTGTGCCCAGGCAGCTGTTAACAGCCACATTGACGGTATTGCCTTTACAGGAGAACCCACATTACAGTTAATGGGGTGTATGTCTCCGGTCAAAATGCTCACTACACCTCTAGATGAATGCCTTAAGGGGTGTCGTTTTTGAAACTGGGTCACTTCTCGGGGGTTTCAACTGTACTTGTACCTCAGGGGCTTCTGCATACATGACTTCACACCAGAAAATCCCCAGTAGGCCAAATGGTGGTCCTTTCCTTCTGAGCCCTCCCAAGGGCCCAAACGGCAGTTCATCACCACAAACGGGGTATTGCCACACTCAGGATAAATTGGGCAACAAAATGGGGTATTTTATTTCTTGTGAAAATAATAAATTTTGAGCCAAAACGACATATTATTGGAAAAAATTATTATTTTTTTAATTCCCAAAAAAACTATGGGGTCTAAATGGTCACAACACCCATAAATGAATTCATTGAGGGGTGTAGTTTCCAAAATGGGGTCACTTCTGGTGGGTTTCCAATGCTTTGATACCTCCAGGGCTCTGCAAATGCGACATGGCACCCGAAAACCAATCCAGCAAAATCTGGACTCCAAAGAACAAATAGCTCCTTTCCTTCTGAGCCCTCCCATGGGTCAAAACGGAGGTTTATCACTACAAATGGGGTATTGCCGCACTCAGGACAAATTGGGCAACAAAATGGAGTATTTTGTTCCCTGTGAATACCATATGTCTACTTTATGTTGGCATTGTTTTTTTAAAGTCCTTTTATTTTTCTAGGACTTTAGCAGCAATTTCTCACATTTTCAACAAAATTTTTTCAGAGACCAGTTCAGTTCTAAAGTGGCTTTGAGGGCCTTACATATTAGAAAGTCTCCATAAATCACCCCATTTTAAAAACTGCACCCTCAAAGTATTCAAAACAGCATTCAGAAAGTTTCTTAACCGCCAAGGCGTTTCACAGGAATTAAAGCAAAATAGAGGTGAAATTTGTAATTTTCAATTTTTTTGCCAAAATTCATTTGTAATACATTTTTTTCTGTAACACAGAAGGTTTTACCAAAGAAACACAACACAATATTTATTTTCCAGATTCTGCAGTTTTTAGAAATATCCCACATGTGGCCCTAGTGTGCTAATGGACTGAAACAAAGGAGCACCGAGTGAATATCGAGGCCCACTTTTTTTTTTTTGAATATATTTTAGGCACCATGTCCGGTTTGAAGAGGTCTTGTGGTGCCAAAACAATGGAAACTCCTCAAAAATGACCCCACTTTGGAAACTACACCCCTATAATTAGTATTTTGACCCCGCAGGTTTTTTTCTAAAATTATTGGAATTAGTCTGTAAGTCTGGAATGAAGGAGAAAAAGCACCCCAACACCTGTAAAGCAATTTCTCCAAATTATGACAATACCCCTTATGTGGTAATAAACTGCTGTACTGACCCACGGCAGGACTCAGAAGAGAATAAGAACCATTTGGAATTTGGAGTGCAGATTTTGCTGCAATAGTTTTCAGTGCCATGTCGTGTTTTTGACCCCACAGGGTTTTTTTAGCAGAATTTATTGGAATTAGGCCATGAAATTGCAAATCTACATTTTTCTAATAAAATGTAGATTTAGCTCAGATTTTTTTCACTTTCACAATAGATAAAGGAGTAAATGCACCCCAACATTTGTAAAGCAAACTCTTCTGAGCACAGCAATATCCCATGTGTGGTAATAAACTGCTGTTTGGACACACGGCAGGGCTTAGTAGAGAAGGATCACCATTTGACTTTTGGAGCTCAAGTTTTGCTGAAATGGTTTGCGGTGCCATGTCACATTTGCAAAGCCCCAGAGGGGTCAAAACAGTGCTAACCCTGCAAAAGTGACCCCATTTGGGAAATTACACCCCTCAAGGAATTTAGCTAGCGGTATAGTGAGCATTTTGACCCTACTGTTTGTTGCTGAATTTATTGGGATTAGGCAGTGAAAATGAAAATCTAAATTTTTTCCACTAAAATGTTGATTTTATTTTTCATTTTCTTAACCCCTTCCCGCTCCTTGACGTACTATTACGTCATGGCAGCTGTATCGTTCGCGCTCCATGCCGTAATAGTACGTCTCGGGAGTAACGGCCGTTTCGGCCGTCCTCCCGACACATACAGGAGCTGTGACACTGCTGTCTTGTTCAGCAGCTGTCACAGCTCCTACAGCGGGGACCGATCGCTGTGTCCCCGCTGATTAACCCCTTAAAAGCCGCGTTCTATAGAGATCGCGGCTTTTTAGGGGTTAAGCTGCCATCGCCGGCCTGCTACGCGATAGCGGCCGGCGATGGTGACTATGGCAACCGGACACCAAACAATGGCGTCCGGCTATGCCATAGACGGAAGCCTAGTGGGTCCTGACAACGTCAGGACCCACTATGCTTGCTGTCAGTGAGTAGCTGACAGTTCTAATACACTGCACTACGCATGTAGTGCAGTGTATTAGAATAGCGATCAGAGCCTCCTGCCCTCATGTCCCCTAGTGGGACAAAGTAATAAAGTAAAAAAAAAGTTACAAAAAGATGTGTAAAAATAAGAAAATAAAAGTTTTAAAAGTAATAAAAGTAAAAGTCCCACTTTTTCCCTTATCAGTCCTTTATTATTAATAAAAATATATAAACAAACAAATAAACTATACATAATTGGTATCGCCGCGTCCGTAACGGCCTGAACTACAAAATTATTTTGTTATTTATCCCGCACGGTGAACGCCGTAAAAAAAAATATTAATAAACCGTACCACAATCACAATTGTTTGGTCACTTCACCTCCCAAAAAATGGAATAAAAAGAGATCAAAAAGTCGCATGTACCTAAAAATGGTACTGATGGAAAATACAGTTCGTTACGCAAAAAATAAGTCCTCGCACGGCTTTATTGATTGAAAAATAAAAACGTTCTGGCTCTTAGAATAAGGAAACTCAAAAGTGAATGATTGTTTACAAAACGTATTTTATTGTGCAAACGCCATAAGACATAAAAAAAACCTATAAACATCTGGTATCGCCGTGATCGTATCGCCCCGCAGAATAAAGTTAATATATCATTTATAGCGCACGGTGAACGCTGTAAAAAAAAAAGTATACAAAAACAATAGTAGAATTGCTGTTTATTAGTCACCACGCCACCTAAAAATGGAATAAAAACTGATCAAAAAGCCGCATGCACCCCAAGAAAACTACAATGGATTCCTCAAGGGGTCTAGTTTCCAAATTGGGGTCACTTTTGGGGGGTTTCCAATGTTTTGGCACCACAAGACCTCTTCAAACCGGACATGGTGCCTAATAAAAAAGAGGGCTCAAAATCCGCTAGGTGCTCCTTTGCTTCGGAGGCCGGTGCTTCAGTCCATTACCGCCTGAGGGCAACATGTGGGATATTTCTCTAAACTGCAGAATCTGGGCAATAAGTATTAATTTGTGTTTCTCTGATAAATCCTTTTGTGTTATAAAAAAAATGGTATAAAAAGAGTAAATTTCACCTCTACTTTGCTCTAAATTTCTGTGAAACACCTAAAGGGTTCATAAACTTTCTAAATGCTGTTGTGAATACTTTGAGGGGTCTAGTTTCTAAAATGGGGTGTTTGATAGGGGTTTCTAATATATGGGCCCCTCAAAGCAACTTCAGAAATGAACTGGAACCTAAAAAAATAAATAAATGAGGCAATACTTCGCTTCTTACATTATACTGATAATGAGCCGTGCCCACTCCGAGATGACCCCAGTTTTGACCGTTTGTATAAACGGAGACCCCTATTGGACCGTTCCAGTGCCCGGTTTTCCCAAGCATACACCCCCGAGAAGTGTTTTTCTATTGATGAGTCCCTGGTACATTTTAAAGGGAGGGTTCAATTCCGAGAGTACCTGCCGGGTAAGAGGGCAAGGTATGGCGTGAAGATGTATAAGCTGTGCGAGAGTGCATCAGGGTATACCTACAGGTTTAGGATATATGAAGGAAAGGCCACCCCCAAACCAGACTGCATCCTGGACTACAATAGGTACATGGGAGGGATGGACTTGTCAAATCAAGTCCTGAAGCCCTACAGCGCCATGCGGTGTGGCATAAGAAGCTGGCCGGGCACATCATACAGATGGCTTTGTACAATGCGTATGTGCTACGTCGATGTGCAGGCCAGAGGGGAACTTTCCTGGAATTTCAAGATCTAATCTTTAGGGACCAGGAAGGGGGGGCACCCAGTACTTCTGGAAGCGAGGCCACACGCATCGTACCAGGGCAACACTTTCCAGGAGAAGGTCCCCAAACCGGTGGAAAGGGAAAGAGTCAAAAGAGGTGCAGAGTCTGCTATAAGAGGGGGATAAGGAAGAACACAATATACCAATGTGACACGTGTCCCGAAAAACCAGGGCTCTGTATAAAAGATTGTTTTAAAATGTATCATACATCCCTTGATTTTTAATTTACCCTGATGCACTCCGCACAGCTTACCCCCCTCATCTTTCCCTTCTGAGCCCTGCCGTATGCCCAGGCAGCTGATAACAGCCACATGTAGGGTATTGTCGTACCCAGGAGAACCCACATTACAATTTAAGGGGTGTATATCTCCGGTGGCGCATGCTGGGCACACTATATTGGACACTGAAATGGCATATACATATATAAAATTGCAAATCTCACACTGCACCATCTGCTGCGCATTATCTTTTACACAATACCTGTGGGGTCAAAATGCTCACTACACCTCTAGATGAATGTCTTAAGGGGTGTAGTTTTTAAAATGGGGTCACTTCTCGGGGGTTTCAACTGTACTGGTACCTCAGGGGCTTCTGCACACATGACTTAGCACCAGAAAAGCTCCAGTAGGCCAAATGGTGGTCCTTTCCTTCTGAGCCCTCCCATGGGCCCAAAGGGCAGTTTATCACCACAAGTGGGGTATTGCCGCACTAAGGACAAATTGGGCAACAAAATGGGGTATGTTGTTCCTTGTGAAAATAAGAAATTTTGATCAAAAATGACATCTTATTGGAAAAAATATCATTTTTTTCATTTCACAGCCCAATTCAAATAGGTGCTGTGAAAAAACTGTGTGGTCAAAATGATAACAAAAACCATAAATGAATTCCTTGAGGGGTGTAGTTTCCAAAATGGGGTCACTTCTGGTGGGTTTCCATTGCTTTGATACCTCTGGGGCTCTGCAAATGCAACATGGCACCTGAAAACCAATCCAGCAAAATCTGGACTCCAACAAACACATAGCGCTCCTTTCCGTCTGAGCCCTCCCATGGGCCCAAACGGCAGTTTATCACCACAAATGGGGTATTGCCGCACTAAGGACAAATTGGGCAACAAAATGGGGTATGTTGTTCCCTGGGAAAATAAGAAATTTTGATCAAAAATGACATCTTATTGGAAAAAATATAATTTTTTTCATTTCACAGCCCAATTCAAATAGGTGCTGTGAAAAACCTGTGCGGTCAAAATGATAACAAAAACCATAAATGAATTCCTTGAGGGGTGTAGTTTCCAAAATGGGGTCACTTCTGGTGGGTTTCCATTGCTTTGATACCTCTGGGGCTCTGCAAATGCGACATGGCACCCGAAAACCAATCCAGCAAAATCTGGACTCCAACAAACACATAGCGCTCCTTTCCTTCTGAGCCCTCCCATGGGCCCAAACGGCAGTTTATCACCACAAATGGGGTATTGCCGCACTAAGGACAAATTGGGCAACAAAATGGGGTATGTTGTTCCCTGTGAAAATAAGAAAATTTGATCAAAAATGACATTTTATTGGAAAAAATATCATTTTTTTCATTTCACAGCCCAATTCAAATAGGTGCTGTGAAAAAACTGTGCGGTCAAAATGATAACAAAAACCATAAATGAATTCCTTGAGGGGTGTAATTTCCAAAATGGGGTCACTTCTGGTGGGTTTCCATTGTTTTGATACCTCAACGCCTCTTCAAACCTGGCATGCTGCCTAAAATATATTCTAATAAAAAAGAGGCCTCAAAATGCACTAGGTGCTTCTTTGCTTCTAGGGCTTGTGTTTTAGTCCACGAGCGCAGTAGGGCCACATGTGGGACATTTCTAAAAACTGCAGAATCTGGACAATACATATTTAGTAGTGTTTCTCTGGTAAAACCTTCTCTGTTACTAAAAAAAAATTGAATAAAATTGAAATTCAGCAGAAAAAATGAAATTTGCAAATTTCATTTCCACTTTGCTTTAATTCTTGTGAAATGCCTGAAGGGTTAAAAAACTTTCTATATGCTGTTTTGAATACTTTGAGGGGTCTAGTTTTTAAAATGGGGTGTTTTATGGGGGTTTCTAATACATAGGCCCCTCAAATCCACTTCAGAACTGAACTGGCACCTTCAAAAAAAGGCTTTTGAAATTTTCTTAAGAATATGAGAAATTGCTGTTTATGTTCTAAACCTTGTAACGTCCAAGAAAAATAAAAGAATGTTCAAAAAACGATGCCAATCTAAAGTAGACATATGGGAAATGTGAACTAGTAACTATTTTGGGTGATATAACCGTCTGTTTTGCAAGCAGATGCATTTAAATTCTGAAAAATGCTATTTTTTGTAAATTTTCTCTAAATTTTGCAATTTTTCACAAATAAAGACTGAATATATCGACCAAATTTTACCACGAACATGAAGCCCAAAGTGTCACGAGAAAACAATCTCAGAATCGCTTGGATAGGTTTAAGCATTCCGACGTTATTACCACATAAAGTGAAATATGTCAGATTTGAAAAATGGGCTCTGAGCCTTAAGGCCCAAACTAGGCTGCGTCCTTAAGGGGTTAAGGAAAAAGCATCCCAACACTTGTAAAGCAGTTTCTCCCGAGAACGGCAATACCCCATATGTGGTCAAAAACTGCTATTTGGACACACCACAGAGCTAAGAATGGCCGGAGCGCTACTTGCATGCAGATTTTGCTTGATTGTTTTTTGGGCGCCATGTCGCATTTGTAGAGCCCCTGAGGTACCAGTACAGTAGAAACCCCTGAGAAGTGACATCATTTTGGAAACTATACCCCTCAGGGCATTCATGTAGGGGTGTAGTGAGCATTTTTACCCCACAGGTGTTTTATAGATTTTATTAGAATTAGGCAGTGAAAATTAAAAATTAAAATTTTTTAAAAAAATATTTCGATTTTGCTTCCAATTTTTTATTTTCACGAGGGGTAAAAAACACCAAACAATTTGTTACCCAATTTCTCCTGAGTATGGCAATACCCCAGAGCTCAAAATGGAAGGAGCGCCATTTGGCTTTTAGAGTGCAGATTTTGCTGGACTGGTGTACAAGCGCCATGTCACATTTGCAGAGCTCCCTTAAGTACCAGAGTAAAGTGGAAAACCCTGAGAAATGATCCCATTTTGTAAACAACACCCCTCAAGGCATTTATCATTTGCCAGGACATATGACAGGGCTTAGGAGTGAAATAGCAAATGCGCATTTGAGGCCTATTTTGGTGATTTTCGCAGCATTGGTCCACAATGAGAGGGCTCTGGAATCAAATAGTCAAACAAACTCCCAAGTAGTAACCCCCATTTTGGAAACTGCACCCCTCAAGGCATTTTTTAATGGGTGTTGTGAGCATTTTGACCCCACAATTTATTTTTTTATTAGAAATGAACGCTCAGTGGTTGGTGCAAAGTGAAAATTGCAATTTTCCACTGATATGTCATTTTAGTGCACAATATGTTGTGCCCAGCTCGTGCCACTGAAGACAAATACCTCAAACTGTTATGCGGGTTCTCCTGGGTATGGCAATGCCATATATGTAGATGTAAACCGCTGTTTGGGCACACTGTAGGGTTCAGAAGTGGGGGAACACCATTTGGCTGTTGTAGCGCAGATTTTGCTCGGCAGTTGTTCTGTGTAGGTTTTTGGCATTTCAGTTTATAATGTGGGGGCATATGTAAGCTGTGTGGAGTACATCAGGGTATAATAGGAGGGTATAATAATGCGGTAAATAAATAATAATCTGCAGATATGTGTCCAGCGTCACACTTATCTGCTTTTGAAACACTCTGCATATATTGTATCGCCATATTCTGAGAGCCAGAACTATTTTATTTTTTCTTTACCGGAGCTGTGTTATTTACTGCGGGACAATCTGTAGTTTTCATTGGTACTGTTTTGGGGTAAATGTGATTTTTTGATCACTTTATATTTCATTTTTTGGCAAGCAAGGTGACCAAAAACCAGAAATTCTGATAATGTTTTTTATTCTTTTTATCTCTGCCTTTACCGTGTTGAAAAAGCAGTGGGAGGTCTTGTTTTTTGCAGGATGGGCTGTAGTTTTTCATAGAATATCTTTGGGGTATGTGCAGTTTTTGGATCACTTTTTTTATTCTGGTAGTGACCAAAAAACAGCAATTCTGGAATTGTTCTTTTTTTTTTTTTACGGTGTTCACCGTCCGAGTTAAGTAGAGTGATATATATATAGTTCGGGTCGTTACGGATACGTTGATACAAAATATGTGTACTTTTTTTTATGTTTTCCATTTTTTCCTATAATAAAAGTCTTATTATGGGAAAAAAAGGCTGTTATTGTTTTTTTAAAGGGAATGTGTCGCAAATAAAATCTTTTTTTTTAAGTTACTTATTTCTATTATATTTTTTACGTTTTTTGCTGTATTTTTTTTTTCTTCCACATGGTGGAAAGTATTAAAAATGAAATAATAATTTGACATGTTTTCCTATGTTGGCCACCCAGAATTACAGCAAGGTGAATAAGGCAAAGCAACCTGACTCACAGCTGCCGTAAATGTGGGAGGGAATCTCATCCCCCCTCCTACAAGCAAGGAATTCAAATTGCTAAGCAGTGTCCGGCTGGCATTTTGGGAGTGATTGTACAAATGGCAGCTGGCAGAAGTTATAGGACACACCAAAAGGCTAAAGGTATGTTAACAAAGGGAAAACAGCTCCTGATTTTCAGCCATTATTTAATCAAACTCGCATTTTTGGCCGCGATTTTACTGTCGTTTTTGGAGCTGTTTATCTATAGAGTCAATGAAAAACGCCTCCAAAAACGTCCCAAGAAGTGACATGCACTTCTTTTTGGTGGGCGTCTTTTTACATGCCGTTTTTGGAAAACGGTCGCGTAAAAAACGACCCATCGGAACAGAAAGCTGTATTTCCCATTGAAACCAATGGGCAGATGTTATTAGGCGCTCTGCTTCCGATTTTTCAGACGTTTTTCGGGATGTTTACGCCCCGAAAAACAGCTAAAAACACTGCGTGTGAACATACGCTTAGAATGATAAAAGTGAAGTAAATGACTTTTCAGTTGACAGGTTCACATGGCGTGTATTTGACATGTTTTTTTGCGCATTTTGCGTGCCAAAAACCGCATAAAAAAATGCTTGATTACGCTTTTTATTTACATAATTGGTAAAGTGCGCTGTTAGTACATACAACGTGCTATTTTACACACGTGTTTTTAAAAAAACGCGTTGTGTAAATAAAGAAATGTTGAGTCAATTCCTTTCCACACACACTCAGCTCTGCTACACCCACACACACGCACGCACACGTACACACACACACACACACACACACACACAGCACTAATACACAGACACACACACAGCACTGCCACACAGACACTTAGCTCTGCTACACAGACACATACAGCACTGCTACACACAGACACACACACAGCAATGCTACACAGACACACTCAGCTCTGCTACACAAACACACACTCAGCTCTGCTACACAGACACAATACAGACACACAGCACTGCTACCCACAGACACACTCAGTTCTGCTACACAGACACATTCAGCTCTGCTACACAGACACACACACTCAGCTCTGCTACACAGACACACGCACACAGCACTACTACACACAGACACATTCAGCTCTGCTACACAGACACAACACAGACACACAGCACTGCTACCCACAGACACACTCAGTTCTGCTACACAGACACATTCAGCTCTGCTACACACAGACACACACACTCAGCTCTGCTACACAGAAACACACACAGCACTACTACACACAGACACATTCAGCTCTGCTACACACAGACACACACACTCAGCTCTGCTAAACAGACACACACACACAGCACTGCTACACAGACACACTCAGCTCTGCACACAGCAATGTGTCAAAAAACCAAACAAACATATTTAGACATGGGGGGCGCCATGGGGGGGGGGGTCATCGTGAGGGGGGTGGCCTGAGGGGGGGTCAGAGGGAGAGAGAGACAGAGACACACACACAACACACGCACACACCGTACCTGCAGTGCAGCCGGTCTTCATAATAGCACCTGCTATCTCCCTACAAACCAGCTTCTCTGCTGTGAGGCTCTGAACAGTATAGAGCCACATAGCAGACGCAATGAACAGCTCCCATTCATTGTGTCCTATGCACTGTGCTGCCGTATTCCATCTGATAATGTGTCGTTAAGAGACACACACACAGATGAAATAAAACATGGCAGCCCCCAGTAAGAAAGTGTTAATTAAAAAAACTCTGTGTGTGAAAAATTAAATAAAGTCAATATTATATTTTATTAAATAAAAACACATAAATTAATTAAAAAAAATAATCATGACACTGTACCTTTAACTTGAATCTTTTATGTTTTTTACAACATTTTTTTTTTTGTCCCATTATGGGAATTGAAGGCAAGAAGCCCTGATTGCTATTCTAATACACTGCATAGTGCAGTGTATTAGGCTTGCTGTCAGTGAATTGCTGTCAGCTCTATTAGGCTTCACCTCCTGGCGAGGACTGACAGGATTCCGTACTAGGAGGCCATTGTTAGGCCTTCGGTTGCCATAGCAACAGGCCATAGCACAGCGGGTGCCGATAATTGCTATTAGCAACCATCAGGTGTGATCGAACCCCCTAGATGCAGCGATCGCTTTTGATCGCTGAGTCTAAGGGGTTAAGCGGCCAGATCAGAGGCTAGCTCCAGTCCTGGCTGTACAGGAGGGTGTCGGCTGTAACATACAGCCGACACCCGGGGGTGATGGCGCTGGCTCAGCTTCTGAGCCAGCACCATCACGTACAGTTATGTGAGAAGGCGCTAACACACTAGCGCCCATCACGTACACTACCGTTCAAAAGTTTAGGGTCACTTAGAAATTTCTTATTTTTTAAAGAAAAGCACAGTTTTTTTCAATGAAGATAACATTAAATTAATCAGAAATACACTCTATACATTGTTAATGTGCTAAATGACTATTCTAGCTGCAAACGTCTGTTTTTTAATGCAATATCTACATAGGTGTATAGAGGCCCATTTCCAGCAACCATCACTCCAGTGTTCTAATGGTACATTGTGTTTGCTAACTGTGTTAGAAGGCTAATGGATGATTAGAAAACACTTGAAAACCCTTGTGCAATTATGTTAGCACCGCTGTAAACAGTTTTGCTGTTTAGAGGAGCTATAAAACTGACCTTCCTTTGAGCTAGTTGAGAATCTGGAGCATTACATTTGTGGGTTCGATTAAACTCTCAAAATCGCTAGAAAAAGAGAGCTTTCATGTGAAACTCGACAGTCTATTCTTGTTCTTAGAAATGAAGGCTATTCCATGTGAGAAATTGCCAAGAAACTGAAGATTTCCAACAATGGTGTGTACTACTCCCTTCAGAGGGAGAAGTGGGAGGCCCCGCTGCACAACTGAGCAACAAGACAAGTACATTAGAGTCTCTAGTTTGAGAAATAGACGCCTCACAGGTCCTCAACTGGCAGCTTCATTAAATAGTACCCGCAAAACGCCAGTGTCAATGTCTACAGTGAAGAGGCGACTCCGGGATGCTGGCCTTCAGGGCAGAGTGGCAAAGAAAAAGCCATATTTGAGACTGGCTAATAAATGGAAAAGATTAATATGGGCAAAAGCACACAGACATTAGATAGAGGAAGATTGGAAAAAAGTGTTATGGACAGACGAATCGAAGTTTGAGGTGTTTGGATCACACAGAAGAACATTTGTGAGACACAGAACAATTGAAAAGATGCTGGAAGAGTGCCTGACGCCATCTGTCAAGCATGGTGGAGGTAATGTGATGGTCTGGGGTTGCTTTGGTGCTGGTAAAGTGGGAGATTTGTACAAGGTAAAAGAGATTTTGATTAAGGAAGGCTATCACTCCATTTTGCAACGCCATGCCATAACCTATGGACAGCACTTGATTGGAGCCAATTTCATCCTACAACAGGACAATGACCCAAAGCACACCTCCAAATTATGCAAGATCTATTTAGGGAAGAAGCAGGCAGCTGGTATTCTATCTGTAATGGAGTGGCCAGCGCAGTCACCAGATCTCAACCCCATAGAGCTGTTGTGGGAGCAGCTTGACCATATGGTACACAAGAAGTGCCCATCAAGCCAATCCAACTTGTGGGAGGGCCTTCTGGAAGCATGGGGTGAAATTTCTCCTGATTACCTCAGCAAATTAACAGCTAGAATGCCAAAGGTCTGCAATGCTGTAATTGCTGCAAATGGAGCATTCTTTGACGAAAGCAAAGTTTGAAGGAGAAAATTATTATTTCAAATAAAAATCATTATTTCTAACCTTGTCAATGTCTTGACTATATTTTCTAGTCATTTTGCAACTCATTTGATAAATATAAGTGTGAGTTTTCATGGAAAACACAAAATTGTCTGGGTGACTCCAAACTTTTGAACGGTAGTGTAACTGTACGTGATTTTGCGGGAACGGGTTGATTTGGATAAGAGGGCACATTGTTACACGTCCGATCTCCTCACTTTCATGAGGAGATCAGACACTGTAACACTGTTTACAGCTCATTTCTTGTTGTCATGAGCTGTGATTGGTCAGTCTGCTGTGACTGACCAATCACAGCGATAACCGGCAGTGGACCTCTATGATTGGTCCCCTCCCGTCTTCCTGTGCCGAACAACTGTCATTAACAGTTGATGGCACAGTTCTGTCACCTTGTCCTTTGACAGGGTGACAGTTGTTAGCCAGGACGCACCAGTATGTCTCGGTGCCTTAAAGCATTGCAAAACAGGACATACTGGTGCATCCTGGTGCATTAAGGGGTTAATACATAGATTCAACAGCATGATAACATCTATTTTCACTTTTGCAATCTTCCTAAATATGAGGTATATGCTACATCAATGTAGTTTAGAATTTAAAGTGGTTGTTCAGAATTATAAAAACTTTTTCTCTTTCTTTTTTTTAGGAACAGTGCCATTCTTGTCCATGGACTCTGTCGATTTCAACTCAGCCTCTTTTATAATTGAATGGTGATAAGTTACAATACCATACACAGCTAAGTGTAGCGCTGTGCAACCTTAATGTCTACAGGCTTCAACTAGGTTTTTATGAAATTAGCATGACAAATGCATAAGGCTTGCATGGGAGGGAAGATAAATCTTCAAAGCAGTCGTCAATGCTGTCCATCTAAGCTATGCTGAGTATAGGTAGAGCATTATATATTATTTTATTTGAGTTTCAATTAATATACTACAGACATTATGTTATACAAAAGAATACTTCTGTAGAACTTACTTTATTGCTTCACACATGTCCAGTCCCATCTTAACACAGTTTCTAGCATGATTTGGCAAGGAAATTGGTAACCCAGATACACAGTAGTAGCAGTCACCTAAGATTTTAATTCGCATACATTCATTTTCCTGTAAAAGAAGACATGACAGAGTGTAAAAGAAGGTATTATAAACTCATAATAGCATAACAGTACCTTAGTCACAAAGAGAAAATCTATATCTACTGTGAAGGATCACCACTATGTATATTTGTGTGCTTGCAAAAATCATTATTATCCTTACATAAAGCTTCTCAGTATATCATATTCTGCTATAATGCTATGTAGTATGACAAGATGGCACAAGATGGCGCTGGAGGATGAGACAACGCTCTGGAATGTGAACAAAAGCAACATTGAAGTTTGTAACCACAAAACTTCTGCCAACTTACCGAACAAATAAGAAAAGGGCATGTTTGAACAAGAACCAATTAGCACCTTGGAGGCGTCCCAAGATCATATACTGATAATTTACGTCATTTTTGCTATATGAGTTTTTGCATTGTTTTAAATAAAGGGTTGTGCGCCCCTACACGCATCGAGTGAGGACATTCTACCTGAACTCTGCTTCCGGTGTAATTCTTCCTGCACTACTCGGTGAAAACCAGGCTGACTAGCTGAGGACCTGACTCCACAATTGGCGCCCAACGTGGGGCTGTATTGGCCACTGACCGGTCCATCCCATGACCTGACGTTTACATCGTCCTGATCGATCCGGGGACACTCACCGAGACTGATCACCTCTTGGACACGGTAAGGTTGCTGATGATATAGGCATCTTATTTGTTGTCCGTGAGTGTTCCTGCGAATTGTGACGGATTGTGTTAGTCAGTCTGGGGGGGGGGAAAGTCTGAACAACAGAGACTGTGTTAGTTGGCATACAGTCCCAAGAACCTAGTGTAAAGAACTGTTGTTTCCCTTTAAGTCAGCCTGTGGGTGGAATATAGATAATAGGAGAAGAAGAGACTGGTAGAAAAAAAACAAAAAAAACACACGAGTGGTAGTATTAGAGGTAGGAGGTATAACCTATAGTGGTAGTATTAGAGGTAGGAGGTATAACCTATAGTGGTAGTATTAGAGGTAGGAGGTATAACCTATAGTGGTAGTATTAGAGGTAGGAGGTATAACCTATAGTGGTAGTATTAGAGGTAGGAGGTATAACCTATAGTGGTAGTATTAGAGGTAGGAGGTATAACCTATAGTGGTAGTATTAGAGGTAGGAGGTATAACCTATAGTGGTAGTATTAGAGGTAGGAGGTATAACCTATAGTGGTAGTATTAGAGGTAGGAGGTATAACCTA
The DNA here is from genome assembly GCF_050947455.1 of Rhinoderma darwinii. Lineage (NCBI taxonomy): Eukaryota > Metazoa > Chordata > Amphibia > Anura > Rhinodermatidae > Rhinoderma > Rhinoderma darwinii. The sequence goes on from NC_134691.1 coordinate 210,624,778, forward strand.
TAGTTGTAGTATTAGAGGTAGGAGGTATAACCTATAGTGGTAGTATTAGGGGTAGGAGGTATAACCTATAGTGGTAGTATTAGAGGTAGGAGGTATAACCTATAGTGGTAGTATTCGAGGTAGGAGGTATAACCTATAGTGGTAGTATTAGAGGTAGGAGGTATAACCTATAGTGGTAGTACGATAGGGATGATGGAAGTCCTAAAAAGTGTGTTTAAAACAAAAGGAGGGACGCCTCCCAACTTTAAGTTCAGCGCGCGCGAGTTAGTTGAGAAAAGAGAAGGAAAAAAAAAGTATGTTGGTAAGATGAAGAAAATGATGGGAATATGCGGATTGCCCGCTGAAGGTAGATTGCAGCCTGAGAAATAGCCGGGAATTGTGAAAAAATGTAAAGGCAAGTTAGAAGATGAAGGACTAACAGACGCGGCCAACTCGTGGGCGCGAACAGCTGCAGCCATTAGTAAAGAAGATTATGTTGAAATAGAATGTAGAGACAAAGAAAGGACAAGTGAATCATTATCTGTATGGAAAGAATGAACAGCCACCGCCCTATAATGGCTGCCAATGCTAGTTATGTCCACAATGTGGACAACAGAACCCCCTAGCGGCAGAAAATTGTGCAGTATGCGGATTGGCCCGCCCATACCCAGTCCCTCCTTGTGTTCCACCAGATGATGCAACAAAAGGGGGGCTATAGTGGAAGATGCAGGGAACAAAAAAGACACTTTGAGAACCCAGAGAAGGGATCTTAGCCAGATTACATGTTGGAATTGTGATATTCAGCCCGATGTTCTTCCCGTCCAGTTGAGCCTCCCAATTCTTTGATTGCTGCATAGGAAACTGGCAACCCTGATGTCTCCCTCTGCCCAGTGCTCTCACCGAGCATCATTGATGGTGCCTGTAACTTTACCCACAGGGAAAATATTTATTTTCTAGTAGACACAGGGGCAGCCAGAACTGTATTACAAACCAAATATGTACCGGCAGAGTTGTTATCACCAGACTATATAGATTATGAAGGGGTGGAGGAAACATCATTTCAGTTACAGTTAACAAAACCATTGCGACTGAATATATATGACACACAATCAATTGTCTCCCGTGTGTTAGTGTCATCACACACTCCCTACAATTTATTGGGGACAGATATACTCAGTGCCCTGGGAGCAGCATTGGATTTTTCTTCTGGCACACCTACATTAACTTCAGCCATTCCAGAGTCCCTGCTATTCAAACTCCTTAGTATGGCAATATCAACAGAAAATGTATTCAGAGCATATATCAAACCATCAGGTATGACAATTAATTATCAAAATCCAAAAATATACCTGATGTATAAATAACATCAGGTATATTTCTGGATTCCTTAGTATGGCAAGTATGCCGGACTGAAAAAGCCCCAAGTACCCCTCCCCTTTGGTTGGCAGACATCCCAGAAAAACTATGGGCACAAGATAAGATGGATGTAGGAGTTTTAAATGTGCCGCCTGTACAAGTAAATCTAAAACCAGATATGTAGAACCATTCTGTCTGTATAAAGCAAGACGCTGCTATAGAAAAGGATATTAACTCCTTACTGGAGAACAATCTCATAGTGCGCATAATCTTGCTTTTCAACACTCCCTTTTACCTAGTAAAGAAAAATACACTGCCCGGTCAACCTGTACAGTAGCGGATGGTACATGATCTACGGGCTGTAAATGCTGTGACAATAATTAATACACCACAAGTGCCTAACCCACATACCCTCCTTAACCAGGTCCCCGGCACTGCAGTCTATTTCACAGTTATAGACTTAGCTAATGCTTTCTTCTCCATCCCGCTGGATAAAGAGTGCCAGCAGTATTTTGCATTTACACATAGGGGAAGACAATATGCTTGGGTAGTGCTGCCACAGGGTGCCGCAAACTCCCCTGATATCTTCTCACGTACTATGAAAGATATTCTGGACACCTGGCAGCCCACCAATCAGTCATCAGTTCTACTGCAATATGTAGATGATTTGTTATTTTGTAGTGAGAGTCTGGAGAACAGTGAAACAGATTCTAAATCACTATTAGGGCATGTGCACACGATGACAGGCTTTTACGGCTGAAATGACAGACTGTTTTCAGGAGAAAACAGCTGCCTCATTTCAGCCGTAATTCCTCCTCCTCAAATTTTGCGAGGCTTCTCTGACAGCCGTAAATTACGTCTGAAAGAAGTGTCCTGCACTTCTTTTGACGAGGCTGTATTTTTACGCGTCGTCGTTTGACAGCTGTCAAACGACGACGCGTAAATTACAGGTTGTCTGCACAGTACGTCGGCAAACCCATTCAAATGAATGGGCAGATGTTTGCCAACGTATTGTAGCCCTATTTTCAGGCGTAAAACGAGGCATAATACGCCTCGTTTACGCCTGAAAATAGGTCGTGTGAACCCAGCCTCAATGTTCCTAGAAGAAGTTGGCTGTAAAGCGAGCAAGCACAAGCTGCAATTATGTGTCAAAACAGTTGTTTTCCTTGGTCACTGTATTTCCCAAGGTATGAAACACTTAACTCCTGACAGGCTGGAAATGATACAGAAACACCCAGTCCCTAGAAATCCTAAACAATTGAGGACTTTCCTGGGTTTAATAGGGTGCTGCAGAGCCTGGATCAGGGATGCCTCTGCTATGATGCAACCATTATATGACTGTCTCACCTCTGACCCATTTGTACTGTCACCTGAGGCAATTGACAATTTTCACTCCCTGAAACTGTCACTGACTACAAGGCCAGCACTGGGACTTCCTGACTACAATAAGCCATTTACTCTGTTCTGCCATGAACAGGCAGGCCATGCCTCTGGAGTATTAGCCCAAGATCATGGAGGCAAGATGCGACCACTTGCTTATTACTCCCTTGCTCTGGATCCCATTGTACTAGGATCCCCAACCTGCATACACGCTGTCTCAGCAGCAGCAGCTTTAGTCGATAAAGCAACAGATATTGTACTCCAACATGACATTATTGTGCAAGTCCCACACGCAGTGCAAGAAATGATGAACACAGTCAAGACAAAACACTTATCAGTTGCAAGACTTACTAAAATTGAACTTCCTCTTCTGTCCCCTAATGTGACTATCAAACGTTGTGTTGCTCTGAATCCAGCTACACTCCTGCCCCTAGATTCTGAACAAAAGGAGGGAGGAGTGGGGGGACAGGCACATGGACACCCCCCCCCCCCTTATTTTTCAACTATCCACTGATGATGAACTATTTAATTTTGAACATGAACATGACTGTCAAAGCCTAGTGGATATGGAATCAAACGGCATAAACAGTATATTTGATGTTGCTCTGATTAACCCTGATGCTGAGTATTTTGTAGATGGATCTCGATATTGGAGCGAAGACAAAGGACATTTCCTCACCGGGTATGCAGTGGTCCACAATGGTAAGGCCGTCATACAACAGTCCCTACCCTCCAGAAGCTCAGCTCAGGAGGCAGAACTAAAAGCACCCGCTGAGGCGTGTAAATTGGGTAAGGGACATCGTGTCAACATATACACTGACTCCACATATGCCTTTGGAGTTGCACATGACTTTGGGACAATATGGAGAGCAAGAGGCTTCTTGACCTCGGCAGGTAAACCTATAAAGAATGCAAAAGCAGTAGAAGAACTTTTAGAATCACTGCACATGCCAGAACCAGTCTCTCAGCCTCCTTCAATTCCTGGCTTCCATCAACTGCAAGGTGTCCCTAAAAAGGTCCAGTGGGCTGCCACCAAAGTTATCTTCCTTGGACATTGCCTTTCTCACGGCACCAAGCACCTCACTGATGCAAGAAAGACAGCCATACTCAACATCCCCCCTCCCCGAGGACTCAAGCAGCTCCAAGCTTTCCTTGGTATGATCACATATTGCCGAGAATGGCTTCCCAACGCCTCTTCCCTCATGCAACCTCTGTATGACGAAGTCAAGACCGGCATGAAAACCGCCCAACTTTCACCACCGGCCATTACAGCTTTTCATCAACTTAAGGAACTGATTACCTCGGCTCCCGCTCCTGGCATTTCAAACTATAACCAAGACTTTCAGTTGTATGTCTCTCAAGATTCAGGGCACGCCTCAGGTGTCCTGACTCAAATACACGGCTCTCACCCTCGCCCTATAGGGTACTACTCGTGCCGTCTGGACCCTGTCGCCCAAACTGCTCCCACCTGCTTGAAAACCGTCCTTGCAGCCAAAGAACTGATTGACAAGACTTCGGATATAGTTCTTGGTCATTCCCTCACCATTTTAGCCCCCCATGATATCAAGGCCATCCTCGATCAAAGTCAACAAAATCACCTCTCCATGCAACGACAAATCCGGTTGCAATGCAGTTTATTACTGCCAGATAATATAATTATAAAAAAATGCTCAAATTTGAATCCTGCCACCTTGCTTCCCTATTTCAGGGGGGAAGATCACCATGAACATACTCTTGATTCCCCCGAAGACACTCTCCATGATTGTCAAGAAGTGATGCAACAAGAAACATCCCGCCTCCCCACAGTGGCCGAAACACAATTGTCTTAAGCCGACCTGACGTTATATACGGATGGATCACGATATGCAGACGATACCGGAAGATACCACACCGGATATGCTGTCGTAGACGATCACGGCATCATCTGTGCTGAGACTTTGCCACCACACATGTCAGCTCAAGAAGCAGAGCTGAAAGCTCTTACTGAGGCCTGTCGTTACGCCAAGGACCGTGTGCCCAACATCTATACTGACTCTCGCTATGCCTTCGGAGTGGCACATGATTATGGTATAGTATGGGCCCTGAGAGGTTTCAAGACGGCTGCAGGAACTCCGATACGACATGCTGATGCAGTTCAAGCTCTGATACAGGCCCTTCAACTGCCTACAAAGGTGGCCATCATCAAGACCAAGGCTCATGGAAGACTCAACTCAAAGGAAGCTCAAGGCAACCACCGGGCCGATCAAGCGGCTAAGGACGCTGCAAGTGGTTGTCCACTATTCAAAAGGGAATCAAGGGTGGCAGGAACACAATCAACTGGCATCTATGTCACCACCAGAGCCGGTAGTACACAAGTTGACTATCCTCCCGACGGCCCTCCCACGGTACAACTCCTTCAGGAGTTCCAGAAGAATGCTAGCCACAATGAGAAAGAGCTATGGGCAAAAGGAGGTGCAACTCAGGAGGTTTGCGACGGTTTATGGCGGTTGAACCAATGTCTATGTCTACCTACCACTTTGTATCCTTCCATTGTTCAGTGGGCGCATGGACCCACCCATCGGGGGAAGAACCAAATGATCACTGCTATCAACAAACTATATTTTGCCCCTGCTATATCAGTCCCGGTCCTCAAGTACACCCAGAGTTGTCAAATCTGCAGCACCGGTAACCCAGGCCGGACGGTCGCCACTCCAAAGAAGCATCTGGCCAAGCCTCTTTATCCATTTCAAAGGATACAGATAGACCATATCCAGCTGCCAAAGAGCGGCCGCTTTGAGTATGTGTTAGTTGTCGTTGATATGTTCTCCGGATGGCCAGAAGCCTACCCCGTGACCAACATGACGGCCCGAACCACCGTCAAGAAGTTGCTCACTGACGTTGTATGCAGATTTGGAATCCCGGAAGTCATTGAGAGCGACCAAGGTCCGGCATTTACAGCGGACGTTACCCGCCAACTGTGGCAGTTAGTGGGGGCAGATCTAGGTCTACACACTCCCTACCACCCTCAGAGTAGTGGTAAAGTGGAAAGACTAAATGGTACATTAAAAAACAAGATTCTAAAAGCTAGCAAGGAAGTGGCCCTGCCATGGCCAGAAATATTGCCAATAGCTCTGTGCTCTGTCCGTAACACCCCAAAGCAGCCCACCGGCCTTACCCCTTATGAAATAATGTTTGGGGGAATTCCAAGAATGGTTTGTTATTACCCCCAGCAACTCAGTGCGGGTAATGATACCCTTGTCAATTTTGTTATAACTCTGTGTAAAGAATTAACAGTAACACATGCTGCAGTGTTTTCTTCCATTCCAGATCCTGACAACAATACAGGTACCCATAAACTGTTGCCGGGAGACTACGTTGTGGTTAAGAAACACGTCCGAGGAACCCTTGAGGTCAGATTTGATTATCCTTATCAAGTCCTCCTGATCTCACCCACGGCTGTGAAGTTAGAGGGACGACCTACTTGGGTCCACGCGAGCCACTGCAAGAAGGTTCCAACTCCAGTTGACCTCGCACCACAGTGAAATGTTTCTGATATATATCCTTTCGTTTACTTTGGTTCTCGAGGTGTCTGCCCAGCAGGTGTCTATTACGCAAACCGGGATTTATCCTAACCGTATGACGACTTTCTGGTATAACTCTTCTAACACCCATGTAGATGTGTACCAGTTCGACTATTGTGCAGTGGTGGGGTTGTGCATGGTAGATCAGGCCTGGACTTGTAGCCAGTACAGAGATGTTGGTCCATACATATGTGTCACAGATAAATACTGGTTAAAGAAAATAGATATGACCCCTAGTAGTTGGCGGGCACATCAACAATAGCAAAAAGAAAGGCTGCCTGCAAGCAGCCAAGCCCAATTTCCCAACTACAAATTATAGTGGAATAAAAATAAAAAATACCTTTATTAGGCTACGTATAGCCAGACAGACCACATAAATTTTGATTAAAATTGTCACTACCTAGAAGCCAGACTAAATGTAGAATACCTGTGTGATAACAGGCATGAGTGGTATTAGACTTAGGAATAGTGTGAGGTTCCCTAGCCAGTTAAATTGTCAGACTAGCTAATAGTAGACAGTGAGTCCGGTCAACGGCAGGTATTTAAAATTCTAACAGCCCCCCCGACATGTTTCGCTACCAGGTAGCGTCCTCAGGGGTACACGGGGCTAATGCATTAGCTAATGGTAGCGAAACATGTCGGGGGGGCTGTTAGAATTTTAAATACCTGCCGTTGACCGGACTCACTGTCTACTATTAGCTAGTCTGACAATTTAACTGGCTAGGGAACCTCACACTATTCCTAAGTCTAATACCACTCATGCCTGTTATCACACAGGTATTCTACATTTAGTCCGGCTTCAAGGTAGTGACAATTTTAATCAAAATTTATGTGGTCTGTCTGGCTATACGTAGCCTAATAAAGGTATTTTTTATTTTTATTCCACTATAATTTGTAGTTGGGAAATTGGGCTTGGCTGCTTGCAGGCAGCCTTTCTTTTTACAGATAAATACTGGGGTACGGATTGTGGATATTGGGGGGCAGTCGGGTGGAACACTGGTCCAGATTGGGCATACAAACCTAGTAGTGCCCAGTCAAGAAGGGACTCCAATGGCAAATCAATATTGACCCGTATGACCCTTCTTAAAAGCGGAGAATGTTCACCACACGGTAGGGTCGGAAGCAATAAGCCCCTCACTCTCACAACAGAAAACCCTAGTAAAGTGGACGAGGGCATCTATGTGCTGGGCTTAGCCAAATTGGGGAGTGGCATAATGGGTAAATTCAAGTTGCAAGATATGAACAACAATGTTAATTGGCAACCCAAAAACACTTTACAACCACAGATCAAAACACTTAAGGAAAATTACAGGGACATGATAGCTATAGCAGACCCAAATTTCGAAAATACCATGGCCGTTGAAACTGGGTTCAGTGACACCAACCTCTGGTTGGAATGGGTGAAGTATACGGCTAACACTGCAAATAAATCCAACTGCTATGTGTGCGCCAGAGCCAGATCCCATTTAGGGATGGTACCCCTGACACTGCCCGAAGATACACATGAGTGTTTTCTAAGTTTATACACGAATAAAACCACCAATGATACTCAATGTAAGAAATGGAAGGAGGAATACCCAATCCACGCCCACTGCACGGGATAACTGTATACCCTGGTAATTATACTTGTTTCACTGGCTCCCAAGCCAACGGTCGGTTTTTAGGTAACTTTACCGACGGATACTGCGCTAGCTATAGTTCCCTCACTTCAGACAAACTGCAACGACAGGTACTATCTTTAGGAGATATTTACTGGATATGTGGCGACTTAAAAATAAGGACTAAATTAACTGGCAACTGGACAGGGCAGTGTGCCTTAGCTAAAGCAATCATGCCATTTCACATAATGACTGAGACTCATCATGAACAGTCAAGTAACAGTCACATATTAAACAGACAGAAGCGGTCTGAATCCCCCAAAGGAAGTTTTGACCCCCATGTATATATAGATACGATTGGAGTACCAAGGGGCGTCCCAGATTAGTTCAAAGCACGTGATCAAGTGGCAGCAGGGTTTGAATCCATACTCCCAATAATTACAGTAAACAAGAATGTAGATTGGATAAATTATCTTTATTACAACGAACAACGCTATGTCAATTACACTCGTGACGCATTACAAGGATTTTGCAGACCAGTTAGGGCCCACTTCAACCATGGCTTTCCAAAATAGGTTAGCGTTAGACATGGTTCTAGCCGAGAAAGCAGGTGTATGCGCTATGGTAAAAGGAGTTTGCTGTACATACGTTCCCGATAACACCGGCCCTAATGGTAAAACTACTATGGCAATTAAAAAACTGGAGAACTTGTCAGCTGAACTTAAGCAGAATTCTGGAATAAATAATCCTTGGGACCAGTATTTCAAATGGTTTTCCGACTGGAAGAGTGTCCTTGCACAAGTAGGAGGTCATTATTTTAATAATAATAATTATTCTTTTGGTAATTGCATGTTGTGTGGTCCCTTGTGTAAGAAAACTTATCACAAAGACTGTTGACCAGGCGGTTCCCGATGTTGCTTTAACCTGCCTAGAGGAAAAAGATTTCTACACCGACGCAGAATCCGCTAGTCCCTTTAAAACAGTTGTGTATTATCAGAACAATTAATCCAAAGGTAGGGAAAGTTAGGATCATTCAGGAACCAGGATAGTCCAGGTACAAAGGGGGGTTACTCATAAGGAGTAGCTCATCTCAAACTGGTGAAGAAATCCAAAACCCCTACCCACCTGGTTCGAGTGATCAGTAGGTTGCTAGACTAACTCAGGGGCAGCAAGGGATAATAATAATAATAATAATTTTTAGGGGGGACTGTGAAGGATCACCACTATGTATATTTGTGTGCTTGCAAAAATCATTATTATCCTTACATAAAGCTTCTCAGTATATCATATTCTGCTATAATGCTATGTAGTATGACAAGATGGCACAAGATGGCGCTGGAGCATGAGACAACGCAAAGGGCATGTTTGAACAAGAACCAATTAGCACCTTGGAGGCGTCCCAAGATCATATACTGATCATTTACGTCATTTTTGCTATATGAGTTTTTGCATTGTTTTAAATAAAGGGTGGGGCGCCCCTACATGCATCGAGTGAGGGCATTCTACCTGAACTCTGCTTCCGGTGTAATTCTTCCCGCGCTACTCGGTGAAAACCAGGCTGACTAACTGAGGACCTGACTCCACACTACTGTAATGAAAACCATAAATGTATAGTATTTATTGGATAGCTACGATTAAAAAGCTTCATGATGTAGTCAAACCAATTTCCCTTTGTTTTATTTTCTCTGAAATTGTCTGTCATTATACTTTATATCTGGGGCAGCAAGGAGTTTGGATGCAAAAACTAAAAGCTCTGTGAATTGTTTTGTTGTTATGTCATTTTATCCTGGTCTCACAAAAACTGCACCAGCACCCTAAGGCCTAGTTCATACAGAGTTTTTTTGCAGGAAGAAAAAAATCTGCCACAAAATTACTTCTGCCTGCAGGTTATTTTTCCGCATTTTTGCAGCATTTTGTTTTGCCTGCGGCCATTAAATTTAATGCAAGGACCGCATGCAAAAAATGCAGCAAAAAACTTTTTGAAAGAGCACCGCAGGTATTTTCTGCCTCTCATTGAATTTACTGGGATATCAGAGACAGAAACAGTGGCGAAGAAGAACGCGCCGCTATTTTTTCCACCTCTGCCTTTCATTGAAATTAATGGAGGCGATTTTGGCAATTTTTTATTGCTGATTCCGACGCAGTTTTCACGTTAAAAAAACTCTGTGTGAACTGACCCTTAGCCTTCACCCTAAAGCCTGGATCACACATACAGTTTTGATTCAATTTTTGCCTCAGATTCCTTAGCCAAAGACAGAAGTCGATCGAAAATCTAAGAATCAAGATGGAGGCTTTTTTAACCCCTTAAAGTCCTGTGACGTACTATCACGTAACGGGCGTTGGCCTGTTAACACAAACTTCTGTACTATTACGGCATTGCGATAAAGAGGCTCTGCCACCACATTATAAGTGCCATATTGTACATGACGCGATCGGCGCTGTAATGTAGATTACAGCAGTGTTTTTTATTTAGAAAAAGGATCATTTTTGACGGAGTTATGACCTATTTTAGCTTTATGCTAATGAGTTTCTTAATGAACACTGGGCATGTTTTACTTTTTGGTTAAGTGGGCGTTGTACAGAGGAGTGTATGACGCTGACCAATCAGCGTCATACACTTCTCTCCATTCATTTACACAGCACATAGCGATATAGCTATATCGCTATGTGCAGCCACATAAACACACTGTAATGTTACTGCAGTGTCCTGACAATGAATATACATTACCTCCAGCCGGGACGTAATGTGTATTTAGAAATCCTGACACTTCGCTAACACAATCCCGACACTACAGCACAGCAAGCGTAATCTCGCGAGATTACGCTGTAAACTGTCATTTCAAATGAGATTACGCTTGCTGTGCTGTTTTCAAAGGAGCGGTCTGTGTGGCATTATTTTTTTTTAGTAACTACTGTATAGTTATGACACCATTATTTCAGAAGTACAGTATTTGGGGACACTGTGAAATGCAGCAGGTACAGTAATAGGTGCAAATAGAACAGCAACAGGCATAGAATTGGGTGTAGCAGAAGGATGGGGAGTTTCTACAGGTTGGGAAAAGTTAGGAAGGGAGCAAGCGCTGCAGACAAATCGTGGCTTGAAAAAGTCTTCGTGGCTGTCTGGGCCAGATGCAAAAGATAGCAAAAGTGAATGACTAAAATCAGAGAAGATGTCAACTGTGAGTCACTGGACTTACTGTACTGTATTCGCTTATACGGTCTGCACAGCGCCTGTTTAGAACTGGTATCTGTAACTATATGGTCACTGTAAAGTGGTAATATTGGTCATTGTATTGTGTTTTATTAAGTAACAGTGTGGTGGTATGTTTGTGTCACTATTAAGTAGTAATAGTGGTGAAGGTGTGGCGGTATTATTTTGGTCTTGTACAGTATATTGGCATCATTGGTAATATTGGCCTTTGTATAGTGACTGTGACTATACAATATAGTATGTGACTGTGTTGTGTGTACAATATTTCAGCATTTGCGGCACTAGTTTTATTTTGTCGACGGACACACTTTGTCTAAAACTGTCCCTGCTGGCCCCTATACAACCTACATTTCTTCTCTAGGGCAGTCCAACCTAGTCCTTACTTTTACTGCGACCTATGACTTTCACGAGATAACTATGGAATTATTGTAAATCCTGCTTTAAGCTCACTTCCCCAGAATCCCCTCTTTTCTGTGCACACCTCATCTGGCAATTTGGATTTACTCAGCCATGGTTTACTTCACATCTTTATATATTAATAGACATTGTTAATATGACAACCCATATGCTACTCACTTTTGATGCCCTCAAAAACAAATTTGTGCTTCTTCAATCTGTATGATTTAGCTACATATGTATCAGCCACTTCTTAACAATCTCAGGTTTCCTCCAAAATTACATTGTTTGAACTGCTATGTTTTCATGGCCAATGGCTTAACATCCACTGTCTATGCCCTTCTAAACACTCATCACTGATGCTTCTTCCCAAAGCACTTTTATATGGTCACCTGAGTGATGTACATTGGCAATGAAATTAATATGTCTTTATGAGCAATAGTTTGGTCCAAAGTCCATACATCCTCACTGTGCTTCCAAAATAATGAAAATCTTTTGAAAATATTGATGACATGGTCTCACACCCCAATTTCCTCTATAGAATATATTCCTATGTCTCAGACAGATACTGGAGATGCTCCTGACCCTAAATATTTTATCTTAGACATCAATATTCCATTAGACCTCCAGCCCTACCTTTTACTATTGATGGTCTTATATTGTCCATTTAATGTCACCACTAAAAGTTTCCACTTGTCCACATTTGCTAATATTAGAACATTGTACACCAGTCAAAGTCAAGAGGGTAGTTGGTAAGATTTGCACCACATTTATTAAAGGCACACATCTCTTAATAAAATGACATCTGATACTTTCTTTGCACCTGTTTTTATGCCTATATAGTGTTAAAGAATGATGTAAAGGCTCTTGTGTATGCCTGTTTTAGTTTATTGTCCATTTATGAGTTGTCTGCATCTTCATTCCTTCTTCCACTCTAATATGGTTCCCCTAAGGCAGCCTACATTTCCCATTATGCCTCTGGCTTTGCAGAGGGGGCTGATTCTCAACACACTGCACTTGCTGTGCTTTGATTCCGATTGAAGTGATAGATCAGTGACATAGAACTTCTGTACTAACACTGCATGGCTCAATGTATTCCTATGTGATGCAGCTTCCCACTGTAATCCCTGCCTCCTGCTTGTGATAGATCAGTGACATAGAACTTTTGGCCCCTATCTCACACTCTAGGGTGTCAGTATAGCCTATAAGATGCAGCTTCAGCCTGTCTCCGCTGCCTCCTGCTAGAGATAGATTGTCAGCTCTTACAAGCAAGAGGAAAAGGAGAGAAGTGAGAAGTTGCATCTTATAGAAATACACTGGAGATTCTGCACACAGCACTTACAGATAGTATAGACAGTAAAGTTCCTCTTACACAGCCCGCCCTGGGCTGTGTAAACGAGCGCCGATCAATGAGACAGTTGATGGGTCCTCGTTTGCTCCTTTTACTATGTATGGGGATGAGCTTTCATTACTCCGATCGCTCGTCTACATACATTATTAGGCTGGGTTCACACGACCTATTTTCAGACGTAAACGAGGCGTATTATGCCTCGTTTTATGTCTGAAAATAGGGCTACAATACGTCGACAAACATCTGCCGATTCATTTGAATGGGTTTGCCGACGTACTGTGCAGACAACCTGTCATTTACGCGTCGTCGTTTGACAGCTGTCAAACGACGACGCGTAAAAATACAGGGCACTTCTTTCAGACGTAATTTGAGCCGTACTTCATTGAACTCAATGAAGCACAGCTCAAAATTTACGGCTGTCAGAGAAGCCTCGCGAAATGCGAGGAGGAGCAATTACGGCTGAAACGAGGCAGCTGTTTTCTCAGGGAGAAGTGCTGCTGATAACGATAATATTTTACTTTTTTCAAACTATACGATCAGCAGATGAACGGGGTGTTTACACATGGCAATTATTCTATGAACGATCGTTTGTCCGATAATTGGCATGTGTAAAAGGGCCTTTAGTGTGAGTCAGGGGAGTTTTATAACTCTGCAGTTCATCATTGTAGAGACTCATCTATTATATCACTGCACTCCTGGTACCTTAAGGCCCTTTTACACCGGCCGACACTTGGCTGGTGCAGCGTGCGCCGTTCAATGAGACATCGTTAATCGGTGCTTGCTTGCTCCTGTCAGTCGGAGCTATGGATGGGGACGAGCGGTCGTTATTATCATGTCGGCAGCGCGTCTCTCTGTTTACACCAGGAGATGTGCTGCCGACAACGATAATCCATTACTTTTTTTAAATGATAAGACCAGCAGATGATCAAGCGTTTGCTCATTTATCTGCTGATCGTTCCCCTGTTTACACAGGGTAATTATCGGCAATGAGCGTTATATGAACACTCGTTTGCCCAATAATCGTCCTGAGTAAAACTCCCTTTAGATTAATTATCTCTTCAGCAGCACTCTATCCATGGTGGGGTATACAGAGTTATAAGGAGAGGGAGGAGCTTGGTGGGGAGGGACAGTTTCTGAGAACTGCCAGGATAGATTTGATAGGTGCTTATGTAATCCAGTAGTTTACATAAAGTCAGCCACACAGGAAAAACTGACCTGTGGTCTATATTGTTGGTAAGACTGAGGTCACGTGACACCGCTGCTCTTAATGAGAGCGTTCAAAATTTATAGATGCAACTTAGCTGGGAAGAAACAAATGACACTGCTAGAATATTGTAGGTGAGTTAGCATGATATGTGCAAAAAAAAAACCATTTGCTAGGGTCCTTCTTTAAGTAACTTTTCGCAGCTCCCCTAATTTATGGAACTCAACAAATTAGAAGTTAGAAATATTAAAAAGTCAGAATTCTATCTAAACACATTAGTTTATGATTAATGTTTATTTTTTTTTATAGTAAATGTGTCTGTAATGCAAAATATTTTTTTATTGGTAATCACTATACATTGAATTGAGCCATTCTTTGTAAGATAGAAAGTATATGCAGTGATGGCTCTGTGGTCTAAGAAAATGTTACATTTTTAGATTAAAAATAGCAGTTTCCTTGATTGATTTGTCTCTGCTTGGGGAATGGAGAGAATATCAAAAGATGTACCTTTGCAATTTGATCAAACTTTCCAAACAGCTCATTGAGCATGTGCACTAGTTCTCCGGGAGAGCAGTCACTGGCCAGTCGAGTAAATCCAACTATATCAGCATACAAAATGCTGCAAAACACAAGGAGAAATATTAAGGACTCTGTAATTATATTATTATTATTATTATTATTATTATTATTATTAACCCCTTAGTGTCTAAGCCTGTTTTGGCCTTCAGGACCAGCCCCATTTTTGCAAATCTGACATGTGTCACTTTATGTGGTAATAACTCCAGAATGCTTTTACCTATCCAAGCGATTCTGGGATTGTTTTCTCGTGACATGTTGTACTTTATGATACTGAAAAAATGTCGTCGTTAAATTCAATATTTATTTGTAAGAAACGCCAAGATTTAGAGAAAATTAGCAAAAATTAGCATTTTTCTACATTTTAATGTATTTACTTGTAAAACAGATAGTAATACCACACAAAATACTTACTAGTTTATATTTCCCATATGTCTACTTTATGTTTGCGTCGTTTTTTGAACATTCTTTTATTTTTCTAGGACGTTACGAGGCTTAGAACTTTAGCAGCAATTTCTCATATTTTTAAGAAAATTTCAAAAGGCTATTTTTTCAGGGACCAGTTCAGTTCTGAAATGGCTTTGAGGGCCTTATATATTAGAAAGTCCCCAGAAGTCACCCCATTTTGAAAACTTCACCCATCAAAGTATTCAAAACAGCATTCACAAAGTGTTTTAGCCCTTTAGGCGTTTCACAGGAATTAAAGCAAAGTAGAGGTGAAATTTACAAATTTCATTTTTTTCTTCAAAAATTCATTTCTAATACATTTTTTATGTACCGCAGAAGGTTTTACCCAAGAAATGCAACTCAATATTTATTGCCCAGATTCTGCAGTTTTTAGAAATATCCCACATGTGGTCCTAGTGCGATAATGGACTGAAACACAGGCCGCAGAAGCAAAGGAGCACCTAGTGGATTTTGGGCCTCCTTTTTTTAGAATATATTTTAGGTACCATGTCAGGTTTGAGGAGGTCTTGTGCTGCCAAAACAGTGGAAACCCCCCAAAAGTGACCCCATTTTGGAAACTATACCCCTCAATGAATTTATCTATGGGTATAGTTAGCATTTTGAACCCACAGTTTTTTTGCTAAATTTATTTGAATTAGTATGTGAAGGTGAAAATCTACTTTTTTTGTGAAAAAACGTAAAAATTTAAAATTTTTACAAGGAATAAAGTAGAAAAAACACCCCAACATATGTAAAGCAATTTCTTCCGATTATAGCAATACCCCATATGTGGTAATAAACTGCTGTTTGGACCCACAGCAGGCCTCAGAAGAGAAGGAGCACCATTTGGATTTTGGATTTCTGATTTTGCTGGAATAGTTTTCAGTGCCGTGTCGCGTTTGCAATGCACTGGAGGGATGAAAACCATGGAAACCCCCCAATAGTGACCCCATTTTGGAAGCTACACCCCTCAGGGCATTTTTCTAGGGGTAAAGTTAGCATTTTGACCCCACAGTTGTTTTGCTGAATTCATTGGAATTAGTCTGTAAAGGTAAAAATCTACTTTTTTTCTGAAAAAAGGTAGCCATTTTTAATTTTTACAAGGAATAAAGGAGAAAAAGCACCGCAACATTTGTAAAACAATTTCTCCCGATTACGTAAATACGCCATATGTGGTAATAAACTGCTGTTTGGACCCACACCGGGGCTTAGAAGGGAAGGAGCGCTATTTGGCTTTTGGAGCTCAAATTTAGCTGGAATAGTTTTTGGGTGTCATG
Source organism: Rhinoderma darwinii (assembly GCF_050947455.1). Lineage (NCBI taxonomy): Eukaryota > Metazoa > Chordata > Amphibia > Anura > Rhinodermatidae > Rhinoderma > Rhinoderma darwinii. The sequence continues at coordinate 210,641,113 of NC_134691.1, forward strand.
TCGAATTTGCAAAGCCCCTGAGAGACCGAAACAGTGGAAGCCCCCCAAAAGTAACCCCATTTGGGAAACTACACCACTTAAGGAATCTATCTAGGGGTATAGTGAGCATTTAGGCCCCACACGTCTTTTGCAGAATTTATTAGAATTAGGGCGTGAAAATTAATATCAACATTATTTCCACTAAAATGTTGATTTTTTTCAATTTCACAAAGGATAAAAGGAGAAAATGCACCCCAACATTTGTAAAGCAATTTCTTCCAAGTACGGCTATACCCCACATGTGGTCATAAAAGTTTTTTCATTCGAAAGTAATTAACCCTTTACGAACTGATTCATGTTTTGCTTTTTCGTTTTTCCTCCCCGCTTTCCGAGAGCCACTACTTTTTTATTTTTCTGTCAATAGAGTGGTGTGAGGGCATATTTTTTGCAGGACGAGCTGTAGTTTTTATTGGTACCATTTTGGGGTACATGAGATTTTGTTGATCACTTTTTATTCAATTTTTCGGCAAGCCAGGTGACCAAAAACCATCAATTCTGACAATGATTTTTATTTATTTTTGACGGCGTTTACCCTGGGCTATAAATGACTATTATACTTTATTCTGCGGGTCGGTACGATTACGGCGATACCATATGTATATACGTTTTTATGTTTTGCAGCGTTTGCGCAATAAAATAACTTATTTAGAAAATAATTTATTTTCTGTGTCACCATATTCTGAGAGCCATAACTTTTTTATTTTTCAGTCAAAAAAGCTGTGTAAGGGCTTGTTTTTTGCGGGACGGGTTGTAGTTTTTATCGGTACTATTTTGGCGTACATGCGACTTTTTGATCACTTTTTATTGTATATTTTGGGAGGGGTGGTGACCAAAAAATAGTGATTCTGGCATTGTTTTTCGTTTATTTTTTTTGCGGTGTTTACCGTGCGGGAAAAATAATATTATATTTTTATAGTTGGGGTCGTTACGAACGCGGTGATACCAAATATGTGTACTTTTTTTTTACGTATTCATTTTTTTTCCTATAATAAAAGACTTATAATAGGAAAAAAAGCAGTTCTTGTTTATGTCACTTCTAACTTTTATTTTGACACTTTTTTTAAAAAAAATGTATCCTTTTTTTTACTTTTTTCACTTGTCCCACTAGAGGACACTTAGACTTGCAGCTCTGATCGCTGCTGGAACACATTACACTACACTACACACGTAGTGTAATGCATTCCAACTGTCATTGTGACGTGACAGTCACACTGACAGGAAGCCTACGACGACCACCCTCGGGGTGGTCCTCATAGGCTTCTGTACATGGCAACCCGGAAGCCATTGTCTGGCGTCCGGTTGCCATGGGTACCATCGCCAGCCCCCGTGATTTCACATGGGGGCTGCCGATCGGCGCTAAAGACCTTAATTGTGGCGTTCAAAATCGAGCGCCGCAATTAAGGGGTTAACTGCCGATATCAGCGGCGACAGGCCGCTGATCGGCAACGGGGAGAGCAGGGCTGACACCCTGCACAGTTAACCGCCGCTGCAGTGTAGCGCCGCGCGGCGGTTAACTGTCAAAGCACTGACGTAACTGTACGTCAAGGTGCGCGAACTTACTGCTCACCTTGACGTACAGTTACGTCATGGTGCGTTAAGGGGTTAATAATAATAAATTTAAGAATTTATATAAACTTGTTGTCAATTAATCCATTCCCGACTGCCCACTGTCTTTTGATGGCAGGCGGTGCAAGCTTATGCGCGATCCAGTAAGCGCTCTCTTTTCTTAGAGAAGCCTGGTGAAAACAGCTGAGATCAGAGGAAACTCTGACCCTAGCTGTTTAACCCTTTCATCGATTCGGTCCGTAACAGCAGCATTATCAAAGGGGACTACCCCATTTGATCGCGTCACTGGAAACCCAGTGACACAATCAGAGACAGGAGGAACCCTCAGCAATCAGCCCATGGGACCTAGAAAGGACCCTGGGGCTGTCTTTTCTGTAAGGCTGGGTTCACACGACCTATTTTCAGACGTAAACGAGGCGTATTATGCCTCGTTTTACGTCTGAAAATAGGGCTACAATACGTCGGCAAACATCTGCCCATTCATTTGAATAGGTTTACCGACGTACTGTGCAGACGACCTGTCATTTACGCGTCGTCGTTTGACAGCTGTCAAACGACGACGCGTCAAAATACAGCCTCGTCAAAAGAAGTGCAGGACACTTCTTTCAGACGTAATTTGAGCCGTTCTTCATTGAACTCAATGAAGCACAGCTCAAAATTTACGGCTGTCAGAGAAGCCTCGCAAAATGCGAGGAGGAGGAATTACGGCTGAAACGAGGCAGCTGTTTTCTCCTGAACAGTCTGTCTTTTCAGACGTAAAAGCCTCTCATCGTGTGCACATACCCTAAGACTGCTGTTAGGGCACACTATGTATCAGCAGACTTACAGCGCACTTTTAATAAATTAGACGCAAATATTGCAAATTATACATTTCAATTTTATTTGTGCAAAATATGCTAATATTTATTAATGTGGGCCCCTGATTTTCAGTCACTAATAGGTTAATAAATAAGAGAAGTAAATAGGTTAAAAAAGTTGTATATTTAAGTTGATTCTAGTGGTTAAATAAAAAGGGTGTTATTAGGAGTGCATATTTTAGAAGACCGTTTAACATGGCACTGCACTGTCTACATCAACTTTCTCAACATCACCACTTACGTCCACTGCCAGTATCCATAAGCACCCTAAGGGTATGTTCACACGGCCTATTTACGGACGTAAATCGGGCGTTTTTGCCCCGAATTACGCCCGAAAATAGCGCCTCAATAGCGCTGACAAACATCTGCCCATTGAAAGCAATGGGCAGACGTTTGTCTGTTCACACGAGGCGTATATTTACGCGCCGCTGTCAAATGACGGCGCGTAAATAGACGCCCGCGTAGAAGAAGTGACCTGTCACTTCTTTGGCCGTAATTGGAGCCGCTATTCATTGACTCCAATGAATAGCAGCGCTAATTACGGCCGTAATTGACGCGGCGTTCAAGCGCCTGCACATGCCGGTACGGCTGAAATTACGGGGATGTTTTCAGGCTGAAACATCCCCGTAATTTCAGCCGTTACGGACCCCCGCCGTGTGAACATACCCTTAGTATCCATGCTAAATATGCAAGGAAGCTGCCTCCTGCCAGCTCTGACAAACACTGATTGCTAGATTCAGGAGATGCTTTGCCTATTAGAGTTCATAGTAAGGCCCCTTTCTAAATATATTTTTAGATCAAAAGAAAGAATGGCTCCAGAGTGGGGAAACATCCCCTAAGAATCTCCCGTACGTGATGTAAAAGGGCCTAAGACTCAGTGAACACACAAAACTTTTCATCTGAATCTCCAATCAAAACTGTTAAGCCTCAAATGCAGAAAAAATAAGATTTATACCAATAAAAAAAGTAACTAACTACACTGACTATGTTAACACCTTGGCAACATGTCACGTACATGTATGTAACAGCTGCCAGGGGGAAGTATGGAGCTCACTCATATATGGAGCGACTGCAGAATTTAAGCCGTTAAAATCAGGGGGACATCTAACGTGCCATCCGACCTGCCCCACGACGCAATTGGGGGAGGGGGGGTGATGGATGTTATGGCAGCCTGGGGGCCTAATGAAGGCCCCCAGGTCGTTTATCTTTGCACTGTCAGTATTGACAGTCAGACAGTCAGCATTACAGTATGCCAGGCAAGCGATCGATGGTTCAAGTCCCCTATGGGTACTAATAAAAAAAAGTAAAATACAGTTGAATAAAGGTTTTTTTAATGAACAAAAAAAAAGAAAGAATTGAAAGTAATCTTAAAAAAAAGTTTACATAACTAGTATCACCGCATCCATAAAAGTCTGAACTATCACAATATAATGTTATTTAACCCGGTCGGTGAACGGCGTAAAATAAAAAAACCTTAAAAACACACAAATTGCTGGTTTTGGTTACCTTAGCACCCCAAAAATATGAAATAAAAAGTGATCAAAAAGTCGCATGTACCCCAAAATGGTACCAACAAAAACGACAGCTCGTCCCCCAAAAAATAAGCCATCACGCTGCTAAATCGACTAAAAGATAAAGAAAAGTTATGGCTCTCAGGAAGTGGCAACACAAAACTATTTTGTTTTTTAACAAAAAAAAAATGTCTTTATAAAATTGGTAATACATGAAAGAAACTATGTACATTTGGTATCTCCATAATCGTATCTACCCGTAGAATAAAGTTAACATGCCGACTTCCGGGGGCGGGGCATCGTGGATGGCCGCTTTTAGAAAGAGCTCCTCTGCGCCCTGAGACCATCCAGGCTGTATCCTGGCCATCCTGCCTCGGGGGACATTGCTGGCAATTCCCCTGACACGGGGGGTTTGGAGAGACCCCAGAGAGGCTCCAATTTGAATCGCCCCGGAGTCGTGGGCGGTGGAACGCCGAAAGAAGCGCGGGCGTCCCTGGCTCAGTCACGCGGCAGAAGATAAAAGCCCGGCGGGAGAAGAACCCTGGATTGGGGATCCCCCCTGCTAGGGGAGACAGAGGATCAGGGTGACCCGCCATCAAAAGCAGCATTAGAACCGGCACAAATCATCCTACATGGGTCTCCTGCAGAAGAAAATCTTTCCGGCGGCCATCTTGGAGGAGGCGAGGCGAGGCCGGACCGTGGCTGAAAGGCACTCACATCGTGCGGCCGGTAAGAAGAGGGGAGGAAGAGATCATAAGGGGGAGGAAGGTCTTCCCTGTGGACTGCTCTGTGACCCCCCGATTTTCCATTATTGTACCCTGAGGGGCATTGCTGGTCTCGCAGGGGAAGATCCCGGCCGCCATCTTGTGCGAGGCAAACCTTGCGAGAAGCCACGCCCCGGCCGCCATCTTGAGAAAAAATTTTTTTTTTTAAAAAGAAACTCTGCTGCCATCTTGTGGCGGATAAAGGCAACTGCGGCCTGATAGGAAAACAAGTGCTGGGAAAGGGAGAAGTGGGGCAGACCCCAGGTGAGGACCCCAAAATAGCCAAGTTGTGACCCAGACCAATATCTTGTGTGGAGCAATATCCACGTGAAAACACCCGGGCACGATCTCGCGGGTGACACTGCTGGGCCTGACGGCCATTCTTACTGCCCAGGGACTTGTATACACATCGCACGGGGGGAGAAACCCCGGTGTAACCCCCAGCCAGGGACTACTCAGCGCGACTCTCCTAAACTGTGTGCACTACGTCAACATTGTAGGAAGAATCGAGGATTTATTGCGCCTCAGAAACTCCCCCTTTGACCCGCCTTAGTTCACTTCATCGTTTGCACGGGACATTGTTTGCTGAACCCACTATGTTTCGTGATAAAGATCCCTCCAAACCCCTGCACATGCTGATGGATCTGTAATGATGTAACGTGCTGTGGGCTACTTTCCTTCTATTTGCCTCTGCTGCCTGTTCATTGTCTGTAAAATCTCTCGTGCTACCCCCCTGATAGGGGAGCGTGACATGGACAAATATTTGACGAAATCTTTGAGAGATCAACCTGTCCGCTCTTGTGCCGCCCGGACGCCCGGGATACCCCCGTCCTCCAAAATGCAGAAATCCAAAACCCATATGAAGGGGGATAAACAGACTCCCAGATCTTCTTCTAACAGAGGTTCCAGCTCTCAAAATCAGTTCACCCCAGAACTTCTTCCTGATGACGACGTCACGCCACCCAGACTAACCCCACAGAACAGTCCTTCGCATGACTCGGAAACTGACTCACTTCAGGCGACCTTAGTGGCACAGGAGGTCTCCAAACTTCTGCTTCCTCTCTTCGACAAGCGGCTGGATGTCTTACACACGTCCATAAATTCTGCATTGGCGCAAATCACTTCAAATTCACAAAAAATAGCAGATATGGAAACACGGTTTAATACAGCGGAAGATTCTATCGCCACAATGGAGGTCGCCTTAAGGCAAAGTCAAGCCACATCCCAAGCCCTGAGAGATAAATTGGATGACCTAGAAAATAGGGATCGGCGCAGCAATTTGCGCTTCGTGGGCATCCCTGAAAGCGTGACAAACGACCAGCTACTGGACTACATCACCAAAGATCTACCCACAGCCCTCAACATTGACCTGGGACGCGACCCCCTCATGATTGAGAGAGTGCACAGGCTGGGACCGCCCAGAACCAGGGGGAATGCGGGAGACAATAGGCCACGTCCAGTAATCGCCAAGTACCTACACTGGGCAATAAAAGAAAGAGTCTTGAGAGCATACAGGCAGCAGGGGAACCTCCACGTGAATAACTCCAAAATCCTGATTTTCCAAGATTACTCGGCGACGGTCGCCCAGAAGAGAAAAGCCTTCGCTCCAATCTGCCGCCTGCTGCACGAACAGAACACTCGATTTCAACTCCTCTTCCCGGCCAAGCTGAAAGTGCAAATGGGGGACCATACGCTGATGTTTGAGGATCCGATCCTGGCCCGCAGAGGCCTCCATCTGGAAGTGCGGGATGAAGGATAATGAAGACTTTCTGAGAGGAAAAGTTAGTCCTCCTACCAATGGACATGTGCTTACTTCGCTTACCATGGCGAATTAAAGCGCAAACTGCGGCAGTTGTGTTCACAGCAGAACACCAGTTACTGGTTAATGCCGCTATAATTTTTGTTGTTTTTATGCCTTTTTTGTGTTACTTATGCTCGCTCATGTATTTTATCCTTTTTCAGGTGATGGAAGGCGTGACTCCCGCTTGTAATGGCATCAATGGGAAGGGGCTGTACTCGCGGCTCGCTGGGACCGTGGGGTGCAGCATCTGGCTTTCACTACCTTTGATCCGAATCTACCACCTCGACACAGGATGAGTACCCTAAACACACTACACCCTGACACTTTTAGTACCCACCCTCATATTAAATTCCTTTCCTGTAATGTAGCAGGACTGAACACGGCCCTGAAGAGGAAAAAAGTGCTTAATCATCTCAAAAGACTCTCCCCTGACATTATCTTTCTTCAGGAGACTCACTGGAGATCAGGCACGCAAAGCAACTTGAAAGCCCCGTGGCTAGCGGATTGCCTTTCTGCCTCACATTCTTCCTCTTCGCGGGGGGTCGCGACACTTTTCAGAAGGGAGATTCAATACACTGTAGAGAACTCCATAGCAGACCCTCAGGGCAGGTACCTAATACTACAGGTCTTAATAGCCGGGATAGCATATTTACTGGTGAACATTTACGCCCCTAATCACGACCAACAAAGCTTTTTCCCAGAGGTTCTCCAAATCATAACGAGCTTCCCCGACTGTCGCTTAATAATTGGAGGCGACTTCAATCTTGTACAATGCCCCACACTAGACAGGTCCCCTTCTACACCCCAATGTTATTTAACCCGGTCGGTGAACGGCGTAAAATAAAAAAACCTTAAAAACACACAAATTGCTGGTTTTGGTTACCTTAGCACCCCAAAAATATGAAATAAAAAGTGATCAAAAAGTCGCATGTACCCCAAAATGGTACCAACAAAAACGACAGCTCGTCCCCCAAAAAATATGCCATCACGCTGCTAAATCGACTAAAAGATAAAGAAAAGTTATGGCTCTCAGGAAGTGGCAACACAAAACTATTTTGTTTTTTAACAAAAAAAAAATGTCTTTATAAAATTGGTAATACATGAAAGAAACTATGTACATTTGGTATCTCCATAATCGTATCTACCCGTAGAATAAAGTTAACATGCCGACTTCCGGGGGCGGGGCATCGTGGATGGCCGCTTTTAGAAAGAGCTCCTCTGCGCCCTGAGACCATCCAGGCTGTATCCTGGCCATCCTGCCTCGGGGGACATTGCTGGCAATTCCCCTGACACGGGGGGTTTGGAGAGACCCCAGAGAGGCTCCAATTTGAATCGCCCCGGAGTCGTGGGCGGTGGAACGCCGAAAGAAGCGCGGGCGTCCCTGGCTCAGTCACGCGGCAGAAGATAAAAGCCCGGCGGGAGAAGAACCCTGGATTGGGGATCCCCCCTGCTAGGGGAGACAGAGGATCAGGGTGACCCGCCATCAAAAGCAGCATTAGAACCGGCACAAATCATCCTACATGGGTCTCCTGCAGAAGAAAATCTTTCCGGCGGCCATCTTGGAGGAGGCGAGGCTCGGCCGGACCGTGGCTGAAAGGCACTCACATCGTGCGGCCGGTAAGAAGAGGGGAGGAAGAGATCATAAGGGGGAGGAAGGTCTTCCCTGTGGACTGCTCTGTGACCCCCCGATTTTCCATTATTGTACCCTGAGGGGCATTGCTGGTCTCGCAGGGGAAGATCCCGGCCGCCATCTTGTGCGAGGCAAACCTTGCGAGAAGCCACGCCCCGGCCGCCATCTTGAGGAAAAAAAAAATTTTTTAAAAAGAAACTCTGCTGCCATCTTGTGGCGGATAAAGGCAACTGCGGCCTGATAGGAAAACAAGTGCTGGGAAAGGGAGAAGTGGGGCAGACCCCAGGTGAGGACCCCAAAATAGCCAAGTTGTGACCCAGACCAATATCTTGTGTGGAGCAATATCCACGTGAAAACACCCGGGCACGATCTCGCGGGTGACACTGCTGGGCCTGACGGCCATTCTTACTGCCCAGGGACTTGTATACACATCGCACGGGGGGAGAAACCCCGGTGTAACCCCCAGCCAGGGACTACTCAGCGCGACTCTCCTAAACTGTGTGCACTACGTCAACATTGTAGGAAGAATCGAGGATTTATTGCGCCTCAGAAACTCCCCCTTTGACCCGCCTTAGTTCACTTCATCGTTTGCACGGGACATTGTTTGCTGAACCCACTATGTTTCGTGATAAAGATCCCTCCAAACCCCTGCACATGCTGATGGATCTGTAATGATGTAACGTGCTGTGGGCTACTTTCCTTCTATTTGCCTCTGCTGCCTGTTCATTGTCTGTAAAATCTCTCGTGCTACCCCCCTGATAGGGGAGCGTGACATGGACAAATATTTGACGAAATCTTTGAGAGATCAACCTGTCCGCTCTTGTGCCGCCCGGACGCCCGGGATACCCCCGTCCTCCAAAATGCAGAAATCCAAAACCCATATGAAGGGGGATAAACAGACTCCCAGATCTTCTTCCAACAGAGGTTCCAGCTCTCAAAATCAGTTCACCCCAGAACTTCTTCCTGATGACGACGTCACGCCACCCAGACTAACCCCACAGAACAGTCCTTCGCATGACTCGGAAACTGACTCACTTCAGGCGACCTTAGTGGCACAGGAGGTCTCCAAACTTCTGCTTCCTCTCTTCGACAAGCGGCTGGATGTCTTACACACGTCCATAAATTCTGCATTGGCGCAAATCACTTCAAATTCACAAAAAATAGCAGATATGGAAACACGGTTTAATACAGCGGAAGATTCTATCGCCACAATGGAGGTCGCCTTAAGGCAAAGTCAAGCCACATCCCAAGCCCTGAGAGATAAATTGGATGACCTAGAAAATAGGGATCGGCGCAGCAATTTGCGCTTCGTGGGCATCCCTGAAAGCGTGACAAACGACCAGCTACTGGACTACACCACCAAAGATCTACCCACAGCCCTCAACATTGACCTGGGACGCGACCCCCTCATGATTGAGAGAGTGCACAGGCTGGGACCGCCCAGAACCAGGGGGAATGCGGGAGACAATAGGCCACGTCCAGTAATCGCCAAGTACCTACACTGGGCAATAAAAGAAAGAGTCTTGAGAGCATACAGGCAGCAGGGGAACCTCCACGTGAATAACTCCAAAATCCTGATTTTCCAAGATTACTCGGCGACGGTCGCCCAGAAGAGAAAAGCCTTCGCTCCAATCTGCCGCCTGCTGCACGAACAGAACACTCGATTTCAACTCCTCTTCCCGGCCAAGCTGAAAGTGCAAATGGGGGACCATACGCTGATGTTTGAGGATCCGATCCTGGCCCGCAGAGGCCTCCATCTGGAAGTGCGGGATGAAGGATAATGAAGACTTTCTGAGAGGAAAAGTTAGTCCTCCTACCAATGGACATGTGCTTACTTCGCTTACCATGGCGAATTAAAGCGCAAACTGCGGCAGTTGTGTTCACAGCAGAACACCAGTTACTGGTTAATGCCGCTATAATTTTTGTTGTTTTTATGCCTTTTTTGTGTTACTTATGCTCGCTCATGTATTTTATCCTTTTTCAGGTGATGGAAGGCGTGACTCCCGCTTGTAATGGCATCAATGGGAAGGGGCTGTACTCGCGGCTCGCTGGGACCGTGGGGTGCAGCATCTGGCTTTCACTACCTTTGATCCGAATCTACCACCTCGACACAGGATGAGTACCCTAAACACACTACACCCTGACACTTTTAGTACCCACCCTCATATTAAATTCCTTTCCTGTAATGTAGCAGGACTGAACACGGCCCTGAAGAGGAAAAAAGTGCTTAATCATCTCAAAAGACTCTCCCCTGACATTATCTTTCTTCAGGAGACTCACTGGAGATCAGGCACGCAAAGCAACTTGAAAGCCCCGTGGCTAGCGGATTGCCTTTCTGCCTCACATTCTTCCTCTTCGCGGGGGGTCGCGACACTTTTCAGAAGGGAGATTCAATACACTGTAGAGAACTCCATAGCAGACCCTCAGGGCAGGTACCTAATACTACAGGTCTTAATAGCCGGGATAGCATATTTACTGGTGAACATTTACGCCCCTAATCACGACCAACAAAGCTTTTTCCCAGAGGTTCTCCAAATCATAACGAGCTTCCCCGACTGTCGCTTAATAATTGGAGGCGACTTCAATCTTGTACAATGCCCCACACTAGACAGGTCCCCTTCTACACCCCAGTCCCAGGTAGAGACCGCCTCCCTCACTCTTCTCATTGACTCCCTCAATGTGTGCGATCCCTGGAGGTTGATGGATTCTGGGGCGAGAGAATACACGTGTCATTCTGTAGCCCATAAAACATTCTCCCGTATTGACTACTTTTTGATATCCTCCCCCCTGTTTGAGGCGCATTACTCATCACGTATACATCCAATCACCATATCAGACCATGCTCCAATTACAATGTCATTATCCTTATCCCCATCCAATGTGAGAACTAGAATATGGAGGTTTCCTGCGTACATGGCAGATTCTGATGACTTTAAACAGTATCTCCAAACATATTGGAGTCAATTCTTGGACGACAACGTCTCTCATACGGATGACTCCCCCTTGTTGTGGGCGACTTCTAAGGCTGTAATGAGAGGTCATGTCATCAGCTATCTGTCCCGTAGGCGGAAAACGAGAAGGGAGTGCTTTGACGCCTTACACAAGGCTTTACTGACCGCTCAGCGCACATATGCAACAGATTCCTCTGCGTATAACCAAACTGTTTATCAGACGGCTAGGCATCTACTAGATACATTTGTCCACGAGGAATCCCATTGGCAGGTAAAAAACACAGACAATAAATTTTATAGATGGGGAAATAGAACTGGAAAATTACTCGCCACACTCACTAAGCAAAAACGTCCATTCAAACCCATATTGTCCCTGCGGCATCCTACCACCGGCTCCCTTGTCACCGACGCTTCTGATATAGCGCAGATTTTCTCTGACTATTATGAAGACCTTTATAGAGCGGCCCCAGCATCCCTCCCAGATATCAATACCTTTCTGGACACCATAAATCTGCCCTCCATATCTGAAGATCAGCAATCTTTGCTGAATTCGGACATACAGGAGGAGGAAGTGCGACGGGCCATCTCTCTGACCTCCAATGGCAAAACACCGGGTCCGGACGGATTCCCGGCGGAATATTATAAAATACTGGCCCCCCAAATAATCCCCACTCTCACTAATTTATTTAACGACGCCTTTATACGCCAAATGCCCATTGACCGATTCACAGAGTCTCGCACAGTTCTCTTACCAAAGCCAAATAAGGACCCGTCTCTGGCCCAATCTTATCGGCCAATTTAACTACTCAATCAAGATTATAAATTACTGGCAAGGATATTGTCTAACAGACTCCAGGTTGTGCTCCCCGACCTTTTATGCGAAGCTCAAATGGGTTTCACACAAGGCAGGACTAGTATCAAGAATATAAGATCAGCTGTTGCAGCCACAGTCATGGCGCAGGAGCAGGATCAACCAGTTAACATGCTGATGAGCCTTGACGCTGAGAAGGCCTTCGACACTGTCGCGTGGCCTTTTCTCGATGAGGTAATGGAGCGAACGAGCCTTGGTTCGACTGTTACTCAATTCCTGCAATCTCTTCGTGTAGGGTGTGCAACTAGTGTGACGGTCAATGGGCATAACACAGCTCCGATAGACATTTTTAGGGGCACCAAGCAGGGTTGTCCCCTATCCCCCCTCCTTTTTAATCTCGCCTTAGACCCCCTCTTGCGCCATCTCTCCCAGACATCTACTTTTCAGGGCATTAAACTACGTAATATAGAACTAAAAGTGGACGCTTTTGCTGACATATTTTGTTGGCCGTATCTAACCCCAAACAGGTTCTAGACCCTCTTTTGAGTGAATTGGAGGGGGTGGGGCGACTTTCCGGTTACACTCTGAACCTGGATAAGACAGGAGCGATGTTACTGAAAGGCCCCTCCGCACCCCTGTGGTCACGCAAATTCCCATTTAAATGGAACTCTCAGGCCCTCACATATCTAGGAGTCCGAATCACGAAACGCCCGTCCGCACTCTATAGCACCAACATATCGCACTATATAACGGAACTGGAGAAGACGCTCCTCTCCTGGAAACACTTTACACTCTCTTATCTGGGCAGGGCTAATCTACTCAAAATGACAGAATTCCCACGCCTCCTGTACCTCTTCCACACTCTCCCAATTTACCTCACACCCAAAGACGAGCGCAGAATCAACTATCTCTATAGAACCTTTATCTGGGGCGGGAAAAGATCCAGAATAGCCTATATCATCCTGCAGCAGCCCAGGGGTAACGGGGGTATCAACTTCTCCAATATTAAGCACTACAATCTGGCAGCTCTATATCGGTATATCTCTGACTGGATCCACAACACCTCCGTATACACCTCCTCACCTCTAGACTCGGCATTGTTCATGGGGAACGCTTTATCAGGACTCTTGCATCTTCCTTATGGGAGCTTGACAAGGGAAACAAGGGCCAACCCCTTACTATTTACCACATGGAAGGCATGGCAGAAGATAAGATCTCTCTTTCATCTTTCTCCTCTGCTATCTCTTCATATGCCCTTGGTATGTAACCCTGACTTTCAGAGTGGTAACCCTGCTGCCGTCTTCCACAGATGGTACAGGCTAGGGCTCACTTCTGTGGGGCAATTTGTGAACATAGAAGAGCGTAGGATGTTCTCCTTTACAGAGCTATGTTCTAAGTTTCCGGATCACCAAATTGATCTCTTTAGCTATATGCAAGTCAAAAGCTACTTAACAAAGATACTACCACCGATACCTGACCAAGAATGGAACCCATGCCTGCGACATCATTTTTCAAAACAAAACTACCTCAGGGGTCAAATCACTCGTAATTATCAATTTATCCACGTTCCCTTAGATTATTCTCAAACTCAAACCCCCCTAACCAAATGGCAAACAGATGACCACACGCTCACCTACACAACCATTTTAGCGGCTCTGACACAGGCACATAAATTTCTCCCTTCGGCGCGTTTCCTGGAGATGAGATTGAAAGTCTCCCATAGGTCATACCTAACACCGCATATAGGGCACAAAATAGGCGTCTATCCCACATCGCAGTGCTTCAAATGCCACACACCGGAGGCTAACCTCTATCATTGTCTATGGTCCTGCCCAAATATCCAAACTTTCTGGTCCAGAATACAAGTATTCACCTCTGAATACCTCACAAACTTTGTTCCTAACACAGCGTTATGGGCAATCTTTGGGTACCTGGACCCTGATACACACCACTGTTCCCCTGGGGCGCATAGACTATTGCACTACGTGGCGGCAGCGGGGGTAAAGGCTATCCTACAAACCTGGCTTCATGATCAGGCCCCACCGCTCAAAATGTTTCTTGACAAACTCTCCTATCTGATGAAGATGGATTGGATGGAGGCATCTCTCCACAAAGAGCAAAAGGTCAAGCAATTTTTCAATACTTGGGAATCCTTTATCTCACTCCTCCCGCGGAATGTGCAAATGAAAATAAAACACTGCTTTGACTCCACTATATGGTTTAACGAACAGCTACTTATGGGGGACGCCCCTATAATGTAACGTGTGTTCACTGCGAGTTGATTAATTGTCGGGGATTCGGATTCTTATGATGCCACGCCTCTGATCTGCTTATTGGCGATCTCGCTTCTCGGAGAAAGCTTTTGGATAACATATCGGTGAGACTGGCACAGGGTATTTGGCTGGTTCCATGCCCATGCTATCGTCACACTGGGGTTGAAAACCCGACGAGAAGGGGAGACCCTGCATTTGCTTGATATGTAGATCCCCTCACCTGACTTATTGGAATTATGGATATAATGAGCTTAATAGTAACGGTTATGACTGTTATGTTTTTGTTCCCCTCCCCCCCCCCCCTATTTTTGTTTACTTCTCTTTAATTTTATTTAATATATTTTTTTTTGTATTATATTTTATTTATTTTTTTTCTCCTTTTTTATTTATTGTTTTATCCCATTATTTGATCTTTCTCAATGTCTTGTATATTTCTCAGCCCCAATCCTCCCCTTTCTACTTTTTGTACCCCTTATTGGAAAATGTTAATAAAAACAATTTTGAAAAAAAAGTTAACATGCCATTTTTACTGCACGATGTATGTCGTAAATACGAAACACAAAAAACAAAGGTGGATTCACAGTTTTCTTCTCATTCCACCCCACAAATATATTTTTTTCTGTTTCCCAGTACATTATATGGCACATTAAATAATTCTGTGAAAAAACACAACTTGTCCCGCAAAAAACAAGCCCTCATACAGCTATGTCAACGGAAATTTATAAAAGTTATGGCTTTTGGAAGGCGGGAAGAAAAAAGCAAAAATGAAAATCCGAAAAATGACTGCGTCTCCAAGGGGTTTAGTGCCCAACCACTGAAGAGAGTGTATAATTAAAAAATTACATATTATTTTAATACGTTTTTATTATTAACACAATTATTTAAAACATTTTTGTGTTTTTTTATTTTATATGTGAATATTTATATTAAAAAAAACAACATCTTGAAATATTCCAGTTTTCACACTGCCCAGTAGAGCAGGCACAATAGGCTGACACTTCCTTTTCTTTGAATCTTACTGTTTAGCTTTGATGTATAGACTTGGACATGTTCAGCTAAGGGTGGGGGATTGAATGAAATTTGTTGTACTGCCGGAGACCTAGGTAGGGCAGAAAATTAATCATATGTACTTTACACACATACAAGGCTCTGTATGCATCCCCCCTGTTAATCCCGAGTCTTTGGGGGAGGGGGTTGTACTCCATACCTACTTGGGAGACAGTAATATTCTATGACTTTTTGTTCACTATAAACATCCAATTATTACAACAGCAATAAAGCACACATACAGTGATGCACTGTCTATACAGCAGCAGTACTCAATGTCAAGCAGCAGCTGCAAAAGCAAATAGGATTTTAGGGTGTATAAAAAGAAAAAAAAAAAAAACTTTGATTCAAATGTAATATTACTCCTCCATAAATCCTTTGTAAGGATACATCTTAAATATATGGGATTGAGTTTTGGGACGCACAGTGTAAAAAGGATATTTGAGAGCTGGAGAGGGTTCAAAGATGAGCAACCAGTTTCTTAAATGAGGTCTCTGTCATGTCTGTTCTGTGGGCCGTCAGGTTCACTCGCCCCCTGACGGCTGACAGCGCACGCACCAGACTTTAATGTTTAATCAGCCCATGAGTGCCCTGGACTATAAGAGGGGTCCAGCCCCTTGCTTTGAAGCCTGAGCGTTGTTTGTCTTATTCTAGTTTGTCTATGCAAATGGTCTTCCAGTGTTTTCCAGTTCCCAGTGTTTCCTGTATCCTGTATCCCGTGCTATCTTGGTCAAGTGCCATGCTGTGCTGTAGCCGTGCTGTGCTGTAGTCATTCGGTGCTGTATTCCATGACTGTCCTGCTACTCCACGCCTGACGTCTACCCGCTGCCTAGTCCCAGCCAAGCCTGCCTTGCTACTGTCCGAGCTGCCACAGGTACCCTATACGAACTATAGACTTTTACCTGTGCCCTGTTAGCCAGCTGCCATACCGCCAAGGCAGTATGGCCTAGTGAGTCCTCGAACCCTACGTGACAGTACGCTCAGGCAATGGACCCCACAGGTCGGTCCAAGACCAAGATGGCGTCACAAGAGATGCGGACGGATATGCTGGACCTCCGGTCTCGACAGGACCAACTCCTCCAGGCCTTGAACATTCTCGCACATCGGCAGGAGCACGAGCTGCCGTTCCTCCTACTACACCTCCTGGCAGTGTTGATCCTCATTTTTTTTGCCACTTCCAGACCGCTATGATGGAGACGCAGGTACCTGTCGTGGATTTTTGAACCAGTGCCAGATCCACTTCAGCCTGTATTCAAGGGTCGCTTTCATCATCTCTCTTCTCACTGGCAAGGCCCTTGCATGGGCGAATCCTATCTGGGAGAGACAGGGACCAGAGACCCGTTACTTCCAGGGGTTCCTCCGGACATTTCGCACTGTGATTGAGGAGCCTGGATGAGTCTCCTCTGCAGCGGTTTCCTTGCTGAACCTACGCCAAGGAGACATCTCTGTAGGTGAGTACGCCATCCACTTCCGCACCCTGGCGGGAGAACTGTTGTGGAATAATGAGGCCCTGGTGGCTACATTCTGGCATGGACTGTCTCCTAAACTTAAGGACGAACTTGCCGCTCGAGACCTGCCGTCTACCCTGGATGACCTCATTCTCCTGGCTGCCCGGATTGATAGAAGGCTCAGAGAACGGCTCCAAGAGGTTCGTCGGGAGGGAGGTCTTCCTAATCTGGTCCCTACCCTGCAGCAACCCCTGCTGTCCTCTGATACCGATCCTCCTAAGGAGTCTGTGAGGATGGACCAATGTAAGCTATCTAGCCAGGAGAGACAATGCAGACGCACTTCGAGACTCTGTCTTTATTGCGGCATCGGAGGCCATCTTGTGCGTCTGTGTCCCCAAAAGCCCCAAAGCCTAGAGTTGGTAGGACAGACAAACTTGGGCAAAGAGGGACTCCCATCTAAGTTGTCCATACCCGTGATCATAGTGTCCGATGAGAAAATGCATCAGGTCTCTGCATATCTGTACTCTGGATCCGCTGCTAATTTGTAGAGACCTGGTGGACCTTCTTCAATTACCCACTACCCCTCTGGAGGTAGTCATTGATGGTTGCATCGATAAATGTACTACCTTTGCCAGACCCAGTTATAGCTGTGACCAAGCCGCTGAGGCTCCAAGTAGGGGCTCTCCACTCCGAACGTCTATCTTTCTATGTCCTATCTAAGGCTGTTAACCCCATGCTGCTGGGCCTGCCTTGGCTCCGACTACATGCCCCAGTCCTGGACTGGAACTGTGGAGAGGTTCTCCAGTGGGGCCCCGAGTGTCACAGCCGATGCCTGGTGCAGATTAGTTCGGTCCAGCCTCCTCCGCCTCGGTCATTGGCAGGATTGCCTGGTCATTATGCTGCATTTTCGGACGTCTTCAGCAAAAGGGAGGCGGAGACACTGCTCCCACACCAGGCGTATGACTGTCCTATCAAGTTGATACATGGTGCATCTATTCCCCGTGGTAGGAGATATCCTCTCTCCTTGCCAGAGACTCTGTCCATGTCCACCTATGTTAAAGAGAACTTGCAGAGGGGCTTCATACAGAGGGGCTTCGTCATAAAAAAAGAATGGCTCTCTGTGTCCTTGTATTGACTACCAGGGTCTCAACCAAATCAAGGTGAAAAATAAGTATCCGTTGCCATTGATCTCTGAATTGTTTGATCGTATACGTGGTGCCAAACTAGACCTGCGTGGGGCTTACAACCTAATCCGGATTCGCCGGGGTGACGAATGGAAGACTGCATTTAACACCCGTGACGGACACTATGAGTACCTAGTAATGCCTTTCGGCCTGTGTAATGCTCCCGCGGTCTTCCAGGAGTAAGTTAACTACATTTTCTGTGACCTCCTCTATGTTTATGTTGTGGTCTATTATCTTGATGACATCTTGACTTTTTCTCCAGATCCTATGACTCATCAGATACATGTCCGTCAAGATTTGCTGCGGTTAAGAGAGAATCGTCTGTACGCCAAGTTGGAGAAGTGCGTGTTTAAAAAGGATGCTCTACCCTTCCTCGGCTACATTGTTTCGAATAGAGGTCCCAAGATGGATCCTGAAAAGGTAAAGTCTGTCTTGGAATGGCCACACCCTCAAGGCTTGAGGGCCATACAGCGCTTTCTGGGATTCGCTAATTTTTACAGACAGTTCATCCCAAACTTCTCCTCACTGACATCTCCTATCTCTAACCTCACCAAGAAGGGCATGAACGCCAAGGTGTGGACTCCTGAGGCAGAGCCTGAAGAGTGCCTTCACGTCAACCTCTATCTTCCATCATCCAGACGTTTCTCTACAGTTCTCGTTGGAGGTGGACACATCCTCTGTCGGTGCTGGTGCACTCCTGTTCCAGAGAGGTTCCAAGGGCAAGTCTATGGTATGTGGATATTTCTCTAAGCTCTTCTCTTCCGCAGAACGCAACTACTTTGATTGGGGATCGGGAGTTACTGGTCATCAAATTGGCCCTGGAGGAGTGGAGAGATCTACTAGAGAGCGCAGCTCATCCCATCCTGATTTTTACGGAAAACAAGAACCTCACCTATCTCCAGACGGCCCAACGGCTGAATCCTCGTCAGGCCAGGTAGTCGTAGTTCTTTACCAGGTTCCAGTTTGAGCTCCATTATCGCCCGGCCGACAAGAATGTGAGGGTCGATGCCTTGTCCAGGTCTTTCGAGACAGAAGACACCATGGAGAGTCCACAGAACATTATTGATCCATCTTGCATTGTCTCTGTCAATCCCCTTCAAGTTGGGTACATTCCTCCAGGGAGGACTTTTGTGTGCCTGGCTGACCGAGGGAGAATCCTCCGATGGGGACACTCTTCTACACTGGCAGGTCATTCGGGGACCCGTAAGACCCGAGATCTGATTGCCCGTCATTTTTGGTGGCCCACGCTGACCAAGGACATTTTGGATTTTGTTTCTTCCTGCTCAGTGTGTGCAGCTAACAAGGTCACTCACTCCAGACCTGCTGGCCTGCTCCAGCCATTGCCTTTGTCCGATGCTCCCTGGCAGCATATAGCTATGGACTTTATCACTGACCTGCCTCTCTCTGCTGGATGCAGTACTGTCTGGGTGGTGGTGGATCGATTTTCGAAGATGGCCCACTTTGTTCCTCTGACCGGTCTTCCTTCTGCTCTTCTTCTAGCCAAGCTGTTCATCCAACACATATTCCGCCTGCACGGCTTGCCGCAGCATATTGTGTCTGATCGGGGGGATTCAGTTCACTTCGAAGTTCTGGAGAGGTCTCTGCGGACTCCTAGGTGTAAAGTTGGACTTTTCCTCGGCCTACCATCCTCAGTCCAATGGTCAGGTCGAGAGGATCAATCAGATCTTGGAGAACTACTTACGCCACTTCATCTCCAAGCAGCATGATGACTGGGTGCAGTTCTCTTACAATAATCACACTAGCAAGTCCACACAGAAGAAACCGTTCTTCATTGTCTACGTTTAAACACCCACAAATATCTCTCCCGATGCCTGTTACATCCGAGGTACCAGCTGCTGACACAGTTTTTAGGGACTTTTTTGCAGATCTGGCAGCAGTCTCGATCCTCCATCCTGCTGGCGGTCGACTGCATGAAACGGAACGCGGACACAAGGAGAAGAGAACCTCCTCAGTTTCTTCCTGGCACGAAGGTCTGGTTCTTCTCCAGGAATATTCGACTGAGGGTGACCCTTCGAGATCCTGCAGCAGATCAACCCTGTCGCCTACAAGCTTCGGCTGCCTCCTACCCTCAGGATCCCCAACTCCTTCCATGTCTCTCTCCTGAAACCAGTGGTTCTGAACTGCTTTACCAAGACTCCTAGCCCTGCGGTTCCCTCCAGCGGCCCTTCAGACACCTTCGAAGTTAAGGAGCTCTTGGACACCTAGAGAGTGAGAGGAAAGACTTTTTATTTGGTGGATTGGAGGGGGTTTGGTCCTGGAGAGAGGTCCTGGGAGCCAGAGGAAAACCTCAATGCTCCTACCCTTCTGGAGAAGTTTCTCTCTCGCTCTGGCCCCAAGAAGAGGGGGCGTAAGAGGGGGGGATAATGTCATGTCCGTGGCTGCGCGCCGTCAGGTTCACTCTCCCTCTCATGGCTGCAGCCATGGGTCTGCGAGCGCTGACCCCAGACTCCTCCTTAGGAGACGCCAGCGCTCACTGCCACCCCCCCGGTCGGGTGCTCTTAAAGGGCCAGCGTGCGCACCGGACTTTAATGTTTAATCAGCCCATGAGTGCCTGGGCGTTGTTTGTTGTATCCTAGTTTGTCTATGCAAATGGTCTCACAGTGTTTTCCAGTTCCCAGTGTTTCCTGTATCCCGTGCTATCCTGTGCCGTGCTGTGCTGTGCTGTAGTTGTGCTGTGCTGTATTCCACGCCTGTCCTGCTACTCCACGCCTGACGTCTACCCGCTGCCTAGTCCCAGCCAAGCCTGCCTTGCTACTGTCCGAGCTGCCACAGGTACCTTATACGAACTATAGACTGTAACCTGCGCTCTGTTTGCCAGCTGCCATACCGCCAAGGCGGTACGGCCTAGTGGGTCCACGAACCCTACGTGACAGTCTCTCTTACCATGAAAGTTTAAAACAAATTGGCTTCTTCAGCAAGGAAAAAAGACGCATTAAAAGTGATCTTATCAACATATATAAGTACTGTATATTTGTGGTCAATACAAAGAACTAGCACATGATTTGTTCTTTCCAAGCACTTTACAAAGGACCCGGGACATTCATTGTATGTGGGACAAAGGCATATCAGACATCAATATAGGAACGTGTGTTTTACAGTTAGAGTAGTCAAAATATTGAATGCCCTACCCCAAGAGGTAGTAATGCAGATACTAGGTCAGCATTTAACCCCTTAAGGACACGGACAATTTTGGCCTTGAGGACCAAACTATTTTTTTTATATTTCCCTCTTTGCATCCCGGCGCTAATAACTTTTTAATTTTTTGTCCGACATAGCTGTATGAGACTTTGTTTTTGCGGGACAAGTTGTACTTTATGTACGTACCATTTTTTTTGTACATTTACACCGACGTGGCGATACAAAATATGCGTGTATTATTTCATGTTTTGGGACTTAAATTTTGAAAAGCTTATTTATTGTAAAAAATGTGTATTTCTGTGTATTTTTTTTACAATATTTTCTTTTTTTATTTAACAAAACTTTTGTTTTTTATTAACTTAACTTTTTTTTTTAATCACATAGACGAATGTTTGTTTTTTTTTAACATTTATGTACTGCCATATATCTATATGCCAGTACATTAGCCTGTGTACTGATTGTACACAGGCTGTTGTTAGGACATACCTAAGTATGCCCTAACAACAGGGAATATGGTCAGACAGCACTGTGGTCCTTCAATGGACCCTGGGCTGTCTGCCCATACCAGGTATAGCCATTGATCGCGTCACAGGGATTTTCTGTGACGCAATCAAAGGGCAGTCCCCCCTCCTCTTATTTACTTTGAACGCTGTGATCAGCTTTGATCGCAGCATTCAAGGGGTTAACAGCGGAGAGAAGAGGTTTCTCTTCTCTCCACTGATATAGCGGGGCTGCGGCTGTGTATTACAGCTGTTACAGCTGTTGCCCTGCTCATCCTAGCGCGCGGACAGTGGCAGTCACACCGGACGAGAATACTCATCCTGATGTGCCAAGT
Source organism: Rhinoderma darwinii (assembly GCF_050947455.1). Lineage (NCBI taxonomy): Eukaryota > Metazoa > Chordata > Amphibia > Anura > Rhinodermatidae > Rhinoderma > Rhinoderma darwinii. The sequence continues at coordinate 210,662,989 of NC_134691.1, forward strand.
ACCCATCGCTCAGGACGAGTATTCACGTCCTGTGTCGGCAACCACTTAAAAAAAGGCTAGATATTTACTTAATGATGTTTAATGGGTTTCTCAGCAAACGTTAGTTTGCTGAGGCTTTTGTTAAGTCTGTTTTCTAGGCCTGGATTTCTATGGAATGGCAGGTAGAATTGGTAGGGGGACTTGCCATTCCCTCCTCACTTCGCATCAGGGTTTTTTATAGCCCAAATCAGTACATATGTTCACACGGGGCTGATCCAATGAACACTGTACTCATGGGTTTTGTTTTGTTTATATGCTGCAAGTCTTGTATGCTGGATCAGCACTTGTTTATTTTTGGACATTAATAAAGCCAACCATGGACTTTAAACTTGAACGGTTTCTACATTTTCATTGCCAACCGCAACCCCCATATGAACATAACATGACACCATTTAAATCAATAAGTTGTCTGTGTAATGCTAGACAGGCAAGTTGGGGGAAAGTTAACTGCTGTTTGAGAAAATTAGTCGGGAGTGTCGGATGCTGGGCTGTGCGTAGGTCTAGCTATGTGGGGCTGAGAAGGAGCACCTGAGGGAATCCTGGTGTTGGACATTGGATGGCTGGAAATAAGACACTGTGGAGCCCCTCAAGAGATGCCACTGTCAGTTACTGGTGCAACATAATGGTACATGACAGACGACAAAGGGTAGTATGGAGCAGGCTGACGAGCTGAGCCCGCACCATACTCAGATGGTGTCCTTGCAACGGCTGGGATGGAAGATAACTCTGATCCCGGCCGTTTAACCACTTAGATGGTGCAAACAATAGAGACAACGGCATCTAAGTCATTAGAAAGAGGGGGCAGTCCCCTTCGACAGCAATTCACCCCCCCCCCTCCGTGAATCTTGATTGCTGGGTGCCGATGGTTGTCATGGCAGCTTGGGAGCCTAATGAAGCCCCCTAGATCTGCAATTTTTGTGTTCCTATTAAGCCTTGCCAGAGTCAGGGCTTAATCGAAGCTGGTAAATAGCATATGACACTGCAATACAAACATTTTGAAGTATATTGTGCAAGTTTTTCAATGATCACTTGTTCAAGTTCTCTAGGGAGACTAAAAAAAAAAAGTAAAAAACTGTTTCATAATTATAATTTTTTTAATGTACAAAAAAACAAATATTAAAAGGTCAACCTCCCCTTTCTCATTTTCCCCTATAGTAATGTAAAAAAATAAAAAACTAAAAACATAATTGGTAAATTTAAAGATATTCTAATATAATGTTATTTAAATGGTAAATGCCGTAAAAAAAAAATTAAAATAAGAAAGCCGGATTTGCTGTTTTTTGGTCACATCGCTTCCCCAAAAATGGAGAAAAAGTGATAGAGATGTCACATGTATCACTACAGAAAAAAACAAGCCATCACACTGCTCAATCAACGTAAAAATAAAAAAACTAGAGCGCTCAGAAAAAAGATTTATCTTTGTAAAAGTGGTAAAACACAAAAGTGTATATCAATTTGGAATCGCCGTAATCGTATCTACCCAAATAAAAAGTTAACATGTTTTTTTTCCCCACTCCACCCCACAAGGTTACCTGGTATATTATATGGTACATTAAACTGTGACTTTAAAAGTACATACAACTTGTTCTGCAACAAACAAGCCCTCATACAGCTATGACAACGAAAAAATAAAAAGTTATGGCTTTTGGAAGGCTTTGTACGGCTCTGCATCGGAATAAAAAAACACCGCCTAGAGCAGGGCTGAGAGCAGACCTGCTAGAGCGGGGGCGGGATCAATATCAGTATTGATCCCACTGATTTAACCACTCAGATGCGGCGCTCAATAGCGAGCACTGCATCTGAGTTATTTTAGAGGAAGGGGGCTCCCTCTCTCACCCCCCCCCCCCCCGGCACCCTGCGATCGCAGGATGTTTCTAACAAAGGCCCCCAGGTCTGCCTCTAGTTGGCCCCCAGGTCTGATGCCAGAGGCATGGCCTAACAGGTGCATGTCCATTTTCTAATGACAGGCAGTAATACACTGCAATACAGAAGTATTGCACTGTATTATAAAAGGGATCAGATGATTGCACAGTAAAGTCCTATAGTGGGACTACAAAAAAAGTAAAAAAAAAAGTTGAATAGAGTTTATAATAAATAAATAAATATTATGGAAAAAAACAAAAGAAGTAAAAAAAATTACACATATTTGGTATTGCCACATCCGTAACGACCCCATCTATAAAGCTATTACATTATTTAACTATAATTACAGATCAGGTTATTACAAATGAAAATGCAAACCCATTAATTTCTACAGGCCACGGACACTTTTCCATATATTTATGGATGTGTGTACGGACTGTAGAAATTATCCGCAAAATATAGAACATTTTCTTGTCCACAATTGTGGGACGGACTATGGGCGCTTCCGCAATTATGGACAGCTACGGAAGTGCATCCGTATTTGCGGATCTGTATTTGCGGACAGTACAAACCCCTATGGTCGTGTGCATGAGGCCTAAATGTTTTCTTCTTGAAAAAGAACACAATAAACATGCTGGACAAATTTAATAGGCTAGTTAATACTAAGGAATTGGATACTAAAATGGGTGTGGTGAATGGCGTGCTGGTAACAGGGGGGAAGGATGCCCAACATTTAGCTTATCTTGCAGTAATTTGGGTGATGAAGCACTCAGTGACTTTGCCATGTACCCAGATAATTTTTTAAATAGTCAAACTGATACAGCTAAAGAAAATCCTGCACCATCTTTACAAGACGACTTAGATGTAGTTCACATTGCGCTTTTGCCTTCCATCGGAGGGATATGTCAGGAGGACTCCTGATGTAGACCTCTGACGGAAGGCTGCAACGTATACCACTGAATGGTATTAAGTGGGATACTTCACTCGAACCCCCATGCTCTGTGCAGGCCAGTCAAGTTCTTCCATACCAAACTCACCCAACCATGCCTTTATGGACCTTGCTTTGTGCACTGGGGCACAGTCATGCTGCCTCCATCTTCTTTAACCAGGAAATATCAGAGAGATTTAGAATAAATGGAGGAACCAGACAGGGGTCGTTTTCCCTTATTGTCGAACCGCTAGCAGTAGCGATTGTAAACAATAATAATATTCATTGCTGCAACTATGGGGATAGAACTGAGAAAATAATTCTATATGTGGAAGATGCTCTAATTTTTCTTGGAGATACGAATAACTCATTAACAATTACTATTGAAGCATTAACCCGTTACAGCTACGTTTTAGGAATTCAAGTGAACTATGAGACATGTTGTTTATTACCTTTGGACCCTTCTTCCACATTTCATTATCCTTTCACTATTTGTCAAAATTGAAAAAATATTTAGAAATTAATGTATCAAAAGATGTGTCTGATCTCTTTTTGCTTAAATACATTTAAAAACATTTTTTTCTGAAAAACTGGTCCAATCTAAATAGTCTTTTTTTTTTTTAAAAACCTACAAAGTAGAATTCCCATTTCCAAAAATTATTTTATCGCTACTCAATTTAATTTTTTGTGGGTTGTGACTGTTGTAAGGATCCAGAATCCAGTCCATTTTTTATGCCAGATGATGAGTGGTGAATCTAACATCCTACAAGGTTTATGGGCAAGGAGATTAAGAGGCAACTTATGTCAAACTATATCTTTCATCCAATAAGTTTTTTTCTTTAAGCAAATCAATGAGAAATTCGTTTATGCCAGATTTACCACTTTCGCTATTGCTTATGTTTCTGAAGCTCACCTCACATTAGTATGTCTCTTTATATACAGGTTATGAAAATTATTTGTATTTTCCAGTTGTCCGGCTCGAGGTCCTTGCAGTCTCTGAATAATTTCAGATTTCATTTCCATGGCGATATGAGCAGGCAGTAAGGAAAGAAGAAGACGCTCCTGGAAAAATAAAATCATTAAAAATTAGGTGCAATAAACTAACAAAATCTCCTAAATAAATGGGTAAATGTTTTTTGAGCTTATTATCTATATTATAATGTACAGGTTCAACCTTTGAGAAAACTTCTTCCACCTTTGACATTATATGTAAGTTATTACGCAATTAAAATTTTCTACTTTCAAAATGAAGATCACATGTGAATGACTGTGTTGATATTATCCATAGACATTGGGCTTTAGTCATCAAAATGACCTAAAAGAAGAACTGGCCTGAGAGTGTAGTCTCATTGTTCCAAAGCAATTTAAGAAATTAAAGGCTTTATACACCTTTGAATGTATTTTTTTTAATTTTTTTTGTGTTTTTAAGAACGTTTCTAACTGATATGCATCCTGTATACATAGAAGCTGTATCACTCTATCTCAGTCGAATCCGTCAGTTCAGATGAACTGATGGCTCGACTGAGAGCAGGTCCTGTATGTCTCTGACACAAAGGATCCATCCTAGTATCGATCACATCTAAGTTCATGAAAAAAACCTTGTATTTATACCTATTGTAACGTCCGTGGCCGCGGCCCGTCGTTCCCACTCACGCCTCGACTTTTTTTTTTAGTCTCTCTAGGGGACTTCAACCAGCGATCGTTAGATTGCTTGCATGATACACTGCAATACTCATGTATGACAGTATATCGGAGGCAGGGCCTAATAGGAGCACAAAGATGGCGGACCTGGGGGCCTTCATTAGGCCCGCAGGCAGCCATAGCAACCATGGCCCCCCCCACGATTGCTTTGCCAGGGGCACGATGAGCTGTTAGAGGGTGTCACCCCTCTTTCTAACGATTTAAATGCTGCGGTTGGTATTGACCGCAGCATTTAACGAGTTAAACTAGCGGGATCGCGCTCGAGCACGATGCCGCTCATTACTCTGAAGTGTCGGCTGTAACATACACCCCACACCGGCATCATATGGAGCGGGTTCACTCCGTGAGCCCGTTCCATACTTCCCCTACCCGACTATGGCGTATGGATAGATCAAATGTCGGGAAGGGGTGAAAATATGGAGTTGAAAATTAAATCTGGCAAAGAAAAGTAACCATTTGGCTTGACGTGGATTCAGACGTTGTGCCGACTGTACGAAGGTAAGGTTCTTGTGGTCAGTGTGCAGAACCTTCCAAGAGATGTCTCCACTGTTCTATGGCCAATTTGATGTCCAGGAGCTCACGATCCCCCATGGAATATTTCCTTTCTGCTGCAGAGAAGAGTTTCAAGAAAAAGCCACAGAAGAAAGCTTTACCCTTTGAGTTTTTTTAGAAGAGGAGTACTCCAGCACCAATGTTAGAGGCGTGAAGCTCCAATGGGAACTGATGGGAGACATCTGGATGGTTTAGAACGGAGGCAGAAGTGAAGGACCTTTTAAAGATAACCTTTCACTTGCCCATACATGTGCAGCTGAGTGCAGCATGCAATAGGTAGGGCTTCACAAACACTGTCTCACTTTAAAAATGTTTCCTTTCTTCCTCTGTTATTTGCATATCGGTGCCATTATATTTGGCACCCGACATGTAAATAAGCCCCTGAACTGTCAATGGGGCATTTATATCTAACTAAAGGTAAGGGGGGGCGTGATGTCTTTGCTCCGTCCAAACAGCTACGGACAGTGTCAGGGCAGCTTGCGCTGTGTTCTCTCCCGCGAGAACACACACAGACTGAAAGAGCGCTCTCTGCAGATCCACCAGTCTGTGTGTGTTCTTGCGGGAGGGAACACAGCGCAAGCCGCTCTGACAATGTCCGTAGCTGATTGGGCAGTATCAGAGCGTAGACATCACACCCCCTTGCCATTTAGTTAGATAGAAACGCCCTATTGACAGTGTTGAGTGCGGTTTTCCACTCGTCCCCTTTATGACTACGTATTAAGTTATAAGCCCCACAAAATTCAAGTTTAGTGAAAATCTTGACGCCACGAATACAGTCGAAGAGCTCAAAGATCAGTGGCAAGGGGTACTTGTTTTTGACAGTGATCTTGTTCAGACCTCGATAGTCTATGTAAGGCCGGAGGGTCCATCCTTTTTCTTTGTGCCGGATTACTGGAAGCAGTCTGGTGCCGGATAACTGGAAGCAGATTGGTGTGGATTACTGGAAGCAGACTGGTGCGGATTACTGGAAGCAAGAAGGTGTCAGATTACTAGAAGCAGGCTGGTACTGGATTACTGGATGTACGCTCTTGCCGGATTATTAGAGGCATGCTGGAGGCCGATTACTGGAAGCAGGAAACAAGGCACGGGTAACAACTGGAACGGGAAACACTAAGGGACCATTTGCAAGACAGACTGGGAAAACTAACAACGCTCAGGCAAGGATCAAAAGGCCTGGGACCTTCTTATAGACCAGGAAATCGTGGCAGTTGATGATGATGACGATTTCCTTTGTGCGCGCTGGCCCTTTAAGGCCGGGCACGAGCGTGCGCGCGCACCCTACGGGACACAGCAGACCGGAGCGGAAGTGAGCGCTGGCGTCTCCTAGGAAGGAGATGGGGACCAGCGCTCACGGATCCATGGCTGTGGGCGTCGGGAGGTGAGTAAACCCGACGGCCCGCGGCCATGGACGCTACACTGAGCTTTGTTTTGGTGCTGTATATATGTACTGAACTTGGTTCTAGTGCTCTATATATGTACTGAGCTTTGTTCTAGTACTGAATTTACGTATTGAGCTTGGTTCTGGTGCAGTATGTTTTCTACTGTTTATGGGGGTTGTGGCAAATAGCCTACTCACAGTGTACAGCCTAACTGCATGGGCTGGGAGCAACTAGGTACTAAATAGGTCTCTATATAATGGGTGAGTTTAATATAACAAGTGTGGGTACATCAGCGAATCTGGCGACTCTGTCCTGCTATGTTCACGAGGGGGCACTCGCGCGCTGGTTCCTAGCACTACTATGTAAAAAAAAAGAGCAAGATGGTGGCCTGTGGCTTCTTCTCGAAATTATTCTCTCCGGCAGAACGCAACTATTCCATCGGGGATCGGGAGTTTATGGCCGTCAATTTGGCATTCGAGGCATGGAGACACTTGCTGGAGGGCGCGGTCCACCCTATTATCATTTATATCGACCACAAGAACCTTACGTACTAAATCCTCGCAAGCCAGGTGGTCGTTGTTCTTCGCTAGATTTTAATTCTTGCTCCACTGCCGTCCTGCTGATAAGAATGTGAAGGCTGACGCACTGTCTCGATCATATGAGACTAATGACTCAATATATTATAGATCCGTCTAGGATTATTGTCACTAGCCCATTGCAAATTAGAGACATTCCTCCTGGAAAGACTTTTGTCCGCCTTGCAGACAGAAAGAGAATTATCCGTAGGGGACACAGCTATAAACTGGCGGGGCACTGAGGTGTTCGAAAGACTCAGGACTTCATAGCCCGTCAGTACTGGTGGCCCACGCGGCCTAAAGATGTTGCGGACTATGTCTCTTCATGTACGAACTGTGCCTCAAACAAATCTACCCGATCCAAACCTACTGCTCTGCTCTTACCCCTGCCTGTACCTGATGCTCCTTGGCAGCATATCGTATGTTCTTTATTACAGACCTTTCCTATTCAGCTGGATGTACTGCGGTCTGGGTAGTAGTGAGTAGTTTCTCTAAAATTGCACACTTTATTCCATTAACTGGTCTTCCGTATGCTTCTCGCCTGGCAAATCTGTTAATTCTACACATCTTCCGTCTGCACGGACTTCATCTGCATATTATCTTGGATCGGGGTGTACAGTTTACGTCCAAGTTCTGGAGAGCCCTGGGCAACCTGCTAGATGTTAAGCTGGACTTCTCTTCCGCCTATCTGTAGTCCAAAGGTCAAGTGGAGAGGACCAATCAAATTTTGGAGAATTATCTCTGTCATTTTGTTTCCGCCCAACATGACAATTGGATACAACTTCTACCTTGGGCAGAATTCTCGTACAACAAATACACAAGTGAATCTACTGCCTCGTCTCCTTTCTACATTGTGTACAGCCAGCATCCTCGAGTCCCTTTTCCTATTCCCATTCATGACTCAAGTACCAACAGCAAATTCCTAATTTGGGACTTTTATTCGTATCTGGCAGCAAACTAAGTCTGCGATCCTCCAGGCAGTGGACTGCATGAAAAGGCATGCCAATAAAAGAAGAAAAGTTCCCCCTCAGTTCTCTCCTGGAGTCAAGGTCTTGCTATCCTCAAGGAACATTCGTTTGAAGCTGCCCTCATACAAATTTGCTACAAGGTTCCTCGGACCCTTTGAGATTCTACAACAGATAAACCCTGTCTCCTATAAGCTTCGGCTGCCCCCTACCCTCCGAATCCCCAACTCCTTTCATGTGTCCCTACTGAAAACTGTTGTCCTGATCCGCTACAGTAAAACTCCTAGTCCTGCAGTTACTCACAGTTACTCACAGTAGTTCACCTGATGTTAGAAGATCCTGGACTGCATTAGGGTAGGTGGAAGGACTTTCTATTTGGTGGACTGGAGACGGTTTGGTCCTGAGGAGGGGTCCTGGGAACCAGAGGAGAACCTTAATGCCCCTACCCTCATTAAAAAATTCCTCTCTTTCTCTGGATCCAAGAAGAGGGGGTATAAGGGGGGGGGGTACAGTAATGGCCACGGCTGCCTCCCCTTACCTATTGCCTGCCGCGTACGCAGACCTTCCTCCTCTGGACAACATCTCCTTCCTGGGAGAAGTCAGCGCATTGGGCCGCTCTGTCCTGCTATGTCCGCTAGGGGGCGTGCGCTGGTTCACGGCCTTAAAGGGCATATGTAATTAATTAATTATTTCCCAGATCACCCTGGACTATAAAAAGAGCCATGCCCTTTCACTTCGTGCCTGAGCGTAGTTGTAGTTTCCCCTTGTTTGTATTGCAAATGGTTCCTTAGTGTTATCCTGCTTACAGTGTGCCCATGCCCTGCTACCTGTATCCTGTATGCCGTGCTGTATTTTATTCCTGAGCCTGTCTAGTGTTGGAGTCGTGGTGTGCCGCCTGCTGTTATACACCACATCTGGTGTCATTTGCCACTCCTGGTATCATTCGCCACGTCTGGCGCAACATGCCACGCCTGCAAGTATACACCACGTCTGGTGTCATCTGCCATTCCTGGTATCATCCGCCAAGTCTGGCGTAACCTGCCACGCTTGCTGGTAAACGCCACGTTTGGTGTTATCTGCCACTCCTGGTACCATCCGCTACGTCTGGCGCAACCTGCCACATCTAGTCCTATCCGTGCCAGAGCCTCTGCCACCGTCTGACTATCTCAGGTACCCTTGTGATACGAACTACTTGTATAGACTTTGCATAGACTGTGACTTGGCCAGCTGCCTCTCCGATACGGAGGAGCCGCCTAGTGGGTCCACATACCTCTAGATCGTGACAATTTGTTATATTGTAATTGCTTTATTTGACGAATAGAGTCAGAATAATTTTCTGTGGCGCGACAAACCAGTCCCCCCCATCCCGGCAAGTATATCTTCGTCAGCAAATTAGAGAAACTGCTGTTAAAAATTTGACTCCCACCCCTGTTATTGCCACTTTTTTTGTTAAAGGAGTTATCAAAACAAACCACCAGGGTGCGCGCAAGCTCAGTCCAACCTTAAAGAGCTAGAGCGCACACATGTGTGAGATTGGGCTGATTGCTAGCAGATCACCCTGGTCTAAAAGAAGGTCCCTGCCCTTCCTTCATTGCCTGAGCGTTGTTTGTACCTACACGTGTTAGTCTTTGCAATTGTCCCTTGAGTGTTTTCCAGTTCCCAGTGTTCCCGTTCCTGCTACCTGTATCCTGTATCCCATGCTACCATGTTCCTGTGCTGTACAGAGTTGGAGTCGTGTTGTGTCGCCTACTACACCCGCTGTGTTTCACCGCACCTGTTGTTTGCCTGCTGCCTGAGTTCCATTCGAGCCTAAACCATCACTACTGTCTGAATTGCCATAGGTACATTTATCCGAACTATAGACATTGACTTGGTACTGTCACGAAGAGTCTGTGGACCCATTGGACCGTACCGCCTTGGCGGTAAGGCAGCTGGCCAACAGGGAGCAGGTGAAAGTCTATAGTTCGTATAGGTACCTGTGGCAGCTCAGACAGCAGCAGGGCAGGCTCGGCTTGGACTAGGCAGCAGGTAGATGTCAGGCGAGGTGAAGCAGGTCAGACGTGGATACAGCACGACACGACTTTGGCACAGAACAGTCCTCAACCAGGATGGTATGGAAATGCAAGGAACAGGAACTGGAACAGGTACAGGAACTGGAACAGGTACAGGAACAGGTAACACACTAGGAGGCCATCCCATAGACAAACTAGGGAAAACAACAACGCTCAGGCATAGAACAAGGGGGCTGGACCTCTCTTATAGTCCAGGGTACTCACGGGTCAAAGTTCATCAACTAGGTCCAGCGCACGCGCTGCCCCTTCAAGAGCGGGCACGAGCATGCGCGTGAACACTACGGGATCCGGCTGAGGTTAGTGGACGCGAGCGCTGGCGTCTCCTGAGGAGGAGGCTGGGGCCAGCGCTTGCCGACTCGTGGCTGCGGCTGTCAGGGGAGGAACGGAGCTGACGGCCCGCAGCCATGAACATTACAGGTACCCTGTTTGGCCAGCTGCTATCCCGCTACGGCGGTATGGCCCAGCGGGTCCACATACCCAGAGATTGTGATAGTCTAAGTGCAGAGACACCAGGTACTTAGAAGTTTTTAAAGCTCAAGATGTTGCGCATGCGCTTGGAGTCACTGAGATGGAAATATATCCAAAATAGAACGCCATGTCTATGTATAGATGTCATCCAGCATCTATCTGTGAAATGGCTGGGATACTAAGCCGCAACTGAGTATATTGCGCATGCCCAGGGTCTCAGAGATTAAGTCATATCCCTGATGGAAAGTATTTTATATCGGAATAACAGATTTTAATTAGTGCATGTGGACTGGCACTTAATTATTGGATAGAAAGTCATCGATACATATCCGAGGGATATGACCGAGAGAGGCTATTTGTGTCATTTAGACAGCACATGAATAGAATAAAATAAAATAGAAATTAAATTAAATAACAGAGAGGAGTTGGCCATCAAGGCTCATGTTTCGAGCATCAGTCTCACTGGACTCATAGTAGAAAATATAAAGTTTGGACATAAATACAGCAGTAGGATCATAGTTGATTATAAATGTAATCCAGGGGTGAAAGGCAGGTCTGTAAGTCAAAATATCCTATAACATGTTAACGCTATATGATAGGTGTGTTAGAGAAAGGCCACGTAAGTAAATCCTTCATTATGTCCAATTGGACTAAGAGTGCTTCCTGTAGAAGCTTTCGGTCTAAATTCCCAGTCCTGGGGCCCAATTTTAATTGGGTAATACCCCAGAATTGGAGCAACCAAGCATGGATCGGATATGTCTCGATAAAGGCGTGTCTTCCTTTTTATTTATCGTACTGAGGTGCTTAGAGATTTTTCTCCTCAGTTCCTGGATAGTTTTGCCCACATAAAGTTTGGGACAAGGGCATTTGGCTATGTATATGACTCCACTACATTGACAATTAATAAATTGCCTGATCTCATAGGTTTTACCATCAGGGGGATTACAAAAGTTTTTCAAAGTAGGTATAAGGGGACAAGAGGAGAACCTTCCACAGTGATGAGATCAAGTGACTGAAGATTTGAGCCAAGTATTCCGTGGCAAAGATTGCCTAGAATAGTGACTATGTACTAAAAACTCTCGCAGATTTTTACATCTGCGGTAAGTGGTACTAGGAGTAGTTGAAATTGCATCCCTAAGGTCAGGATCAGCGTGAAGAATAGGCCAATGTTTTTGTAATATCTTGGAGACCTGGGAGGAACCTGCATCAAAGGTTTATATGCACCTTATGGTGGAAGAGGGCTTAATGGTTTACGACTCTTGCCAAACAGAAGATCTTTCCTGTCAATCGCCTCTTGCCCTGGCATATGCTCTGTGTAGGATTATTTTAGGATATTAGAAATTTTTGATTAAGACTATCACATTCAAGTTGAAAGGATTGCTCATCGGAGCAATTTCTCTTCACCCTTAGGTATTGTCCTATCGGGATTCCTTTCTTTAACTCCTAGGCGCACCATGACGCAACTGTACGTCCATGTGGCCAGTGTCTTAGTGCAAAGGGACGTACAGTTACTGTGCAGCTCCCGATGCACACTGTCGGCAACAGCGTGCACTGGGAACCGGGAGGCCAGCTGACACTCCACTGTATGCCGATCAGCAGTTTATTTCCGCTGATTTTGGCAATTAACCCCTTAATTGCGGTGATCGATTACAATCACCGCATTTTATGGGTTTCTAGCACATCGGCAGACCTCACAATGAAATCGTGAGGTTTGCAGATGGCTAGCATGGTGACCGGAGGCCAAGTAATGGCCTCCGTGTCTGACATGTACGGAAGCCTATCAGGACCAGCCTCCTGATAGACTTCCTGTCAGAGTGACAGGACGTCACTGCCGTTCACAATTCACACTGTCGGTGACAGTGTCTGTGACAGTCTGCATCAGGAACCGGGACGTCAGCTGTCCCTGACAGCTGACAATCCACTGTTGCCGATCAGCGGCTCATTGCCACTGATTTTGGCAATTAACCAGTTAAATGCGGGGCTCGATTGCGATCTCAGCATGTAGGGGGTTTGTAGCACATCAGCAGCCCCCATGCAATTGTGGGGGCTGCTGATGCTTGTGATGGCCTCCTGGTCTGCCATGTACAGAAGCCTATGAGGACCTCGTAGACTACTGTCAGAGTGTAAAGGATCTGCCTGACACAGCTTCTGCTCCTAAGTCTGGTCGAGTGACCCCTTCTTCCACTAATCAGTCGGGGAGGCTGAGGAGTGGGAGAGCCTATCACAGCCTGGCCAGACGGAGCTAGCTCCCGCCCTCTGTCTATTTATACCTTCACTTCCTGCTCCTCCTTTGCCTGTGATTCTTTCAGTCTGTTTCCTGGCTCTGCTGCTGCTGCTTACTACTTGTCTTCTGCTTCATATTGACCCTGGCTTGACTGACTATTCTCCTGCTCTTCGTTTTGTGCCTCGTCCACTCCTGGTTTGACTCGGCTCGTTCACTATTCTTGTTGCTCACGGGGTTGCCGTGGGCAACAGCCCCATTTCCCTTAGCTTCTGTGTACCCTTGTCTGTTTGTCTGTCGTGCACTTAGTGAGCGTAGGGACCGTCGCCCAGTTGTACGCCGTCGCTTAGGACGGGCCGTTGCAAGTAGGCAGGGACTGAGTGGCGGGTAGATTAGGGCTCACCTGTCTGTCTCCCTAACCCGCCATTACACAGAGTGACTGTGACGTCACACAGACAGTTGGAATACATTACACTACATCTAGGTAGTGTAATGTATTCTAGAAGCGATCAGAGCTGCAGGTAAAAAAAGAAAGTGTAAAAACTAAAGAAAAAAGTAAAAAAAAGTTAATAAAAATGTTTTACAAATGTGTAAAAATAAAAGATTTTTTTTTCCCTATAATAAGTCTCTTATTATAGGGAAAAAATGAAAACGTTAAAAAACAGTACACATGTTTGGTATCACCACGTTCGTAATGGCCCAATCTATAAAACTATAATGTTATTTTTACCGCACGGTGAACGCTGCAAAAAAAACAAACTAAAAACAGTGCCAGAATCACTATTTTTTGGTCCCTACCCCTCACAAAATATAGAATAAAAAGTGATCAAAAAGTCGCATGTACCGGAAAATAGTAGCAACAAAAACTACAACCCGTCCCGCAGAAACAAGCCCTTACACCGCTTTTTTGACTGAAAAATAAAAAAGTTACGGCTCTCAGAATATGGTGACACAGAAAATAAATTATTTTATAAAGAAGTGATTTTCGCTGCAAAACATAAAAAAAGATATACATATGGTATCGCCGTAATCGTACCGACCCGCAGAATAAAGTAAAATTCTCATTTATTGCGCATTATGAACGCAGTAAGAAATAAAGAATTTAAAATGCCAAAATCACAGTTTTTTGGTCACCAAAGCTCTAAATAAAATGTAATAAAAAGTGATCAAAAAGTTATATGTACCAAAAAAATGGTATCAATAAAAACTACAGCTCGTCCCGCCAAAAATAAGCCCTCACACTGCTCAATTCATGGAAAAATAAAAAAGTTATGGCGTTTGGAAGGCGTGGAGTGAAAAACTAAAATGGAAAAGCAAAAAAGGATCAGTTCTGCAAAAGTTAATTAATTTCTATTAAAAAAAAATAATTATTACCACATGTCGGGTATTGTCATACTCGGGAGAGATTGCGTTACAAATTTAGGGTGACTTTTTCTCCTTTATCCTTTGTGAAAAAATTCAACATTTTAGTGGACAAAAATGTTTATATTCATTTTCACGGCTATACTATACCCCTAGAAAAATTCCTTGAGGGGTGTAGTTTCCCAAATGGGGTCACTTTTGGGGAGTTTCCACTGTTTTGTTCCCTCCAGGGCGTTGCAATCGCGACATGGCACTAAAAACCAATCCAGCAAAATCTGAGCTCCAAAATCCAAATGGCACTCCCTCCCTTCTGTGCCCTGCTGTGTGTCAAAACATCAGTTTATTACCACTTATGGGGTATTTCCGTAATCGGGAGAAGATGCTTTACAAATGCTGGCGTGCATTTTCTTCTTTATTCCTTGTAAATATTACAAATTTCTATGTTTTTTCAGAAAAAAAAGTAGATTTTCATTTTCACAGGCCTGATTTACACGAGCGTGTGTGTTTTGCGCACGCAAAAAACGCGGCGTTTTGCGTGCGCAAAAGGCACTTAACAGCTCCGTGTGTCATCAGCGTATGATCCGCCATCATTATGACACTCCGTTTGGATGTTTGTAAACAGAAAAGTACGTGGTGCTTTTCTGTTTACATTCAGAGTTTGACAGCTGTTGCGCGAATCACGCAGTTCGCACGGAAGTGCTTCCGTGCGGCATGCGTGATGCGCGAACAGCGCACAAAGATAGGACATGTCGTGAGTTTTTTTCAGCGGACTCACGCTGAGCAAAACTCACGGACTCTCTGTATGCCCCCATAGACTAATATAGGTGCGTACGACATGCGTGAAAAGCACGTGCGTCGCACGCACGTATATCACGCTCGTGTAAACGAGGCATAACTCCAATAAATATAGCAAAATACCTGTGGGGTCAAAGTGCTAACTATACCCCTAGATAAATTCCTTGAGGGGTCTAGTTTCCAAAATTGGGTCACTTTTGGGGAGTTTCCACTGTTTTGGTACCACAAGACCTCTTCAAACCCGACAGGGTGCCTAAAATATAATCTAAAAATAAGCAAGCCCCAAAATCCTGTAGGTGCTCTTTTGCTTCTGAGGCCTGTGTTTCGGTCCATTAGGGTACTAGGGCCACATGTGGGATATTCCTAAAAACTGCAGGACCTGGGCAATAAATATTGAGTTGCGTTTCTCTGGAAAAACCTTCTGTGTTAGAGATTTTTTTTTATTACAAATGAATTTCGGCAAAAAAAAAAGAAATTTGTACATTTCCCCTCTACTTTGCTTTATTTCCTGTGAAACGCCTAAAGGGTTAAGAAACTTTCTGAATGCTGTTTTGAATACTTCGAGGGGTGCAGTTTTTAAAATGGGGTGTTTTATGGGGGTTTCTAATACATGGGCCCCTCAAAGCCACTTTGGAACTGAACAGGTACCTTAAAAAAAAGACTTTTGAAAGATTTATTCGGGGATTCTAATATATAAGGCCCTCAAAACTACTTCAGTACTTAGCTGGCCCCTGTAAAAAAAGCCTTTTGAAATTTTCTTGAACATTTGAGAAATTGCTGCTAAAGTTCTAAGCCATGTAACGTCCTAGAAAAATAAAAGGATGTTCAAAAAACGATGCAAATATAAAGTACACATACGGGAAATGGTAACTAATGACTATTTTGTGTGGTATTACTATCTGTTTTACAAGCAGATACATTTAAATTTCGAAAAATGCAAATTTTTGCACATTTTCTCAAAATGTTGGTGTTTGAATTTATTGACCAAATTTTTCCACTATCATAAAGTACAATATGTCACGAGAAAACAATCTCAGAATCACTTGGATAGGTAAAAGCATTCCCAAGTTATTACCACATAAAGGGACACGTCAGATTTGAAAAAATCAGCTGTGCCACAAGGCCAAAACAGGCTGCGTCCTAAAGGGGTTAATGTGGGTGGATGGAAATTTTTCCAATGTAAGAAACTGTTTGTGGCAGTGGCCTTACGAAAAATGTCTGTATGGACACTGCCAACAGGGTCCAAGGAGATTTTGAGATCAACAAAATTGATTTCTCGTGTATCTCATGCGTAAATTTCATTCCAATAGAGTTGTTATTGAGTATGGTCATGAAGTCTGAAAATAGTGTCAAATCCCCATCCCGAAGAATAACAATATTGTCAATATATCTACCTCACAAAATAAAATGTGACAAGTAAAACAAAGTAAATTCTTAGTGAAAACAAGTGTATTGCCACCACCCTAAAAACAAATTTGCATAAGTGGGTGCACAAACAGTGCCCATGGCAGTCCCTTTTAATTGGTGATAGAATTTACAGTCAAAAATGAAATAATTGTGTGTTAGCAGAAACTCAAGTAGTGATAACACAAATGTATTGTGTGCTTGAAATTGAGTGCCTTTAGTGCTCAAAAAATATTTAACGACATGAAGGCCAAAATTGTGCTTAATATTTGTATATAGTGATTCAACGTCGATACTCGCTATCATTGTGGTGGGGTTGACATTAATCTCCTGGTCCCTGGTGAAACTGTCCTTTGTATCCCGCAGAAACGAAGGCAAGGATGTGACAAAGGATGAGAACATCTCCTCTACATATAGACTAATCCCTTGTGTAAGGTTGTCATTGCCAGACACAATGGGCCTGCCAGGGACAGGGCGAGAGGCCTTATGAATTTTTGATAAGGCATAGAAGGTCGATATGGTAGGGCTAGGGTTATAAATTTGTTTGAACTCATCTTGTGTAATCAGGATTTGTGTTTAAGCCTCAATTAGTTGAAGGCATAGTTCAGACAGAAAGGAATCAGTCTGATTTTTTCCTAAAGTAATGTATGTAGCAGTATCATCCAATAGTCTATGGACCATGTGGACGTAGACGACACAATTCATGACTACAACGTTACCCCCTTTATCAGAAGGCTTTAAGATTATTTCTTCATTTTTGCATAACTTAGTGCCAATCTCTCAGATTTACTGAGTTTGCCAAAAACTTTAGATTTACTAGATTTTAATTTTTCGTAGGTCTGCACTGACCATTTTGACAAAAATGTCAATATGGCCGTACTGTGAAAATGGAGGAGTCAATTTAGAGTTAGGTCGTAATGTAGAGAAAGGGCCAGTGCCACTAACAGCTCCAAATTCATTTTCCTTTATTATGTCCTCAAGGTTTCTAAGGTTGCCAAATTCAACACGGTTAAGGTATGTTACATCCTGTGTGTTACTCTTAAAATATGTGCCTGCTTCCTGGCGAACAAATTTATGTGCGTCGTCCAGGTGAATTAGTCAAAAGCTGTGGGGCTGTATGATAGACCCTTCCGTAATAACATTTTTTGATGAGGATTCAGCTGGATAGAGGACATATTATAAATCTGCATTTCGTCTCCCCTAATGTCCCCACGCGGAATTGTGGGTGTCATTATGGGTTTGGACCACATCATAAATTGGGTGGTCCTAAAAAAGGAAATTTGAGGGGACCTGTAGATGTATTGCCAGTGCTCATCGGACACATAGTGTTCCCTCCATTCTGGTTTGTATTCGTCCCTATAGTGTAGGGAGTTGTTGGTATATTCTGAATTAAAACAAGACTTAATAACCAGCTGACGTGGTCCATGTGGGTACCAACGACAGAATAAATGGTAGGTGGAGGAGCCTTAAGAATAATTTTCAAGAACTAGGCTACAAGCTGAAGGGAAGGACCTCTAAGGTAGATGCCATGCGCATCACAGGAAAGACAACGGGAGCTCAGGGAGTTAAATGCATGGCTGAAGTCTTGGTGTAGTGGAGAGGGCTTTGGGTTCCTAGAGCACTGGGCTGACTTTTCATTGGGGTACAAACTGTATTCTGCAGATGATTTGCACCTAAATGGAAAGGGGTCCGCTGTGCTGGGGGAGGGAATTCTAGCTGGGGTAGCAGAGTTTAAACTAGGGCTAAGGAGGGAGGCCAATGTAGAAAATAAATGTATGGTTAGGTTAGAGAGGGGTCAGACTATATTGGTGGGGGGAGAAACAGTCTGTGGGGAGAGAACTAGGCAACAAGATAAGGAGATCCTTTTGTTACAAAACAACAGTGAAAATAAAAGTGCCCAAATAATGTCAAATAATCACATTTCTGATACTGAAAGTGAAAATTTAAAGGCAAGTTAAAGTGTATGTTCACAAATGCCAGAAGTCTAGCTAGCAAAATGGAGGAGCTGGAGGCCTTGGTACTGGAAGAAAATATAGATATAGTTGGTGTTGCTGAAACATGGCTGGACTCTTCACATGATTCGGCTGTTAATCTACACGGTTTTACACTGTTTCGGAAAGACAGGGCGAATAGGAAAGGTGGTGGTGTATGTCTGTATGTGAGAAGTGATATGAAGGTGAATGTGAATGAGACATTAGAGGGTGAAGATTGTGAGGAGGTTGAAGCCTTGTGAGTGGAATTACAAAGGGAGGTAAACACTGAAAAAATTACTTTTGGTGTAATCTATAGACCCCCCCCCCCCCAATATAACTGAGGAGATGGAATGTCAGCTATATAAACAGACTGCACAGGCTGGTACTGTAGTGATAATGGGAGATTTTAATTACCGGGATATTAATTGGTGTCATGGTTCGGCTTTAACTGCAAAGGGGAGACATTTTCTCAACCTGTTGCAGGAAAATTTTATGGGCCAGTTTGTGGAAGACCCGACTAGAAGTGAAGATCTGGTAATTTCTAATAATGCAGAGCTTGTTGGGAACGTCAATGTTCGTGAAAACCTCGGTAACAGTGATCATAATATAGTTGAATTTTACAAATACTGTAAAAAACAAACACAGGCTGGGAGGGCAAAAACACTTAATTTTAAGAAGGCCAATTTCCCCAGGATGAGGGCTGCAATTCAGGATATAGACTGGGAAGAACTAATGTCAAATAATGGTACAAATGACGGGGCGTGGCTTGGACGCTGCAGTGAACGGTCGCAACTCTGGTGAGCTCCGCCGACAGAGGATCTATTCTGCTCTTTTTGATGAACTATATTGCTCGAATCGAGCTGTAACTACCTCACCTCCCCTCTCTACTGCCGCGGAGACGACCGGGCATTTGCGGAATCATTTTCGGTGAGTTCGCCGCGATACCGGAGGGACAAGCAAGTGAGGCCTTGCCTCGTGATAGACCGGGGCCTAGATTTCCGGCGAGACGGCCGGCGGGAAAGACTGGAGAGAAAAGAAGAGGAGTAGTAGCAGAAACATTTTGCTCTGATCGAGCTGACAATAGCACATATTCCCTTTCTACCGCCGCGGAGACGTCCAGGCATTTGTAGAATCTTCTTCGGGCGATTTCGCCGCGACACCAGAGGGAGGAACAAGGGAGGCCTTGCCTCGTGTCAGTCCGGGGCCTAGATTTCCTGCGAGACGGCCGGCGGAACGGACCGGAGAGACCAGAGGAGCAGTAGCAGGTACCGGGGAATATACACTAAGCAGCTACAGCTGCCTTGAGGACGCAGTTGCCGTCCTACTACTGAGACTCGCACTACGTATACCTGCCTGATTCCCACTGGCAGTTTGATCCTCACTGTGAAGTCTGGGGAGACTAGGCCCAGGCTGGAAACCTGCAGACCAGCATCCAAAGACTTCAGAGAAAGTGCCACTCATACCCCCAAGCTTCTCTTCATAATATCACACTACTTATGAGAGCAACGCTCTAATTTTTTCACCGCTGGGAACATACCTAGTGAACAAGCTCTATTATTGATCTGACATACAGTGAGGTCACTTGGACTTCCATCACATATTTTTTGCTAGGCGACCCCCTCCTCCTCCCTTCTCCATTGCTAGGGAGGTAGTTGGGAAGCTGTAAGCGCTGTTCTTAATGAGCTACATGTAACTACCATTGAAGAGATACGCACTCTTTTTTTTTTCTTCAGTACCACAAAACTAATACAAGATGGTGAAAACGGGCAAAGATAAGCTCAAAGATGTTCATCACACGCCTAAAAAGCACAATAGTCAACATGAAGTTGATCGTTTCTTTAACAAAAAGCACTCTGCTTCCTCTTTGGCTGGGAGTCACCTATCCGCTCATGAAGAAGATACGGAAGTGTCACAGGATGGTGAATCGGATAGGGAGAGCACTACAGCTCAGCCTACTACATACGATGAATCGGATGCATGCCATATTTCTAGAGCTTTTCTCAAAAAATGTTTAGCTCAAGCCTTATCTCCAGTGCTGAAAGAACTCTCTGATATCAAAATAGATGTAAAACACATCGGCCACAGAGTAGAGGAGTTGGAAAATGCTCATACTGCTTTATTGTCCCACAGTGCAGTGACACAACAGACGGTTATCTCCCAACAGGAACATCTAAACTCTGCATTTCTTCAGCTTGAAGATCAGGAGAACCGCAACAGGAGGAAGAATATTAGGCTTAGGGGGATGCCGGAAAGTGTGGCACCGGAGGCTTTGAGAGCAGCAGCTGCATCAATTTTCGCGGATCTACTGGGGGTGGACTGAGCCTCCGAAGTGGTTATCGAGCGTATTCACAGAGCACTTAGGCCTAAACCTGCGCCAGGAGAGCAACCGAGAGATGTGGTATGCGGGCTCTTGAGTTTTGTCGACACAGCTGCCCTTTTACAGAGGGCCAGGGATTCTCAAGAAATCTACTATGACAACTGCAAAATTTTGTTCTTTCAAGATGTAGCAGCAAGCACTCTAAACAAAAGGCGGATATTGAAACCGCTCACAGATATTTTGAGAGAACGTCACATCCCCTACAGATGGTTGTATCCCTTTGGACTTTCTGTGATGGATAATGGTAAACCCATAGTGGTAAGGCAACCGGAAGACCTACACAAAATCTGGACTGAGCTATACCCAACAAAGCACTTAGGACAATGAAGAGGGCGCTAGCGGACCTCTCGCTTGTCGATGCTTGGAGAGTAACACATCCTGACACAAAAGATTTCACATACTATTCCACAGTATACAGGACCTACCACAGATTAGATCGCATGTATATCTCCAATAGGCACCTTGGAGAAGTTACTGCCTCAGACATAGGTTCCATATTAATATCTGACCACGCACTAGTCTCCATGTCCTTATCCATTTCGTCCCTTCCTAGGAAAACTTTGAATTGGTCATTAAATGAAACGTTGCTGGGCTCGCCAGAGGATATCCTAAGGATAGAAAGCAAACTTCAGGAGTATTTTCACTTTAATTACATTCCGGGGACCCCTGTACCGATCATATGGGAGGCTCACAAAGCCTGTATTAGAGGCGAGTTTATTGCTCTAGGTTCTAGAATCAGGAAAGCCAGAGAGGCCACAGTGAACTCCCTATTGAACAGAATTTCAGCCTTAGAAACACTTAGAAAGCAATCGGCCATACAGAAATCTCAATCTGAACTTGTGAAACTGAGAAATGACCTCAGGGATCTCCTGAATGTTAAAGCAGCCAATGCTCTCCAGCGTTGTTGTAATGGCAGGAAGGAGGAGAAGGGAAAGTGAGCCCTAATCTACCCACCGCCCTGTCCCTGCCTACTTGCAACGACCCGCCCTAGGCGACGGGGTACAACTGGGCGGCGGTCCCTACGCTGTCTAAGTGCACGGGAGAACAAACAGGGAACACGCAAGGGAAGGGGCAGTAGCCCACGGAACGCCGCGAGGAAACGGAGCGGTGAACAAATAGTCAGGACCAGGATGAAGTGGAGTATACCAACGTGAGCACGGAGAAGGAAGCAAGCCAGGGGCAAAGCGAAGCAGGTAAGCGGAACTGCAGCAAGGCAGAAGCACGGCAGAAGCAGGCTGGAGCAAGCAGCAGTGGGGCCAGGAATCCAGAAGAATTACAAGCACTGAGGAAGAGAACACGGCAGGTAATAAAGGACAGGGGGCGGAGCTAACTCCGACTGACCAGGCCGCGATAGGCTCTCCCACTCCTGAGCCTGCCACCCTGGTTGGTGGGAGACGGTGTCAGTCTAACAGGTCTGGCCTCAGGTGTGGATTGATTAATCCCAGGAGTATACCTAGACGTAGTACCTGGCAGATCCCTAACAGTACTCCCCCTTTTATGAGGGGCCACCGGTCCCTTACTAAGAGGACCCGGTTTAGTAGGGAAGAGAAGGTGGAACCTCCTGATCAATACCCCAGCGTGAACATCACGGGCAGGTACCCAAGTCCTCTCCTCCGGCCCGTATCCTCTCCAATGGACCAGGTACTGGAGGGAGCCCTGGACCATCCTACTGTCCATAATCTTGGCCACCTCGAATTCCACCCCCTCAGGGGTGAGAACGGGAACAGGAGGTTTCCTCGAGGCGGACCAGGACGGGGAGCAGCGTTTAAGGAGGGAGGCATGGAAGACGTCATGTATGCGAAAGGATGGGGGCAGCTCCAGACGGAAGGATACAGGGTTGAGGACTTCAATGATCTTATAAGGTCCAATAAATCGGGGAGCAAACTTCCTGGACGGGACCTTAAGGCGCAAGTTCCTGGACGACAACCAGACCAAATCCCCGACGACAAACCGGGGGTTAGCAGAACGTCTACTATCCGCCTGAATCTTTTGTGCGCTCTGGGACGCCTCTAGGTTCTTCTGAACCTGGGCCCAGACAGTGCACAGTTCCCGATGAACATCCTCTACCTCAGGATTATTGGAACAACCAGGGGAAACGGAGGAGAACCTTGGGTTAAACCCGAAATTACAGAAAAACGGGGAGACCCCTGACGAGTTACTGACCCGGTTATTCAGGGAAAATTCAGCAAGGGGAAGGAATGAGACCCAATCGAATTGACAGTCAGAGATGAAACACCTTAAATATTGTTCCAGGGATTGGTTAGTCCTTTCCGTTTGGCCATTAGTTTCGGGATGGAAGGCGGAGGAGAAGGACAGATCAATCTCCAACTTTTTACAAAAAGCTCTCCAAAATAAGGAAACAAATTGTACCCCTCTATCAGAAACGATATTGACTGGGGCCCCATGGAGACGCAGGATGTGTTTCACAAACAAAGAAGCTAACGTCTTGGCGTTAGGTAGCTTCTTAAGGGGCACAAAGTGGCACATCTTGCTGAAGCGGTCTACTACCACCCACACCACCGACTTGCCCTGAGATGGGGGCAAATCGGTGATAAAATCCATGGAGATATGGGTCCAAGGTCTCTGGGGAATGGGCAAGGAACGTAGTAGGCCCGCAGGTCGGGACCTAGGGGTTTTGGACCTAGCGCAAACCTCACAAGCGGCGACGTAAGCCCTAACGTCTTTAGGCAACCCAGGCCACCAATAGTTTCTGGTAATGAGGTGTTTGGTGCCCAAGATGCCAGGATGACCAGATAGAGCGGAGTCATGGTTTTCCCTGAGTACCCTTAGCCGGTATTGCAGGGGAACAAACAGTTTGTCCCCAGGGACGTTCCCGGGAGCTGAACCCTGATCAGCCGCAATATCAGAAGCTAAGTCAGAATCCGTGGCAGAAACGATTATACCAGGGGGTAAAATACAAGCAGGATCCTTCTCGGAAGGAGGATTGGCCATGAAACTACGTGACAGAGCATCAGCCTTAATATTCTTGGACCCAGCCCTATAGGTAACCAAGAAATTAAATCTGGTAAAGAATAGTGCCCACCGAGCTTGTCTAGGATTAAGCCTCCGGGCCGATTCTAGGAAAACCAGATTCTTGTGATCCGTAAGGACCGTTACCTGGTGTCTGGCCCCCTCCAGGAAGTGCCGCCACTCTTCAAAAGCCCATTTAATGGCTAGAAGTTCGCGGTTGCCAATATCATAGTTACTCTCCGTGGGCGAAAACTTCCTAGAGAAGTAAGCACAGGGGCGGAGATGGGCGAGGGAGCTGGTACCCTGGGACAAGACGGCCCCCACTCCCACCTCGGATGCGTCAACCTCCACAATAAATGGCTCCTCTTGGTTGGGCTGAATCAGCACGGGGGCCGAGATAAAGCACTTCTTGAGGGTCTCAAAGGCCTGGACGGCCTCAGGGGGCCAATGGAGGACATCAGCACCCTTGCGAGTAAGGTCCGTAAGAGGCTTAGCGACGACCGAGAAGTTGGCAATAAATCTCCTGTAATAGTTGGCGAACCCTAAAAAACACTGTAATGCCTTAAGGGAGGCAGGTTGGACCCATTCCGCCACAGCCTGAATCTTGGCAGGGTCCATGCGGAATTCATGAGGAGTCAGGATTTGCCCTAAAAATGGTATCTCCTGTACCCCAAAGACAAATTTTTCAGTCTTAGCAAACAGATTATTCTCCCGAAGGACCTGGAGCACCTTCCTGACATGCTCCACGTGGGAGGACCAGTCCTTGGAAAACACCAGTATGTCATCAAGGTACACAACAAGAAAATTACCCAGGTAATCTCTCAGGATTTCATTAATAAAATTCTGGAAGACAGCAGGGGCATTACACAACCCAAAGGGCATGACCAGGTATTCGAAATGACCCTCGGGTGTGTTGAACGCCGTTTTCCACTCATCCCCCTCTTTGATGCGGATAAGGTTATATGCCCCCCGTAGATCGAACTTAGAAAACCATTGGGCTCCCTGAACCTGATTAAAAAGATCAGGAATCAAAGGAAGTGGGTACTGGTTCCTTACGGTTACCTTATTCAGGTTACGATAATCAATGCACGGCCTAAGACCACCATCCTTCTTCCCCACGAAGAAGAAGCCAGCACCTACAGGAGAAGTCGAGGGGCGAATGAAACCCTTGGCCAGGCATTCTTGGATATACACCCTCATAGCTTCACGTTCAGGACATGAAAGGTTAAATATCCTACCCTTAGGAAGCTTGGCACCAGGCACCAAATCGATGGCGCAATCGTAATCTCTATGGGGGGGCAACACCTCGGAGGCCTCCTTAGAAAACATATCGGCGAAGTCCTGAACAAACTCAGGAAGCGTGTTTACCTCCTCCCGGGGAGAAATAGAGTTAACAGAAAGACATGACATACGACATTCATTACCCCATTTGGTAAGCTCCCCAGTATTCCAATCAAACGTGGGATTATGCAACTGCAACCAGGGAAGACCTAATACCAGATCAGACGATAATCCCTGCATCACCAGTACAGAGCACTGCTCCAAATGCATGGAGCCAACCAGGAGTTCAAAAACAGGAGTATGCTGAGTAAAATAACCATTAGCAAGGGGAGTTGAGTCGATACCTACTACAGGGATAGGATAAGGTAAATCAATAAAAGGCATCTTTAGAGACATAGCAAATTCCACAGACATGATATTAGCAGATGAGCCAGAATCCACGAAAGCACTGCCCGTGGCAGGCCGGCCAGCAAACGAGACCTGAAAGGGAAGCAAAATTTTATTGCGTTTCACATTAACGGGAAATACCTGTGCGCCCAAGTGACCTCCCCGATGATCACTTAGGCGCGGAAGTTTTCCGGCTTTTTATTCTTGCGCCTGGGACAGGTGTTCAGTAGATGCTTGTCGTCCCCACAGTAGAAGCAGAGACCATTCATTCTGAGGAAACTCCCTACGTTGTCGAGGGGACATGGAGGCCCCGAGTTGCATAGGTACCTCCGAGTCCTCCGTGGAGGGGCGAGGGGACGGGACCTCGGGGGGGATCGCAGAAAAGTCAGAGGGGAGCACATTGAAACGTTCAAGCTGACGTTCCCTGAGACGTCGGTCAAGTCGTACTGCTAGGGCCATAACCTGGTCAAGGGAGTCAGAAGAGGGGTAGCTAACCAGCAGATCCTTCAGGGCGTCAGATAATCCTAACCTAAACTGGCACCTTAGGGCCGGATCGTTCCACCGAGAAGCTACGCACCACTTTCTAAAATCAGAACAGTATTCCTCAACCGGTCTCCTACCCTGACGTAAGGTCACCAGCTGACTCTCGGCTAAAGCAGTCCTGTCAGTCTCGTCGTAAATGAGTCCGAGGGCAGAGAAAAAACGATCAACAGAGGAAAGTTCAGGGGCGTCAGGAGCCAAGGAGAAGGCCCACTCTTGGGGCCCTTCCTGGAGTCGGGATATGATGATACCCACCCGCTGGTTCTCGGAACCTGAGGAGTGGGGTTTTAGGCGGAAATACAGTCTGCAACTCTCCCGGAAGGAGAGAAACGTCTTACGGTCCCCTGAGAACCGGTCAGGTAACTTGAGGTCGGGTTCTAGAGGTGAGGTGAGGGGTACTACTAAGGCAGCGTCACCCTGGTTGACCCTCTGGGCCAGGGCCTGGACCTGTAGGGAGAGGCCCTGCATCTGCTGGGTCAGGGTCTCAAGGGGGTCCATGATAGCGTCAGCGTAGGAGAATGGTAGACTAGGTATGGGCTTGTAATTATGTAATGGCAGGAAGGAGGAGAAGGGAAAGTGAGCCCTAATCTACCCACCGCCCTGTCCCTGCCTACTTGCAACGACCCGCCCTAGGCGACGGGGTACAACTGGGCGGCGGTCCCTACGCTGTCTAAGTGCATGGGAGAACAAACAGGGAACACGCAAGGGAAGGGGCAGTAGCCCACGGAACGCCGCGAGGAAACGGAGCGGTGAACGAATAGTCAGGACCAGGATGAAGTGGAGTATACCAACGTGAGCACGGAGAAGGAAGCAAGACAGGGGCAAAGCGAAGCAGGTAAGCGGAACTGCAGCAAGGCAGAAGCACGGCAGAAGCAGGCTGGAGCAAGCAGCAGTGGGGCCAGGAATCCAGAAGAATTACAAGCACTGAGGAAGAGAACACGGCAGGTAATAAAGGACAGGGGGCGGAGCTAACTCCGACTGACCAGGCCGCGATAGGCTCTCCCACTCCTGAGCCTGCCACCCTGGTTGGTGGGAGACGGTGTCAGTCTAACAGGTCTGGCCTCAGGTGTGGATTGATTAATCCCAGGAGTATACCTAGACGTAGTACCTGGCAGATCCCTAACAGTTGTAAATTTAAATATTATGTTTACGGAGATAAGGGGTCTAAAATTATGTCAAGACTTCTTAAAAAACAAAATGAGAAATCCTATATTACCAAACTGAAAACAGAAAAAGGTGAGGCAGTCCTCTCCACAGAGGACATTGCGGCAGAGTTCCACAAATTCTATTCCTCTCTCTATAACTTGGAGACCGGTGGTTCAACATCACATATGGGAGATCGCTCTGCCACTATTGATTCTTTCCTTAACTCAATCTCCTTACCTAAAATAGGGGAGGGTGATTTGGATGCGTTGATGGCCCCTTTTACAGAACAAGAAGTCAGGGAAGTGCTTGCCTCTATACCTAGTGGTAAGAGTCCTGGACCTGATGGATTCCCAATATTTTATTATAAAACATTTGCTGCAACCTTGTTGCCACACTTTGTGAAACTTAGCAATTCTTTACTGGAGGGAGAGAGTCTCTCCAAGCGAATGCTTGATGCGCATATCACAGTTATCCCAAAAGAAGGTAAGGACCCTATGGTTTGTAGTAGCTACAGGCCAATCTCCCTTCTGAACACAGATGTAAAATGGTGGGCAAAGTTACTGGCACATCGCATTAATTTATTACTCCCCAAATTGATTAACCCGGAACAGACAGGGTTTGTACCGCAAAGAGAAGGGAGATTTAACACTACCAGGGTAATTAACGCGATCTTCTGGGTACAAAAACACAAGATCCCACTAGTTCTTCTCAGTACCGATGCAGAAAAGGCGTTCGATCGCGTGGCATGGGACTTTATGACAGCGACTCTCATTAGATATGGTTTTCCTCCTGCCTTTGTCAGAGCCATTCTCACGCTTTACCATCAGCCATCCGCTAGGATCAAAATAAATGGGGCCCTCTCACCATCTTTTGATATTTACAATGGAACACGACAGGGCTGCCCGTTGTCCCCATCTCTATTTATATTAACTATAGAACCCCTAATCCAGAAATTCATTCAGTCCCGAGAAGTCCAGGGCCTTAAGATTGGGGACATTACGCACTCAACGGCAGCATTTGCAGACGACCTCCTTCTATTTATATCAAACCCATTCCAGGCTTTTCCAGCCATCCTTGCGATTCTGGAGGACTTTGGAAAAGTTTCAAATTTTAAGATTAATCTAGGGAAATCCGTGGCCCTAAACATCACGGCGTCAAAGTCAAAAATCCAGCGTCTTAAACTGTCCACACCCTTCACATGGAACTCAACGGACATAACATACCTGGGGGTTCGCATCCCTTCAGACCCTTTTAAGCTGTTTGAGTATAACTATAAAACGCTATATAAGAAAATTAGTTCGCGGCTAGCAGGCTTAAAAATCCCGTATGTCTCTTGGATGGGAAGAAAGAATATTCTCAAATGTTACATAATGCCGCAAATCTTGTATGTGATGCAGACAGTTCCTATATGGCTCCCGAGATCCTTCTTTATTCAAATACATCGCTTATTCTCAAAGTTTATATGGAACGCTGCTCATCCTAGGCTGGCATACGCTCAAATGCGACTTGGCAGAAAACAGGGGGGATGCGGATTACCAGATGTTCAAACATATTATAGAGCTATTCACCTGGCTAGGTGGCTGTCGCTAGTGCACCCACAGCAGCCTGTGTGGCCGCATACCCACGTCGAACGACACATTCTTGGGGAGGAGGGGATCATACACCTGTGGTCCACGGTTCCGGTAAGGGCAGGTCAGCTGAGTGACACTCTGAGGGGCACGGTGGAAGTGGGGCAGCACTTCTTCACAAAATTGATACCAGATACAGGTCCCTCTCCTCTCATGCCTCTGGGGGTCCTCCCGGCCTTCCTGAGAGCAGCGGTCACCCCGATTCATTTCCCTTGGTCCCATCTACAGCGAATCTCAATATACCCTACGTTACAAAATGTATCAGCCCTACTGAATCTAGCGGACCTACTAACCCCACTAGACTCTACCCCCACCTCGTTTATACATGAATTTGCTTTCAATAGGATATGTAGAGAATTCTGCGATAGGTTTTCACAACCACTAAGGGATATTAATTGGCTAGAACATTATTTGATATTTCCTAATTTACCTAAAGGTCTCCTTTCTAAAATATATACTAAACTCCTGCAGTTAGCGGCTCCAACTAAACCTGGGTACATGTTAGCATGGGAAAAGGAGCTCTCTGTCACCTTTACCCCTTCTGAAGTCTCCGTGGTCCTGTCCAACTCGCAGGGTTTTTCCCGTTGTGTTAAGATTCAAGAGAATTCCTTTAAGACATTGACAAGATGGTATAGAACCCCTCAGGTCCTCCATAAATGGAGGCTTACCACTGATGAGATGTGTTGGAGGTGTGGATTGGAGGTGGGGACTATCTCACATTTATGGTATCACTGTTCAGTCCTAAAGAAATTCTGGGCCGAGGTTGGGAGACTTATTAATGTAATATGTGGGGCGAGTATATGCCTTACCCCTGAATTGGTGCTGATGTGGCTACCTAACATTTCGTTTAGACCATCTAAGCATTCTCTGGCAACCCACTTGCTGACAGCAGCTAAACTTCTCATTCCCAAGCATTGGAAATCTAAGTCCCCGCCTACAATCCCTCAATGGTTAGAAAAAAACAGACAAATCTTCAGAATGGAGGAACTTGCGGGGTGGGAGAGTGGCACACATGTAAAATTTCTAAATACGTGGAAGAATTGGGTGGATTTTACTAAGAGCCCCGTATATAGCCATAACATGACACCCTCCCCTTTTGACCTGACCTAACCTTTACTTTTGTCATTATCACATACACAGAAGAGGAGCTTACTGGTGCATACACTGACTTTACTAGGCTCTCATGGTAGTCACCTGATTTGTAATGTTGGTTTATTTGTGTTAATGTTCATCAGTTATCAAAAAGAAATGCCCCTGATAGACAATGCTGGTATGCTTGAATAGGTATAAAATGGATACGACAGGAAGACCTTTAATAAAGCCATAAATGGCCAGGTTCACGATGCATCCAGATATGATTAAAATTGTACTTGCCATATGTTTTTATGTTTCCTATTAGGCCTGCGTGCCGCAAAATATTATGTTATATATTTTATGCCAGGATGCATGTCAAGCCCACATGTTATAAAGTATTTCTCAATAAAAATATATTGAAATAAAAAAAAATAATGGTACAAATAATAAATGGGAGATTTTCAAATCTACTTTGGGTAATTATAGTGCAAAATTTATTCCTACAGGTAACAAGTATAAACTACTAAAATTAAACCCCACATGGCTTACACCTTCTGTAAAAAGGGCAATACATGACAAAAAAAGAGCATTTGAAAAATACAAATCTGAGGGTAGCCTTTGTAAAATATAAAGAGCTTAATAAAATCTGTAAAAAGGTAATAAAATCAGCAAAAATACAAAATGAAAGGCAGGTGGCCAAGGATAGTAAAACAAATCCCCAAAAATTCTTCAATTATATAAATGCAAAAAACCAAGGTCTGAACATGTGGGACCCCTAGATAGTGGTAATGGGGAGTTGGTCACAGGGGATCAAGAGAAGGCAGAGTTACTAAATGGGTTCTTCAGCTCTGTATATACAACAGAAGAAAGAGCAGCTTATGTAGCTGGTGCCTGTGCTGTTAATATATTAGTTGATATACTGAATTGGATGAATGTAGATATTGTGCAAGCTAAATTAAATAAAATAAACGTACACAAGGCCCCGGGACCAGATGGGTTACACCCTAGAGTTCTTAAAGAGCTTAGTTCAGTTATTTCTGTCCCCCTCTTCATAATATGTAGAGATTCTCTAGTGACTGGTATAGTGCCAAGGGACTGGCGCAGGGCAAATGTGGTGCCTATTTTCAAAAAGGGCTCTAGGTCTTCCCCGGGTAATTATAGACCAGTAAGCTTAACATCCATTGTGGGGAAAATGTTTGAGGGGCTATTGAGGGACTAGATACAGGATTATGTGACAAAAAATAGTATTATAAGTGACAGCCAGCATGGTTTTACTAAGGACAGAAGCTGTCAAACCAACCTGATTTGTTTTTATGAAGAGGTGAGCAGTAGCCTAGACAGAGGGGCCGCTGTGGTTGTAGTGTTTTTGAACTTTGCAAAGGCATTTGACACTGTCCATCATAGACGTCTAATGGGTAAATTAAGGACTATAGGTATAGAAAGTATAGTTTCTAATTGGATTGAGAATTGGCTCAAGGAGCGTATCCAGAGAGTTGTGGTAAATGATTCCTACTCTGAATGGTCCCTGGTTATAAGTGGTGTACCACAAGGTTCAATGCTATGACCACTATTATTCAACTTATTTATTAATGATATAGAGGATGGGATTAATAGCACTACTTCTATTTTTGCAGATGACACCAAGCTATGTAATATAGTTCAGACTATGGAAGTTGTTCGTGAATTGCAAACTGATTTGAACACACTAAGTGTTTGGGCGTCCACTTGGCAAATTAAGTTTAATGTAGATAAATGTAAAGTTATGCACCTGGGTACGAACAACCTGCATGCATCATATGTCCTAGGGGGAGCTACACTGGGGGAGTCACTTGTTGAGAAGGATCTGGGTGTACTTGTAAATCATAAACTAAATAACAGCATGCAATGTCAATCAGCTGCTTCAAGGGCCAGCAAGATATTGTTGTGTATTAACCGAGGCATGGACTCACGGGACCGGGATGTAATATTACCACTTTACAAAGCATTAGTGAGGCCTCATCTAGAATATGCAGTTCAGTTATAGGCTACAGTTCATAGAAAGGATGCGCTCTGGAGTTGGAAAAAATACAAAGAAGAGCAACGAAGCTAATATGGGGCATGGAGAATCTAAGTTATGAGGAAAGATTAACCCCTTTGCGCTCAGCGACGTAAAATTCCGTTGCGCTAACCAATACGTTCGCGCTCAGCGACGGAATATTACGTCGCGGGGAAAATGCATCGCCATTTTCCCCGGGCGCGTGCACGAGCTGTGACGGCTGCTGTTTCCGACAGCAGGCTATCACAGCTTAATACGCCGGGACCTGCCGCGATGGTCCCGCCTCCACGATCGCTCCTATTGGTCAGTTAGTGAGTAACTGTCCAATAGTGGCGAACGGTTGCTTCACTTCCTCTTCCTGACCTCACATCTGCCTGAACGCCCTGTTAGAGATAGCGAGGCATTCAGAGCGGTTGTGAGAAAGAAAGAGAGAAGAGAAAGAGTGAAAAAAAGTGAAAAAAGAAGTTAAAAAACAATTTTTTTCTGCTTCCCACCTCCCCAATCCACTACCCAGTCCTGTACCCTTCCTCTTTGTGTTCCCCCCACGTTTTTGGTCAGTGATCTCCTATCACTGACCACTTATTAATCTTCAGGACCAATTTCTTAGTCCCTGGGGATTATTTTTTTCTTTTTTTTTCTTTATAAAACATATATAAAAAAATAAAAATAAAAAATAAAAAAAATACTTAATTTAGCCAATTTAACTGGTTAGTTTAGTATTAGGGTTAGTTAGTGTCAGGGAACCGTCAAAAAGCGTAGTTAGGTATAGCGTCAGGGAATTTAGCGTCAGTAATCCGTCACCGTAGTTAGATCTAGCGTTAGGGGTCCATCACCGTAGTTAGGTTTAGTGTTAGGGAAGCTCGGAATAATCTAGTTAGGTTTAGTGTCAGGGAATAGTCGCCGTAGTTAGATTTAGTCTCAGGGAAGTTCAAATAAAATCTAGTTAGGTTAGGAACCCTCGCCCTAGTTAGGTTTAGTGTCAGGGAAGCCCACTCGTTCTATAAAAACATCAATATTTTTGGCTGGTTTAGGTAGCAGCCTATTGCTCCTAGTTAGGGAAGCAATCAAACATGTCCAAACGGACATTTAGTGCCGAAGAGGCATATTCATTTCTTGCCTCCGACACAGAGTCGTCGGGTGGTGAGACTCTGTTTTACTTATCCACCTCCTCATCCAGTGATGAAGAAGAGGAACCCCCTAGGAGACGCCCCAGTGAGTAACTGTCCAATAGTGGCGAACGGTTGCTTCACTTCCTCTTCCTGACCTCACATCTGCCTGAACGCCCTGTTAGAGATAGCGAGGCATTCAGAGCGGTTGTGAGAAAGAAAGAGAGAAGAGAAAGAGTGAAAAAAAGTGAAAAAAGAAGTTAAAAAACAATTTTTTTCTGCTTCCCACCTCCCCAATCCACTACCCAGTCCTGTACCCTTCCTCTTTGTGTTCCCCCCACGTTTTTGGTCAGTGATCTCCTATCACTGACCACTTATTAATCTTCAGGACCAATTTCTTAGTCCCTGGGGATTATTTTTTTCTTTTTTTTTCTTTATAAAACATATAAAAAATAAAAAAATTGTAAAAAAAAATAAAAAAATTAAAATACTTAATTTAGCCAATTTAACTGGTTAGTTTAGTATTAGGGTTAGTTAGTGTCAGGGAACCGTCAAAAAGCGTAGTTAGGTATAGCGTCAGGGAATTTAGCGTCAGTAATCCGTCACCGTAGTTAGATCTAGCGTTAGGGGTCCATCACCGTAGTTAGGTTTAGTGTTAGGGAAGCTCGGAATAATCTAGTGAGGTTTAGTGTCAGGGAATAGTCGCCGTAGTTAGATTTAGTCTCAGGGAAGTTCAAATAAAATCTAGTTAGGTTAGGAACCCTCGCCCTAGTTAGGTTTAGTGTCAGGGAAGCCCACTCGTTCTATAAAAACATCAATATTTTTGGCTGGTTTAGGTAGCAGCCTATTGCTCCTAGTTAGGGAAGCAATCAAACATGTCCAAACGGACATTTAGTGCCGAAGAGGCATATTCATTTCTTGCCTCCGACACAGAGTCGTCGGGTGGTGAGACTCTGTTTTACTTATCCACCTCCTCATCCAGTGATGAAGAAGAGGAACCCCCTAGGAGACGCCCCAGGACCACCACTGCAGTTGAAGCCCCCGAGCGAAATGACCCCGCCGCAGTTCAAGCCCCCGAGCGAAGTGACCCCATTTGGACCCCCACACCAGACATTTATGAGCCCCAAATCCCAGAGTACACGGGCAGCTCAGGGATAAAATTTAATACGGCAGGGCTCAGTGAAATGGACTTTTTCAAGTTCTTCTTCACTGATGACTTTATAGATCTTATGGTCTCCTAGACGAATTTATATGCCCAACAGTATATTACTAAGAACCCCACATCATTTTATGCCCAATCCCACAGGTGGATGTAGATGCAGCAGAGTTGGGCAAGTTCTGGGGACTTCACTTGAACATGGGGCTTTTGAAAAAGCCATCCATTAGGACCTACTGGAGCACGGACATCTTATACCACACCCTGATAAACTGTATGGCCATGTCCAGGATGCGTTATGAGGCAATACTTCGCTTCTTACATTATACGGATAATGAGCAGTGCCCACCTTGAGATTACCCCAGTTTTGACCGTTTGTACAAACTGAGACCCCTATTAGACCATTTCAGTGCCCGGTTTGCCCAAGCATACACCCCTGAGAAGTGTATTTCTATTGATGAGTCCCTGGTACATTTTAAAGGGAGGCTTCAATTCCGCCAGTACCTGCCGAGTAAGAGGGCAAGGCATGGCGTGAAGTTGTATAAGATGTGCGAGAGTGCATCAGGGTATACATATAAATGTAGGATATATGAAGGGAAGGACAGCAGTATTCAGCCCCCAGAATGCCCCCCCTTACTGGGAATTAATGCAAAAATTGTGTGGGATTTGGTGCACCCACTGCTGGACCAGGGTTACCACCTCTACTTGGATAATTTTTATACCAGTGTCCCACTCTTCAAGTGCCTCGCTTCCAGAAATACTGTGGCATGCGGCACTGCTAGAAAAAATCTGAGAGGCCACCCTAAGACTCTGCTTGGGCAAACACTCAGAAGGGGTGAGAGCAGGGCACAATCTAGAAGCAATATATTGTGTGTCAAGTACAAGGACAAGAGAGATGTCCTTGTATTGACAACAATACATGGCCACACCAGTACCCATGTACTTGTACGAGGTACCAGTACAGAGACCCCCAAACCAGACTGCATCCTGGACTACAATAGGCACATGGGAGGGGTTGACTTGTCAGATCAAGTCCTGAAGCCCTACAGCGCCATGCGGAAATCGAGGGTGTGGTATAAGAAGCTGGCCGTGCACATCATACAGATGGCATTGTACAATGCGTACGTGCTACATCGATGTGCAGGCCAGAGGGGAACTTTCAAGAGGTGGTTATCAAGAACCTAATCTTTAGGGACCAAGAAAATGGGACACCCAGTACTTCTGGAAGGGAGGCCACACGCATCGTACCAGGGCAACACTTTCCAGGAGAAGTTCCCCAAACTGCCAAGAAGGGAAAAAGTCAAAAGAGGTGCAGAGTCTGCTCAAAGAGGAGGATAAGGAGGGAAACAATATACCAATGCGACACGTGTCCCGAAAAACCAGGGCTCTGTATGAAAGATTGTTTTGAATTTATCATACATCCATAAATTTTTAATTTACCCTGATGCACTCCGCATAGCTTATCCCCCTCATCTTTCCCTTCTAATCCCTGCCGTGTGCCCAGGCAGCTGATAACAGCCACATGTAGGGTATTGCCGTACCCTGGAGAACCCACATTACAGCTTATGGGGTGTAGATCTCCGGTGGCGTATGCTGGGCACACTATATCGGACACTGACATGCCATATATATATATAGAAAATTGCAAATCTCACTCTGCACCATCTGCTGCGCATTATCTTTTACACAGTACCTGTGGGGTCAAAATGCTCACTACACCTCTAGATGAATGTCTTCAGGGGTTTAGTTTTTAAAATGGGGTCACTTCTCGGGGGTTTCAACTGTACTGGTACCTCAGGGGCTTCTGCATACATGACTTAGAACCAGAAAAGCTCCAGTAGGCCAAATGGTGGTCCTTTCCTTCTGAGCCCTGCCGTGTGCCCAGGCAGCTGATAACAGCCACATGTAGGGTATTGCCGTACCCGGGAGAACCCACATTACAGCTTATGGGGTGTAGATCTCTGGTGGCGCATGCTGGGCACACTATATCGGACACTGACATGCCATATATATATATATATATATATATATATATATATAAAATTGCAAATCTAAATCTGCACCTTCTGCTGCGCATTATCTTTTACACAGTACCTCAGAAGCTGAGCCCGCACCATCATCATCGCGTACTATTACGTTGCTTTGCCTTAACACCTTGGCGACAGCAGCGTAATAGTACATGACATGTCGCCAAGGGGTTGGTAAAGCATTCTTATTAATATGTGATTCATCAAATGGTTTCTTGTTAAAGGGGTTGTGCCATCACTAGAAATGTCAATATATAAACTCATCAAAGAAGGGGGGGAAAGGGGGAGAAAAGATTCTGGTATAAATATGGCACTCGACTCAAATATAACTATAAAAGTAACAAACTTTATTAAATATAATAAAAAGTAGCAGATCGATCCTGTATTTACCGACAAACAAACATATACATCACAAGCCCAGCTGGGAGATAAATAGCATGGTTCACAATGTTGAAGAGCAATTGCTCCTAAAGATCATATGGTAAGTCAAAACTGCATAATGCACATAAACATCACATTAGTGAAATATAATGGAGGTTATACATATGTAAGAGCCATACAAAGTTAGGACCATATAGATCCAATAAAGCTGCTAGATAAGGGCTAAATACCTAACAATATAATGTCATAGATTGGTTAGTAAAGTAGCGGCCATTTATTATATTTAATAAAATGTGTTACTTTTATAGTTATATTTGAGCCGAGTGCCGTATTTATACCAGAAACTTTTCTCCCCCTTTCCCCCCTTCTTTGATAGTGTTATTACCATTTCTGAATGGCACCGTACCATTGTACTGAGCTCTGAGAGACTGATTCATAACTTAGATTCACTCCGTTTTTTTTTTAATGTTAATATATAAACTCAATATACATTTTAGGCCCATGCACATGACCAAATAATTTGTCCGTAATTGCGTATTGTAATTACGGTTCGCAATTACGCACCAATTCACTTCAATTGAATACGGACACCTTCCCGTATATTTGCGGGAATGTGTCTGGGCCGTAGAAAGCCTCCGCAAAAGATAGGACATGTCCTATCTTTTGCTTTTTACGGACTTTATATGGGAGCATGGGCCGGAAATGTGGGTGGCTATCCGCGGCGGGCCGTGCCCG
Source organism: Rhinoderma darwinii (assembly GCF_050947455.1). Lineage (NCBI taxonomy): Eukaryota > Metazoa > Chordata > Amphibia > Anura > Rhinodermatidae > Rhinoderma > Rhinoderma darwinii. The sequence continues at coordinate 210,700,129 of NC_134691.1, forward strand.
TAATTGCGGACCATGATTATGGGGACGGCCAATTGCAGGGGGCCTTAGAGTAACTTTGTAAATCATTTTTATTAAAACAAATAATTCCTTGCAGAAATATGCCAATTATCTCCTTTTAATAGCACCCCCTGGTGTTCAAATGTATAAGTCTCTGCACATCATTCTAGAGAAGCTAAGGTTTCCGTTTGCCTTTCCATTGAGGGGTTAACCTGACGGAAACCTCAGACGGAATTACTCAGCGGAAAGGAACGGTGATGTGAACAGGCCCAAAGGTATCCTAACTGACACAGTGCAGGCATTTTACCCGGCACCATAAACAAACATACACAATGCAGTCCATACAAATTCTTATGTAGGTAAATGTAATGCTCTCACAGACTCCTAGCATCTGCTCCTTTCCCCAGGCTGAGAGAGACCAGGCTAAGTTGGTGAGGAACACAAATTTAGCATATATTTAGCATTTTGACCCCACAGTTTTTTTGCTGAATTTAGTGGAATTAGGCAGTGACAATGAAAATCCACTTTTTTGTGAAAAAACATAGAAATGTTTAATTTTTACAATGAATAAAGGAGAAAAATCACCCCAAAATTTGTAAAGCAATTTTTCCTGATTACAGTAATATGCCATATGTGGCAATAAACTGCTGTTTGGACCCACGGCAGGACTCAGAAGGGAAGGAACAATATTTGGCTTTTGGAGCTCAAATTTCGCTGGAATGGTTTTCGGGTGTCATGTCGCATTTGCAAAGCCCCTGAGGTACCAAAATAGTGGAAACCTCCCAAAAGTCCTTTTAGGGGACTGGAACGAGCGATCATTAGGTCGCTGGTACAATACACTGCAATACTAATGTATAGCAGTATAATATTATTTTTACAGGCTCCTGTAACAGCGTGATCGCTGTTCCTGTCCATTAGTCCCGGGTGTCAGCTGTAATACACAGCGGACACCTGCAGAATATGGAGCGGGCGCAGCGCATGAGCCCGCTCTATATATAACACCCCGCACCACGACATGTTATTAAGTCGTGGTGCGCGAAGGCGTTAATGCGCAGCGGATGGTGCAAAGTGAAAATTTTAATTTTCCACTGATATGCCATTTTAATGCACAATATGTTGTGCCCAGTTTGTGCCACTGAAGACAAATACCTCATACAATGTTGAGCGGGTTTCTCCCGGATATAAAATATCATATATGTGGACGTCAAGTTGTGTGGGCACGCTGTGGGACTCAGAAGGGAGGGAACGCCATTTGGCTTTTGGAGCGCAGCTTTTGCTTGGTAACTGTTCTGTTTGGGGTTTTGCTGGCATTTGCGTTTATAATGTGGGGCATATGTAAGCTGTGCGGAGTACATCAGGACATAATAAGAGAGTATAATAATTCGGTAAATAAATAATCCGCAGATATGTGGCCGATGTCGCACTGATAAATGGTGCCCGATCTTATCCACTTTTGGACACTGCACAATTTCTGTCGCTATATTCAGAGAGCTAGAACTTTTTTTATTTTTTCTCCACTGAAGCCGTGCGAGGGCTTATTTGTTGCGGAACAATCTGTAGTTTTCATTGGTACCATTTTAGGGTACATATGATTTTTTTTAGCACTTTTTATTTGATTTTTTTGGCAAGCAAAGTGACAAAAAAACATAAATTCTGACACGGTTTTTTGTCTTTTTTTTTTACAGTGTTCACCGTGCGCTATAAATGACATTTTACTTTATTCTGCGGGTCGATAGGATTACGGCGATACCATATGTATATAGTTTTTTTTATGTTTTGTGGCGTTTGCGCAATAAAATCACTTTTCAATAAAATTATTTATTTTTTGTCACCATATTCTGAGAGCCATGACTTTTTTATTTTTCATTCAAAAAAGCTGTGTAAGGGCTTGTTTTTTGCGGTACGGGTTGTAATTTTATTGGTACTATTTTTGGATACATGCAACATTTTGATCACTTTTTATTCTATATTTTCGGAGGGTTGATGACCAAAAAATAGTGATTCGGACATTGTTTTTTAATTATTTGTTTTGCAGTGTTCACTGTGCGGGAAAAATAATATTATAGTTTTATAGTTTGTGTCATTACGAACGTGCTGATACCCAATATGTGTACTTTTTTTAACATTTTCATTTTTTTCATATAATAAAAGACTTATTATAGGGAAAAAAAGCATTTTTTGTTTTTGTAACTTATAACTTGTTTTTACACTTTTATAAAACATTTTTATTACTTTTTTTTTACTTTTTACTTGTTTTACTTGAAGACCTGCAGCACTGATGGCTGCTATAATACATTACACTACCTAGGTAGTGTAACTTATTCTAAACTGTCAGTGTGACGCTGAGAGTCACACTGACAGGAAGCTTATGAGGACCGACCTCCGGCTGGTTCTCATAGGCTGCCGTGCATGGCAGACCCGGGGGCTGTTGTATGACCTCGGGTTTTGCCTTATAACCGATTGCAGCACCCGCAATCGGTCCTCTGGAAAGTTTGTTGTAGCAACAAACTTTCCAGTTTGTTATAGTGACAAACTTTCCAGTTCGTTGCTGCAACAAACTTTCCCTGCGATCACATGACCGGGACCTGAACCAATTAGGTCCCAATCATGTCTCTGGGACCAGAGGCAGGGGATAAGAGCGCATTCCGGGTGTCAGCGCTACTCTGAGACACCCGGATCGCGCTTTTAAGACCCACCGTGAATTCACGTTGGCGCTGCACAGAGCCCAGCAAGCGCTGACGTGAATTTACTGTGGGCGATCGGGAAGAGGTTAAGGACACAGCTTTGTTTTGGCCTTTAGGCTCAGAGCCCATTTTCGAAATCTGACATATTTCACTTTATGTGGTAATAAGGTTGGAATGCTTAAACATATCCAAGTGATTCTGAAACTGTTTTCTCGTGACACATTGGGCTTTATGTTAGTGGTAAAATTTGTTCAATATATTCAGTGTATATTTGGTTAAAATTGCAAAATTTAGAGAAAATTTTGAAAAAATAGCATTTTTCTGAATTTAAATTCATCTGCTAGTAAAACAGATGGTTATACCACCCAAAATAGTTACTAGTTCACATTTCCCATATGTCTACTTTAGACTGGCATCGTTTTTTTAAAAAATAAATAATTTTTCTTGGACGTTACAAGACTTAGAACATAAATAGCAATTTTTCATATTTTTAAGAAAATTTCAAAAGCCTTTTTTTTAAGGTACCTGTTCAGTTCTGAAGTGGCTTTGAGGGGTCTTTGTATCAGAAACACCCAAAAAACACCCCATTTTAAAAACTAGATCCCTCAAAGTATTCAAAACAGCATTTAGAAAGGTTTTTTTTTTACCCTTTAGGCATTTCACAGGAATTAAAGCAAAGTGGAGGTGAAATTTGCAAATTTCATTTTTCTTGCTGAATTTCAATTTTATTAAAAAAAAATTCTGTAACACAGAAGGTTTTACCAGAGAAACTCTACTAAATATGTATTGCCCAGATTCTGCCGTTTTTAGAAATGTCCCACCTGTGGACTAAAACACAAGCCCCAGAAGCAAAGAAGCACCTAGTGCATTTTGTGGCCTCTTTTTTTATTAGAATATATTTTAGGCAGCATGCCAGTTTTGAAGAGGTGTTGAGGTGCCAAAACAGTAGGAATACCCAAAAGTGACCCCATTTTGGAAACTACACCCCTCAAGGAATTCATGTATGGTTGTTGTTACCATTTTGACCGCACAGTTTTTTCACAGCACGTATTTGAATTGGGCTGTGAAATTTAAAAAATGAAATTTTTTCCAATAAGATGTCATTTTTGATAAAATTTCTTATTTTCACAAGAAATACAATACCTAATTTTGTTGCCCAATTTGTCCTGAGTGCGGAAAAACCCCATTTGTGATGATAAACTGCCGCTTGACCCCATGGGAGGGCTCAGAAGGAAAGGATCGCTATGTGTTTGTTGGAGTCCAGATTTTGCTGGATTGGTTTTTGGGTGCCATGTCGCATTTGCAAAACCCCAGAGATATCAAAGCAATGGAAACCCCCCAGAAGTGACCCCATTTTGGAAACTACACCCCTCAAGGAATTAATTTATGGTTGTTGTTACCATTTTGACTGCACAGTTTTTTCACAGCACGTATTTGGATTGGGCTGTGAAATTAAAAAAATTACTTTTTTTCCAATAAGATGTCATTTTTGATCAACATTTCTTATTTTCACAGGGAACAAAATACCCCATTTTGTTGCCCAATTTGTCCTGAGTGGGGCAATACCCCGTTTGTGGTGATAAACTGCCGTTTGAGCCCATGGGAGGGCTCAGAAGGAAAGGAGCGCTATGTGTTTGTTGGAGTCCAGATTTTGCTGGATTGGTTTTCCGGTGCCATGTTGCATTTGCAGAGCCCCAGAGGTATCAAAGCAATAGAAACCCACCAGAAGTGACCCCATTTTGAAAACTACACCCCTCAAGGAATTCATGTATGGTTGTTGTTACCATTTTGACCGCACAGTTTTTTCACAGCACGTATTTGAATTGGGCTGTGAAATTTAAAAAATGAAATTTTTTCCAATAAGATGTCATTTTTGATAAAATTTCTTATTTTAACAAGAAATAAAATACCTAATTTTGTTGCCCAATTTGTCCTGAGTGCAGAAATACCCCATTTGTGATGATAAACTGCCGCTTGACCCCATGGGAGGGCTCAGAAGAAAAGGAGCGCTATGTGTTTGTTGGAGTCCAGATTTTGCTGGATTGGTTTTCCGGTGCCATGTTGCATTTGCAGAGCCCCAGAGGTATCAAAGCAATAGAAACCCACCAAAAGTGACCCCATTTTGAAAACTACACCCCTCAAGGAATTCATTTATGGTTGTTGTTATCATTTTGACTGCACAGTTTTTTCACAGCACATATTTGAATTGGGCTGTGAAATTTAAAAAAATTCATTTTTTCCAATAAGATGTAATTTTTGATCAGAATTTCTTATTTTCACTGGGAACAAAATACACCATTTTGTTGCCCAATTTGTCCTGAGTGCGGCAATACCCCTTTGGTGGTGATAAACTGCCGTTTGGGCCCATGGGAGGGCTCAGAATTAAAGGACCACCATTTGGCCTACTGGAGCTTTTCTGGTGCTGTAATGTATGCAGAAGCCCCTGAAGTACCAGTACAGTTAAAACCCCCGAGAAGTCACCCCATTTTAAAAACGACACCCCTTAAGACATTCATCTAGAGGTGTAGTTAGCATTTTGACCCCACAGGTACTGTGTAAAAGATAATGTGCAGCAGATGGTGCAGAGTGAGATTTGCCATTTTTTCTATATACAGTGAAGGAAATAAGTATTTGATCCCTTGCTGATTTTGTAAGTTTGCCCACTGTCAAAGACATGAACAGTATAGAATTTTTAGGCTAGGTTAATTTTACCAGTGAGAGAGAGATTATATATTAAAAAAAACAGAAAATCACATAGTCAAAATTATATATATTTATTTGCATTGTGCACAGACAAATAAGTATTTGATCCCCTACCAACCATTAAGAGTTCAGCCTCCTCCAGACCAGTTACACGCTCCAAATCAACTTGGTGCCTGCATTATAGACAGCTCTTACATGGTCACCTGTATAAAAGACTCCTGTCCACAGACTCAATGCATCAGTCTGACTCTAACCTCTACAACATGGGCAAGACCAAAGAGCTTTCTAAGGATGTCAGGGACAAGATCATAGACCTGCACAAGGCTGGAATGGGCTACAAAACCATAAGTAAGACGCTGGGTGAGAAGGAGACAACTGTTGGTGCAATAGTAAGAAAATAGAAGACATACAAAATGACTGTCAATCGACATCGATCTGGGGCTCCATGCAAAATCTCACCTCGTGGGGTATCCTTGATCCTGAGGAAGGTGAGAGCTCAGCCGAAAACTACACGGGGGGAACTAGTTAATGATCACAAGACAGCTGGGACCACAGTCACAAAGAAAACCATTGGTAACACATTACGCCGTAATGGGTTAAAATCCTGCAGTGCCCGCAAGGTCCCCCTGCTCAAGAAGGCACATGTACAGGCCCATCTGAAGTTTGCAAATGAACATCTGGATGATTCTGAGAGTGATTGGGAGAAGGTGCTGTGGTCAGATGAGACTAAAATTTAGCTCTTTGGCATTAACTCAACTCGCCATGTTTGGAGGAAGAGAAATGCTGCCTATGACCCAAAGAACACCGTCCCCACTGTTAAGTATGGAGGTGGAAACATTATGTTTTGGGGGTGTTTCTCTGCTAAGGGCACATGACTACTTCACCGCATCAATGGGAGAATGGATGGAGCCATGTACCGTCAAATCATGAGTGACAACCTCCTTCCCTCCACCAGGACATAAAAAATGGCTCGTGACTGGGTCTTCCAGCACGACAATGACCCGAAACATACAGCCAAGGCAACAAAGGAGTGGCTCAAAAAGAAGCACATTAAGGTCATGGAGTGGCCTAGCCAATCTCCAGACCTTAATCCCATCGAAAACGTATGGAGGGAGCTGAAGATCCGAGTTGCCAAGCGACAGCCTCGAAATCTTAATGATTTACAGATGATCTGCAAAGAGGAGTGGGCCAAAATTCCATCTAACATGTGTGCATACCTCATCATCAACTAAAAAAAACGTCTGACTGCTGTGCTTGCCAACAAGGGTTTTGCCACCAAGTATTAAGTCTTGTTTGCCAAAGGGATCAAATACTTATTTCTCTATGCACAATGCAAATAAATATATATAATTTTGACTATGTGTTTTTCTGTTTTTTTTTAAATATAATCTATCTCTCACTGGTAAAATTAACCTAGCCTAAAAATTCTAGACTGTTCATGTCTTTGACAGTGGGCAAACTTACAAAATCAGCAAGGGATCAAATACTTATTTCCTTCACTGTATATGCCATGTCAGTGTCCGATATATTGTGCCCAGCATGTGCCACTGGAGATATACACCCCATAAACTTTTAATGTGGGTTCTCCCGGGTATGGCAATACCCTACATGTGGCTGTTATCAGCTGCCTGGGCAGACAGCAGGGCTCAGAACAGAAAGATGAGGGGGATAAGCTGTACGGAGTTCGTCAGGGTAGATTAAAAATCAAAGGGATGTATGATAAATTTTAAAACGCTTTCATACAGAGCCCTGGTTTTTCGGGACACGTGTCACATTGATATATTGTGTCCTCCCTTTTCCCCCTCTTATAACAGACTTTGCACCTCTTTTTACTTTTTCCCTTCTTGCCAGTTTGGGGAACTTTTTATGGAAAGTGTTGCCCTGGTACGATGTGTGTGGCCTCGCTTCCAGAAGTACTTGGTGCACGGCCAGCTTCTTATGCCACACCGCATGGCGCTGTAGGGCTTCAGAACTTGATCTGACAAGTCCACCCCTCCCATGTATCTATTGTAGTCCAGGATGCAATCTGGTTTGGGGGTCTCTGTACCGGTACCTCGTACAGGTACATGGGTACTGGTGTGGCCATGTAATGTTGTCAATACAAGGACTTCTCTCTTGTACTTGACACACAATATATTGCTGCTAGATTGTGCCCTGTTCTCACCCCTTCTGAGTGTTTGCCCGAGCAGAGTCTTAGGGAGGCCTCTCAGATTTCTTCTAGCAGTGCCACAGTGCTTCTGGACGCGAGGCACTTGAAGAGTGGGACGCTGGTATAAAAATTATCCAGGTAGAGGTGGTAACCCTGGTCCAGCAGTGGGTGCACCAAATCCCACACAATTTTTGCATTAACTCTCAGTAAGGAGGGGCATTCTGGGGGCTGAATACTGGTGTCCTTCCCTTCATATATCCTAAATTTGTAGGTATACCATGATGCACTCTCGCACAGCTTATATAGCTTACTCAACAGGTACTGGCGGAATTGAAGCCTCCCTTTAAAATGTACCAGGGACTCACCAACAGAAATACACTTCTCGGGGGTGTATGCTTGGGAAAACCGGGCACTGAAACGGTCTAATAGGGGTCTCCGTTTATACAAACGGTCAAAACTGGGGCCATCTCATGGTGGGCACTGCTCATTATCAGTATAATGCAAGAAGCGAAGTATTGCCTAATTTATTTTCAGTTCTGAAGTTGCTTTGAGGGGGCCTATATATTAGAAACATCAAACACCCCATTTTAGAAACTAGACCCCTCAAAGTATTCACAACAGAATTTAGAAAGTTTATTAACCCTTTAGGTGTTTCACAGGAATTTAGAGCAAAGTAGAGGTGAAATTGACATATTTCTTTTTTTTGTCAGAAAATCCTTTTTATTTCATTTTTTCCTGTAAAACAGAAGCTTTTACCAGAGAAACGAAACTGAATATTTATTGCCCAGGTTCTTCAGTTTTGAAAAATGTCCCACATGTGGCCCTAGTGCGGTAATGGACTGAAGCAGCGGCATCAGAAGCAAAGGAGCACCTAGAGGATTTTGAGGCCTCCTTTTTATTAGGCACCATGTCCGGTTTGAAGAGGTCTTGTGGTGCCAAAACAGTGGAAACCCCCAAAAGTGACCCTATTTTGGAAACTAGACCCCTTGAGGAATTCATTGTAGTTTTCATGGGGTGCATGCGACTTTTTGATCAGTTTTTATTCTATTTTTAAGTGGCGTGGTGACTAAAAAACAGCAATTCTACTATTGTTTTTTATAGTAATATTTTTTACATCGTTCACCGTGCGCTATATATGACATATTCACTTTATTCTGCGGGGCGATATGATTACGGCGATACCATATGTTTATAGTTTTTTTTATGTCTTTTGCACAATAAAATACTTATTGTAAAAAATCATTTTCTTTTTGTGTTGCCATATTCTAAGAGCCAGAACGTTTTTATTTTTCCATCAAGAAAGCCGTGCGAGGACTTTTTTGCATAACGAACTGTAGTTACGATCAGCACCATTTTTAGGTACATGCAAATTTTTGATCTCTTTTTATTTCATTTTTTAGGAGGTTAAGGGACAAAAAAAATTGTGATTCTGGTATGGTTTATTGTTATTTTCTTATATGGCGTTCACCGCGCGGGATAAATAATGAAATAATATTGTAGTTAAGGCCGTTACGGACGCAGCGATACCATATATGTATAGTTTATTTGTTTATTTATCTATTTTTATTAATAATAAAAGACTGATAAGGGAAAAAGGGGGATTTTTACTTTTATTACTTTTAAAACTTTTATTTTGTTATTTTTACACAACTTTTTGTTAACTTTTTTTTTACTTTTTTACTTTGTCCCACTAGGAGACTTGAGGACAGGAGGCCCTGATCGCTATTCTAATACACTGCACTACATGGGTAGTGCAGTGTATTAGAGCTGTCAGCTAATCACTGACAGCAAGCATAGTGGGTCCTGACTTTGTCAGGACCCACTAGGCTTCCGTAGATAGCATAGATGGACGCCATTGTTATGCATCCGGTTGCCATAGCCACCATCGCCGGCCATCGTGGGCCGTCGATGGTGGTTTAACCCCTAAAAAGCTGCGATCGCTATTGAACGCGGCTTTTAAGGGGTTAATCAGCGGGGACACAGCGATCGGTCCCTGCTGTAGGAGCTGCGGCAACTTCTGTACGAGACAGCAGCTGCACAGCTCCTGTATGTGTTGGGAAGATGGCCGAAATGGCCGTTACTCCCATGACGTACTATTAAGTCATGGAGCGCGAACGATACAAGGAGGGGTTAAAGACTATGTACACCATACCTCCCAACTTTTGAATTTGGAAAAAAGGGACATTTTAAGCCACGCCCATAACCACGCCCAATATCCTGCATAAACACATCAAATCACGGCCAGATCCTTCTGCAAATAAAACGCGCACATTCTCACTGTGGATCTCTAGACTTTCTGGATATTACAGATATTATGGATCCGGTTATATAGTCTTTATGTTACTTTTCCTATCTTGGGTATAACAGTTGCTCATCACGGCAGCAGCTGCAGGACAAACCAAAAGGCTGAGAACAATGAAAGTCAAGAGGGAGACCCTGTGGTGGATGACTTTTCAATTGACAGGTAGCAGAGTTACATAATGGGGATTTTTTTTTTCTCCAGTTGTGTAACTTTGCTATTGGTCAATGGAAAAATCATCCACCAGAGCCCCTCTGTAGATAGCTCCACACACAAGCCCTTTGTAGTTAGCTCCAGATACAACCCCCCTGTACATAGCGCCAGACACAGCCCCCCTGTAGATAGCTCCACACACAGCCCCCCTGTAGATAGCTCCAGACACAGCCCCCCTGTAGATAGCGCCACACACAGCCCCCCTGTAGATAGCTCCCCACACAGCCCCCCTGTAGATAGCTCCAGATACAGCCCCCTGTAGATAGCGCAACACACAGCCCCCCTGTAGATAGCGGCACACACAGTCCCCCTGTAGATAGCACCACACACAGCCCCCCTGTAGATAGCGCCAGACACAGCCCCCCTGTAGTTAGTGCCACACACAGCCCCCTGTAGATAGCTCCACACACAGCCCCCCTGTAGATAGCGCCACACACAGCCCCCCCTGTAGACAGCTCCAGACATAGCCCACCTGTAGATAGCGCCACACAAAGCCCCCCTTGTAGATAGCTCCAGATTCAGCCCCCTGTAGATAGCTCCACACACAGCACCCCTGTAGATAGCTCCAGATACAGCCCCCTGTAGATAGCGCCACACACAGCCCCCCCCCCTGTAGATAGCTCCAGATACAGCCCCTCTGTAGATAGCTCCAGACACAGCCCCCTGTAGATAGCACCAGATACAGCCCCCCTGTAGATAGCTCCAGACACAGCCCCCTGTAAATAGTTCCACACCCAGTCCCCTGTAGATAGCTCCACACACATTCCCCCTGTAGGTGTTACATTGCCGCCAGAGCGGAGAGGGATAGACGTAGCCAGCCCTGCTGCTGCCACTCTCCGCTCTGCTTTGACGTCACTCACCGTCAGAAGAAGGCAGGAGTCTTGCAGCGGCGTTCTCACTGGTGTCGATGCCGGCCCGGGAGTGGGCCACTCCAGTTACCTGACCGGTGAGGTCAGGTGACAGGTCAGGTGACTTGACTGGTCCACTCCCGGGCCGGCATCGATCCCAGTGAGAACACCGCCGCAAGACTCCTGCCTTCTTATGATCGCTGCTGCAATCAGCAGCAATCAGCTGTTTTAATGCAGTGCCCAGCGGGACATTTTGCAGACCGTCCAGGACGGCGGGACAGCGGTGAGAAACTGGGACTGTCCCACCGGTTCCGGGACGGTTGGGAGGTATGTGTACATCTTTAACCCCTTCAGGACCCAGCCTGTTTTGGAGTTCAGGGCACAGCCAATTTTTTCAAATCTGACATTTAATTTATGTGGTAATAACTCTGGAATGCTTTTACATATCCAAGCAATTCTGAGATTGTTTTCTCGTGACATATTGCACTTTATGTTAGTTAAAAAAATTGGTCGATAAATTCAGTATTTATTTCTGAAAAATGTGCAAACATTTGCATTTTTCGAAATTTAAATGTATCTGCTTGTAAAACAGATTGTAATACCACACAAAATAGTTACTAGTTAACGTTTCCCATATGTCTACTTTATGTTTGCATCGTTTTTTGAACGTCCTTTTATTTTTCTAGGACGTTACAAGGCTTAGAACTTTAGCAGCAATTCCTCATATTATAAAGAAAATTTCAAAAGGCTATTTTTCAGGGGCCAGTTCAGTTCTGAAGTGGCTTTGAGGGCCTTATATATTAGAAAGTCCCCATAAATCACTCCATTTTGAAAACTACACCCCTCAAAGTATTCGAATCAGCATACATAAAGTGTTTTCACCATTTAGGCGTTTCACAGGAATTAATGCAAAGTAGAGGTGAAGTGTACAAATTTTATTTTTTGGGCCGAAATTAATTTGAATTACATTTTTTTTGTACCACAGAAGGTTTTACCCGAGAAATGCAACTCAATATTCCAGATTGCAGTTTTTAGAAATATCCCACATGTGGCTCTAGTGTGATTATGGACTGAAGCAAAGGAGAACCTAGTGGATTTTTTTTTAGAATATATTTTAGGCACCTTGTCAGGTTTGAAGAGGTCTTGTGGTGCCAAAACAGTGGAAACACCCCAAAAGTTACCCCATTTTGGAAACTACACCTCTCAAGGACTTTATCTAGGGGTATAGCTAGCATTTTGACCACACAAGTTTTTGGCTAAATATATTGGAATTAGTCTGTAAAAATGAAAATCTAATTTTTTTCTGAAAAAACAGACATTTTTAATATTTACAAGGAATAAAGAAGAAAATGAACCCCAACATTTGTAAAGCAATGTCTCCCGATCACGTTAATACCCCATATGTGGTAATAAACTTCTGATTGGACCCATAGCAGGGCTCAGAAGGGAAGGAGTGCCATTTGGATTTTGGAGCACAGATTTTGCTGGAATGGTGCCATGTCGCGATTACAACGCCCTGGAGGGTCCAACACCATGGAAACACCCCAAAAGTTACCCCATTTTAGAAACTACACCCCTGAAGGAATTTTTCTAGGGCTAAAGTTAGCATTTTAACCCCAAAGTGTTTTTTGCAGAATTTAGTGGAATTAGGCCGTGAAAATGAAAATCTACTTTTCTTCTGAAAAAACTTAGAAATTTAAAATTTTTACAAGGAATAGAGGAAAAAAAGAACCACAACATTTGTAAAGCAATTTCTCCTGATTACGGCAATACACCATATGTGGTAATAAACTGTTGTTTGGAACCACGGCAGCGCTCATAAGGGAAAGAGCGCCATTTGGATTTAGGAGCACGGATTTTGCTGGAATGGTTTTCGGTGCCATGTTGTGTTTGCAACATCCTATATGCATACTTTTTGTAACTTTTCATTTTTTTCCTATAATAAAAGACTTATTATCGGAAAAAAAGGAGTTCTTGTTTTTTTAACATTACTTTTATTTTTACACTTTTATTAACTTTTTTTAATGTATTTTTTGTTCCACTAGGGAACTTGAGGATTTGCAGCTCTGATTGGGACCAAGACAGTGAAACCCCCCCAAGAGTGACCCCATTTTGGAAACAAGACCCCTCAAGGAATTTTTCTAGGGGTAAAGTTAGCATTTTGACACCATAGGTTTTTTACAGAATCTAGTGGAATTAGGCCACGAAAATTAATATCAACGTTTTTTCTCAAAAATGTTTACATTTTCTCATTGTCACAAGGGATAAAGGAGAAAAAGCACCACAACATTTGTAAAGCAATTTCTCCCGAGTATGGAAATACCCCACATGTGGTCATACATTTTTTTCATTAGTAATGAATTAACCCTTTCAGGACTGATTCATTTTTTGCTTCCTTATTTTAGTTTTTCACTCTCCGCATTCCAAGAACCATAACTTATTTATTTTTCTGTTGTGAGGGCTTATTTCGTGCGGGAGGAGTTGTAGTTTCTATTCACACCATGTAAAGTACCATAAAATGTACTGTGAAACTGAAAACAAATTCTTTACGGGCTGAAATTGGAAAAAAAAGTGACTCCCTTTTTTTGGGGGTTTCATTTTTACGTCTTTTGGCATGTGGTTAAAAGCAAAAACTTTACTTTATTCTGCGGCTCAATACAATTACGGCGATACCAAATTTATATAGCTTTTTTTATATTTTACTACTTTTACAAAGAAAAATGTATTTGTTAAAATTAAAAATTGTTTAGTTTCACCACATTCTGAGAGCTGTAACTTTTTTATTTTTCGGTGAATTCAGCGGTATAAGGGCTTATTTGTTGCGGGACGAGCTGTAGTTTCTATTGGTACCATTTTTTGGACCATAAAAAGTGATCAAAAAGTCGTATTACATTTTTTTTTTAGAGCGAAGGTGACAAAAAAACAGTAATTTTGGCGGGTTTAAATTATTTATTAAATGTCTATGGTGTTCACCGTGTGAGTTAAATAATGGTATATTGTAATAGTTCGGACTTTTACGGATGTAGCGATACCAATTTTGTTTATTTTTTTACATTACTGTAGAAGAAAAATGGGAAAAGTTTTTTTTTTTTACTTTTACATTTTTTTTCTCACTACTAATAACTGTAATTCTTTTACACATTTTATTAGTCCCCTTAGGGGACTTGAACCAGTGACCATTGGATCGCTTGTACAATATACTGCAATACTAATGTATTGCAGTATATTGTTAATTTTACAGTCTTCTGTAACAGCACGATCGCTGTTCCTGTCCGTTAGTCCCGGGAGTCAGCTGTAATACACAGCTGACACCCGCAGCGTATGGAGCGGGCTCAGCACGTGAGCTGGCTCAATATATCAACCCCAGCACCATGAAGTGCTATTAAGTCATAGTGCGCAAAGGGGTTAATGCACAGCGGATGGTGTGAATATTGCAATTTTCCACTGGTATACCATTTTAGTGCATAATATGTTGTGCCCAGTTTGTGCCACTGAAGACAAAGGTGTTCATAGCCTTTCATTTGTATTCACCATTAAATAAAAAAATTGTAAAAACCTAAATTTATTTTTGAAAGATGTGCAATTACTTATTTCATCAATTGTTCTACCTTTTTAGCAACTATCTCAAGAAAAAAAAAAAAAGAAAAGGAAGACAGTCATTACCTGTTGACGTTTTTCAAACTCCAGCTTTATGCGTGACTTAATGCAATTGCATGTATCTTGATATGTCTGTTGTAGAGCAAGCTCCATAAGATGCTTGTGGTAGGCTCCTGCCAAGTTACCACAGATAAAAATAATCACATTTGCAAGTATCTGAAACAGAGAAAATGTTATAATTTAAACTGGCTTGAAATATCAAACAATAAAGTATATGGCTCCAATAGCAAATCTATTTAACTGATTATTTTTTAAATTACATTATATACAAAATACAGATACAATAATTACATAAGAAATGTATCTATATATTTACCTTGCATTACTAACCACTTAACGACCGCAAGCTGTCTTTTGACGTCGGGCGGTACAGGTCCCCGGTATACAGTGACGTCTTTTGGTGTCGCTGTAGAAAAGGCATATTAACCCCTTAATGACCGGGCATGTTTGTACCTTAATGACCAAGCTAGATTTGTCAAATCTAGTATGTCTGACTTTATCAGAGAATAACTCTGTGAAAGTTTTGAATATCCAAGTAATTCTGACATTGTTTTTTCGTCACATGTTGTACTTTATTTTAGTGGTAAAAGTAGACTGATACGATTTGCGGAAATTAATTAAAAAATAGAAAAATGGAAGAAATTTTGTAAAAATTACAATTTTCCCCTATTTTAACTGCAATATGTCACATATGTACACACATACTGTACAATTTTTTTAATTAAATATATATTTCTATCTCTTTACTCTATTTTGGCAGCACTTTTGAAAAAATAAAATAAATTTTCAGCAATTTAGAGGACTTACAAATTGAATAATAATTTTATAAATTTTGAAGTACATTTTGTTTTCCTGCACCAAGCCAGGTTTTCAGAGGCTCATAGGTCTCAGAGTGATGGAAACCCCCACAAATGACCCAATTTAGAAAACTAGACCCCTTAAGGTATTTTTCTAGGGGTGTAGTGCGTACTTTGACACCACAGTTTTTTGCTAAATTTAATACATAGCAGGTAAAAAAAAAAAATGTCACTTTTTTTCATAAAAGTATCAGTTTGAAGACCAATTTCTTTGTAAAGCGACCATGAGAATGAAGAAACACACCCCAAAATCTATCACCCTGTTTCTCCTGTTTTCAAAAATACCCACATTGTGGCCCTAATGCACTGCCTGGACACACGGCAGGACCCAAAAGGAAGGGAGCACCCGGAGGCTTTCAGGACTCCTATTTTGCTTGAAAATGTTTTAGGCCACACTGTACATTTGGAGAGGCTTTGAGCTGCCAGAACGATAGAAACTCCCCATAAACGACCCCATTTCGAAAACTAGACCCCATAACGTAATTATTTAGGTGTATAGTAAGTATTTTGACCCCACAGTTCTTTGCTAAATTTAATGCATATCAGGTGAAAAAAATAATAATTTCACTTTTTTCATAAAAATATTTGTTTGAAGACCGATTTCTTTGTAAAGCGAACATGAAAATGAAGAAACACACCCCAAAATCTATCACCCTCTTTCTCCTGTTTTCAAAAATACCCACATTGTGGCCCTAAAGCGTTGTTTGGACACACGGCAGGGCCCCAAAGGAAGGGAGCACCCGGAGGCTTTCAGGACTCATATTTTGCTTGAAAATGTTTTAGGCCCCACTGTACATTTGGAGAAGCTTTGAGCTGCCAGAACGATAGAAACTCCCCATAAACGACCCCATTTCGAAAACTAGACCCCTTAAGGTATTTATCTAGGGGTATAGTTAGCATTTTGACCACACAGGTTTTTCGCTAAATATATTGGAATTAGTCTGTAAAAATTAAAATGTACTTTTTTTCTGAAACATAGAAGTTTTTATTATTTACAAGGAGTAACGAAGAAAATGCACCCCAACATTTGTAAAGCAATGTCTCCCGATTACGACAATACCCCATATGTGGTAATAAACTGCTGTTTGGACCCACAGCAGGGCTCAGAAGGGAAGGGGCGCCATTTGGATTTATGATTTTGCTGGAATGGTTTTCGGTGCCTTGTCGCATTTGCAATGCACTGAAGGGACCAAAACAGCGGAAACCCACCAAAAGTGACCCCATTTTGGAAAAACCTTCAAGGAATTTTTCTAGGGGTATAGTGAGCATTTACACCCCACGGGTCTTTTGCAGAGTTTATTGGAAATAGGGCGCGAAAATTAATATCAACATTTTTTCCACTAAAATGTTGCATTTTCTCATTTTCACAAGGGATAAAGGAGGAAAAAAACAACCATTTTTTATAAAGCAATTTCTCCCGAGTACGGAAATACCCCACATGTGGTCAAAAGTTTTTTCATTAGAAATGAATTAACCCTTTCAGGACTGATCCATTTTTTGCTTTCATATTTTAGATTTTCACTCCCCGCTTTCCAAGAGCCATAACTTCTTTATTTTTCCATCAATAGAGCGGTGTGAGGGCTTATTTCTTGCGGGAGGAGCTGCAGTTTTTATTAGTACCATTTTTTGGTACATAAAAAGTGATTCAAAAGTTGTATTAAATTTTTTTTTTAGAGCGAAGGTGACAAAAAAAAAAAAAACAGCGATTTTGGCGGTTTCAATTATTACATTTTTTTAAGGTGTGCACTGTGCAAATTAAATATTGGTATATTGTAATAATTCGGACTTTTACGGACGTAGCAATACCAATTTTGTTCATTTTTTTACATTACTTTAGAAGAAAAATGCGAAAAGGTGTTTTGTTTTTTTAACTTTAAAAAAAAAAATTCTCACTACTAATAACTATAATTCTTCTACACATTTTATTAATCAATCCCCTTAGGGGACTTGATCAAGCGATCATTGGATCACTGGTACAATATACTGCAATACTAATGTATTGCAGTATATTGTTATTCTTACAGGCTTCTGTAACAGAGCGATCGCTGTTCCTGTCCGTTAGTACCGAGGGGGCCAGCTGTAATACACAGCCGACACTCGCAGCTTATGGAGCGGACTCAGCACGTGAGCCGGCTCCATACATCAACCGCCGCACCATGACGGGCAATTAAGTCATAGTGCGCAAAGGGGTTAATGCTCAGCGGATGGTTCAAAGTGAAAATTGCAATTTTCCACTGATACGCCATTTTAGTGCATAATATGTTGTGCCCAGTTTGTGCCACAGAAGACAAATACCTCATAAAACGTTAAGCGGGTTCTCTCGGGTATGGCGACGCCATATGTGTGGGCGCAAACTGCTGCTTGGGCACGCTGCAGACCTCAGAAGGGAGGGAGCGCCATTTTGCTTTTGGAGCGCAGATTTTGCTTGGTAGGTTTCTGTTTTGGGTTTCGCTGGTATTTCAGTTTTTTAGGTTTTCTTTTTGCGGCGCTCACCGTACGCTATAAATGAAATTTTTACTTTATTCTGCGGGTTGGTACGATTACGGCGATACCAGATGTATATAGGTTTGGTCCTTTTTTTTAGCGTTTGCACAATAAAATGACTTATTTATAAAAATAAAAAAAATTCTGTGTCACCATATTCAGAGAGCCATAATTTTTTTATTTTTTAGTCAAAAAAGCTGTCTAAGGGCTTGTTTTTTGCGGGACGGATAGAAGTTTTTATTGGTACTATTTTCGGGTACATGCGACTTTTTGATCACTTTTTATTCTTTATTTAGGGAGCGATGGTGACAAAAAAAATTGTGATTCTCTCGTAGTTTTTTATTGATTTTTTTTGGGGTGTTCATCGTGCGGGAAAAACAACATTATAGTTTTATAGTTGGGGTCGTTACGAACGCGGTGATACCAAATATGTGTACTTTTTTAACGTGTTCATTTTTTTTCTATAATAAAAGTCTTATTATAGGGAAAAAAAGCATTTAGTGTTTATAGAACTTATAACTTTTATTTTTACACTTTTTTTAAAACATTTTTATTACTTTTTTTTACTTTTTTTACTTGTCCCACTAGGGGACACTTAGATTTGCAGCTTTGATCGCTGCTAGAGTACATTACACTACACACGTAGTGTAATGTACTCCAACTGTCATTGTGATGTGACTGTCACACTGACAGGAAGCAGAGGAGGAACGGCCGGACGCTGTTCCTCCGAGGCTTCCGTGCATGGCAACCCGGAGGTCATTATCTGACCTCCGATTGCCGTGACAAGCATCGGTAGCCCCCACGATCACTTCGTGGGGGCTGCCGATGTGCTTCAAACCACTTAAATGCGGCGACGGCAATCCGTCGCCGCACTTAAGGGGTTAACTGCCGAAAGCAGCGGCGATGGTCCGCTGTCCGGCGAGACTGATGTCTCAGCTGTCTAGGACAGCTGTCAGCGCGCGTCTGTCACTCTGTGTTTACACAGAGTGACAGTTTGAAATGCGGACGAAAATGAACGTCATGGTGCGGGAACTAGCAGCCGACCATGACGTTCACTTTCGTCCTTGGTCGTGAAAGGGTTAATGTTCCTCGGAGTGCTCATTCTCTAAGTAGGAGCTGTACATAATAGCTCCTGAACTTAAATAAAACCTTCTGGGTACAGCTGGCATCGGAAAAAATTCTGACCCCAGCTGTTTGACCCCTTGATCGTCGTGGTCCGCGACCGCAGCATGATCAAAGGGGATTCCCCTCTTCCATTGCGACACCAGTGGGAAACGTCTGCAGTAAGCCCTGGGGACCACAGGGCTGGCTGCTCAGTGTTGGGGCACACTATGTGACACAGTGTAATGTACAGGTCCTTCTCAATGAATTAGAATATCATCAAAAAGTTAATTTATTTCAGTAATTCAATTCAAAAAGTGAAACTCATATATTCTATAGATTCATTACACACAGAGTGATCTATTTCCAGCATTTTTTTCTTTTAATGTTGATGATTATGGCTAACAGTTAATGAAAACACAAAATTTAGTGTCTCAGAAAATTAGAATATTATATAAGCCCAATTTCAAAAATTATTTTGAATACCGAAATGTAGGCCTTCTGAAAAGTATGCACAGTATTTGCACTTAATACTTGGTCGGGGCTCCGACTCTGCATGAATTACTGCATCAATGCAGCGTGGCATGAATTAATGCATCAATGCGGCGTGGCATGGAGGCGATCAGCCTGTGGCACCGCTGAGGTGTTATGGAAGCCCAGGTTGCTTTGATAGCGTCCTTCAGCTTGTCTGCATTGTTGGGTCTGGTGTCTTTCATCTTCCTCTTCTTGACAATACCCCATATATTCTCTATGGGGTTTAGGTCAGGTGAGTTTGCTAGCCAATCAAGCGCAGTGATACTGTGGTTAGTAAACCAGGTATTGGTACTTTTGGCAGTGTGGGCAGGTGCCAAGTTCTGCTGCAAAATGAAATCAGCATCTCCATAAAGCTTGTCAGCAGAGGGAAGCATGAATTGCTCTAAAATTTCCTGCCAGACGGCTGTGTTGACTCTGGACTAGATATAACACAGTGGTCCAACACCAGCAGAGGCATGGCCTAATAGATTGCCTGTCAGTTTAAGGGTATGTGCACACACACTAATTACGTCCGTAATTGACGGACGTATTTCGGCCGCAAGTCCCGGACCGAACACAGTGCAAGGAGCCGGGCTCCTAGCATCATACTTACGTACGACGCTAGGAGTCCCTGCCTCGCTGCAGGACAACTGTCCCGTACTGTAAACATGATTATACTACGGGACAGTTGTCCTGCAGCAAGGCAGGGACTCCTAGCGTCGTACATAAGTATGATGCTAGGAGCCCGGCTCCTTGCACTGTGTTCGGTCCGGGACTTGTGGCCGAAATACGTCCGTCAATTACAGACGTAATTAGTGTGTGTGCACATACCCTAAGGGTGAGGGTATGTGCACACGATGAGAGGCTTTTACGTCTGAAAAGACAGACTGTTTTCAGGAGAAAACAGCTGCGTCGTTTCAGACGTAAATGCTGCTCCTCGTATTATGCGAGGCGTCTTTGACGCCTGTAATCTTGAGCTGCTCTTCATTGACTTCAATGAAGAACGGCTCAAATTACATTGCAAAGAAGTGCCCTGCACTTCTTTGCCGAGGCAGTCAATTTACGCGTCGTCGTTTGACAGCTGTCAAACGACGACGCGTAAATTACAGGTCGTCGGCACAGTACGTCGGCAAACCCATTCAAATGAATGGGCAGATGTTTGCCGACGTATTGTAGCCCTATTTTCAGACGTAAAACGAGGCATAATACGCCTCGTTTACGTCTGAAAATAGGTCGTGTGAACCCAGCCTATGTGCACACGACAACGCCAAATACGTCTGAAATTACGGAGCTGTTTTCAGGAGAAAACAGCTACTGAATTTCAGACGTTTTTACAAGTGCACGCGTTTTTCGCGGCGTCCATTACGGACGCAATTTGAGCTGTTTTTCAATTGAGTCAATGAAAAACGGCTCCAATTACGTCCCAAGAAGTGTGTTGCACTTCTTTGACGCGGGCGTAATTTTACACACCGTCTTTTTACAGCGACGCGTAAAATGACAGCTTGTCTGCACAGAACATCGTAAGACCCATTGCAAGCAATAGGCAGATGTTTGCCGACGTATTGGAGCCGTCTTTTCAGGCGTAATTCGAGGCGTAAAACGCCTCCATTACGTCTGAAAAGAGGTTGTGTGCACATACCCTAATAAGGGTATGTTCACACGACAGCGTCCGTAACGGCTGAAATTACGGGGATGTTTCCGCCTGAAAACATCCCCGTAATTTCAGCCGTAACGGCATGTGCAGGCGCTTGAACGCCGCGTCCATTACGGACGTAATTGGCACTGCTATTCATTGGAGTCAATTAATAACGGCTCCAATTATGGCCAAAGAAGTGACAGGTCACTTCTTTGACGCGGGCGTCTATTTACACGCCGTCATTTGACAGCGGAGCGTAAATATACGCCTCGTGTGAACAGACAAACGTCTGCCCATTGCTTTCAATGGGCAGATGTTTGTCAACGCTATTGAGGCGCTATTTTCGGACGTAATTCGGGGCAAAAACGACCCGAATTACGTCCGTAATTAGTGCGTGTGAACATATCCTAACACTGACAGGCTATAATGCTTTGGTATACTAAGTATACCAAAGCATTATATCTGCGATCAGAAGATCGCATGGTGAAGTCCCCTAGTGGGACTTAAAAAAATAATTAAAAACAGTCAAATAAAGTTTTTGAAAATATAAAAAAACATGAACAGTAAAAATAAAATAAAACCATTTTTTTCCATACAAAGTGTTTTTATTTAATAATAGTGTAAAAACAAACATAAAAAGTGCACATATATGGTATCGCTGCGATCGTAACAACACAAATAATAAAGTTAACACATTAATTCAACTGTATAGTGAACGCCGTACAAAAAACGCTAAAAACAACGGCATTCCCCCACCAAAAAAATATAATAAAAGTTAATTAATAAGTCCCATGCACCCCAAAATAGTAACGATGAAAACGACACCATGTCCCGCAAAAAACAAGCCCTCATATGGCGATATCAACAGAAAAATAATACAGTTACGGCTCTTGGAATGCGGTTATGCAAAAATTTATTATTTTTGTGTAAAAGGTTTCTTATTGTGCAAACGTAGCAAAACATGAAAAACCTACACATATGTGGTATCGTCGTAATCGTACCGACCCATAGAATAAAGGTAACATGGAATTTATGCCGCATAGGGAACGGCGTAAATTTAAAACGTGAAAAACAATGCAGGAATAGCTTTTTTTTTTCAATTCCCTTCCCCCCAAAAAGTTAAAAAAAGGTAATCAATATAATATATGCACCAAAAAC
Organism: Rhinoderma darwinii; assembly: GCF_050947455.1. Taxonomy (NCBI): domain Eukaryota; kingdom Metazoa; phylum Chordata; class Amphibia; order Anura; family Rhinodermatidae; genus Rhinoderma; species Rhinoderma darwinii. Next base: position 210,722,428 of record NC_134691.1, read on the forward strand.
TGGCGCCATTGAAAAACACAACGTGTCCCGCAAAAAACAAGCCCTCTTACTCCTATGTTGACGGAAAAATAAGAGTTATAACTCTTGGAATGTGAAGATGAGAAAATAAAAAATAATGCTTGGTCATTAAGGCTAAAATAGGCCTGGTCGTTAAGGGGTTAAGGCCTTTTCAAGCCTGGTCATTAAGTGGCTAAATTTCTTTCCACTTACCCATTACCAGCATAACGTTTATTGTATATAGACATTTTTATGGTGTTTTTACTTTGAACAGGAATGTGTTTGTACCTATTTCTGAGGTTTCTAGACAGTCTTAGGCAAAACCATGTAAAAACTTAGAGTGACCATCTAGGTAAAATTATCAAGTTTGCTGAGGAATGCAGTTTACTTAACTGCTGCCCTGAGTTTAGATCGTTGTGCTGCCGATTCTGAAGCCATCTTGGATGACAGACGAGAGGGCCCGAGAATCGGCAGCACAACATGCTAAATGGAGGGCACCAGGTAAGTAAACTTCCGCATTCGGCAGCAAAATTTAAATTTTTAGCTAAAACCGGAGGGTCGCTTTAACAAAGAGTCTGAGAGATGTTATGTACCCTATATTCAATGCAAGTCAGGCAGTGGCACTGTTGTTATCAATAAATTGAACGACACCGCAAATAGTGTGAGACTTTGTATAATTATAAGAAGTGCCACAGTTACAAAAGAAATGGAGGGAACTCTAAAAACAAAGCTGGTGGAAGAACCTCTAGTGCCAGGGTGTCTTTTGGACTTAGTTTTATAAACAATAGTAAAGGTCATAAATGTGGCAGATATGACTAGCTAAAATAGATTAGGGGCAGGTTTTAGATTACTGTTTTAAAATTCCCTTTCATCGCTTGATGGATTGGTCGTGTCAAGCAAACTCTAGCCTTGAGGATGGGATTAGCTATGTCAATAAGGTAAACAGATGCTGTGTGGGGGGCATTCACAATTTAGTGGCCTGTATACTCATGAGGTCCCATTGGTCAGGCAAGAGCAGCCAGGATAGGATACTTTTCTGGAGCTGAAGGGACTTGTGTCCACAATCCTAGGGTGAGTTGCCACAATTGCAGGGGTGCGCTTAGGGGGAGATTCCTAGTATCCGAGAAGTTCTGAGCAGTTCAGGAGAAAACAATAAGTTAAAGCAATATTCTGATAATAAAATATGATCCTATCCACAGGATAGGTGATAATTGATAGATGGGTTGGGTCCAATCAATAGGCGGGGGTCCGCACGTTCCCCCCAGCTACAAGACTGATGCCAGGAGGAGTGAAATGAAGCAGCGGTCAAACATGCACCCTGCCGCTCCATTCAAAGTCTATGGAATTGATGGAAACTGCCGAGCGTTGTGGTGTAAGACTTTAGACCAGGGGTCAGCAACCTTTGGTGCTCTAGCTGTTGTGGAACTACAATTCCCAGCATGACTTTAAAGGATTTATTATTTCAGCCAAAGGCTGTCAGGGCACGATGGGAACAGTAGTTTTACAACAGCTGGAGTGCCGAAAGATGATGACGCCTGCTCTAGACCCCTTAAATCACCCTATCTTAACCCGTTAGTGACCGGCCCATAGTCTTTTTACGTCGGTCACTATCGGGCCTTATTCCGATGCCATAGACTTTTTACGTTGCGGCATCGGTATAAGTAAACAGAGCAGGGAGCTGTCAAATCTCCCTGCTCTCAGCTGCCAGAGGCAGCTGAGGGCTGGGAGCGTCCCTGCTCTGCCGGGTGAGATCGATATTAGTATCGATCTCACCCACTTAACCCCTCAGATGCGGTGCTCAATAGCGAGCACCGCATCTGAGTGGTTTTGGAGAGAGGGAGGGAGCTCCCTCTCATCCCACTGACACCCGGCGATAAGATCGCCGAGTGTCTGTGTCTCTCATGGCAGCCGGGGGCCTAATAAAGGCCCCCAGGTCTGCCTGTAATGAATGCCTGCTAGATCATGCCGCAGGCATGACCTAGCAAATGCCTGTCCGTTTTAAACGGACAGGCAGTAATACACTGCAATACAAAAGTATTGCAGTGTATTATAATAGCGATCGGAGGATCGCATAGTGAAGTCCCCTAGTGGGACCAGTAAAAAAGTTTAAAAAAAAGTTTAATAACGTTATTTAAAAAAAATGAGAAAAAAAAATGAAAACCCCACTTTTTCCCCTTACAAACTGCTTTACTATTAAAAAACCAAAATAAAGTTAAAAAGTTACACATATTTGGTATCGCCGCGTCCGTAACGACCCCGACTATAAAGCTATTACATTAACCCGCACGGTGAAAGGCGTAAAAAACGTAATTAAAAACGACAGAAAAATTGCTGTTTTCTGTGAATCCTGACTTTAAAAAAATGTGATTAAAAAGTGATCAAAAAGTCGCATCTACTCCAAAATGGTACCAATAAAAACGACAAGTCTTCCCGCAAAAAAAAGCCCTCATACAACTGCATCGGCGAAAAAATAAAAACGTTACGGCTCTTCAAATATGGAGACACAAAAACAAATAATTTTGAAAAAAAAACTTTTTACTGTGTAAAAGTAGTAAAACATACAAAAACTATACAAATTTGGTATCGTTGCAATCGTAACAATCCGCTAAATAAACTTATTGTGTTATTTATACCACACGGTAAACGGCGTAGATTTAGGACGCAAAAAAGAGTGGCGAAATTTCAGATTTTTTTCTATCCCCCCCCCAAAAAAAAGTTCATAAAAGTTAATCAATAAATAATATGTACCTCAAAATGGTGCTATTAAAAAATACAACTTGTCCCGCGAAAAACAAGACCTTATACAGCTATGTCGACGCAAAAATAAAAAAGTTATAGCTCTTGGAATGCGACGATGGAAAAACGTAAAAAATAGCCTGGTCATTAAGGTCTAAAATAGGCTGGTCATTAAGGGGTTAAGTAGATAAAGATATAAACATTAGGGTTTTTGCTGTCTTCATTGTGGCCACCGACACACATTCGAAAACCTCCCCTTTTTTTCTTGATATTATCAGAAGAAAACAAGAATGCATATGAACCAAGAGAATTGTGTAACATAGTACAGATATGTCATGTACAAATAGGTAGTACAAAAACCTGTAATTGCAGTTTAACTATTAAGCAATCTTATTTTTGTTTTTGACAGATAGTTTGAATCCGAAAACCACCCTTTAAAACGCTTTCCTCTGAATTCGTTAAAGGGAAACTACAACCAAAACTAAAGTTTGCCATGAGTTCCATTGGCCCTAATTATCCAAGCAATTTTTTTATTTTTTTCGTCGTACCATTCCAAGAGCCAGACCTGTTTTATTTTTCCATCAACATAGCAGTGTGAGAGTTTGTTATTTTGCAGGACGGGCTGTATTTCTCAATGGCAGTATTTTGGGGTATAAATAATTGCATAACTTTTAAAAAAAAATACCGCAAATCCACCATTGTTTTTATGGCATTCACCGTGTCATATAAATAGCATGATAAATTTATGGTCTGAGTCGATGCGATTAACCCCTTCAGGACGCAGCCACTTTTGGACCAAGTGACACAGCCTCATTTTTTAAATCTGACGTGTGTTACTATATGTGGTAATAACTTGGGAATGCTTTTACCTATCCAAGCGATTCTGAGATGTTTTCTCGTGACATATTGTACTTTAACCCCTTCCCGACATTTGACGTACATGTACGTCATGGAAAGCATTGACTTCCCGCAAAATGCCGTACATGTACGTCAAACGTTTGGCACCGGCTCAGAAGCTGAGTCGGTGCCATCATCGTCGGATCTCAGCTGTATCTTACAGCTGACATCCGACTGTAACGGCGGGGACCGAAATTAGCTTCGATCCCCGCCATTAACCCCTTAAGTGCAGCGCTCAAACGCGATCGCTGCACTTAAGGTGTTTGCAGCTCATCGGAGCCCCAGCAATGAAATTGCCGGGGTTCCGGTGGCTGCAATGGCAACCGGAGGCCTAATACTGGCCTCCCGGTCTGCCTAGCACCGAAGCCGGTCAAGATCCGCCCGGCGGCGGAGCCTGATCGGCTTCCGTAGCTGCCGGCAAGATGGCGCCGGGTCAGGAGCTGATCCGGCGTCATCAGCGGTGGAGGTCAGCTGTACTGTACAGCTGACATCCACCTGTAACGGCAGGAACCGGAGCTAGCTCCGATCCCTGCCATTAACCCCTTCGATGCAGCAATCGAAAGCGATTGCTGCATCGTAGCGGTTACTAGCAGATCGCCAGCCCTGATAGGCAATCGGGACTGGCGACTGCTGTTATGGCAACAGGAGACACAATGGTCTCCTGCTCTGCCATTACGGAAGCCGATTTAGGCCCCGCCGGGAGGCGAAGCCTAAACGGCTTGCTGTCAGTGAATGACTGACAGATCTAATACATTGCACTACATAGGTAGTGCAATGTATTAGAAAAAAAAAAATCTGACCGTTGGACCTTCAAGTCCCCTAGTGGGACTTGAGAAAAAGTGTAAAAAGTGCAAAAACTAAAAGTTTGAAAACAATAAAAGTTTCAAGTAATCAAATAACACACAATCCCCCTTTTACTCTTATCAAGTCCTTTATTATTGAAAAATAATAATAAACCATATGTATTTGGTATCGCCACGACCGTAACGACCGGAGGTATCAAAATATTATATTATTTATTGCACGCGGTGAACAGCGTAAAAAAAACCCGTAAAAAACTTTACCAGAGTTTCTGTTTTTTGGTCACTTTGCCCTACAAATATTACAATAAAAAGTGATCAAAAAGTCGCACGTATCCAAAAATGGTACCTATAAAAACTATAGCTCGTCCCGCAAAAAACAAGCCCTCATACAGCTCCGTCGACAAAAAAATTAAAAAGTTATGGTTCTCACAACTTGGCGACAGAAAAAATACATTCTTTTTACAAAAGTAATTTTATTGTGCAAAAAGTTGTAAAACATAAAAAAGTGCTATAAATTAGGTATCGCCGGAATCGTACTGACCCGCAGATTAAAGTTAACATGTAGTTTATAATGCGTGGTGAACGCTGTATAAAAAAAACAAAAAAAGCTGTGGCAGAATTGCGTTTTTTTGTTTACCTAGCATCCCAAAAAATAGGATAAAAGGTGATCAAAAAGTTGCATGTACCCCAAAATGGTACCAATAATAACTACAGCTCGTCCCGCAACAAACCAGCCCTCATACCGCTACGTCTATGAAAAATAAAATCAGTTATGGCTTCAATAAGTCAGGAAATAAAATAATATGCAGTTGTGCCCGAGGGGAACATTTCTTCTGTTTCAAGAGGCGATTTATCAAGGACCTAAAATTAGGGAACCAGGAAGGGGAGGGCCCAAACATAACCGCTGGAAGCGACGGTGCCCGTATTATACCAGGACAACACTTCCCAGCAAAATTCCCCAAACTACAAAGGCGCGGAGTGTGGACCAAAAGGGGGATAAGAAATGACACAATTTATCAGTGCGACACCGGCCTGTGCGGAAAGGATTGCTTCACAGCGTAACACACATCTATGGATTTTTTTTATTTTTTTATACCACCTGACTATGCCCCTTATATACTCCGCCCCGCTTACATGTACCCCCACATTATAAAACACCAGCAATACTCAAACAAATATAGTACCAAGCAAAATCCGCTCTCCAAAAGCCAAATGGTGCTCCCTCGGCTCTGAACCCTACAGCGTCCCCAAACAGCAGTTTCCTTCAACATATATGGCATCGTCATACCCGGGAGAACCCTTTTAACAATTTTTGGGGTGTGTGTCTCCAGCGTCATAAGCTGGGCATGACATATTTGCCACTGAATGGCATATCTAGGGAAAAATATAAATTTTTAATTTGCACCATCCGCAGCGCATTCATTTATGGAAAAGACCTGTGGGGTGAAAATTCTCACTACACCCCTTAATTAATGCCTTGAGGGGTGCAGTTCCATAGTGGGGTCACTTATCAGGGGTTTCTTTTTATTATTTCACATCTGAGCCTCTGCAGTTGTGAACCAATACTTTGTAAATCGCCAAATTAGGCCTCCACTCCGCATGGTACTCTTCACTTCTGAGCCCTGTCATATGTCCAGACAAAAGATTAGGGCCACATGTAGGGTGTTTCTAAAACCGGGAAACACCGCATAATAATTAGAGAGCTGTCTTGTTATGGTGGCACAAGCCGGGCACCACATATTGGCATATCTATGGAAAAAAATCCCATTTTCACTCTGCAACATTGAGCGCACACTAATTTCTACAAAACACCTGCAGGGCTAAAATGCTTACTACACCCCTTGGTAAATGCATTGAGGGGTGTAGTTTCCAAAATGGGGTCACTTCTGGGGGGTTTCCACTGTTTTGGGCCCACAGGTGCCCAGAAACCAATCCAGCAACATCTGCACTCCAAATGGCGGTCCTTCCCATCTGAGCCCTGCGGTTTGCCCAAACAGCAGTTTATGACCACATATGGGGTATTGCCGTACTCGGGAGAAATAGCTTTACAAATGTTGGGTTCTTTTTTTCCTTTATTTGTTGAGAAAATGAAAAAAATTTGCGCTAAAGCTACGTCTTATTGAAGAAAAAGGACTGTTTTTATTTTCACTGCCTAATTCTAATAAATTCTATGAAACATCTGTGGGGTCAAAATGCTCACTACACCTCTAGATGCATTCCTCAAGAGGTGTAGTTTCCTAAATGGAGTCCCTTTTTGGGCGTTTTCATTGTTTTGTCCCCTCAGGAGCTTTGCAAATGTGACCTGGCCTCCGCAAATCATTCCTGCTTAATGTGATCTCAAAAAGCCAAATAGCGCTCTGTCCCTTCTAAGCCCTGCCGTGTGTCCAAACAGCCGTTTATTACCACATGTGGGGTATTGTTTTACTCGGGAGAAATTGCTTTACAAATTTTGTGGTGCTTTTTCTCCTTCAGTCCTTCTGGAAATGAGAAAAAATTAGCTAAACCTACATTTTCTTTGAAAAAATGTAGATTATTATTTTCAGGGCCTACTTCCAATAATTTCTGCAAAAAAACTGTGGTGTCAAATCGTTCACTATACCCCTAGATAATTTCCTCAATGGGTGTAGTTTCCAAAATGGGGTCACTTGTGGGGGGTTTCCACTGTTTTATCCCCTCAGGGGCTTTGTAAATGTGACATGGCCTCCGCAAACCATTCCTGCTAAATTTGAGTTCCAAAAGCCAAATGGCGCTCTTTCCCTTCTCAGCCTCGCCGTGTGTCCAAACAGCCGTTTATTACCACATGTGGGGTATTGTTTTACTCGGGAGAAATTTCTTTACAAATTTTATGGTGCTTTTTCTCCTTTAGTCCATGTGGAAATGAAAAAAAATTAGCTAAACCTACATTTTATTTGAAAAAATGTAGATTTTCATTTTCACAGCCTACTTGCAAAAATTTCTGCAAAAAACCTGTGGGGTCAAAATGCTCACTATACCCCTAGATAATTTCCTCAAGGGGTATAGTTTCCAAAATGGGGTCACTTGTTTGGGGTTTCCACTGTTTTGTCACCTCAGGGGCTTTGTAAATGTGACATGGCCTCCGCAAACCATTCCTGCTAAATGTGAACTCCAAAAGCCAAATAGCGCTCTTTCCCTTCTCAGCCACGCCGTGTCTCCAAACAACCGTTTATTACCACATGTGAGGTATTGTTTTACTCGGGAGAAATAGCTTTACAAATTTTGCGGTGCTTTTACTCCTTTAGTCCTTGTGGAAATGAGAAAAAACATCGCTAAACCTACATTTTCTTTGAAGAAATGTTGATTTTAATTTTCACGGCCTACTTCCAATAATTTCTGTAAAAAACCTGTGCGGTCAAAATGCTCACTACACCCCTAGATAATTTCCTTGAGGTGTCTAGTTTCCCAGATGGGGTCACTTTTGGGGGATTTTGACTGTTTTGGCACCGCAAGAGCCCTTCAAACCTGACATGGTGCCTAAAATATATTCTAACAAAAATAAGGCCCCAAAATCCACTAGGGGCTCCTTTGCTTCTGAGGCCGGTGCTTCAGTCCAGTAGCACGCTACGGCCACATGTGGGATATTTCCTAAAACTGCAGAAACTGGGCAACAAATATTGAGTTGCATTTCTCTGGTAAAACCTTCTGTGTTATAAAAAAAATTGTATTAAAAATGTATTTCTGCAGAAAAATATGAAATTTGTAAATTTCACCTCTACTTTGCTTTAATTCCTGTGAAATGTGTAAAGGGTTAAGACATTTTCTAAATGCTGTTTTGAATACTTTGAGGGGTGAAGTTTTTAAAATGGGGTGACTTTTTTGGGGTTTCTAATATATAAGGCCCTCAAAACCACTTCACAACTGAACTGGCCCCTGTAAAAATAGCCTTTTGAAATTTTCTTGAAAATGTGAGAAATTGCTGCTAAAGTTCTAAGCCTTGTGAGGTCATAGAAAAATAAAACGATGTTCAAAAAACGATGCCAATCTAAAGTAGACATATGGGTGATGTTAATTAGCAACAATTTTGTGTGGTATAACTGCCTGTCTTACAAGCAGATACATTTAAATTGAGAAAAATGCTAATTTTTGCAATTTTTCGCTAATTTTTGGTGTTTTTCACAATTAAATACTGAACATATCGAGCAAATTTTGCCAGTAACTTAAAGTCCAATGTGTCACGAGAAAACAATCTCAGAATCGCTTGGATAGGTGAAAGCATTCCGGAGTTATTACCACATAAAGTGACACATGTCAGATTTGAAAAATGAGGCTCTGTCAGGAAGGTCAAAAGTGGCTAAAGAGGGAAGGGGTTAAGTTAGTGAAAAAATTTGGTCGATATATTCAGTATTTTTGTGTGAAAAACACCAAAATTTAGAGAAAATGTGCAAAAAATTAGCATTTTCTAAATTCAAATGTATCTGCTTGTAAGACAGATAGTTATACCACACAAAATAGTTACTAGCTAACATTTCCCATATGTCTACTTTAGATCGGCATCATTTTTTGAACATCCTTTTATTTTTCTAGGACGTTACAAGGCTTATAAGTTTAGCAGCAATTTCTCAAATTTTCAAGAAAATTTAAAAAGGCTTTTTTTACAGGGGCCAGCTAAGTACTGAAGTAGTTTTGAGGGCCTTATATATTAGAATCCCCGAATAAATCTTTCAAAAGTCTTTTTTTTAGGGACCAGTTCAGTTCTGAAGTGGCTTTGAGGGCCTTATATATTAGGAACCCCCACATATCACCCCATTTTAGAAACTGCACCCCTTAAAGTATTCAAAACAGCATTTAGAAAGTTTCTTAACCCTTTATGCATTTCACAGGAATTAAAGCAATGTGGAAGGGAAATTTGCAAATTTAATTTTTTTTTTGCAGAAATTCCATTTTAATCAATTTTTCCTGTAATACTGAAGGTTTTTACCAGAGAAACACAACTGAATATTTATTGCCCTGATTCTGAAGTTTTTAGAAATATCCCACATGTGGCCCTAGTGCGCTACTGGACTGAAACAAAAGCCCCAGAAGCAAACAAGCACCTAGAGGATTTTTGGGCCTTCCTTTTCTTAAATTATATTTCAGGCACCATGTCAGGTTAGAAGAGGTCTTGTGGTGCAAAAATAAAGAAAACACCCCAAGAAAGACCCAATTTTGGAAACTACACCGCTTGAGGAATTCATCTTGGGGTGTAGTGAGCATTTTGAACCCATAGGTGTTTCATAGATTTCATTAGAATTGGGCAGTGAAAATGAAAAATTACATTATTTTCCAATAAGATGTAGCTTTACCTCAAAATTTTTCATTTTCTCAACAAATAAATGAGGAAAAGCACCCCAACATTTGTAAAGCAACTTCTCCAGAGTACGGAAATACCAAACATGTGGTCATAAACTGCTGTTTGGGCAAGCAGCAGGACTCAGAAGGGAAGGCACGCCATTTAGCTTTTGGAGCGCTGATTTTGCTGGATTCATTTCTCTGAACCATGTCGCATTTGTAAAGCTCCTAAGGTACCAGTACAGTGGAAACCCTGCAAAATTGACTCCATTTAGGAAACTACACCCCTTGAGGAATTCATCTAGGGGTGTAGTGAGCATTTTTACCCCACAGGTGTTTCATAGATTTCATTAGAATTGGGCAGTGAAAATGAAAAATTACATTATTTTCCAATAAGATGTAGCTTTTCCTCAAAATTTTTATTTTTTTCAACAAATAAATGATGAAAAGCACCCCAACATTTGTAAAGCAACTTCTCCAGAGTACGGAAATACCCAACATGTGGTCATAAACGGCTGTTTGGGGAAGCGGCAGGACTCAGAAGGGAAGGCACGCCATTTAGCTTTTGAAGTACAGATTTTGCTGGTTTGATTTCTCGGCACCATGTCGCATTTGTAAAGCTCCTAAGGTACCAGTACAGTGGAAACCCCCCAAAAGTGATTCCATTTGGGAAACTACACCCCTAGAGGAATTCAACTAGGGGTGTAGTGAGCATTTTGACCCCCCAGGTGTTTTATAGATTTAATTAGAATTGGGCAGTAAACATGAAAAATTTCATTTTTTTCCACTAAGACGTAGCTTTAGGTAAAAATGTTTCATTTTCTCATCAAATAAAGGAGAAAAATCACCATAACATTTGTAAAACAACTTCTCCAGAGTACGGAAATACCCCATATGTGGTAATAAAGTACTGTATGTATACACATCAGTGCTCAGAAGGGAAGGAGCGCCATTTGGCTTTTGGAGAGCAGATTTTGCTGGATTGGTTTTTCTGCGCCATGTCGCTTTTGCAAAGCCCCTTGGGTACCAGTACAGTGGAAACTACCCAAAAGTGACTCCATTTGGCAAACTGCACCCATTGAGGAATTCATCTAGGGGTGTAGTGAGCATTTTGACCCCACAGGTGTCTCATAGATTTTATTACAAATGGGCAGTGAAAATGAAAAATTACATTATTTTCCAATAACACGTAGCATTAGTTCAAAATTTTTCATTTTCTCAACAAATAAAAGAGAAAAAGCACCCCAACATTTGTAAAGCAACTTCTCTGGAGTACGGAAATACCCAACATGTGGTCATAAACTGCTATTTGGACACACAGCAAGGCTCTAAAGGGAAGGAGCGCCATTTAGTATTTGGAGTGGAGATTTTACAAGATTCGTTTTTTGACACCATGTTGCATTGAGCTATAGTACCAGTACAGTGATACCCCCCGAAAAATTACACCCATTTTGGAAAGTAGATCCCTCAAAGAATTGATCTAGGGGTGTAGTGAGCATTTTGACCGCACAAGTGTTTTGCAAAAATGAGTAAACAATAGATGTTGCAGATTGAAAATTGCTGTTTTCCACAGATATGCCATTTGAGTACCCAATGTGTTGTGCCCAGCTTGTACCACCGTAGACACACATCCCATAAATTGTTAAGCGGGTTCTCCGGAATACAGTAATACCCCATATGTGGTCTTAAATTCTGGGTTCAATTCCCACTTCCCTGTAATGGCTTGATGACGACTGAGTCTGTCTGCCCATACATTGTTGACTCCTCTGATGTGGATTTCCACTAGATCCTGTACATGGACCTCTGCCCATCTCATGAACCGTGCTGTCTCTTTCTGTAAAAGGACGGATCTGGTGCCACCCTGTCTGTTCAGATAACTGACAGTCACAATATTGTCTGATTGAATCTTCACGGCCTTGCCTTCTAATAAGGACTGGAAATGCCTTAACGCGTTTGAGACTGCTAACAGCTCCTTTAGATTTGAAGATACGCTTTGTTGTTGGGGGTCCAATGCCCCTGCGTCCTCTGACCCATTATGTGGGCTCTGCATCCAGTCCCTGAAGCATCGGTTGTCAAAATCGTCCACCTTGGTGACTTTATTGACTTGCCGTTCACCGAGCTCAGCCACCATTCTAAAGCCTCTCTGGTGGTAGAAGAAATCACCATGCACTCCTCTAGAGACTCTGTGGATCTGTTCCATTGAGAGAGCAGATTCTGCTGGAGATCCCACATGTGCACTCCCGCCCATGGGATCACTTCTATTGCTGAAGCCATAAGTCCTAGAGTCCTCATCACCTTGAGAAATGAAACCACCTTGATCAGCGTCAATTCTTCAATATGGGTAGTTAAATTGTGACATCTCTCCTCAGAGAAGGCAACTGTCATACTTTTGGAATCGGGGATGAATCCTAGAAACCGGCACCTTTGTGCAGGAATTAAATTGGATTTTGTCCTGTTTACGAGCCAACCTAGGTTGATAAAAAAATTCTATCACCTCCTGATGGTGACTGTCCATCAGACTTGCTGACTTGGCTATCAAGAGCCAGTCGTCTAAATATGGAACTATCGTTATACCTTTTGTTCTTAGCTTCACCATCATGGAAGCTACCACCTTTGTAAAGATCCACAGGGCTGAAAATAGGCCGAACGGAAGTCATATAAACTGGAAGTGTCTCATGACACCCTTTTCCGGGAAGACCACCCTTAAAATTTTCCTGCAAGGTCTTCTTATGGGTATATTAAGATACGCTTCCATTAAATCCAGTGTCGCCTCTAATAAGGCTGTTGCAGATCTTATGGTTTCCATACGAAACCTTTGTTTCCTTACAAAGGTATTTATCTGTCTCAGGTCTAAAATTACTCGAAACTTCTCATCTGGTTTTGGAACCAGGAATAAGGGGAAATAAACTCCCTTGCCTCTTGAAGCTAGTGGAATTTCTTCCAGTACTCCTTAGTGGATACATTCTATGATAGATGTTCTGAGAGCTTCTCTTGCCTGGAGGTCTGAGGGGAAAGCTGTGACTTGAAACTTTGGCTGTGGATGAAATTTAAAATCTATTGTATAACCCTCTAAGATAACTCACACTATCCGGGGATCTAAGCCTTGTTCCCGCCAGACTGAAGCGAAAGCTAGAAGTCTTCCCCCCACCGGCATAAGGCTGGCGTCAGAAGTTATAGGAGGAGGAGAAGGATTGAAAAAATCTTCCTCTTCCCCGTAATTTACAAGAAGTTCCCCTTTGGGAAGTCGAGCCTCTTTCCTCAAAATGATTTTTTTTTTCTAAGGTTCCTAGAACCCATCGCTGACGAGGACCCTCTACGGGCAAATCTTCTTCTAGGTCTCTGAAAAAACAGGAGAGACTTCCCCTTCCTATCTGAGAGTTTTTCAATGAGTTCGTCTAACTCCTCTCCAAATAGCCTCCCAGGCTTACATTCAATCGCACATAATGCGTTTTTGGACTTCCAGTCCGCAACCCAAGGCTTGAGCCATATGGCCCTTCGGCCTGCCACAGATAAAGCCATATTCCTGGCTGCTAACCTTAACGACTGACTGGAGGCATCAATAAGCAAGTCTGTAGCTAAAGACATATACCTAAAAACCCTCAAGAGCTAATCCCTCTGGACTCCTTCCTGAATGTCACCCTGCAACTGAGCTAGCCAACTCTTAAGACTCTTATTTACCGCTGAACTAGGAAATGCTACCTTAGACTGTGCCACTGCAGAATCATATGACTTCCTGAAGGCTGAGTCGGCTTTACGATCAAGGGGCTCTCTAAGGTTTGCTCCGTCCTCCACCGGCACTAGGGTATGGGTGGACAATTTTGCCACAGCTACATCAACTTTAGTAGAGCTTTCCCACTCTCTACTCTGATCCTCCTCAATAGGGAACATTAAATTGAATATTTTATTTATTACTGGAGCTCTATCCGGGGTGCTTCACTCTCTCTTCATAAATTGTTTAGCTGAGTCATCTATAGCAAAAGCTTTAGGTTTTCTCTGTACTTCTTGCTCCTCTGAGGGTATCTCCGGCTCGACTGCCCAAATCAGCCTGTTTATCTTTTCTAGAGGGAACATAGCCTCCATCGAATCTTCCTCTCCCTCTGAGGCCGATGTATATACCTCATCCAGTACATGTAGGTCTCCATAGAATAACATACACGCATCCTCCCTGAAGGTCCTTATCTTAGGACTAAGCCTACGATTAGATGACGTCTGAGATTGAGCAGATGCTAGTTCCTTTATGGATTCGGTTACACATTCTCTAATGAAAGCTTTCATGTCTCTCGATATGGCGGTCTCACTGCCTTGCCTCAGTAGACAATCTCTGCATAATTTCTCTTGACAACCGTCAGGTAAGGGAGTATCACAGGTATTACAAACTCCTTCTCTTAGAAGACGCTTTTCCATTTCTTCACTCATATCTACTTGAGTCCTCAGAACCCTGGCTGGACATCTGATAACAAAACTCATAAATGTAATAATGATCCCAAGTGTAACTGAAGAGAGAAAACTTCTCCTTTGCAACTTACTTTGAAAGGGCCAGCAGACAACTCAGCAGCCTATGAGGAAATTCTTCACAGGCAACTAACTGATCAGACTGGGGCTTTAAATACTTCAGGAAACAAAAGACCCCTCCCAGTGGGAACTTCTTCTAGAAGAAAAAACGTCCTACCCAAGAAACAGGGGAGGGACACCTAAAGACTGTCCTTTCTATAGGAGAAAAACCTCTAAAATTGAAGCTCTACTAATCCCTGCATATAAATTTATTGCAGAGCGCAGTCTCTAGCTCAGGAAGAAAAGATGGCGGCACCCATGAACGAGACTAGCTCCAGCTAGAGGAGGGCTGCTGATGTCACTCAGCTCCGTCCCCTGAAATCTTACTGGCTAATCATGTCACAGCAAGCAGGCCCTACAGCTTGTGCTGTGAACACTAAAAACAACGGCCGAAGTAAAGAAAATTAAGAAAATAAACCCCTGGACGCCACTACTGGCAAGACGTTTTGCAAAGCTTCCGCCTACAAGGAAAGGGACCTGGGAAAAGTGGAACAACCACCTTTAGGAAACAGAACCAGCATTTCACCTGTCATCACCAACGGTAGGAAAAAAAGACACAGGGGCGTGGGGCTTAGGTCCCTACATATAGTCTAGGTAATTGATTATTTTATTGTTTCTTGTCACCTATCCTACCAGCAGTGGGGTACTAACCCATTGGTTTCTGTGCTGCTGCGTAGGACGACCAGGAAAGTCAAATTGTAATTTATAGCCCACGGTGAACACTGTAAAAAAAACAAAAAAAAAACAGAATTGCTTGTTTTAGGTCACTTTAATTGCAAAAAACAAATGGAATAACAAGTGATCAAAAAATCACATGTACCCCAATATTGAACCAATGAAAACTACAGATTGTCCCTCAACAAATAAGCCTTCACACAGCTCCGGTGGAGAAAATATAGAAAAGTTCTGGCTCTTAGAATATGGCAACACAAAATGTGCAGAGTATGTTCCAAAAGCGTATAAGATCGGGCACCATTTATCAGTGCGACACTGGCCACACATCTGCAGATTATTATTTATTTACCGTGTTATTATACCCTCTTATTATGCCCTATGTACTCTGCCCAGCTTACATATGCCCCCACATTATAAACTGAAATACCAGCAAAACCCCAAACTGAACTACTACCAAGCAAAATCTGCGCTCCAAAAGCCAAATGGCGCTCCCTCCATTCTGAAACCTACAGTGTGCTTAAACAGCAGTTTACGTCCACATATATGACATTCCCATACCCGGGAGTACCCGCTTAACAGTTTATGAGGTATTTGTCTTCAGTGGCACTAGCTGGATATTGTCACTAAAATGTCATATCAGTGTAAAATTTAAATTTTCACGTTGCACCATCCGCTGCACATTAATTTCTAAAATGCCCTAAGGGGTGTAGTTTCCAAAATAGAGGTCAATACTTGGGGGTTTGTTTTACTATTTGATCTCAGAGCCCTGCAATTGTGGGCCATTGCTGTAAAAACCAAAACAAAATAGGCCTCAAATGCTCATGTTGCTCTTCACTTCTGAGCCCTGTCATTTGTCCAGACAAATAATAAATGCCTTGAGGGGTGTAGTTACCAAAATGGGGTCACTTCTTGGGGTCTTCCACTGTACTCTGGTACCTCAGGGGTTTTGCAAATGCGACATGGCAGCCAAAAACTAAATCAGCAAAATCTGCATGGCAAATATCGCTCTTGCCTTTTTGAGCCCTGCCGTGTGTCCAAACAGCAGTTTATGACCACATGTGTGGTATTGCCGTAATCAGGAGAAATTGTTTTTAAAATGTTGGGGTGCTTCTCTCCTTTATTCCTTGTAAAAATGTCTAGGTTTTTTCAGAAAAAAAGTAGATTTTAATTTTCACAGACTAATTCCAATAAATTCGGCCAAAACCTATGGGGTCAAAATGCACCTCGATAAATTTCTTCAGGCGTGTATTTTCCCAAATGGACTCAATTTTGGGGGGTTTCCACTGATTTGGTCCCACAGGGGTTTTGCCAATGCGACATGACTCCCAGAAACCAAACCAGTAAAATCTGCATGCCAAGTGAAGCTCTGGCGGCCGCCATTCGCCGCTATCTGGCTCCCCTAGTGGCCGCCAGCATCTATTACTTTCCTGCTGGCATCCTGCTACTCCTTCCCGGGGATGCCGGCATGTACTGCTTCTGTCTGTGCCTTGCTCCCGTAGTCTAATGTCGGGGTAGGGAAACAGACAAGTGAGCCCTAATCTACCCGCCACTCAGTCCCTGCCTACTTGCAACGACCCGCCCTAGGCGACGGGGTACAACTGGGCGACGGTCCCTACACTCAATAGGTGCACGACAGACAAACAGACAAGGGTACAAAGAAGCCAGGGAAATGGGGAAGTTGCCCACGGGAACACCGTGAGCAACAAGCGAGGTGAACGAGCCGAGTCAAACCAGGAGATGAGCGAGGTACAAAAACGCAGAGCAGAAGAGTGGTCAGAAAAGCCAAAGTCAATCACAAGCAGAGGATCAGTAGTTCAAGAAGCTGCAGCAGGGCCAGGAAACCAACAGAGAAGAATCACAAGCAAAGGAGGAACAGGAAAGGCAGGTATAAATAGACAGAGGGCGGGAGCTAGCTCCGTCTGGCCAGGCTGTGATAGGCTCTCCCACTCCTAAGCCTGCCATCCTGGGTGGTGACAGATGGAGTCAGTCTCACAGACATAGAAGCAGGTGCAGACTTATTATCTATGGGCGTCGACACAGAAGTTGTGTCTGGCAGATCCTTTACAGTACCCCCCTTTTATGAGGGGCCACCGGACCCTTTCTAGGTGGACCTGGTTTATTGGGGAAATGAAGGTGGAACCTCCTGAGCAATACCCCAGCGTGAACATCCCGGGCGGGTACCCAAGTCCTCTCCTCAGGCCCGTATCCCCTCCAATGGACCAGGTACTGGAGGGAGCCTTGGACCATCCTGCTGTCCACAATCTTGGCCACCTCGAATTCTACCCCCTCAGGGGTGAGAACAGGGACCGGAGGTTTCCTCGAAGGAGCCAAGGACGGAAAGCAGCGTTTAAGGAGGGAGGCATGAAACACGTCATGTACTCGAAAAGATGGGGGCAACTCCAGTCGGAAGGAGACAGGGTTAAGGACTTCAATGACCTTGTATGGCCCTATAAACCGGGGAGCAAACTTCTTGGACGGGACTTTAAGGCGCAAATTTTTTGACGATAGCCACACCAGATCCCCGACCACAAACAAGGGGTTAGCAGAACGTCTTCTATCTGCCTGAGTCTTTTGTATTCTCTGGGACTCCTCTAGGTTCTTCTGAACCTGGGCCCAGACTGTGCACAGTTCCCGATGAACGACATCTACCTCGGGATTGTTGGAACTACCAGGTGAAACGGAGGAGAACTGTGGATTAAACCCAAAATTACAGAAAAAGGGGGAGACCCCTGACGAGTTACTGACCCGGTTATTAAGGGAAAATTCGGTGAGGGGAATGAATGAGACCCAATCATATTCACAGTCAGAGATAAAACACCTTAAATATTGTTCTAGAGACTGATTAGTCCTCTCAGTTTGGCCATTAGTTTCAGGATGGAAGGCAGAGGAGAAGGACAGATCAATCTCCAACTTTTTACAGAAGGCTCTCCAAAACAATGAAACAAATTGTACCCCTCTGTCAGAAACAATATTGACAGGGACCGCATGGAGACGCAGGATGTGTTTGACAAACAAGGTAGCTAACGTCTTAGCATTGGGTAGTTTCTTGAGGGGCACAAAGTGGCACATCTTACTGAAGCGGTCTACTACAACCCACACCACCGACTTGCCTTGAGATGGAGGCAAATCGGTGATGAAATCCATGGAGATATGGGTCCAAGGTCTCTGGGGAACGGGCAAAGAACATAGTAAGCCCGCTGGTCGGGACCTGGGAGTCTTGGACCTAGCACAAACTTCACAAGCGGCGACGTAGGCCTTAAAGGGGTATTCCGGAACTAAAAAATTACATTTATTTAAATAAAACAATGAAAAAGATATAACTTTCCAATGTACTTACGTTTCATCAGATGGCTGTAGCGTCGTATATCCTCCTCCGTCGCCGTCCCCTTAGCAATGCAAAATCTGCACTTCCTGTGCAGACCCGTCCATTTGGTCTTCTGCCTTGCTTCCGGTTTCCGGCTTACACACTGTACGGTTACGTCAAAAATGACGTAACCGTACCACGTGCTTCTTTATTGAATTAGAGCATGCGTGGTGAACACACTCCACCGCGCATGCTCTGTGAAATTATGTGGCTGCGTCTTCAGCGGCCGTGTATATTACACTGCGCATGCGCAAGGTTGAAGGTGTGTAGCGGTGTGTATACGAAGTTGCAGGAATAACGGCCGTTTCGGCCGTCTTCCCGACAGGTGCAGGAGCTGTGACAGCTGCTGTCTCGTACAGCAGCTGCCGCAGCTCCTACAGCGGGGACCGATCGCTGTGTCCCCGCTGTCTAACCCCTTAAAAGCCGCGTTCTATAGAGATCGCGGGTTTTTAGGGGTTAAGTTACCATCGCCGGCCTGCTACACGATAGCGGCCGGCGATGGTTACTATGGCAACCGGACACCAAACAAAGGCGTCCGGCTATGCCATCGACGGAAGCCTAGTGGGTCCTGACAAAGTCAGGACCCACTATGCTTGCTGTCAGTGAATAGCTGACAGTTCTAATACACTGCACTACGGATGTAGTGCAGTGTATTAGAATAGCGATCAGGGCCTCCTGCCCTCAAGTCCCCTAGTGGGACAAAGTAATAAAGTAAAAAAAAAAGTTAAAAAAGATGTGTAAAAATAAGAAATTAAAAGTTAAAAAAATCCCCCTTTTTTTCCCTTATCAGTCCTTTTTTATTAATAAAAATATATAAATAAACGATACATAATTGGTATCGCCGCGTCCGTAACGGCCTGAACTACAAAATTATTTCGTTATTTATCCCGCGCGGTGAACGCCGTAAAAGAAAATAATAATAAACCGTACCACAATCACAATTGTTTGGTCACTTCACCTCCCAAAAAATGTATTAAAAATAGATCAAAAAGTTGCATTTACCGAAAAATGGTCCTGATGGAAACTACAGTTCGTTACGCAAAAAATAAGTCCTCGCACGGCTTTATTGATGGAAAAATTATAAAGTTCTGGCTCTTAGAATAAGGTAACAAAAAGTGAATGATTTTTTACAAAACGTATTTTATTGTGCAAACGCCATAAGACATAAAAAAACTATAAACATCTGGTGTCACCGTAAGGCCGAGTTTACACGAGCGTGTGCGTTTTGTGCAAGCAAAAAGCGCGGCGTTTTGCGTGCGCAAAAAGCACTTAACAGCTCCGTGTGTCAGCCCTTTATGATGCGCGGCTGCGTGCTTTTCGCGCAGCCGCCATCATTATGACACTCCGTTTGGATGTTTGTAAACAGAAAAGAACGTGGTGCTTTTCTGTTTTCATTCATCCTTTACAGTGCTGTTGCGTGAATCACGCGCGTCCCACGGAATTGCTTCCGTGCGACATGCGTGGTTTTCACACACCCATTGACTTCAATGGGTGCGTGATGCGCGAACAGCGCACAAATATAGGACGTCGTGCGTTTCACGCAGCGGACATACGCTGCGTGAAAATCACGTACCTGTCTGCACGGCCCCATAGAGTAACATAGGTCCCTGCGACGCGCGTTGCAAAAACGTATAATACGCTCGTGTAAATGAGCCCTAATCGTATCGCCCCATAGAATAAAGTGAATATGTCATTTATAGCGCACGGTGAACGCTGTAACAAAAATAGAATTAAAAAACAATAGAATTGCTGTTTATTAGTCACCGCGCCACTTAAAAATAGAATAAAAACTGATCAAAAAGCTGCATGCACCCCAAGAAAACTACAATGTATTCCTCAAGTGGTCTAGTTTCCAAAATGGGATCACCTTTTGGGGGTTTCCACTATTTTGGTACCACAAGACCTATTCAAACCGGACATGGTGCCTAATAAAAAGGCGGCCTCAAAATCCTCTGGGTGCTCCTTTGCTTCTGAGGCCGGTGCTTCAGTCCATTACCGCCCGAGGGCCACATGTGGGATATTTCTACTGCAGAATCTGGACAATAAGTATTGAGTTGCGTTTCTCTGGTAAAACATTTTGTGCATAAACTTTCTAAATGCTGTTGTGAATACTTTGAGGGGTCTAGTTTCTAAAATGTCGTGTTTCATAGGGGTGTCTAATATATAGGCCCCTCAAAGCCACTTCAGAACTGAACTGGAAGCCCAAAAAAAATAATTAGGCAATACTTCGCTTCTATACGAACTAGTTAGCGATTCACAGTGTGATGAAGTAAGGGGAAGCAGCGCTTATACGAGCGGTGCACCCCCTTCAAACAGCCGATGACTTTTCAGTTCACAGGTAGCAGAGTTACATGATGGGGAATTTGTTTTCCTGTTGTGTAACTCTGCTACCTGTCAATGGAAAAATCAGCTGCCAGAGTGAAAAATGTTTCCACACAGAGGAGTACCGCAAAGAAACACCTGGGAATCAGACATGATGGACTAACATTTTTCCCTGTGGTGGATGACTTTTCAGTTGACAGGTAGCAGAGTTACATGAAGGGGAATTATTTTTCATCGATGGCTAGTTAGGAGCGCTGCTTCCCTTTAGTTTTTTCTTGCTCACTGTGAATCTCCGACACAGGATGCAGCGGCGATCCACAGGTATTGCTCCTTTTATCCCAATTCACATGTTAGAATTCAATTTTTTTTATTTTATATATATATATAAAATACAGTATTTAAAACTAAGACTGTATAAACAGTTAATATACATTTAGAAAACTTATAATTATAAAGACCAAACTTTACGTATCATCATATAGGGTCAGTGTTGTTTAAAAACGCAGATATCCAGTGATTTCAGCTTGTGCTAGCAGTAATAGAATGAGAGCACCAAAATGAAGACTGGGATTGCAGAAGTTAGTAGAGCTGGGTGTAGTAGGCGGAGCAAGTGCACTGCTGCATGCACATTGCATGCTGGGACTAGAGCAGTGCATGCAGGGAGGAGAAACACAGGAAGAGAAGAGGAATGAACTTACTGAGCAAAACAAACCTCTCCAGGTAAACAATAGGGAGTAATGTTACTAAAACCATTTATTATCAAGAAAAAGCTAGACAGAGTGCACTAATATCTTAATAGAGGAACATTGCATTGATTTAAGAAATAAAAAAAAGTATTGGAAAACCCCTTTAACGTCTTTGAGCAACCCAGGCCACCGATAGTTTCTGGCAATGAGGTGCTTGGCACCCAGGATGCCTGGATGGCCAGATAGTGCAGAGTCATGATTTTCCCTAAGTACCCTTAGCCGGAATTGCAGGGGAACAAACAGCTTGTTCTCAGGAAGGTTCCCGGGAGCTGAACCTTGATCAGCCGCAATTTCAGAGACTAAATCAGAATCAATAGAGGAAATGATTATACCTGGAGGCAAAACACAAGCAGGATCTTCCTCCGAAGGAGGGCTGGCCATGAAGCTACGCGACAGTGCATCAGCCTTAATATTTTTAGACCCAGCCCTATAGGTGACCAAAAAGTTGAATCTGGTAAAAAATAACGCCCATCGAGCTTGTCTCGGGTTTAGACTCTGGCCAGATTCTAGGAAAATCAGATTCTTGTGGTCGGTAAGGACCGTTACCTGGTGCCTAGCCCCCTCCAGGAAGTGGCGCCACTCTTCAAATGCCCATTTAATGGCTAAGAGTTCGCGGTTGCCTATATCATAGTTACTCTCAGTGGGCGAAAACTTCCTGGAGAAGTAGGCACAGGGGTGGAGATGGGTGAGGGACCTGCTACCCTGGGACAAGACAGCCCCCACTCCCACCTCGGACGCGTCAACCTCCACGACAAATGGCTCCATTTGGTTGGGCTGAACCAGCACTGGGGCCGAGATAAAGCACTTCTTAAGGACCTCAAAAGCCTGGACAGCCTCAGGAGGCCAGTGGAGGAGATCAGCACCTTTGCGAGTGAGATCCGTAAGAGGCTTAGCGATGACCGAGAAGTTAGCAATAAATCTCCTGTAATAATTAGCGAACCCCAGGAAGCACTGTAACGCCTTCAGGGAGGCAGGTTGGACCCATTCCGCCACAGCCTGGACCTTGGCGGGGTCCATGCGGAATTCATGAGGAGTGAGGATTTGACCCAAAAACGGTATCTCCTGCACCCCAAACACACATTTTTCGGTCTTAGCAAACAGTTTGTTTTCCCGAAGGGCCTGGAGCACCTTCCTGACATGCTCAATGTGGGAGGACCAGTCCTTGGAAAACACAAGTATGTCATCAAGGTACACTACAAGAAATACCCCCAGGTAGTCTCTTAAAACCTCATTTATGAAATTCTGGAAGACCGCGGGAGCATTACACAACCCAAAGGGCATGACGAGGTATTCGAAATGACCTTCGGGCGTGTTAAACGCAGTCTTCCACTCATCCCCCTCTTCGATGCGGATAAGGTTATAAGCCCCCCCTAGATCAAACTTAGAGAATCATTGGGCCCCCTGAACCTGATTGAAGAGATCAGGAATCAAAGGAAGGGGATACTGGTTCCTTACAGTGACCTTATTCAAGTTTCGGTAGTCAATGCATGGCCTAAGACCACCATCCTTCTTCCCTACGAAGAAGAAGCCAGCACCTACCGGAGAAGTAGAGGTGCGAATGTAACCCTTGGCCAGGCATTCCTGGATATACTCTCTCATGGCTTCACGTTCGGGACAAGAGAGATTAAATATCATACCCTTAGGGAGCTTAGCTCCTGGTACCAAATCAATTGCGCAATCATATTCTCTATGAGGTGGTAACACTTCAGAGGCCTCTTTAGAGAAAACATCAGCAAAGTCCTGAACAAACTCAGGTAGAGTGTTCACCTCCTCAGGGAGAGAAATAGAATTAACAGGAAAACATGACGTCATGCATTCATTACCCCATTTGGTAAGATCCCCAGTATTCCAGTCAAAAGTGGGATTATGCAACTGCAACGAGGGAAGGCCTAAAAACAAATCGGACGATAATCCCTGCATCACCAGTACAGAACACTGCTCCAAATGCATGGAGCCCACAAGGAGTTAAAAAACAGGGGTATGCTGTGTAAAATAACCATTAGCAAGAGGAGTGGAGTCGATACCCACTACCGGGACAGGTTTAGGCAAATCAATCAATGGCATAGTTAGAGACATAGCAAATTCCACAGACATAATATTAGCAGAAGACCCTGAATCCACGAAGGCACTGCCGGTAGCAGACCTACCACCAAAAGAGACCTGAAAGGGAAGCAAGATTTTATTACGTTTCATATTTACGGGAAATACCTGTGCGCCCAAGTGACCTCCCCGATGATCACTTAGGCGCGGAATTTCTTCCGGCTGCTTATTCTTACGCCTAGGACAGTTGTTCACTTGATGCTTGTCATCCCCACAGTAGAAGCAGAGACCATTCTTCCTGCGGAACTCTCTACCGTGTTGGGGGGACACGAAGGCCCCGAGTTGCATAGGTACCTCCGAGTCTTCCGTGGAAGAACGAAGCAACGGAACCTCGGGAGGCATCATGGGGGAGTCAGAGGAGAAAACACAAACATGTTCAAGTCATCGTTCCCTGAGACGTCGGTCAAGTCGTACCGCTAAAGCCATAACCTGATCTAGGGAGTCAGAAGAGAGATAGCTAACTAGCAGGTCTTTCAGGGAGTTCGACAGACCCAATCTAAACTGGCACATTAAGGCAGGGTCATTCCACCGAGAAGCTACGCACCACTTCCTAAAGTCAGAACAATACTCCTCAACAGGTCTCTTACCCTGACGTAAGGTCACCAGCTGACTCTCGGCAAAGGCAGTCTTGTCAGTCTCGTCATAAATGAGCCCGAGAGCAGAAAAGAAAAGAAAAACGGAGGAAAGTTCAGGGGCGTCAGGAGCCAAAGAGAAGGCCCATTCTTGGGGCCCGTCCTGGAGCCGGGACATAATTATGACTCTCAGAACCAGAGGAGTGGGGCTTTAAGCGAAAATAGAGCCTACAACTCTCCCGAAAGGAGAAAAAAGTCTTCCGGTCCCCTGAGAACCGGTCAGGCAACTTGAGGTGGGGTTCAAGAGGTGAGGTGAGGGGCACTACCAGGGTAGCATCAGGCTGTTTGTCCCTCTGAGCCAGGGCCTGGACCTGTAGGGAGAGGCCCTGCATTTGCTGATCCAGGGTCTCAAGGGGGTCCATAGTAGTGTCAGGGACCAGGGTAGACTAGGTATATAGGCTTGTGATTATGTAATGTCGGGGTAGGGAAACAGACAAGTGAGCCCTAATCTACCCGCCACTCAGTCCCTGCCTACTTGCAACGACCCGCCCTAGGCGACGGGGTACAACTGGGCGACGGTCCCTACACTCAATAGGTGCACGACAGCCAAACAGACAAGGGTACAAAGAAGCCAGGGAAATGGGGAAGTTGCCCACGGGAACACCGTGAGCAACAAGCGAGGTGAACGAGCCGAGTCAAACCAGGAGATGTGCGAGGTACAAAAACGCAGAGCAGAAGAGTGGTCAGAAAAGCCAAGGTCAATCACAAGCAGAGGATCAGTAGTTCAAGAAGATGCAGCAGGGCCAGGAAACCAACAGAGAAGAATTACAAGCAAAGGAGGAACAGGAAAGGCAGGTATAAATAGACAGAGGGCGGGAGCTAGCTCCGTCTGGCCAGGCTGTGATAGGCTCTCCCACTCCTAAGCCTGCCATCCTGGGTGGTGGCAGATGGAGTCAGTCTCACAGACATAGAAGCAGGTGCAGACTGATTACCTATGGGCGTCGACACAGAAGTTGTGTCTGGCAGATCCTTTACACGTAGGGTGCTTGCACACGCTCTGGTGACCTATTAAAGGGCCAGCACGCGCACCACTGTATTCTTCCCTAACCTATTCCTATTCTCCCTGTTCTACTTAAGTCCATCCTGCCCTCCTTCCTGTGCCATGATTTCAGCAAAACTTGAGCTCTAAAAGCCAAATGGATCTCCTTGCCTTCTTAAGCCCTGCTGTGTGTCCAAATAGCAGCTTATCACCACATATGGGGTATTGCTGTAATCAAGAGAAATTGCTTTTAAAATGTTGTGGTGCTTTTTCTCCTTTATGCCTTGTAAAAATGTAACATTTCTACGTTTTATTGGAAAAAAATTTGATTTTCATTTTCACGGCTTCATTCCACTAAATTCAGCAAAAAAAAAATGTGGGGTCAAAATGCCCACTATACCCCTTGATAAAAAATGTCCACTATACCCCTTGATAAATTCCTTGAGGGGTGTAGTTTGTCAAATGGTGTCTTTTGGGGGGTGTTTCCACTGTTTTGACATCACAAGACCTCTTCAAACCTGACATAGTGCCTAAAGTATATTCTAATAAAAACTGATGTCAGTTGCTTCACCAGAGTTCCGGAGCAGAGCCTATACTAGTGCTCCGCTCTGGGACACCGGTTCTGGGGTTTCCCTTGACATCACATTCCAGGCCAGGAGTCCAATGGAGCTATCTACTGGGGGTGTCTGTGGCACTATCTACAAGGGGTGTGTGTGTGTGTGGCATTATCTGCAGAGGGCACTGTGGCAGCATCTACAGAGGGCACTGTGGCAGCATTTACAGGGGGCACTGTGGCATCATCTACAGAGGGTACTGTGGCCGCATCTAGAGAGGGCAGAATCTACAGAGGCCACTGTGGAATTATCCAGGGGCGTAGCTAAAGGCTCATGGGCCCCGATGCAAAAATTCTTATTGGGCCCCCCCCCCCGCAAACTTCTCATGGCGGACGGTCCGCAGCCTTCAGCTGCATCGCTGGGTCACCTAAGTGACCCAACAATCCAGCACTAGCAGCCAGGGCGTCACTAAGGACTTAAAATGTCAAGGGAAATAGCCCCAATACATATGTGTCCCCCCCCCAAAAAAATGTGTGTATAGGAGACAGCATAGCATATCTATAGCACTACGACCCTATCAACTATGGATAGGATTAGATACACAGGTCAGCAGACAGTATTACACATGATAGGATTAGATACACAGCTCAGCAGACAGTATCACACATGATAGGATTAGATACAGGGCCCAGAAGACAGTATCACACATGATAGGATTAGATACAGTGGCTGAGCAGACAGTATCACACATGATAGGATTAGATACATTGGCTCAGCAGACAGTATCACACATGATAGGATTAGATAGAGTGGCTCTGCAGACAGTATCACAGATGATAGGATTAGATACACAGCTCAGCAGACAGTATCACACATGATAGGATTAGATACAGGGCCCAGCAGACAGTATCACACATGATAGGATTAGATACAATGGCTGAGCAGACAGTATCACACATGATAGGATTAGATACAGTGGCTGAGCAGACAGTATCACACATGATAGGATTAGATACATTGGCTCAGCAGACAGTATCACACATGATAGGATTAGATACAGTGGCTGAGCAGACAGTATCACACATGATAGGATTAGATACAGTGGCTGAGCAGACAGTATCACACATGATAGGATTAGATACATTGGCTCAGCAGACAGTATCACACATGATAGGATTAGATACAGTGGCTGAGCAGACAGTATCACACATGATAGGATTAGATACAGTGGCTGAGCAGACAGTATCACACATGATAGGATTAGATACAGTGGCCCAGCAGACAGTATCACACATGATCGGATTAGAGTTATAGTTCCCCATGCAGGGGAAGGGCATAACAGACAGTAGTTTCTTTGCAAAGTACTGGGGACACACTTTTTTCTTATAAGCTGCTGCAGTGCTGCCTGGCTCTTACCTTTGAGTCTGACTATGTCTCAGCTCAGCTCTGTGAGCCATGATGTAGCCGGCACTCTGTCCCCCGAGGATGAATGTGGGCGGGTGGCTGGACATACCTCCTTATGCAGAGCAGGTACAAGATGTAATATGATAGGGCCGGGAGAGGGGGAGTGGAAGTGGTAAAGGTCAGTCGACGACTCATGAGGCACCTCCTGCTGCTAGGACCACGACAATTCCCCCCTATGCAGTGCACAGTCTACATGCTGGCCGCTGTAGTACAGTCTAGTGCAGCCCAGCCAATCAGTATGACCCATACTAATTGGCTGGACTGCAGCAGGCTGCGTAGTATAGCGTCCAGCAAGTTGGCTTTCTGCTGCTCAGGAAGGGGAAATGTGTCACACTACAGAGCAGGGCCCGCCGCTGGGGATAAAGAGGTGGGCGGGCAGCAGCAGCCCACTACATACACCGGCATCTGGCATTTGCCAGATAGGCTGCTCGGCCCTGCAGTCAGCGTTAGTGTGGCGAGGGGGGCCTACGGGCCCGGTCGCAACTGCGACCGCTGCGACCCCTATAGCTACGCCACTGGAATTATCTACAGAGGCCACTGTGGAATTATCTACAGAGGGCACTGTGGCATTATCTACAGAGGGCAATGTGGCAGCATCTATAGAGGGCACTGTGGCAGCATCTACAGAGGGCACTGTGGCATTATCTTCAGAGGGCACTGCGGCATTATCTACAGAGGGCACTGTGGCAATATCTACAGAGGGCACTGTGGCAGTATCTATAGAGGGCACTGTGGCAGTATCTATAGAGGGCACTGTGACAGTATCTATAGAGGGCACTGTAGCAGTATCTATAGAGGGCTCTGTGGCACGATCAGGAGCTGCCTAATCTTGACATTTGTCTGTCTGCCAAACACTGCCAACTGAGCCGCTGGACTGCATTTAGCGACACTTAAACTGGAAAACTGGATTGTTGAAATAAGCACGTGGAGAAATCTCGCAAATTTCCGTTAAGTTTAAACCTAGCGCTATTATTATAGTAATGTAGTATTCTTATAGTAATGTAATATTATTAGAGTAATGTAGTATTATAGTAAAGTAGTATTATTATAGCAATGTAGTAGTGTTATTATAGTAATGTAGTATTGTTATAGTAATGTGCTATTGTTATAGTAATGTAGTATTACAGTAATGTAGTATTTCAGTAATGTAGTATTACACTAATGTAGTATTGTTATGGTAATGTAGTATTGTTATAGTAATGTAGTGTTATAGTAATGTAGTAGTATTATAGTATTGTAGTATTATAATAATGTAGTATTGTTATAGTAATATAGTATTATAGCAATGTAGTATTATTATTATAGTAATGTCGTATTATAGTAATGTAGTATTGTTATAGTAATGTAGTACTATTATAATAATGTAGTATTGTTATAGTAATGTAGCATTATTACAGTAATGTAGTATTGTTATAGTAATGTAGTAATGTTATGGTAATGTAGTATTGTTATAGTAGTGTAGTATTATTATAGTAATGTAGTATTATAATAATGTAGTATTGTTATATTAATGTCGTATTATAGTGATGTAGTATTGTTATAGTAATGTAGTATTATAGTAATGTATTATTATTATTATTACTATAATAGTAATGTCGTATTATAATAATGTAACATTGTTATGGTAATGTAGCATTGTTATAGTAATGTATTGTTATAGTAATGTAGCATTATTATAGTAATGTAGTATTATAGTAATGTAGTATTGTTATAGTAATATAGTAATGTTATAGTAATGTAATAATGTCATGGTAATGTAGTATTATAGTAATGTAGTAGCATTATAGTAATGTAGTATTATAATAATGTAGTATTGTTATAGTAATGTAATATTATAGTAATGTAGTATTATTATAGTAATGTAGTATTATAGTAATGTTGTATTGTTATAGTAATGTAGTATTATAGTAATGTAGTATTATAGTAATGTATTATTATTATTATTACTATAATAGTAATGTCGTATTATAATAATGTAACATTGTTATGGTAATGTAGCATTGTTATAGTAATGTATTGTTATAGTAATGTAGCATTATTATAGTAATGTAGTATTATAGTAATGTAGTATTGTTATAGTAATATAGTAATGTTATAGTAATGTAATAATGTCATGGTAATGTAGTATTATAGTAATGTAGTAGCATTATAGTAATGTAGTATTATAATAATGTAGTATTGTTATACCGTGTTTCCCCGAAAGTAAGACAGTGTCTTACTTTCTTTTTATCCCCAAAAGCCCCACTATGTCTTACTTTCGGGGTATGTCTTATATTGGAAAAAAATTGTCGAATTATTATTTTTATTTTTTTCACAAACTTTATTTAACTGTTTTACATTTTTTTTTTTAGTCCCACCAGGGGACTTCACTATGCGATGTGCCGATCGCATATATAATGCTTTGGTATACTTAGTATACCGAAGCATTATTGCCTGTCAGTGTAAAACTGACAGGCAACCTATTAGGTCATGCCTCCGGCATCGCCTAACAGGCAGATGCTGAAGACAGACCTGGGGGTCTTTGTTAGACCCCCGGCTGTCATGGAAACCCGACGGCGACCCGCGATTTGTTTGCGGGGGCGCCGATCGGGTGACAGAGGGAGCTCCCCCCTCTGTCAAACACATTAAATGCCGCTGTCACTATTGACAGCGGCATTTAATGGGTTAAACTGCCGGAATCGGCGCGCGCTTCGATTCCGGCAGTTGCAGCAGGAGCCAGGCTGTGTATAACAGCCGTGCTCCTGCCGCTGATCGCGTGGGTACAGTCTCAGTACCCGCGCCATCACAGGACGGCGCGGTGACGTATGGAGAGGGGGGCGGCGCGGAAGTGGGCAGGAGGCGGCAATACCCCCGTGTTTCCCCGAAAGTAAGACATATGTCTTACTTTCGGGGTACGGCTTATATTAGCCGACCCCCCTGAAACCCCCGATACGTCTTACAATCGGGGGTGTCTTACTATCGGGGAAACACGGTAGTAATGTAATATTCTAGTAATGTTGTATTGTTATAGTAATGTAGTATTATAGTAATGTTGTATTGTTATAGTAATGTAGTATTATAGTAATGTAGTATTATTATTATTATTATAATAGTAATGTAGTATTGTTATAGTAATGTAGTAATGTTATAGTAATGTCGTATTATTATAGTAATGTATATTCCAAAATACTCAGTGTGTAAGGTACACGTTTGAATTAGATTATGGATACACTGCCTGTATAAACGTTTAAAAATAACATTTTATTAGAGAATTAATGTAAAAAATAGGGCACTAATTGCCAAGGATCTGAATACAGGCGTTGGCAACACAGATCATAGATGCTTTATGGAGTGTAGACGATAGCCAAAGACCGAAAACACTAAGTTGCAAGTGTCTAAGACAGATTAATGATGATTAGCCCATCGCTGCAACACTCCATAAACGTAATGAATAAATATTGGTTTGTCTAGTTGCCAGAAACAAGCAAGATTCCCAACGCGTTTCTGCGCCACTCTTCTGGCGTAAATTATAACTTGCTGCTGCTAAGCACATATTATGCTGAAGTGTTTTGGTTAGACGGCGTGCACTAGACACTGATAACTGGTCTAGCGCGCGCCGGAGAAACCATAGAGCCTTATACAGTTATAGCCCCACCTACCTTGATCGCGTCGGCTGGACCTGAACCAATCAGTGACTGAGACGTCAGTTACTGACGCCCACTGACAGGGCCGGCCCCATGGTAACGGCGCGACCAATAGAAATGATGCATACAGCATCAATGGTATTAAGGGGAGCTTCAGGTGGCCTTAATATAGGCATCGCTGGACAACACTGAAGGAGCCAAGGTGAGGTGGGTTATACTGATACTAGAGGACCGTATCAGTTCCCCAATGGAAACGGGATGGAGGGAGAGAACCCCCCCCCCCCCCCCCCCGCCGGTTAGAAATTGACAAAGGATAAACCATAACAGGTCTATCTAAATTCATGCCTAATGCATCTAGACCACTGAAAGTGAAAACACATCAGTGGAGTGAGGATATCACATACAAAACGATGTATCAGTATGCCTTAGATCAACTGGAGATATAAAGTGGCGATACCTAAGAGAAAAAAGGACCAGAGAGCTGTAAAAAGTTATAAAAAGGGAAGGTAGGATATTTGTTCGTTAAAGCCCAATGGTTTGATGGTTTGCATCATGAAAATCTATTGGGCCTACTTCTGCAAAATCCGCCTATCCCAATCGCCACCTCTGGCTGGTGATAGAACGAGTTCCATCCCCTGAAACTTAAGGACCATCGGGTCCCCTGAATGGCAATCCCACACATGCCTAGAAACAGAGGTATCACGTTTCCTGGTGATATCACCTACATGGTCCCTAATTCTCCGCCTAAACTCTCGTTTGGTTTTGACAACATATTGTATCTCACATGCACAGCTAATGAGATACACTACCCGTTCGGTGAGGCAGTTTATGAAAGATCTCATGCTGTAAACTTCTCCAGTTGTTTTGCTATTAAAAGTTTTACTGTTCCAAATGGAACTGCATGCTTTACATCCTCCACACCGATGCGTTCCCTTCAGATTGGATGACAACCAGGCATGAGTGCCCCCAGCCACAAGATGACTATGTACAAGTCTGTCTTTAATATTTCTGCCTCTTTTAAACGTGATCTGAGGCCTATCACCGACAAGATTTGCTACATCAGGATCTGCTTTAAGGATATCCCAGTAGGAGGTAAGTATCTTCCTAACCTCCTGGTTATAGTAATGTAGTAATTACTACAGGTAGTAATGTTATATTAATGTAGTATTCAGGGGCGTAGCTAAAGGCTCATGGGCCCAGGTGCAAAATTTCAGTTTGGGCCCCTCTACGCATCTTCTCTCTAACTTTCAGCTGCATTACTGGGTCTCATAAGTAACCCCTCAAAACAAAAATATATACATCAGAGACGAATAAAACAACTTTTATAACACGGCAGGCTTAAAGCGGCGCAGTTCTATGTATGATAGTATACCTAAATAATGAAGTCAACAAATAAAGGTCATATACCAGCTCTACACAGTGAAAAATTAATACACTACAGTTGTATCCCAATTTCCCTTTTCTACTCTATCCAGGCCAGACCGGCATGACTTCTTCCAGCCACAACTTGTCTCTTCACACAAACTACAAATTATGCTGCTAGCCCCAATAGCCCTCTTAGTGCCCCCTCCACCTTAATAGTGGCCCCATTTGTGCCCCAAACTGTACTAGTGCCCCCTTTTGTTCCCTACAAAGTAATAGTGTCCCACCACAAAATCATAATGCCTTTTTTGTGCCCCACAGTAATACCCTCCTTTGTGCCTTATACAGTCATAATACCAACTTTTTTGCCCCCACAAAGGGATTGCTGCCCCCTATGTCCTCCTACACAGGATAAATTCCACCTGGGCAGTTGATAATTTTATTAATTGCAACATATTTAAAATGGTTTTCCCAGAATCATAAATTATTACCTATTCACAGTATATTTGATCATTCTCTTATTGCTGGAGGCGATCGAGAGACCAGGGGTCCCAAACCCTCAGATCCTCCTCACTGCACCCCTGCAGTAAAGAGGAGCTTGAATGGAGCGGCTGTTGAGCATACGCCCGCCGCACCATTCACGGTCTATGACAATGACGTAAACAGCCGAGCGCTGTACTCGGCTGTTTCTGTCATTCCCATAGAATTTGAATGGAGCAAGTAGAGTGCATGCACGATCACTGCTCCATTCAATGTCCTGCTTACAGTGAGGAGGAATGGGGGGTTTGGAAGCACAGTTCTCATTATTGGTGGGGGTCCCAGCGAAAACAAAATGATCACTTATCCTAAGGATAGGTGGTAATTTATGATTCTGGCAAAAAAAACAACTTTATAAACCTTTAGGAGCAGCCTCTTTATTATCTATACTTTCCAATGGACACTGGCATAGCAGAGCTGTGTGCTTCACATTACAGCACAGCTCCAGACCTACATTAATGTGCAATCATGACCCACAGTAACCTCTAGCCCCCTTATCAGTGTCTTCCCGATAACTGGAGGCTGAGCTGTCCTGTAATGAATTATGACCCTCAGTAACCAGTTATCAGTGTCCTGTCTGCGCCGCTCTCACTGCTGAATCCTCCCGTTCTGTCCTCTATTTGCAGGATAGAAAGAACAGAGAGAGACAGCAAAGCACAAACACAGTATAGGGGAAAAACACTAAAGAAAGACAATGTAACTGATGCCTGTCCAGAACTCACATGGATGTGGGGGAAATGACCTGCGATGAGACATGAGCTTCTCCTTACACAGCGTGCGGCAGTGTGTGTATCTAGGCTCCTCCTCCCCTGTCTCCTCCAATCCAGTGCCTCAGAGCACAAGAAGGGAGGGGGAGTACACATGCTGATGCACCTGCGCTGTGTAAAAATCAATTTAATCTAAGAAGTAATGGCAAGGGGGGCCCGTGGGCCCCTCAGGCTTAGGGGCCAGGTCGCAACTGCGACCGCTGCGAGCCCTATAGCTACGCCACTGGTAGTATTCTAGTAATGTAATAATGTTGTAGTAATGTCGTATTATTATAGTAATGCAGTAGTGTTATTATAGTAATGTAGTATTGTTATAGTAGTTCAAATAACTAATTGCTTAACAATAATTTTGTAATGTATCAAATTTGAAAGTAATGCGGCCCGTCAACTTCACATTATTTCTATATGTGGCCCACTTACCCGGCTGAGTTTGAGACCCCTGCGCTACGTACTCCTTTGCTTCGGAGGTGTCTGTGTTTCAGTGAATTAACACACTAGGGCCACATGCGGGATATTTCTAAAAACTGCAGAATCCGGGCAATAAATATTGAGTTGCGTTTTTCTGGTAAAACCTTCTGTGTTATAAAAAAAAAAGATTAAAAATGAATTTCTGCAAAAAAAAATGAAATTTGTAAATTTCATCCCTACTTTGCTGTAATTCTTGTGAAACGCCTAAAGGGTTAATAAACTTTCTAAATGCTATTTTGAATACTTTGAGGGGTTCCATTTTTATAATGGGGTGATTTATGGGGGTTTGCATAATATGGGCCCCTCAAAAACACTTCACAACTGAACTCGTCCCTGTAAAAATAGCCTTTTGGAATTTTCTTGAAAATGTGAGAAATTTCTGCTAAAGTTCTAAGCCTTGTAACATCCTAGAAAAATAAAACAATGTACAAAAAATGATGCCAATCTAAAGTATACACGTTGGAAATGTTAATTTGCATTTATTTTGTGTGGTATTGCTATCTGTCTTACAGGCAGATACATTAAAATTTAGAAAAACACAAATTTTTGCCGTTTTTTGCTAAATTTTGGTGTTTTTCACAATAAAATACTCAATGTATCGACAACATTTTACCACTAACAAAGTATAATGTGTCATGAGAAAACAATCTCAGAATCGCTTGCATAGGTAAAAGCATTCCAAAGTTATTACCACATAAAGTGACACATGTCAGATTTGAAAAATGGGGCTGCGTCCTGAACGTGCAAACTAGTCCATGTCCTTAAGGGTTATAGGGTTAAAAGAAATTACAAAAAGAATTAAACTTGTAAATTACACCTCCACTTTGCTTTAAATCCTGTGAAACTCCTAAAGGGTTAAAAAACTTTCTAAATGCTGTTTTGAATACTTTGTAGGGGTGCATTTTTTTTAAATGGGGCGATTTATGGGGGTTTTCTAATATATAAGGCCCACAAAGCCACTTCCGAACTGAACTCAAATGCGGCTAAAGTTCTAAGCCTTGTAACATCCTGGAAAAATAAAAGAATGTTCAAAAAACAACGCCAACATAAAGTAGACATATGGGATATATTAACTAGTAACTATTTTGTGTGGTATAACTATATGTCTTACAAGCAGATACATTTAAATATACAAAAGTAAAAAATGTTTCAAATTTTCTCTCAATTTTGGGTTTTTTCACAAATAATCACTGAATGTATCGACCAAATTTTACCACTAACTTAAACTACAATGTGTCACAAGAAAACTATTTTAGAATCGCTAGAAAAAATAAAAGCATTCCAAAGTTATTACCACATAAAGTGACACATGTCAGATTTGAAAAAAATGGCCTGGTCCGTTAGGTGAAAACAGGATGTGTTCTTGCACATGGCCTCCATTAGCCAAAGCAGAGAGCGCTTTCTTCAGCAATAACACCCGAGTTTTCCGATGCTGAGCTGGCATCAATCTGGAAAGGTTATAAAGGATGAACCTCCTATTTTATTTCTTTATTTTATTTTAAGTTTAAAATTATAGTGACCCTTCCTGCTCTGGTGTACACCACAGTCATATAAATTGTAGGTATGGTGAAAGAGGAAAATAGAGCAAGATTGGTCAATGTCGCCTTCAATTCTTTTAATTGATACCGACTGGTATAGGAAAAGGAATTTATTGTGCAATGTCCCCTTTTCCTTTTATTGCACAACAATTTTTAATTATGTTTAATTTTTTATTTTGTAATTTTTATATTTGTATTACTTCATTTGTTGTAAATATTTTATTTGTATTTCAAATCCCATTGATTAGGAGGCCATTATATGGCTATTCCTCATCAATGGGAAAAAGGAGGGAGTACTCCAAAAACTTGTGTTGTAATTGTAAAGGATCTGCCAGACACCGCTTCTGTGTCGACGCCCGTGGGTAATCAGTCTGCACCTGCTCCTAAGTCTGAGAGAGTGACACGATCTTCTACCAGTCAGACTGGGAGGCTGAGGAGTGGGAGAGCCTATCACAGCCTGGCCAGACGGAGCTAGCTCCCGCCCTCAGTCTATTTATACCTGCATTTCCTGCTCCTCCTTTGCCTGTGATTCTTTTCTGTTTCCTGGCTCTGCTGCTCCTGCTATGATTATTGACCTTGCTTCATTTTTGACCCTGGCTTTACTGACTACGCTCCTGCTCAGCGATTTGTACCTCGTGCACTCCTGGTTTGACTCGGCTCGTTCACTACTCTTGTTGCTCACTGTGTTGCCGTGGGCAACTGCCCATTTCCCTTAGCTTCTGTGTACCCTTGTCTGTTTGTCTGTCGTGCACTTATTGAGCGTAGGGACCGTCGCCCAGTTGTACGCCGTCGCCTAGGACGGGCCGTTGCAAGTAGGCAGGGACTGAGTGGTGGGTAAATTAGGGTTCACCTGTCTGTCTCCCTACCCCGTCATTACATAATCACAGGCCCATATACCTTTTCTACCCTGGTCCCTGACACAACTATGGACCCCCTTGAGACCCTGGCTCAGCAAATGCAGGGCCTCTCCCTACAGGTCCAAGCCCTGGCTCAGAAGGGCAACCTGCATGATGCTACCCTGGTAGTGCCCCCCACCTCACCTCTTGAACCCCACCTCAAGTTGCCTGACCGGTTCTCAGGGGACCGGAAGACTTTTTTCTCCTTTCGGGAGAGTTGTAGGCTCTATTTCCGTTTAAAGCCCCATTCCTCAGGTTCTGAGAGCCAGCGAGTGGGTATAATTATGTCCCAGCTCCAGGACGGGCCCCAAGAGTGGGCCTTCTCCTTGGCTCCTGACGCCCCTGAACTTTCCTCTGTTGATCTTTTTTTTTCCGCTCTCGGACTCATATATGACGAGACTGACAAGACTGCCTTTGCCGAGAGTCAGCTGGTGACCTTACGTCAGGGTAAGAGACCCGTTGAGGAGTACTGTTCTGACTTTAGGAAGTGTGTAGCTTCTCGGTGGAATGACCCTGCCTTGAGGTGCCAGTTTAGATTGGGTTTGTCGAACGCCCTGAAAGACCTGTTAGTTAGCTATCCCTCTTCTGACTCCCTAGATCAGGTTATGGCTTTAGCGGCATGTCTTGAGCGACGTCTCAGGGAACGACGACTGGAAAGTTTTTGTGCCTTCCCCTCTGACCCCCCCATGATGGCTCCCGAGGTTCCGTTGCTTCATTCTTCCACGGAAAACTCGGATGAACCTATGCAACTCGGGGCCTCCGTCTCTCCCCAACAACGTAGAGAGTTCCGCAGGAAGAATGGTCTCTGCTTCTACTGTGGGGATGACAAGCAAGTGAACAACTGTCCTAGGCGTAAGAATAAGCAGCCGGAAGAACTTCCGCGCCTAAGTGACCATCGGGGAGGTCATTTGGGCCCACAGGTATTTCCCATATATATGAAACCTAATAAGATCTTGCTTCCCTTTCAGGTCTCTTTTGAGGGTAGGTCTGCCACCGGAAGTGCCTTTGTGGATTCAGGGTCTTCTGCTAATATTATGTCTGTGGAATTTGCTATGTCTCTAGCTATGCCATTGATTGACTTGCCTAAACCTGTCCCGGTAGTGGGTATCGATTCCACTCCTCTTGCTAATGGTTATTTTACACAGCATACCCCTGTTTTTGAACTCCTTGTTGGCTCCATGCATTTGGAGCAGTGCTCTGTACTGGTGATGCAGGGATTATCGTCCGATTTGGTTTTAGGCCTTCCCTGGTTGCAGATGCATAATCCCACGTTTAACTGGAACACTGGGGATCTTACCAAATGGGGTAATGAATGCATGACGTCATGTTTTTCTGTTAATTCTATCTCTCTCCCTGAGGAGGTGAACACTCTACCTGAGTTTATTCAGGACTTCGCTGATGTTTTTTCTAAAAAGGCCTCCGAAGTGTTACCTCCTCATAGAGAATTCGATTGCGCAATCGATTTGGTACCAGGAGTGTGGTCCCGAACGTGATGCCATGAGAGAGTATATCCAGGAATGCCTGGCCAAGGGTTACATTCGCCCCTCTACTTTTCCGGTAGGTGCTGGCTTCTTCTTCGTAGGGAAGAAGGATCGTGGTCTTAGGCCGTGCATTGACTACCGAAACTTGAATAAGATCACTGTAAGGAACCAGTATCCCCTTCCTTTGATTCCTAATCTCTTCAATCAGGTTCAGGGGGCACAATGGTTCTCTAAGTTTGATCTAGGGGGGGCTTATAACCTTATCCGCATCAAAGAGGGGGATGAGTGGAAGACTACATTTAACACGCCCGAAGGTCATTTCGAATACCTCGTCATGCCCTTTGGGTTGTGTAATGCTCCCGCGGTCTTCCAGAATTTCATAAATGAGATTTTAAGAGACTACCTGGGGGTATTTCTTGTAGTGTACCTTGATGATATACTTGTGTTTTCCAAGGACTGGCCCTCCCACATTGAGCATGTCAGGAAGGTGCTCCAGGCCCTTCGGGAAAACAAACTGTTTACTAAGACCGAAAAATGTGTGTTTGGGGTGCAGGAAATACCATTTTTTGGTCAAATCCTCACTCCTCATGAATTCCGCATGGACCCTGCCAAGGTTCAGGCTGTGGCTGAATGGGTCCAACCTGCCTCCCTGAAGGCGTTACAGTGCTTCCTGGGGTTTGCTAATTATTACAGGAGATTTATTGCTAACTTCTCGGTCATCGCCAAGCCTCTTACGGATTTTACTTGCAAAGGTGCTGACCTCCTCCACTGGCCTCCAGAGGCGGTCCAGGCTTTTGAGGTCCTTAAGAAGTGCTTTATCTCGGCCCCTGTGCTAATTCAGCCTAACCAAATGGAGCCTTTCATTGTGGAGGTTGACGCCTCCGAGGTGGGAGTGGGTGTTGTCTTGTCCCAGGGTACCAGGTCCCTCACCCATCTCCGTCCCTGTGCCTACTTCTCCAGGAAGTTCTCGCCCACTGAGAGTAACTATGATATTGGCAACCGCAAACTCTTAGCTATTAAATGGGCATTTGAAGAGTGGCGCCACTTCCTGGAGGGGGCTAGGCACCAGGTAACGGTCCACAAGAATCTGGTTTTCTTAGAATCTGCCCAGAGGCTAAACCCGAGACAAGCTCGATGGGCGTTATTTTTTGCAAGATTCAACTTTTTGGTCACCTATAGGGCTGGGTCTAAAAATATTAAGGCTGATGCACTGTCGCGTAGCTTCATGGCCAGCCCTCCTTCGCAGGAAGATCCTGCATGTGTTTTGCCTCCAGGTATAATCATTTCCTCTGTTGATTCTGACTTAGTCTCCGAAATTGCGGCTGATCAAGGTTCAGCTCCCGGGAACCTTCCTGAGAACAATCTGTTTGTTCCCCTGCAATTGTGGCTAAGGGTACTCAGGGAAAATCATGACTCTGTACTATCTGGCCATCCAGGCATCCTGGGTACCTAGCATCTCATTGCCAGAAACTATTGGTGGCCTGGGTTGCTTAAAGACGTTATGGCCTACGTCGCCGCTTGTGAAATGTGTGCTAGGTCGAAGACTCCCAGGTCCCGACTAGCGGGCTTACTATGTTCTTTGCCCATTCCCCAGAGACCTTGGACCCATATCTCCATGGATTTTATCACCGATTTGCCTCCATCTCAAGGCAAGTCGGTGGTGTGGGTTGTAGTAGACCGTTTCAGTAAGATGTGCCACTTTGTACCCCTCAAGAAACTACCCAATGCTAAGACGTTAGCTACCTTGTTTGTCAAACACATCCTGCGTCTCCATGGGGTTCCTGTCAATATTGTTTCTGACAGAGGGGTACAATTTGTTTCATTGTTTTGGAGAGCCTTCTGTAAAAAGTTGGAGATTGATCTGTCCTTCTCCTCGGCCTTCCATCCTGAAACTAATGGCCAGACTGAGAGGACTAATCAGTCTCTAGAACAATATTTAAGGTGTTTTATCTCTGACTGTCAATATGATTGGGTCTCCTTCATTCCCCTCGCCAAATTTTCCCTCAATAACCGGGTCAGTAACTCGTCAGGGGTCTCCCCCTTTTTCTGTAATTTTGAGTTTAATCCACGGTTCTCCTCCGTTTCACCTGGTAGTTCCAACAATCCCGAGGTAGATGTCGTTCATCAGGAACTGTGCACAGTCTGGGCCCAGGTTCAGAAGAACCTAGAGGCGTCCCAGAGCATACAAAAGATATAAAACGTTCTGCTAACCCCTTGTTTGTGGTCGGGGATCTAGTGTGGCTATCTTCTAAAAATTTGCGCCTTAAAGTCCCGTCCAAAAACTTTGCTCCCCGATATATAGGGCCGTACAAGGTCATTGAAGTCCTTAACCCTGTCTCCTTCCAACTGGAGTTACCCCCGTCTTTTCGAGTACACAACGTGTTTCATGCCTCCCTCCTTAAACGCTGCTCCCCGTCCTTGGCTCCCTCGAGGAAACCTCCGGTCCCTGTTCTCACCCTGAAGGGGTAGAATTCGAGGTGGCCAAGATTGTGGACAGCAGGATGGTCCAAGGCTCCCCCCAGTACCTGGTCCATTGGAGAGGATACGGGCCCGAGGAGAGGACTTGGGTACCCGCCCAGGATGTTCACGCTGGGGTATTGCTCAGGAGGTTCCATCTTCGCTTCCCCAATAAGCCAGGTCTACCTAGAAAGGGTTTAGTGGCCCCTCTTAAAAGGGGGGGTACTGTAAAGGATCTGCCAGAACCCGCTTCTGTGTCGACGCCCGTGGGTAATCAGTCTGCACCTGCTCCTAAGTCTGAGAGAGTGACACGATCTTCTACCAGTCAGGCTGGGAGGCTGAGGAGTGGGAGAGCCTATCACAGCCTGGCCAGACGGAGCTAGCTCCTGCCCTCTGTCTATTTATACCTGCATTTCCTGCTCCTCCTTTGCCTGTGATTCTTTTCTGTTTCCTGGCTCTGCTGCTCCTGCTATGATTATTGACCTTGCTTAATTTTTGACCCTGGCTTTACTGACTACGCTCCTGCTCTGCGATTTGTACCTCGTGCACTCCTGGTTTGACTCGGCTCGTTCACTAATCTTGTTGCTCACTGTGTTGCCGTGGGCAACTGCCCCATTTCCCTTAGCTTCTGTGTACCCTTGTCTGTTTGTCTGTCGTGCACTTATTGAGCATAGGGACCGTAACCCAGTTGTACGCCATCGCCTAGGACGGGCCGTTGCAAGTAGGCAGGGACTGAGTGGCGGGTAGATTAGGGTTCACCTGTCTGTCTCCCTACCCCGTCATTACAGTAATTATGACTTGGTCCATAAATTCACACAACGTAGAGTTAAAATCCTGCAGCCTGTGTCAGCCTGTGTATTAGGACTTGTACACCACTTTGACTGCACTGGGAGAAAATAAATCTCCCAGTCCATCGTCGTGTGTGTCCGGGCTTTATGTACTGTCCCGTGTATCGCTGCTCCAGGACCTGTCAGTCGAGCAGCGAGACAGGGATCGCAGCTTTCACTGCACTGGGGTAGACACACTCCCAGTCTGCAAACACACACTTCCGAACAAGGAGATCAAGATTACAGGCCGTATCATGCCTGCATACATTCAGAGTGTCAGCAGTGGGTGCCGTGACGTCATCAGCACTCGACGGCCGGGCGGCATGAATGATTGACATCGCCACTTCACTCACTCGATCCCGTTGTGATTAAGAGCCTGTCTTTGGGTACGGTAGGGTTAGTTTTTTTGTATTATTCTAATCTCTCCCTCATTATTCCTTTCGCTATAATCTGGTCGGTATTGTCCCGACGTACGTTTCACTGAGCAGAGTCAGCTTCTTCCGGGGGCGGGAGCATTTTGTTTCTGGTGCTTTTTATAGGCCAGAACTTGACTGGCATTTAGTTTAGCCAATCAAAATAAAGGTAACTTGTTATAATGAATCTCTAGTTGGGAGTACACAGCAGTGTGTGTATTTGTTACATTTGTAACAGGACATTTCCACCAGGTTATATCCCGTACTTTAATGTGTTTAGCAAAAACAACAACTATCAATTGGTTAGTTAAGTCTTGTCATTACATATAGTAACTTCAATATTACTTAATATATAATTTACTTCTTATTAAATATACAAAAAGAGGCTAAGATTATTTTATTACTGTAACATGTATTTTGACTCTCTTTTAATAAAGGCTTTCTCATATTGTGCCAATTGCTATTAATATTTTTATTCTTTCGTTCTTATTTATTATTTTTTATTATTTGTTTTTTATTTACTTTTATTTTTTATTTATTTTCAATTTAATCAATCTTTATTTCGATTTCTTTAATAGTTTTTGAAGAGAAAGTCATACATATATAGTGTAGTAGGAAGAGTCAGAAGTGTCAGGATTCTGAATACACATGACGTCCAGGCTGGATGGTCATGTGTATTCATTATCAGGACACTTGATTAACGTTAATCAAGTGTCTTGATAATGAATACACATGAAATCCAGCCTGGACGTCATGTGTATTCAGAATCCTGACACTTCTGACTCTTTTCTTTGAGATTTCCAGCAAGGGAAACGAAATCTCGTTTACCTCCGTAATCTCGCGAGATTACGAGTGGCTTGCGGGAATCTCACAGAAAAGATTCAGAAGTGTCAGGATTCTGAATACACATGACGTCCAGGCTGGATTTCATGTGTATTGATTATCAGGACACTCGATTAACGTTAATCTCTGTGTATGCGGCTGCACATCGCTGCTGTGTAAATCAATGGAGATGAGTGTATGACGCTGACTGGTCATTGATTGGTCAGCGTCATACACGTAAACACGCCCAGTTGAAAACACAATACACGCCCAGTTGGACATAACGAAAAAAAAAATGCCCAATTGTCCATTTCAAAGCTCATTTGCATATATATAAAATAGCTCATAACTTGGCCAAAAATGAACGTTTTAAAAAAAACAAAAACGTTACTGTTATCTATATTGCAGCGCCGATCACATGCAATAGGAGATAGGGATTTGAGAATCTGGTGACAGAGCCTCTTTAAGGTGTTTCTATTTTATTAAATATTCCACGTTTTGTGAGAAAATAACTAGATTTATATCAATTGGCATCGCTGGCATAGTCTACTCTATACAGGCAGAATGGTTCTATCTTTTGTGGGGTGACCACTAGGATTTCTCATTATAGCATGGGGTATATCTATTGAGTATTCCATGTGTTTAACCCCTTAAGGACTGAGCCTGTTTTGGCTTTAAGGACACAGCCTATTTTTTCAAATCTGACATGTGTCACTTTATGTGGTAATAACTCCGGAATGCTTTTACCTATCCAAGCGATTTTGAGACTGATTTCTCTTGACACATTGGACTTTATGTTACTGGCAAAATTTGCTCGATACATTAAGTATTTAATTGTGAAAAACACCAAAATTTAGCGAAAAATTGCAAAAATTAGCATTTTTCTAAATTTATATGTATCTGCTTGTAAGACAGATAGTAATACCACACAAAATTGTTGCTAATTAACATCACCCATATGTCTACTTTAGATTGGCATTGTTTTTTGAACATCCTTTTATTTTTCTATGACATCACAAGGCTTAGAACTTTAGCAGCAATTTCTCACATTTTCAAGAAAATTTCAAAAGGCAATTTTTACAGGGGCCAGTTCAGTTGTGAGGTGGATTTTAGGGCCTTATATATTAGAAACCCCCAATAAGTCACCGCATTTTAAAAACTTCACCCCTCAAAGTATTCAAAACAGCATTTAGAAAGTTTCTTAACCCTTTAGATGTTTCACAGGAATTAAGGCAAAGTAGATGTGAAATGTTCAAATTTCTTTTTTTTTTTGCAGAAATTCATTTTTCATCTATTTTTTTTGTAACACAGAAAGTTTTACCAGAGAAACGCCACTCAATATCTATTGCCCAGATTCTGCAGTTTTTAGAAATACCACACATGTGGCCCTAGTGTACTTATTGACTGAAACACAGGCCTCAGAAGCAAAGGAGCACCTAGAGGATTTTTGGGCCTCCTTTTTATTAGAAAATATTTTAGGCTCCATGTCGGGTCTAAAAGCTCTTGCGGCG
Organism: Rhinoderma darwinii; assembly: GCF_050947455.1. Classification (NCBI taxonomy): domain Eukaryota; kingdom Metazoa; phylum Chordata; class Amphibia; order Anura; family Rhinodermatidae; genus Rhinoderma; species Rhinoderma darwinii. Next base: position 210,766,236 of record NC_134691.1, read on the forward strand.
CCAAAACAGTGGAAATACCCCAAAAGTGACCCATTTTGGAAACTACACCCCTTGAGGAAATTATCTAGGGGTATAGTGAGCATTTTGACCCCGGAGGTTTTTTGCAGAAATTATTGGAAGTAGGCCGTGAAAATGAAAATCTACATTCTTTCAAAGAAAATGTAGGTTTAGCTAATTTTTTCTAATTTCCACAAGGACTAAAAGGAGAAAATGCACCACTACTTTTGTAAAGCAATTTCTCCCGAGTAAAACAATACCCTGCATGTGGTCATAAACGGCTGTTTGGACACACGGCGGAGCTTAGAAGGGAAAGAGCGCCATTTGGCTTTTGGAGCTCAAATTTAGCAGGAATGGTTTGCGGAGACCACGTCGCATTTGCAAAGCCCCTAATGGACCAAAACAGTGAAAACACCAAAAAAGTGACTCCATTTAGGAAACTACACCCCTTGAAGAATCCATCTAGGGGAGTATTGAGCATTTTGAACCCACAGGGGTTTCATAGATTTTATTAGAATTGGGCAGTGAAGATAAAAAAAATCCTTTTTTTCCAATAAGACGTAGCTTTAGCTCAACATTTTTCATTTTCTCAACAAATAAAGGAATAAAAGAACCCCAACATTTGTAAAGCAACTTCTCTGGAGTACAGCAATACCCCATTTGTGGTCATAAACTGCTGTTTGGGCATACGGCAAGGATCAGAAGAGAAGGAGTGCCATTTGGCTTTTGGAGCACAGATTTTGCTGGATTGGTTTCTTGACACCATGTCACTTTTGCAAAGCTCCTAAGGTACCAGTACAGTGGAAACTCCCCAAAAGTGACTCGATTCACGAAACTACACCCCTTCAGAAATTAATCTAGGGGTGTAGTGAGCATTTTGACCCCACAGGTGTTTCATAGATTTTATTAGAATTGGGTAGTGAAAATAAAAAAAATCCTTTTTCTTCAATAAGACGTAGTTTTAACTGAAAATGTTTCATATTCTCAACAAATAAATGAAAAAAAGCACCCCAACACTTGTAAAGCAACTTCTCCTGTGTACGGCAATACCACATATGTGGTCATAAACTGCTGTTTGGGCACAGAGTAGGGCTCAGAAGGGAAGGAGCGCCATTTGGCTTTTGGAGTACAGATTTTGCTGGATTGGTTTCTGGTCGCTATGTCGCATTTGCAAAGTCCCTGTGGGACCAAAACAGTTGAAACCCCCTAGAAGTGACCCCATTTTGGAAACTACACCCCTCAAGGTATTCATCTAGGGGTGTAGTGAGCATATTAACCCCACAGGTGATTGGCAGAAATTGGTGTGCACTCGGTGTTGTAGAGTGAAAATGTTTTTTCAATAGATATGTCAATATGTGGCGCCCAGCTTGTTCCACTGGAGACACACACCCCAAAAATTGTTAAAAGGGTTCTCCCGGGTATGGCGATGCCATATATGTGGAAGTAAACTGCTGTTTGGGCACACTGTAGGGTTCAGAAGGGAGGTAGCGCCATTTGGCTTTTGGAGCGTGGATTTTGCTTGTAGTAGTTTTGTTTTAAGTCTTACTGGTGTTTCCGTTTATAATGTGGGGGTACATGTAAGGCGGGTGGAGTATATAAGGGGCATAGTCAGGTGGTATAGTGGGGTAAAAAAAAAATAAAAAATAATCCATAGATGTGTGTTATGTTGTGACACAATCCTTTCTGCACAGGCCAGCGTCGCACTAATATATGGTCTCTACGTATTCCCCTTTTGGTCCACACTCGGCATCTTTGAAGTTTGGGGAATTTTGCTGGGAAAGTGTTGTCCTGGTATAATACGGGCGCCCTCACTTCCAGCAGATATGTTTGGGCCCTCCCCTTCCTGGTTCCCTAATTTTAGGGGCCTTGATAATTCGCCACTTGAAACAGAAGAAACGTTCCCCTCGGGCTGGCACAACTGCATATTTTTATTTCCTGGCTTATTGGTGCCTTGAATAATTTTATTTTTTCATAGACGTAGTGGTATGAGGGTTGGTTTGTTGTGGGACGAGCTGTAGTTTTTATTGGTACCATTTTAGGGTACATGTGACTTTTTGATCACTTGTTATCCTTTTTTTTTTGGGGAGGCAAGGTGACCAAAAAACAGCAATTCTGGCATATTTTTTTAGTTTTTTTTATACAGCGTTCACCACGCATTATAAATTACATGCTAGCTTTATTCTGCGGGTCAGTCCGATTCCTGTGATACCTAATTTATAGCACTTTTTATGTTTTACAACTTTTTGCACAATAAAATAACTTTCGTAAAGAGAATGGATTTTTCCTGTCGCCAAGTTGTGAGAGCCATAACGGTTTTAAATTTTTCGTCGACAGAGCTTTACGAGGGCTTGTTTTTAGCGAGACGAGTTATAGTTTTTATAGGTACCATTTTTAGGTACATGCGACTTTTTGATCACTTTTTATTTCAATTTTTGGAAGACAAAGTGACCAAAAAATAGCAATTATGTCAGTATTTATTTTTTTTTTTTTTACGGCGTTCACTGTGCGGACTAAATAACATAATATTTTTATAGTTAAGGTCGTTACGGTCGCAGCGATACCAAATATGTATGGCTTTATTATTTTTTTCAATAATAAATGACTTGATAAGGGAAAAAGGACGATTGTGTTTTGTGTTATTATTTGAAACTTTTATTGTATTTTTTACAACTTTTATTTTTACTTTTTTTACACTTTATTTTACACTTTTCTTTAGTCCCACTGGGGGACTTGAAGGTCCAACTGTTTGTTTGATGTTCTAATACATTGCACTACCTATGTAGTGCAATGTATTAGAACTGTCAGTTGTTCACTGACGGCAAGCCGATCAGGCTCCGCCTCTGGGCGGGGCCTAATCGGCTAACGTAATGGCAGATAGGAAGCCATTGTTAGGCATCCTGTTGCCATAGTAGCAGTCGCCAGCCTTGCAATCGCATGGCAAGGCTGCCGATTGCATACAAACCACTTTGATGCAGCGATTGCATTGAATCGCTGCATTGAAGGGGTTAATGGCAGGAATCGGAGCTAGCTCTGGTTCCTGCCGATAGATCGGGGTGTCCACTGTAACATACAGCGGACACCCATTGCTGATGACGCCGGCTCAGCTTCTGAGCTGGAAGCTGAGCCGGCGCCATCTTGCCGATGGTACTGGAAGCCTCCTGGGCCCCGCCGACGACGGGGCATAGGAGGATTCCGTTACTGGCGGACCGGGAGGTAAGTATTAGCCCTCCGATCGCCTTTGCAGCCATCGCCAACCCAGCGATCATGTTGCTGTGGCGCCGGTGGCTATAAACTCCTCACATGCTGCGATCTCTATTGAACGCAGCATGTGAGGGGTTAATCGGTCGGATCGGAGGCTAGCTCCGGTCCTGGCCGATACCCCAGGGTGCCAGCTGTAACATACAGCTGTCACCCGGCGGTGATGTCGCTGGCTCAGCTCCTGAGCCAGCTCCATCTCCTTCACGTACAGTTACGTGGAGATGCGCAAAAAGACCATCTCCCATCACGTAACTGTACGTGAAATGGCGGGAAGGGGTTAAAGAAAGCAACCAAAATTAAAGGACTCGTTTAGTCCACTAGGGCTCACTGAGTTCATTTTAAAAAATCCACTTACTCTCCTCTTTTAATAACAGGGAGTCTATATCACCACCTCTAATTCCTGTGGTAAGGTGGCATATGGCCCAACCTGATAGTTCTTTTAAATTGAGATTATGGTAGTATTTAAAACGTCTGGCAACCGATGTTGGTTGGAATGGTTTGTTCGTCTTTTAGTCTCCACTTCCAATTTATCATAATTTTTAATGCTGCCAATGTGTTCCCTTATTCTGGTTTTGAGTTCTCTTTTGGTCTTTCCCACATAATGTAGATCGCATGTGCATCTGAGTATATATATTACCCCTTTGGTGGCACAGGTAATATGTTCTTTGATTTTGCAACATACTCCAGTTCCATTTTTAAAACCCTTTTTCTTTTCAAGAATTTTGCAGATCCCTTTTAAGAGAAATCTTATCTTAAAGAGAACCTTTCACCTGCCCATACATGTGCAGCTGAGTGCAGCATGTACTAGGCAGGGCTTCACAAACCATGTCTTACTTTAAAAAATGTTCCTATGACAACATTTAACCCCTTCCCGCTCCTTGAAGTACTATTACGTCATGGCAGCTGTATCGTTCGCGCTCCATGCCGTAATAGTACGTCACGGGAGTAACGGCCGTTTCGGCCATCCTCCCGACACATACAGGAGCTGTGACGCTGCTGTCTTGTTCAGCAGCTGTCACAGCTCCTACAGCGGGGACTGTTCGCTGTGTCCCCGCTGATTAACCCCTTAAAAGCCGCGTTCTATAGAGATCGCGGCTTTTTAGGGGTTAAGCTGCCATCGCCGGCCTGCTACGCGATAGCGGCCGGCGATGGTGACTATGGCAACCGGACACCAAACAATGGCGTCCGGCTATGCCATAGACGGAAGCCTAGTGGGTCCTGACAACGTCAGGACCCACTATGCTTGCTGTCAGTGAGTAGCTGACAGTTCTAATACACTGCACTACGCATGTAGTGCAGTGTATTAGAATAGCGATCAGGGCCTCCTGCCCTCAAGTCCCCTAGTGGGACAAAGTAATAAAGTAAAAAAAAAGTAAAAAAAAGATGTGTAAAAATAAGAAAATAAAAGATTTAAAAGTAATAAAAGTAAAAATCCCCCCTTTTCCCTTATCAGTCCTTTATTATTAATAAAAATATATAAACAAACAAATAAACTATACATAATTGGAATCGCCGCGTCCGTAACGGCCTGAACTACAAAATTATTTCATTATTTATCCCGCACGATGAACGCCGTAAAATAAAATAATAATAAACCGTACCACAATCACAATTCTTTGGTCACTTCACCTCCCAAAAAATGGAATAAAAAGAGATCAAAAAGTCGCATGTACCGAAAAATGGTCCTGATCAAAACTATAGTTCGTTACGCAAAAAATAAGTCCTTGCACGGCTTTATTGATTGAAAAATAAAAAACTTATGGCTCTTAGAATAAGGTAACACAAAAAGTGAATGATTGTTTACAAAACGTATTTTATTGTGCAAACGCCATAAGACATAAAAAAAAACTATAAACATCTGGTATCGCCGTAATCGTATCACCACGCAGAATAAAGTGAATATGTCATTTATAGCGCACGGTGAACGCTGTAAAAAAAAAAGAATAAAAAAAGAATAGTAGAATTGCTGTTTTTTAGTCACCACGCCACCTAAAAATAGAATAAAAACTGATCAAAAAGCCGCATGCACCCCAAGAAAACTACAATGGATTCCTCAAGGGGTCTAGTTTCCAAATTGGGGTCACTTTTGGGGGGTTCCCAATGTTTTGGCACCACAAGACCTCTTCAAACCGGACATGGTGCCTAATAAAAAAGAGGCCTCAAAATCCACTAGGTGCTCCTTTGCTTCGGAGGCCGGTGCTTCAGTCCACTAGTCCACTAGGGCCACATGTGGGATATTTCTAAAAACTGCAGAATCTGGGCAATACGTATTAATTTGCGTTTCTCTGATAAATCCTTTTGTGTTATAAAAAAAATGGTATAAAGAGGATTTTCTGACAAAAAAAAAAAGTAAATTTCACCTCTACTTTGCTCTAAATTTTTGTGAAACACCTAAAGGGTTCATAAACTTTCTAAATGCTGTTGTGAATACTTTGAAGGGTCTAGTTTCTAAAATGGGGTATTTCATAGGGGTTTCTAATATATGGGCCCCTCAAAGCAACTTCAGAACTGAACTGGAACCTAAAAAAATAAATAAATGAGGCAATACTTCGCTTCTTACATTATACTGATAATGAGCCGTGCCCACCCCGAGATGACCCCAGTTTTGACCGTTTGTATAAACGGAGACCCCTATTAGACCGTTCCAGTGCCCGGTTTTCCCCAGCATACACCCCGAGAAGTGTATTTCTATTGATGAGTCCCTGGTACATTTTAAAGGGAGGGTTCAATTCCGCGAGTACCTGCCGGGTAAGAGGGCAAGGTATGGCGTGAAGATGTATAAGCTGCGAGAGTGCATCAGGGTATACCTACAGGTTTAGGATATATGAAGGAAAGGACACCCCCAAACCAGACTGCATCCTGGACTACAATAGGTACATGGGAGGGATGGACTTGTAAGATCAAGTCCTGAAGCCCTACAGCGCCATGCGGTGTGGTATAAGAAGCTGGCCGGGCACATCATACAGACGGCATTGTACAATGCGTACGTGCTACGTCGATGTGCAGGCCAGACGGGAACTTTCCGGGAATTTCAAGAGGTGATTATCAAGAACCTAATCTTTAGGGACCAAGAAGGGGGGGCACCCAGTACTTCTGGAAGCGGGGCCACACGCATCGTACCAGGGCGGCAACACTTTCCAGGGGAAGTTCCCCAAACTGGCAAGAAGGGAAAAAGTCAAAAGAGGTGCAAAGTCTGCTATAAGAGGGCGATAAGGGATGACACAATATATCAATGTGACACGTGTCCCGAATAACCAGAGCTCTGTATGAAAGAGTGTTTTAAAATTTATCATACATCCCCTGGTATATAATTTACCCCAATTTTACTTACCCTGATGCACTCCGCACAGCTTATCCCCCCTCGTCTTTCCCCTCTGAGCCCTACTGTGTGCCCAGGCAGCTGATAACAGCCACATGTAGGGTATTGCCATACCCGGGAGAACCCACATTACAGTTTATGGGGTGTAGGTCTCCGGTCAAAATGCTCACTACACCTCTAGATGAATGCCTTAAGGGTGTAGTTTTTAAAACGGGGTCACTTCATGCGGGTTTCAACTGTACTGGTACCTCAGGTGCTTCTGCATACATGACTTCACACTAGAAAATCCCCAGTAGGCCAAATGGTGGTCCTTTCCTTCTGAGCCCTCCCATGGGCCCAAACGGCAGTTTATCACAACAAATGGGGTATTGCGGCACTCAGAACAAATTGCGCAACAGAATGGGGTATTTTGTTTCTTGTGAAAATATGAATTTTTGAGCTAAAATGACATATTATTGGAAAAAATGTATATTTATTTAATTCCCAGCCCAATTCAAATAAGTTCTGTGAAGAAACTATGGGGTCTAAATGGTCACATTACCCATAAATGAATTCCTTGAGGGGTGTAGTTTCCAAAATGGGGTCACTTCTGGTGGGTTTCCATTGCTTTGATACCTCTGGGGCTCTGCAAATGCGACATGGCAGCCGGAAACCAATCCAGCAAAATCTGGACTCCAAAGAACACATAGCGCTCCTTCCCTTCTGAGGCCTCCCATGGGCCCAAACGGCAGTTTATTGCCACAAATGGGGTATTGCTGCACTCAGGAGAAATTGGGCAACAAAATTGAGCATTTTGTTCCCTGTGAAAATAAGAAATTTTGATAAAAAATTACATCTTATTGGAAAAAATGTCATTTTTTTAATGTCACAGCCCAATTGAAATAGGTGCTGTGAAAAAACTGTGTGCTCAAAATGCTAACAACAACCATAAATGAATTCCTTGAGGGGTGTAGTTTCCAAAATGGGGTCACTTTTGGTGGGTTTCCATTGCTTTGATACCCCTGAGGCTCTGCAAATGCGACATGGCACCCGAAAACCAATCCAGCAAAATCTGGACTCCAACAAACATATAGCGCTCCTTTCCTTCTGAGCCCTCCCATGGGCCCAAACGGCAGTTTATCACCACAAATGGGGTATTGCCACACTAAGGACAAATTGGGCAACCAAATGGGGTATTTTGTTCCCTGTGAAAATAAGAAATTTTGATCACAAATGACATTTTATTGGAAAAAATGAAATTTTTTTCATTTCACAGCCCAATTCAAATACGTGCTGTGAAAAAACTGTGCGGTCAAAATGGTAACAACAACCATAAATGAATTCCTTGAGGGGTGTAGTTTCCAAAATGGGGTCACTATTGGGGGATTCCTACTGTTTTGGCACCTCAACACCTCTTCAAACCCGGCATGCTGCCTAAAATATATTCTAATAAAAAAGAGGACTCAAAATGCACTAGGTGCTTCTTTGCTTCTAGGGCTTGTGTTTTAGTCCACGAGCGCAGTAGGGCCACATGTGGGACATTTCTAAAAACTGCATAATCTGGACAATACATATTTAGTAGTGTTTGGGCATGACCACACATGGCGGAATTCCTCCGCAACTGTCCGCATCAATGCCGCACAGAATCTGCGTTGCAGATTCTGCAGCGGATCTGCACAAAATGTGCAGAAAATTGATGCGGACTGGCCGCTGCGGACTGCAGGAAAAGTGCTTCTCTTCTCCCTATTCAGTGCAGGATAGAGAGAAGGGACAGCACTTTCCCTAGTGAAAGTAAAAGAAATTCATACTTACCGCCCGTTGTCTTGGTGACGCGTCCCTCTTTCGGCATCCGGCCCGACCTCCCTGGATGACGCTCCAGTCCATGTGACCGCTGCAGCCTGTGCTTGGCCTGTGATTGGCTGCAGCCGTCACTTACACTGAAACGTCATCCTGGGAGGCCGGACTGGAGACAGACGCAGGGAGTTCTCGGTAAGTATGAACTTATATTTTTTTTTACAGATACATGTATATTGAGATCGGTAGTCACTGTCCCGGGTGCAGAAACAGTTACTGCCGATCGCGTAACTCTTTCAGCACCCTGGACAGTGACTATTTACAGACGTCTCCTAGCAACGCTCCCGTCATTACGGGAGCCCCATTGACTTCCTCAGTCTGGCTGTAGACCTAGAAATACATAGGTCCAGCCAGAATGAAGAAATGTCATGGTAGTAAAAACAATACGCTCCGCAGCACACATAAGATCTGCGGACTTCATTGCGGAATTTTGACTCTCCATTGAAGTCAATGGAGAAATTCCGCCATGAGTCCGCAACCAGTCCGCCACTGCTCCGCAACAGACAGAGCATGCTGCGGACACCAAATTCCGCTCCGCAGCCTATGCTCCGCAGCGGAATTGTACGCATCGTGTAAACGAACACTGCTAAATTAAAGTGAAAGTCAATGGAGAAACGGCTCCGCTGCGGATTAACGCTGCGGAGTGTCCGCAGCGGAATTTAAGTGAAATTCCGCTATGTGTGAACCCGCCCTTTCTCTGGTAAAACCTTCTTTGTTACAGAAAAAAAATGAATAAAATTGAAATTCCGCAAGAAAAATGAAATTTGCAAAGTTCACCTCCACTTTGCTTTAATTCCTGTGAAATGCCTGAAGGGTTAAAAAAACTTTCTAAATGCTGTTTTGAATACTTTGAGGGTCTAGTTTTTAAAATGTGGTGTTTTATCAGGGTTTCTAATACATAGGCCCCTCAAAGCCACTTCAGAACTGAACAGGTACCTTAAATAAAAGGCATTTGACATTTTCTTAAAAATATGAGAAATTGCTGTTTATGTTCTAAGCCTTGTAACGTCCAAGAAAAATAAAAGAATGTTCAAAAAACGATGCCAATCTAAAGTAGACATATGGGAAATGTGAACTAGTGACTATTGTGGGTGGTATAACCGTCTGTTTTACAAGCAGATGCATTTAAATTCTGAAAATTCAATTTTTTCAAAATTTTCTCTAAATTTTGCAATTTTTCACCAATAAACACTGAATATATCGACGAAATTTTACCACGAACATGAAGCCCAATGTGTCACGAGAAAAAAATCTCAGAATCGCTTAGGTAGGTTTAAGCATTCCCACGTTATTACCACATAAAGTGAAATATGTCAGATTTGAAAAATGGGCTCTGAGCCTTAAGGCCAAAACTAGGCTGCGTCTAAAGATATTTTCAATGCAAAATTTGGACCATGCAATTTAAAATTGCCCAAATGAATAATCATAAATATTCTACCAAGGACAGCTTCTTACAGAACAACGTCTGACTTTCGTTTCAATATTTAATGTGGTATTCACTTTTCTAAAAGTTCAAATGAACATATTTCTTGTCTTCAAACATACATTTTTCATGTAAAGTAGTTCCGCATTAAATAAACATTACAATGAATCACGCTAAAGTACAGTAATGACAGACATGATGATTTCAGTGGTCTGTCAGTTATATGCTAATGTTAAGTAGTAAAAACTTAGACTTCACGGGGAGCGCAGTTAGAGAAGCGTTTTATTGATAGATTTCTTCCCGTGTACAGTAATAAACTGGCAGAGGTAGGAGCAGGCTAGCAGGTTTATAATGAGTAGCATTGTTTTGGGCACAGTTCGTACAGGAAGAAACATAGTCCAGAACATCTTTGGTAATGCAGACCACCAGTAGTGACGAGCAATAAAGTCCTGAGTTTTACGAACACCAGAGTGACCAGTAATTATGTCCCCAGCGGAGAATTCTTCTCCTGTCAGCAAGATGGACAAAAATCTTTCCAGGAGGAATGTCTCTGATTTGCAGAGGATTAACAGCAATAATCCTGGAAGGGTCAATAACATGTTGAGTACTCTCATCAGAGTCGTTAGTCTCAAATGACTGGGACAGAGCATCGGCCTTAATGTTTTTGTCCGCAGGGCGGAAATGAAGCAGGAATTGAAATCTGGCAAAGAACAATGACCATCTGGCTTGACGAGGATTCAGTAGTTGTGCAGACTGTAGATATGTAAGATTTTTGTGATCTGTGAAGTTGATGATGGGATGAGCAGCCCCCTCCAGCAGGTGTCTCCACTCTTCTAAGGACAACTTGACGGCGAGTAATTCTCGATACCCAATAGAACAGTTTTGCTCTGCAGCAGAGAAGAGTTTGGAAAAAAATCCACATAATGCTGCCTTACCCTTGTAATTCTTTTAGAACAGGAATGCTCCCACACCAATGGAAGAGGTGTCAACCTCCAATAAAAACTGATGAAGCACAGAAGCAGAGGTGAAGGTGCTCTTGAGGTTGGAGAATGCCGACTCTGCCTCAGGGGTCCAGTCCTTAGCATTCACACCCTTCTTGGTAAGAGCTGAGATGGGAGCAGTTAGTGATGAGAAATTTGGGATGAAGTGTCGATAAAAATTTGCGAATCCTAGAAATCTCTGTATGGCTCGTAGACCTTGAGGACGTGGCCACTCCAAGACGGACTTCACTTTCTCCACATCCATTTGAAGACTATGATCAGAGATAATATAGCACAGGAAGGGCAAAGATTGTCTTTCAAATACGCTCTTCTCAAGTTTAGCGTATAAGCTGTTAGGCCTTAACCGCGACAGGACTTGGCGAAGTCAGATCAGGTGAACAAAATCAATATGTCGGCCAGATAAACCACCACACAGTCAAACAGAAGATCATGGAAGATGTAGTTTACAAACTCCTGAAACACCGCTGGAGCATTAAACAGTCCAAAGGGCATTATAAGATAGACAGGATAGTTTGGTGATAGACAGGATAGGGTCCAACAGAGGTCGTCCATCAACAGATGCGACCGACCAGAGGTTTTTCTAGGGGAACAGTAGCCAAGTGGAGATGGCCTACTAAGTCCTGCTGGATGAAGTTTGCAGCTGCTCTAGAATCCAAGTAAGCAGGTACAGATTGCGATCCTTCACCGGTGACGATAGACACCGGAATAGAAAGGCTGGGAGAGAAATTAGTAGTCGCTGGATATTCACCATGGATTGTCTTTTCAATCAAGCCTAGGTGCTGGAGTTTCCCAGCTTTTTCGGGGATTGTCGCACAAAATGTCCCTTGTGGCCACAATACAGACATAGCCCAGCCAAATGTCTGCATTGCCATTCCTGGTTGGACAGTCAGAGTCTGTCTACCTGCATAGGCTCCTCCGGATGTGCAGCAAGACAGGGCAGTAGAGGCCTTTGAAATTTGGGTGCCAGTCGACAAGACCTCTTCTCCCGACGAACTTCCAAAGTGTGCTCTAGGATCCTCACATCTATTCGGGTTGCCAGAAGTATTAGGGCATCCAAGGTAGCTCTCTAGCTACCAGTTCATCCTTTATATGAGGGGCCAGGCCCTGCCAGAAAGTTGCCACTAAGGCCTCATTATTCCAAGCCAGCTCCGCTGCCAGCGTACGGAAGGAGATGGCATAGTCCCCTACAGTTGATTCCCATTGATTGAGGGTCAGCAGTGAGGCAGCGGCAGATGTTCGACCTGGTTCCTCGAACACTGTATGGACAGGCTCTAGAAAAAGTGGCAGATGAGAGAATTCTAGGCCCTCTCGTTCCAAGATGGGGTTTGCTCATGCCAGGGCTTTGCCAGAGAGGAGAGAAATAATAAAAGCAACTTTGCAATCAACTGAGGGGAAGAGATGAGCACGTAACCTGAAGTGGATCGTACACTGATTGATAAAACCTCTACAGGTCTTAGGATCCCCGTCATAGCGAGGAGGTAGAGGCAACGAAATTTCTGACCCAAGACAGGCAAGAGGGATAGCAGGTGGTGGAGCAGTGGGAGCAGCCAGAGGAGGTACAGGAGGAAGATCCAAACGAGCAATTATGGAGTTTACTGCCTGTAGTAGTTGTTCCTGGCTTGCTCCGGACGTCACGCATGTCTGCCTGCATCATTTGAACTGCGGTTTTGGGTTGACCAGCAGTATCCATGGCCTGAGCGTACTCTTACGGCTGTGGGTATGTGGACCCATTAGGGCGCTCCGCCGTAGCGGAGTAGCTTCTGGCCAAACAACAGTCAATAATAGACTTTAGGACAAGAGTACCTGGATAGCAGATTAGGCAGACACTTAGCGTAGCAGACGTTTGATGTAGCAGTCAGTTGATGTAGCAGACGTTTGATACAGATGATACTTGGCACAGATGACACTTGGCACAGATTATTCTTGGCACAGATAACACTCTCGAACATGGGCAGACACAACAATGCTCAGGCAAGGAGGAAGAGAGCGGAGTACTTTTTATACTGCAGGGTGAGTAGGGATTGGATAGGGAGCTTTTTGTTGGTTCGTGCGCTGGCACTTTAAGGCCGTTGTTGAGCACGCGCACCCTAATTAGAACAGAGGAACAGAGCAGCCGAATGTGCTGGCGTCTCCGAGGAGGGAGGCGGCGGCTGGAGCACATCGGTCGGGGGCCGCTGGTGGGTAAGTGATGCTGGCAGTCCGCGACCGCAGCCATAATAAAAGTCAACTACACTATATAGCAAAAAGTGCATGGACATTCCTCCTAATTATTGAGTTCAGGTGTTTCAATCACTTTCACCATATGCTATGCCAAGCGTCGCCCATCTGGACAATGGGCCTTCTTGTTAACATCAAACATCAGTGTCTGACATCACAAATGCTCTTTTGGCTGAATTAGCACAAATTGCCACAGACACTTCCAAATCTTGTGAAAAGTCTTCCCAGAAGATTGGAGGCATTATAGCCTCAAAAGGGGGCCCAACTCCATACTACAAGGTTTTGGACTGGGATGTATAATAAAAATTAAATGTTTTAACGTGTAACTAAATTTACAACAAACTTCTGTCATGTCATAGTGACATGTCAGAAGTTTTGATCGGTGTGGGTCAGAGCACTGAGACCCCCACCGATCACTAGTACAAAGCGGCAGAAGCGCTCGACTGAGTGCTGAGCCGCTTAGTTTCTAATCAGCTTTTCTCGGAAAGCTGATGTAACGGTGTACGGGCACATACACTTTCTATTGAGTTCGTACACCGTTACATCAGCTTTCCGGAAAAATATGATCAGAAACCAAGCGACTGAGAGCTTCTGCTGCTTCGTTCTAGCGATCGGTGGGGGTCTCAGTGTTCGGACCCCCACCGATCAAAACTTCTGACAAGTCACTATGACAAGTCGGAATTTTGTTGAAAGTTTAGTTACCATTTAAGTCTTGTGAAGAGGAGAGGTGAGGGACATAATACATCTTTAAATTATATTAACCCCTTGTTACTGCATCCAGTTTTAATTTTCTCATGTTTGTTTTTTTCCTTCCCACATTTCAAGAGCTATAACATTTTTATTTTATTGTCAATATAGCCATATGAGGGCTTATTTTTTGCAGGACAAGCTGTAGTTTTCAATGTCACATTTAATGTACCATATAACATACTGAGAACTTCTAAAAGGAGCCTGTCACTAGAAATTGGCCTATCAAAGCAGCAGCACAGTAATATAGTATAGCCTCATCTGAATATAACGCTGTTTTCATTTTTCAGATGAGTGGCTCCTTTGCAGCAATAACTTTATTCTTCATATCCAAATGAGCTTTTTGAAGCAATGAGGGCATCACCATTGCTCAAACTGCTCTACCTTCTATCCCCAGTCCATCCCTCCCTTCCTTCCTTCTTTGATTGACAGGGCCGGGCAATGTATAAAGCGTGATCACATAAAAGTTATGCAACGGAACCACTCAGCTGAAAAATGAAAACAGTGTTATATTCAGATGAGGCTACACTTTATTACTGTGCTGCTGTTTTGATAGGCCAACTTCTGGTGATAGACTCCCTTTAAAACATTTTTTGTTTAGTGGAATGGGAAAAAAAACGGGCATTAACCATGCAGTATAAATGACATTAACTTTATTCTGCGGGTCATTATGATTACAGCAATAACAAATTTATATATTGTTTTCTATTGTTTTCTAAGTTTTACTACTATAAAATGAAAACTATTTTATAATAAAATGTTTTGGTGTCGCCATATTCTGAAACAAATTACTTTTTTATTTTTCCATCGATGGAGCTGTGTGAGCAGTCGTTTTTATTGGTACCATTTTGGGGTACATACAGCTTTTTGATCACTTTTTATTAAAAAATTTTGGGAGGCCGAGAATACTAAAATACAGCAATTCTGGCATTTGTTATCTTTGTTTTAGTTTGGATCGTTACGGACGTGGCAATACCAAACAAATTTTTATATATATATATTTTATATATATTTTTATATATATATATATATATATATATATATATATATATATATGTATATTCTTGATAATGTTATTAAACTTATTTTTATGTTTTTTTTTTCTTGTTCCACTAGGGTACTAAAGATTAAACATGCTCCTGGCTGTCATGACCATCCATCGGCAACCTCCTATCTTGTCACAGGAAGGCAGATGGGGTGACAGAGGGGTCAGCTCCCTCTGCCCAACATCTAAGTTCCCTGGGTCACATTTGACTGCAGCATCTAGGTGGTTAAATGGCAAGGAACGGGGTTATCTATTTACTAAATTATTGTGTTTTGTGTCATTGTTTGTATAATTCTAATTTGTCCCATATAGTGACCTCCGCTTTCCACTTATTGTGCATGTGCATAAAAGCATTCAGTATTGACAGCTGCCCATGACATGCATTTTTTACATCGACTGGAAAGTATAAACCCCTTCCCGCATTTGGGTGTAACTGAATGGCCATTTTATTGATGCCTTAACGCAAAAGGGTGTATTGTTAAGCTTTGAAGATATAGTGGGCACAGCAGCTGTGCCTGCGCCATCTGCAGCAGGTGCCGGTTGTAATATACAGCCGACTTCCCGCTGCAACGGCAGAGATAAAAGTTATCTTTGATCGCCACCTTTTAACCCCTTAGATGTCTCAGTCAATAGCGACCGCTGCATCTGTGGTTGACAGGGAGGGAGGTTGTTTACCATGAGCGATCGCGGTTGCAGGACCTAATCGACTGTCAGTTGAAAAATGACAGTTACCATACACTGCAGTACATAAGAGTGCAGTGTACTGAACAGGCAATCAGAAGATCAGGCCTTCAAGTCCTCACGTAAGTGTAAAAGAAAAATTCTACATAATAAGTATGGATGTAGCCATCGTTATCTATGATGACTTGCTGCAGCATGATATCACACAACAAAAGCTATTGAAAAGTCATTGAAAAAGTCAAGATAAAGGAATTTGCCACTGTGTATTAAATGAGTTACAAGTCAAGGTAAAGACGGCTACATCTATATTGCCGCATTCGTACGGCCTGAACTATAAAAATATAATGTTATTTTTCATCCACGGTGAAACCATAAAAAAAACAAAAAAAAAAACAACAGAATTTATTTACACTACTGTTCAAAAGTTTGAGGTCACCCAGACAATTTTGTGTTTTCCATGAAAACTCACACTTATATTTATCAAATGAGATGCAAAATGACTAGAAAATATAGTCAAGACATTGACAAGGTTAGAAATAATGATTTTTATTTGAAATAATAATTTTCTCCTTCAAACTTTGCTTTTGTCAAAGAATTCTCCATTTGCAGCAATTACAGCATTGCAGACCTTTGGCATTCCAGCTGTTAATTTGCTGAGGTAATCGGGAGAAATTTCACCCCATGCTTTCAGAAGCCCCTCCCACAAGTTGGATTGGCTTGATGGGCACTTCTTGCGTACCATACGGTCAAGCTGCTCCCACAACAGCTCTATGGGGTTGAGATCTGGTGACTGCGCTGGCCACTCCATTACAGATAGAATACCAGCTGCCTGCTTCTTCCCTAAATAGTTCTTGCATAATTTGGAGGTGTGCTTTGGGTCATTGTCCTGTTGTAGGATGAAATTGGCTCCAATCAAGCGCTGTCCACAGGGTATGGCATGGTGTTGCAAAATGGAGTGATAGCCTTCCTTATTCAAAATCCCTTTTACCTTGTACAAATCTCCCACTTTACCAGCACCAAAGCAACCCCAGACCATCACATTACCTCCACCATCCTTGACAGATGGCGTCAGGCGCTCTTCCAGCATCTTTTCAGTTGTTCTGCATCTCACAAATGTTCTTCTGTGTGATCCAAACACCTTAAACTTCGATTCGTCTGTCCATAACACTTTTTTCCAATCTTCCTCTATCCAATGTCTGTGTGCTTTTGCCCATATTAATCTTTTCCTTTTATTAGCCAGTCTCAGATATGGCTTTTTCTTTGACACTCTGCCCTGAAGGCCATAAGCCTTCATTTCTAAGAACAAAAATAGACTGTCGAGTTTCACATGAAAGCTCTCTTTTTCTAGCCATTTGGAGAGTTTAATCAAACCCACAAATGTAATGCTCCAGATTCTCAACTAGCTCAAAGGAAGGTCAGTTTTATAGCTCCTCTAAACAGCAAAACTATTTACAGCGGTGCTAACATAATTGCACAAGGGTTTTCAAGTGTTTTCTAATCATCCATTAGCCTTCTAACACAGTTAGCAAACACAATGTACCATTAGAACACTGGAGTGATGGTTGCTGGAAATGGGCCTCTATACACCTATGTAGATATTGCATTAAAAACCAGACGTTTGCAGCTAGAATAGTCATTTAGCACATTAACAATGTATAGAGTGTATTTCTGATTAAATTAATGTTATCTTCATTGAAAATAACTGCTTTTCTTTAAAAAATAAGTAAATTTCTAAGTGACCCTAAACTTTTGAACGGTAGTGTATATGGTCACCTTGTCTCCAAAAAAAATGGAATAAAAAGTGATAAAGTCTCAAGTACCCCAAAATTATACCAATAAGAAACCACAGTTTGTCACGCAATAAACAAGTGCTCACATCGCTCTGTCGACGGAAAAATAAAAAAGTAATGGCTATCAAAATATGGCGGCACCAAAACATTCCTGCACAGAATTCCATTGTGGAAATTATGCTTCGTTTACGCTACGTGGGAACCCGGCCATAGGGTCTTGTGCCGCATACGGGGCTAGTGAAAAAGTCAAAGATTAAGCAGTACTGGAGTGCGGATACTTTGTACAATAACACAGATTTGTCATATAGCCATGTCCCGGGGTACAAAAAGCTGGCCGTGTACATCGTACAGATAGCATTGCATAATTTTACGTGCTATTCCAATGTGCAGGCTTGGTGGGAATTTTTTTTTCGTTTCAAGGCTCTAACATTTGCCCCAAAACATCATCTCTTACGCAGGAAACGAGGCTACCTTATTGTATCTAGACCAAAAAAGGTGTAGAGTATGTTTCAAAAGGGGGACACCCTTTATAAGTTATATAGTACAGTTGAAAAAAGACACACGTCCATCAAGTGCAACAACTGCCCCAATAAACTGGCCTGTGCATAAAGGATTGGTTCAAATCGCTCAATACCAATATATATGGATAATTAGTTGTAATATTTATATACCCCATTTTTATACCACCTTATTATGTGCTGATACACTCCACTAAACTTACCTAAGCCCCCACATTATAAACTGAAATACCAGTAAAACCCAAAGCAAAACTACTACCAAGCAAAATCCGCTCTCCAAAAGTCAAATGGTGGTCCTTCCAAGCCTGGCAGTGTGCACAAACAGCAGTTTATGACCACAGATGGGGTATTACTGAACTCCGGAAGAAGCGCTTAACAATTTATGGGGTGTGTGTCTCCAGTGGCACAAGTTGAGCACAACATATAAAATAACATATCTTTGGAAAATTGGAACTTTTCAATCTGCAATATCTATTGTGTACTAATTTCTGCAAAACACGTGTGGGGTCAAAGGGCTCACTACACCTCAATATAAAGTCCTTAAAGGGGTTTACTTTCCCAAACGGTGTCACTTCTTGAGGGTTTTCAATGTACTGGTACCTCAGCGCAATGCTACATGGCGTCAAAAAACTATTTTGGAATAAATCTTAATTCCAAAAACTAAATTGCGCACATTCCCTTTAGATCTTTGCTGTGTGTCCAAACAGCAGTTTACAACCACATATGGGGTATTCCCTTACTAGGAGAAGTTGCGTAAAACAAATTTTGTCTTACCTTTACTTCTGTATTTTTTGTGAAAATCAAAAATTATGAGTTAAAACAACATATTATTGGGAAAAATAACATTTTTAATTTTCACGGTCCAATTCTAATAAAATCTATAAAACACCTGAGGAGACAAAATGCTCACTATACCCCTAATTTAATTATTTGAGGGTTATCGTCCCCAAAATGGGATCACATCTGGGGAATTTCTACTGCACTGGTACTTCAGGGGCTCTGCAAATGTGACATGGCCCCCAGAAACCATTTCAGCAAAATCTGCGCTGCAAAAGCTAAATGGCGCTCCTTCCCTTCTGATCCATGCCGTGTGCCCAAACAGCAGTTTAGGACCACATATACAATTGCTGTACTCAGGAGAAAATGCTCTACAAACTTTGGGATTCTTTTTCTCCTATAGTCCTTGTGAAAATGAAAACTTTGATCTAAAACTACATATTATTGGCAAAAAAAATAATTAAACATTTTTACATTCCAAGCCTAATAAATTCACTAAAACACGTGTGGGGTCAAAATGTTCACTACATCCCCAGATGAATTCCTTAAGCAGTGTAGTTTCCTAAATGGAGTAACTTTTTGGGGGTTTCCACTGTAATAGTACCTTAGGGTCTTTGCAAATGCGACATTACATCAGAAAACCATTCCAGCAATATCTGTACTCCAAAAGTTAAAAAGCACTCCTTCTCTTTTGAGATATCTGCCGTGTGCCGAAGCTGTAATTTATGATCACATATGGGGTATTGCAATGCTCACGAGAAATAGCCTAACAATTTTTGGAGTGCTTTTTCTCCTGAATTCCTTGTGGAAATGAAAAACTACATACACCGCGTTCCAAATTATTATGCAAATGTTATTTTTCGCTGATTTTCCTAAATAGTCGATGCAAATGACAGTCAGTATAATCTTCAAGCCATCAACCGTTGGAGTATAATGCAAATTTTATTGAACAAATCTCCTAATGATAACAGATTTCTTTTTAGAAGTAAAAAACTCAAAATGCACTGTTTCAAATTAGTATGAACAACAGAGATCAAAACATTTTAAAGGTTGTAAAGAGAACTAAAATGGTAATTTGTTGAATTTGCAGCATCAGGAGGTCATATTTACAGAAATCAAAAGCTCTTTCAATCAAAAAAAACTTAGCAGGCCAAGTTACATGTTAACATAGGACCTCTTCTTTGATATCACCTTGACAATTCTTGCATCCATTGAATTTGTGAGTATTTGGACAGTTTCTGCTTGAATATCTTTGCAGGATGTCAGAATAGCCTCCCAGAGCTTCTGTTTTGATGTGAACTGCCTCCCACCCTCATAGATATTTTGCTTAAAGATGCTCCAAAGGTTCTCAGTAGGGTTGAGGTCAGGGGAACATGGGGGCCACACCATGAGTTTCTCTCCTTTTATGCCCATAGCAGCCAATGACAGAGGTATTCTTTGCAGCATGAGATGGTGCATTATCATGCATGAAGATAATTTTGCTACGGAAGGCACGGTTCTTCTTTTAGTACCACGGAAGAAAGTGGTCAGTAATAAACTCTACGTACTTTGCAGAGGTAATTTTCACACCGTCAGGGACCCTAAAGGGACCTACCAGCTCTCTCCCCATGATTCCAGCCCAAAACATGACTCCGCCATCTTCTTGCTGACGTCGCAGCCTTGTTGGGACATGGTGGCCATTCACCAACCATCCACTACTCCATCCATCTGGACCATCCATGGTTGCACGACACTCATTAGTAAACAACACGGTTTGAAAATTAGTCTTCATGTATTTCTGAGCCCCCTGCAACCGTTTCTGCTTGTGAGCATTGTTTAGGGGTGGCCGAATAATAGCTTTATGCACACTTGCAAACCTCTGGAGGATCCTACACCTTGAGGTTTGCGGGACTCCAGAGGCACCAGCGGCTTCAAATACCTGTTTGCTGCTTTGCAATGGCATTTTAGCAACTGCTCTCCTAATCCTATTAATTTGTCTGGCAGAAACCTTCCTCATCATGCCTTTATCTGAACGAACCGTCTGTGCTCTGAATCAGCCACAAATCTTTTCACAGTACGATGATCACGCTTAAGTTTTCTTGAAATATCCGGTATTGCACTATTTCACACAGAGAGATCCTTTTTCTTTCCCATATTGCTTGAAACCTGTGGCCTGCTTAATAATGTGGAATGTCCTTCTTAAGTAGTTTTCCTTTGATTGGGCACACCTGGATAACTAATTATCACAGGTGTCTGAGATTGATTACAATGATCCAAAGAGCCCTAAAACACAATATCATCCATGAGTTTAATTGAAAAACTAATAATTAAATCTTTATGACACTTAAATCCAATGTGCATAATAATTTGGAACACGGTGCATTATTGGAAAAAATATATATTTTCTATTTTCACAGCCCAATTCTAATAAATTCTATGAAACACCTGTGGGGTCAAAATGCTCACTACACCCCTAGATATATTCCTTGAGGGGTGTCGTTTTCAAAATGGGATTTTTTTTAGGTGTATCTAATGTTTTGGCACCTCAAGGCCTCTTCAAACATGAAATGGTGCCTGGAAAACATCCTAATAAAAAGGAGACCCCAAAAATCCACAATGCGCTCCTTCATTACTGAGGCCTGTGTTTGATTCCAGTAGCACAGTAGGGCCACATGTGGGATATTTTTGAAAACTGCAGAATCAGTGAAATAAATATTGAGTTATGTTTTGTAACACCTGCTGTGTTACTTAAATAAATGGATTAAATTGAAAATCTTCCAGAAAAAAATTAAACACCTCAAAGATTAACAAACTTTTCCAAACTTCTCGTCACGGGAGGATCAGACATTTCGACTGTCCTCCCGGCACATACAGGAGCTGTGACATCTGCTGTCTCGTACAACAGTTGCCACAGCTCCTTCAGCGGGGACCAATCGCGGTGTCCCCACTGATTAACCCCTTAGAAGCCGCGTTCAATAGCGATCGCGGCTTCTTACGGGGTTAAATCACCATCGATGTCCCGCTACATAATAGCTGGCTGCGATGCTTGCTATGGCAACCGGAGGCCTAACAATGGCCTCCGGCAATGCCACTTACGGAAGCCTAGTGGGTTCTGATGAGTATGCTTGCTGTCAGTGAGTAGCTGGCAGCTCTAATACACTGCACTATGCACGGCCTCCTGCCTTCAAGTCCCCTAGTGGAACAAAATAAAAAAGTAATAAGAAAGTTGCGTCAAAATAAAAAAAGTTTTAGAGTAATAAAAGTTAAAATCCCCCTTTTTCCCTTATCAGTCCTTTATTATTAATAAAAATAAATAAATAAACAAAAATTTTTTTTACATAATTGGTATCGCCGTGTCTGTAACTGCCTGAACTACAAAAGTATGTTGTTATTTATCGCTCGCGGTGAATGCCATAAAAGAAAATAATAATAAACCATACCAGAAAGTGATTAAAAAGTCGCATGTACCCAAAAATGCTACTGATCGAAACTACACGTGTGGTTTTGTTCAGACATCACCAGTATCTTCGGGTGCTCGAAATAGGGTCCCAACCCCGTTAAGGTCAAAAGAATTGTATTCGGCACACCTTTGTAGTATTCAACATAGATTTTATTTCTTTAAGTATATGCCAGTGGCTACAAGTGCAACGTTTCGGTCGTGAGACCTTCGTCGGGCACTGAGCCGTACTGGGGACTGATTCAGTGATTCAGTATACAATTCTTTTGATCGAAACTACTGTTCGTTACACAAACAACAAGCCCTCACACAACTTTCTTAGAAAAATAAAAAAGTTATGGATTTTAGAAAATGGCAACACAAAAAGTAAATGATTTTTTATAAAAAGTATTATATTGTGCAAACACCATAAGACATAAAAAAAAGGATAAACATATGGTATCGCCGTAATCGTATCGCCACGCAGAATAATGTGAATATTACATTTATAGCGCACGCTGAACGCTGTAAAAAAAAAGTAATAAAAGCAATAGTAGAATTGTTTTTTTAGTCACCATGCCTCTTAAAAAACAGAATAAAAACCTGATCAAAAAGTCGCAGCACCCCATGAAAACTACAATGAATTCCTTAAAGGGTCTAGTTCCCAAAATGTGGTCACTTTTAAGGGGTTTCCCCTGTACTGGTACCTCAGAAGCTCTGCAAATGGCCAGAAACCAATCCAGCAAAATCTACATGCCAAATAGCGCTCCTGCCTTTCTGAGCCCTGCCGTTTGTCCAACCAGCAGTTTATGACCACGTATCGCCGTAATAGGGAGAAATTGCTTTACAAATGTTTGGGTGTTTTTTCTCCATTATACCTTGTAAAAAATAAAAATGTGTACCTTTTATCTGAAAAATTAGATTTTCAATTGCACAGCCTAATTCCACAAAATGCAGCAAAACACCTGTGGTGTCTAAATGCCCACCATACCCCTCGATAAATTCCTTGAGGAGTGTAGTTTGCCAAATAGGGTCACTTTTGGGGGTTTCCACTGTTTTGGCACCACAAGACCTCTTCAAACCGGGCATGGTGCCTAATAAAAAGGAGGCCTCAAAATCCACTAGGTGCACCTTTGCTTCTCAGGCTGGTCCATTAGCACACTAGGGCCAACTTTTCTGTAAATTTTGCTATTTTTCACAAGTAAACACTGAATATATTGACTAAATTTTACTACTATCATAAAGCCCAATGTGTCACGAGAAAACAATCTCAGAATCGCTTTTATAGGTATTAGCATTCCAGAGTGATTACCACATATACTGTATCGACACATGTCAGATTTGAAAAATAGGCTCTGATCCTGAAGGCCAAAACTAGACTGCATCCTTAAGGGGTTAATAATCAGTGCCCATATTTTTAAATATTTCAAAAGACATCTAGTTTTAAGGTTTAAATTTACTTTAATGGGAAATCAAAATATTTTTATATATTTGTGAGATTCTGGTTACTGAACGAACCATATGCCTAATCTTATGAGTAAATAGCTAATTTATAAAAAAATTTCTTTATGTGCATTAATTTTGCATTATTTATTTATTAGGCGTCTTTTTGCTATCAATATCCTTTAACCCCTTAATGACATGACCAATTTTCATTTTCGTTTTCTCCTTCCCACCTTCCAAAAGCCGTAACCATGTAGACGTATAATGTACTGGGAAACTGAAAAAAATACTTGTGGTTTGAAATTGGCAAAAAAACAGAGATTGCACCTTTTTTGGGGGGTTTTGTTGGGTTACATGCAACTTTTTGATCACTTTCTATTTTTGGGAGCTAACGTGACTAAAAAACAGCAATTTGGGTGTTTATTTTATTTTTTTAACATTACGGAAAAATGGGAAATGTTTTTTTTAACTTTTAATATTTTTTTTGTGCATTAAAAAATCTTTATTAAGCTGGTATTTTTTTAGAAGTTTCTGTAGAAATCAGCTGTGAAATTCCGCTTCTTCTCCGCAACGTCATGAGCATGCTGCAGAGTGAAAATTCTGCACCGCAGCCTCATTTCCGCACAGTTATTTTATGCAACGTCTGAACTAACTTTCCTAAAAATGTATAGAAACAAATGTAAAAAATGGCTGCTGCAGAATTCCACTGCGGACTGTCTGTAGCGGAATTCAACAGCAATTCCGCTACGTGTGAATGTGCCCTAAGGGGTTAAACGGGTGGAATCAAAGTGAACTTTGATTCCACCAGTTGCAGTAAGGTGTCGGCTGTATCATACAGCTGTCACCCGCTAAGTCTGAAGCTGAAAAACTGAAAAAAAATCTTTGTTCTGTAATGCAAAAAAAAATAAATTCACCCCCCCCTTAGTTGCGGCGACGCATCCCTCCGTTGTCGTGCACTCCGGCCTCCCGAGATGACGCCTGTGATTGGCTGCAGCAGTCACATGAGATGACTGGAAGAAGAACAGGAGAAAGCGTCGTTATGACAATGCCCAGGTTGTAAGTATAGGCTTTTTTTTGTGGATTTCTGTGGCGGAATCGCTGCAATTCTGTCGCAAAAGTCACAGCACTTGGATATTTGTTGCAAGCTTTACATCCCCCTTGAATTCAATAGGGAAACCTGCAACAGAACAGCAATGAAAACGCAGAATATATTGACATGTTGAGGATTTGAGATCCGCACCAAAGGTAAATTTATGAACGTTTTTGCTGCGTTTTTTTCCCTCAGTGTGGGCATGAGATATTTTCTAAATCTCACACACTTTGCTGCTACTGTAAATGCTGCGGAATTTCCGCACAGAATTCCGTTGTCGAAATTCCAAAGCATTTATGCTACGTGAGAACCCGGCCTTACTTTTTTTGTTTTACTTTTAACCCCTTAATGACATAGCACATACATGTACGTGGTAGCCATTAAGGGAAAGTATGGAGCAAGCTCATGAGCTGAGCATGCTCCCTACTCAGCAGGTGTAAGCTGTGTAATACAGCCAACACCTCACTGCAACGGGTGGAATCAAATATTACTTTAAGTTTAATTGCGACTGCAGCATTTAAATTGTTAGAATCAGGAGGGCAGCCACCTCCGACGTGCCATCGGCCCCCCACAACATAATTGGGGTGCAATGGTCGTCATGGCAGCCTGGGGTCCTGATAAAGGCGCCCAGGTCAGGCATCTTTGCACTCCTTTGAAACCCTGCCTCTGGAAGGGTTTCAAAAGAGACTGTCAATATAGTGATATACTGAAAAACGTTAGTATTGCAGTATATCATGCAAGCGATCCAACGATTACTGGTTCAAGTCCCCTAGGGGGACTAATAAAAAAAAAGGAAAAAACAGTTAAATCAAATTTTAATGTTCCAAAAAATATATATTAAAAGTTAAAGGTTTCCAATTTTTTCCAGAAAGCAATGAAAAGTTAACATAACTGGTATTGCCGCGTCCATAAAAGTCCGAACTATCACAATATAGTGTTGTTTAACCTGTTCGGTGAACGCCGTACAAAAAATAAATATAAAACACTTTTTATGTCACCTTGGCTCTCAAAAAAACTGGAATAAAAAGTGATCAAAATGTTGTATGTATCCCAAAATCGTATTGGTAAAAACTATAGGTTGCCCGGCAGAAAATAAGCGCTCACATTGCTAAATTGACACAAAAATAAAAAATGTATGGTTCTCAGAATGTGGCAATTATTTTAGCAAATAGTTTTTTTTTTCTAAATCTGGTAAAACATAAAAAAAAACATATAAATTTGGTATCACCGTAATCGTATCAACCTGTAGAATAAGGTGAACATTTAGTTTTTACTGTCTGATAGACGTCAAAACAATACCCTCCAAAGAATGGCGTAATCCCAGTCTTTTGCCCATTTCACCCCACAAATATTTTTTTTTAGCTTATGCTGTAAAATAAATGGCCATGAAAAACTACAACTTGTCCCGCAAAAAAAAACCTCCCATACGGCTATGTCAATGAAAAAAATAAAAAAGTTATGGCTTATGGAAGACGGGGAGGAAAAAACGTAAATAAAAAAAACAAAGATTGCCGTGTCCTTATATTTGTTTTTTCTGTGCATATAAAAAAAACATTTTTTAACTGTTTTTTACTTTTTCTATTGTCGTCCAACGGGACTTGAACAATACAATTCTTATGTATTGAAGTATATTATGTTTTTTCCGGGCTCCTTTTACCACAAAGATGGCAGACCTGGGAGCCTTAAGTAAGGCCCACAGGCTGCTATGAAAACCATCAGCACCCCGCAATTGCATCGCAGGGTGGCATGAGCTGACCAAGGGGGCCACTCCCCTCTTACTAACGGCTTAGATGGCGCAGTCGCTATGGTTAAGTGGCCGTTGCAGTGAGGTGTCAGTTGTAGCATAAAGCCGCCAACCGCTGAGTATAAAGCACGCTCAGCCCGTAAGCCCACTTCTACTTCCCCTTTCTGGCTATGACGTAACTGTACGTTAAATGTCGGGAAGGAATGAATAGATTTTTATGTGAATGTTGTCTTGTATCTTGTACTATTTGTAAAGTAATAGTCATGTCTGATTATATTTGAACCATCTTCGCAGAAGGAAAACTGGCAGTAAGATAAAAAAAAATTAGAAATGTGTCACCAAATAAAAGCCAAACTTGGGGGGAGGGGGGGGTTTCACAAAAGGGTAAAATGTAAAATAACACGTTAAAGGAAAACTCATGAGACACAAGCTGACACTAAGGCCAGGATCACAAACAAAGTTTTGATTCAGTATTTAACTCAGTTTTTTGTTTTTTTGCCAAATCCAGAAGAGGATCCAAAAGAAAGGAAAGGTATAAAGAAAATGCTGATTCTTTTCCAGATCCAAAAACTGCATCAAAAGTGCAGTATGATCCTGTCTCAAAACATTACATAAAAATGGCGCACTGTCTGTCAATTTGAGTCAAAATTCTAACACATTTGGATTAATAACTCTGCCCCAATGTATTTTAGTTGAATAGTGTAGGAATACTTTTTAAAAACATAAAATATAGGTAAAATATGTAGCCTCAGTACGGAAATACTTCTAGCGGAGAATATGACATCAGAAGGAGAATGCAACAATTTTGTTCTTCTGATTCAAATTGGCACTTTGAATAGGATTCAGTAGAAAACATGTATTATGTCTGTATAAGGTTTGAAAAAAACGATATACCACCAAGGAACAAGTTCAGTATATTCGCATTAGCACAGCAAATAAAATTTTGCGTAATAGTATTATTTTATACCATAACTGCTCATTGTTTTGCACAATTGTATACAGAGAGAGTGAGAAGGGGGCTACTTGATGTACAGCAACTTGTCTGCTGTGTGGTTTCTACCTCAGGGTCATAAAGTACAGATTGGAATAGCATAACCTTACAATGTATTTATAAATGTGGTGAAAAGGTTAGCATGAGATGTCAGCCATGCAACTGTATAGAGAGTAGGAGGACCTGTGAAAGGAATATGGGGTGGTTAATGCAATGCAATGGTCCAACCTCGTTGTTGGTTATGAAGTATCAGTGCCACTAAGTGGCATTGAAAGACGAATATTGTTCAAGGCCATAGCCACTGCTTAATGTGTTGGTGGTTTCCTGGATCCAGTATGTAAAATCCTAAAGCTGTGCCATATTAATTCTGAGGCACTTTTTATAACTTTTTTAACCATTCACCATCTGGTAATAACTTGATGATTTAATTGGCCCAAATGTGGATGTGTATTAAAGGGGTAATCCGGGTACAACAAATTACCCCCTAGCCGTAGGGTAAGGGGTAACTTGCTGATCGGTGGGTGTCCGACAGCTCGGACCCCCACCGTTTACAAGGTCGCTCATGCGCACTGCCACTCCATTCATTCTCTATGGCAGTGCCGGAAAAAGCCTAACATTGCACTCGGCTATCTCCGGGTTCAAACGGTTGTTTTGGGGTCCCCGTTCTCGTAAACAGTGGGGGTCCAAGCTGTCGGACACCCATAGATAAGCAAGTTTCCCCTTACCCTACGGATAGGGGGTAACATGTTCAGAGAGTTACTTTAAAACATTAAAAATGCAGCAGAAAAAATCCCCAGAGTTAAATGACAAAATAAATTCTAAAAGTGTTAAAAGTTACTGTAATGCTTAATGTCCAATACCAATTTAAAGTTTGCTTTATTTAGTTTTTAGTTCGAAAAAAATATGTTTGAGTGGTGATTTAATAACTCTGCACATACAGTGCATTCGGAAAGTCTTCAGACCCTTTGATTTTTTTCACATTTTACGTTGAGGCCTTGTGCTAAAATAAAAAAAATCAAATTTTTTTTCCCATCATTCTGCTCTCAATACCCCATAATGGCAAAGTGAAAGCAGAATTTTTTGCAAATTTATTAAAGATAAAAAACTCTAATTTTGCATGGACATAAGTATTCAGACCCTTTCCTATGACAATTGAAACTTAGCTCTGGGGGGCTCCCATTTCTCTAGATCATCTTTGAAATATTTCTACACCTTTATTGGAGTCCACCTGTGGTAAATTAATTTGACTGGACATGATTTAGAAAGACACACCCCTGTCTATATAAGTTCTCACAGCTGACAATGCATATCAGAGAAAAAAAATAAGCCATGAGGAGAAAAGAACTGGTTAGAGCTCAGAAACAGGATTTTGTTGAGGCACAGATCTGGAAAATGGTTAGAAAAAAATTCTGCTGCACTGAAAGTTCCAAAGAGCACTGTGGTCTCCATAATTCTTAAATGGAAGAAGTTTGGAACAACCAGGACTCTTCCTAGAGTAGGTCACCCACCAAACTAAGTAATCGGGGAAGAAGGGCTTTGGTAAGACAGGTGACCAAGAACACAATGGTCACTCTGGCTGAGCTCCAAAGATCCTGTGTGCAGATGGGGGAAACTTCCAGAAGGTCATCCATCACTGCAGCACTCCACCAATCTGGGCTTTATGGCAGAGTGGCCAGAAAGAAGCCTCTCCTCAGTAAAAGACACATGAAAGCCCGCCTGGAGTTTGCTAAAAAGCACCTAAAGAACTTTCAGACTGTGAGAAACAAGATTCTTGTGGTCTGATGAAACCAAGATTGAGCTTTTTGGCCTCAATTCTAAGCGTCATGTCTGGAGGAAACCAGGCACTGCTCATCACCTGCCCATTACCATCCTTACAGTGAAGCATTGTGGTGGCAGCATCATGCTGTGGGGTGTTATTCAGCAGCTGGTACAGGGAGACTGGTCATGGTTGAGGGAAAGATAAATGGAACAAAGTACAGAGATATTCTTAATGAAAACCTGATCCAGAGTGCTCTGGACCTCAGACTGGGCCGAAGGTTCACCTTCCAGCAAGACAACGACCCTAAGCACACAGCCATGACAACACAAGAGGGGGTTAGGGACAACTCTGTGAATGTCCTTGCGTAGCCTAGCTAGAGCCCTGACTTGAACTCAATCGAACATCTCTGGAGAGATCTGAAAATGGCTGTCCACCGACGGTCCCCATCCAACTGACTAAGCTTGAGAGGATCTGCAGAGATGAATGGCAAAAAATCCCCAAATCCAGGTGTGCAAACCTCATGGCAACATACCCAAGAAGACTGGAGGCTGTTATCGCTGCCAAAGGTGCTTCTACTAAGTACTTGGTAAAGGGTCTGAATACTTATGTCAATGCAATATTTTAGTTTTTCCTTTTTAATAAATTAGCAAAGATTACTAACATTTTGTTTTCACTTTGTAATTGGGGTAATGAGTGCAGAATGATGGGAAAAAACTTTAATTTTGTTTTATTTTAGCACGAGGTCTCAACAAAACAAAATGAAAAAAAATTAAAAGGGTCTGAAGACTTCCCGAATACACTGTATATAATAAAGATAAATACAGAAATCTTTCTAATAATTGTTTCGTAGCTAGACATGTGAATAAATCATGGGAAAAAAACATAAAATTAAATGAAAGATTTCAGCACAGATTGTTTTTTTTTCTGTAAAAGCAGTTAGACCATGAAACAATCCAGGACGCGATGGTTGATTAATTGCGTTAATTTAAAAGGGGTCTTAAAGTCTTTCTGGAAAGAGGTAATATTTGAAGTAATGTGGATTAGTTTGCTTGAGATGAGTAATTGGTCCATAGATTTATTCTGATTGCCATAAGAAATAAAAGGGGTCACTTAAAATATATAGATTATAGCTATTTTATGTAGATGTTAGTTCTACTGTAGTTTTTTTTTATACTGTAGATCTTAATAGCTGATGTTTGCATTTGAGACTACAAAATTAAAATCAGTATAATTTCTTCTTTGTATGTTTTATTGTTTTAGTAATCCAATTGTTATGTTCCAAATGACAGTGTAAAACTAAAAAACTGTTAGAGTCTAGAGCAACAAAAATGCTTAAATCTCACTCTGAATCTTTTGAAATCTATTTTACCTTTAGGCAACTAAAAGATACATAAAAGCAATGAACTGAAAGCAGCGCATGTACTGACCTAACCATGACCAAATTATATAACTACACTATGTAACACACTATAGTTGAAGGCATTCTTTTAAGTGCAAATCTTTAATGCCATAGTCACAAAAAGATTAAATTATTAACATCATGTTCATCCATTTGATTTCCCATAAAATTGAATTTTGCCTGCAAGAAATATATCAAATGGCGGAACTGTAGATTATTTAATACTAACTCACTTTTCCAAACATGATGTAGCGAGCTATAGAGCAATATTTAAAATCAGAGCTAAATAAATTTAAAAAAACAAAACAGAACTGAAATTTTGATTGTTTTAGGTTGTGAAGAAGATATGCAAAAGCTGCAAAGCATAAATGAGTGGTGTACAACCGATGGCCCACGATGTTACAGAAAGATGTGATTGTCAAATAACGGCTGCATCTTTCTGAAACAAAGAATCATATGGTGTTTCATATGGCGGCAGCTCTGATATGGCGGCAGCTCTGTTCCTTCGTACTTACACTGATCAGAGCAGGACCTGAAAGATGCATGTGAGCCGCCCAAGGGCACTTACATGCATCTTCCAGTTTCTGCACTTAGCAGTACGAAAGCAAAGAAAATTAAGTATTAAAGAGTTTTTCTTATCACAGAAGAAAGGATATGCTAGGATATGCCACTAGTTTCTGATTCGTGGGCGTCCCGGCAGATCCTGAGAATGAAAGGGCTGCACTGATGGCTTAGTGTTGTGTCTCCTTCACAGTTTATCCCTGCACAGATGAGTTTCTCTTCCTTTTGGAGAAGACCCTGGGTTGGCTAAAGTCATGTTTCAAGGTTCTTCTACAGATTGGACATTGACTTGCAGGGAAGCTATCTCCAAAAGGTGTCACAAGAGATATTATTTTCTTTTTCCTGGAGGAAAACTAAGTTGCATACTTTTTTCCATGGAGCATTGCCTGTAAGACTCCATACCAGCTGTGTCTCTTTACTAAGAACCAGCATTTCTCTGAGCACTCCCTGCACAGCGGCGTGCCCAAATTAATTGGACTTTACTGCAGTTTCCTGCAGAGGTAGTGGCTAGGAAGGCTGCTGTCCAGGGTAAAACCAGTGCAGTGGCCCCTTCATTCGCCAGAATGGTGGGGCTCCTACCAGTCAGAGCCTCACCAACATGGAATAGCATCTCCTACTCCTACATTAAGGGTGTCTGTCATACAGAGCAGTTAACTTATCGGGCCCCTATTAACTCCAGATGAAGATAAAGACATCACAGAAGGGGCACAAGTAGAACGTATCTATGGATACATAATAGAAGCCACTTTATGTCTCTATATAAAGGTTTGTGTGGTCCCCATGCAACAGTCAGCCTGCAGTACCTGTCTTATACATACCTCACAACTTTTAAAGAATAGAAGAGGGACAAACTATGTGGAGTGCTTTTTAAACTACATCTCCTAGCATGCCCTGACAGCTGCAGACCTTCAGGTAATGCTGTGAGTTGCAGTTTTCCCAAAATCTTGGGTAACCTTTGAGGTGTGGTTAGAAGGCTTAATAAAAAAATGAATAAAGAGTTGGAATATTTTTTAAGAGAGGACCATGGTACAGCACCAGAACATATAATATGGGACACATTTAAGGCATTTATTAGAGGGGTAAATTATCAAAATATACCACAGGTTAAAAAAGCCCAATGATGATTTTTCAACTGCTGTGGGAATATGGATCGTTCTCAGGCCTTAAAGTTAATACAATCAAATCTATAATCTTGCCTCTTTACAATGATATTAGTGAAGATATCGGAGTGACCAAGGTGGTATCAGGAGGAAGTTTCAAATATTTGGCCATTAACATTTCTAAAAACTTACATGATTATGTTCCTCTTAATGTTTTGTCTCTGTAGGCAAAACTAAGGGGAAAAGTTAAGATATGGAATAAAATGGCTTTGGGAATGGCGGATAGGTT
The DNA here is from genome assembly GCF_050947455.1 of Rhinoderma darwinii. Classification (NCBI taxonomy): domain Eukaryota; kingdom Metazoa; phylum Chordata; class Amphibia; order Anura; family Rhinodermatidae; genus Rhinoderma; species Rhinoderma darwinii. The sequence continues at coordinate 210,798,633 of NC_134691.1, forward strand.
TGCATTGGTTAAAATGATTATTTTGCTACATATTTAAATGTATTGATAATTAAATTAGCACCTTCATTTGGAGAGGAAAACCATCTAGGAATAGTCTAAAAACCTTATAGCTAAGGCACAGAGGGGTTATGGAGTGCCCAATATTAAATTATATTTCCTGTTTTCCCAACTACAACATTTGCATTATTGGGAAGAGGCAAAGTTGGGTGATATAGTGTATGGGAATGTGGATTGACTGACACCATACTCTATATTGCAGGTTCTCGATTCTAGACACTTTGTTGGACAGCTATTTAATCGCCTTCCGACTTGCAAACAGATGCACAAGTTATTAATAAGCATTAGACAGCTAGGGTGCTTATCCAACTCAGTTAATTTTTCACTCCTATGGGAGAATATCTATCTAACCTTCATTCATCACCAGCTGGGAGTTATTGAAAAAAGAGGGGGGGGAGGGTTCTTCCTGGTCTCACATATATATATGAGGACGGAAAATACCTCTTATGAAAAAACTTTTAGAGCATATGAAGCATGGCATTCTCACATGTTTTATGATTCTCAACTACAATGTTCATATTTGTCCTCGAGAAATAACCATAGGTTGCTATTAGATCCATCTAATTGGCTGGAACAATTCACTATGTTCCCGATTAAAAGGGGGTTCATTTCCAGGTGCTATGATGCCATTCAAAGTGTATCAACTAGTGGGGTAAACCCACGATTGAGGGACCTATGGATCCAGGACGCAAACGAACTAACATAAGTAATCTGAGCCCAAATTTTTGTCAATGTTTCTACTTGTTTGATTAGTGAAAGGAAATGGTTAATTCAGTAAAAAGTAATTTATTAAACATATTTCTCCCCCAAACTTCTACATTTTATTAAAAGACATAATACAAATAGCTGTACAAAATGTCTGGGGGGTGAAATGAACTGGATCCATATGTTCTGGTGTTGCACCAAATTGTATAAATATTTGGAAAAAATGTTGAAGTCATATCTGTCTTACTTAGGCCCCATGCACAGGAACGTATTTTTTTCCTCCCGTAAATACTGGCGTAAATACGTGTCCTTTGTCACACGTATTCGACCCGTATTCCACCAGTACTTACGGACCCATGCCCGTAAATACGGGTCCGTTGTCACCAGTATTCCACCCGTATTTACGGACCCGTTTTCTCTGCATTAATCGGCAGCCCCTTCTCTCTATCAGTGCTGATAGAGAGAAGGGGCAGCCCTTTCGGGTAGAGTTTCCGCAACGATTGAAAGTAAAAGAAGTTCATACGTACCCCAGCCATTGTCTTGGTGACGCGTCCCTCTTTTACAAGTAACAACTAATTGCCAATAGGCAAGAAACCCTATTTCCCAACTACCATGAAGTAAAATAAAATAAATTCTTTAGCCATTAGCCCCGCTTCCCCTGAGGACGCTACAGCAGTAGCGAAACATGGGGGGGGGGCTCTTCATATTTTAATTCCTGCTGGTTGCCAGACATACTGTGGAACAAACCCAATCAATTGACTGCTAGGATAGCGGTCCTTACATCGGTCTATAGGTGTTTCACACCGCTGCATGTGCAGTAATCCCTTACACTTTTGCCTGGCACCAAAGCAGTGACAATTTTAATCTTTATGTGTGGTTTGTCTTTTTGCTACATATAGCACATTAAAGAATTTATTTTATTTTACTTCATGGTAGTTGGGAAATAGGGTTTCTTGCCTATTGGCAATTAGTTGTTAGTTGTATATTGTGCCCGCCAACTACCCAGGATCTCTAAAATATTTTTGCGCGTCCCTCTTTTGACATCCAGTCCGACCTCCCTGGATGACGCGGAAGTCCATGTGACCGCTGCAGCCTGTGATTGGCTGCAGCGGACACATGGGATGAAATGTCATCCCGGGAGGCCGGACTGGAGGAAGAAGCAGGGAGTTCTGGGTAAGTTAACTTTTAATACTATTAACTCCAGCGATAGTAACTGTCCCGGGTGCTGAAAGAGTTACTGCCGATCAGTTTACTCTTTCAGCACCCTGGACAGTGACTATCCCCTGATGTCGCCTAGCAAGGCTCCCGTAATTATGGGTGCACACACGTAGCCACCCATAATTACGGGAGCCCCATAGAAATCTAGAATGTAAATCACCAATAGTACAAATATAGCACTAGCCAATATATAAAAAAATATCTTTATTAGAATATATAATAAAAACACATGTAGACCATCACACAAAATATAAACAACACATAATAAAAATGTGGTAGTGGTATGAGGGGTCGCAATGCATCACATTAAATATACGTGTGATAGGGCGGTATAATATATAGACAGACACTATACAAAAGGAACCTCTTAAATTACCATTATATAGATACATAAACACCGAATTGGGAGTATAGGTAAAGAGGTGAAACCATGATCAAAGATCCAAAATCATGTCAAATACCAAGCCATATTTTGTATGTTTGCCCCTCAATAAGACAAACCACAGACCACGACCAAACACCCCGTCGCACGTTTCGCCATCAGCTTTTTCAAGGGGTAATGGTCAGTGAGGAGTCTTTGGCTTAAATAGGAGGAACAGAATCATGTGTTCCAATCAGGAAGTACCCTATGTATCACAACCAGGTGTAGTATAAACGAGTCATATTGGTTTGAAATACCTTGTGAGTAGCCCACATGAAAAAACATGCAGCGCCGCCATGATCACATCCCCCCGGAACAGCAGGGAGGCGGAGGACACATATTCATGTGCGCCCGTATCCCCACACGGCGCCGGGGGAAGGGGAAAACAGGGCGACGCCTACACAACATACAAGTGCCTGCGGCCATTTTAAGAGAGGGCAAAATTGACATCATAATACATACCAGTTAACCCCTTAATGACCAGCCTATTTTAGACCTTAACCCCTTAACGCTCCATGACCTACTATTAGGTCATGCTAACTATAGCGTTCGCGCTCAGTGACCTAATAGTAGGTCATGGAGTAAACACGGCGCCGTTCGCGCGGCGCGCGTTCACGAGCTGTGACAGCTGCTGTTTCCGACAGCAGACTATCACAGCTCAATGTGCCGGGACCCGTTACGATGGTCCCGCCTCGCCGATCGCCGCTATTGGTCAGTCAGTGACTAACTGACCAATAACGGCGATCTCTCCCTTCACTTCCTCTTCTGACCTCACATCCTGCCGCAACCGCCCTGAACGCCTCTGTTGGAGTTAGCGAGGCGTTCGGAGCGGTTGTGAAAGAGAGGAGAGAAGATAAAGAGTGCTAAAAAGTGAAAAAAAGTTAAAAAACAAACTTTTTTCTGCTTCCCACCTCCCCAATCCACTACCCAAACTACCCGAACCTGTACCCTTCGTCCTAGTGTTCCCCCCACGTTTTTGGTCAGTGATCTCCTATCACTGACCACTTGTTAGTCTTCAGGACCACATTTCTGGTCCCTGGGGATTTTTTTTTTCTTTTTTTTCTTTATAAAACAATATAAAACAAAAAAATATATAAAAATTAAAAAAAAAAAAAAAAAAGGGCAGTTTAGAAAATTTTGACAATTTAACTTTTAGTTAGTTTAGTATTAGGGTTAGTTAGTGTCAGGGAACCATCCCAAAGCGTAGTTAGGTATAGCGTCAGGGAATTTAGCGTCAGGAATCCGTCACCGTAGGTAGATCTAGCGTTAGGGATCCATCACCGTAGTTAGGTTTAGCATCAGGGAAGCTTGGAATAATTTAGATAGGTTTAGTGTCAGGTACCCGTCACCGTAGTTAGGTTTAGTGTTAGGGAAGCTCGGTATAATCTAGTTAGATTTAGTGTCAGGGAAAAGTCGCCGTAGTTAGGTTTAGTCTCAGGGAAGTTCAAATAAAATCTAGTTAGGTTTAGTGTTAGGTACCCTCGCCCCAGTTAGGTTTAGTGTCAGGGAAGCCCACTTGTTCTATAAAAACAAATTTTTTGGCTAGTTTAGGTAGCAGCCTATTGCTCCAAACAACCATGTCCCAACGGACATTTAGTGCCGAAGAGGCATATTCATTTCTTGCCTCCGACACAGAGTCGTCGGGTGGTGAGACTCTGTTCTATTTATCCACCTCCTCATCCAGTGATGAAGAGGAGGAGGAACCCCCTAGGAGACGCTCCAGGACCACCACTGCAGTTGTAGCCCCCGAGCGAAGTGACCCCTCCGAAGTTGTAACCCCCGAGCGAAGTGACCCAATTTGGATACCCACACCAGATATTTATGAGCCCCAAATCCCCGAGTACACGGGAAACCCGGGGATCAAATTTAATACGGCAGGGCTTAGTGAGATGGACATTTTCAAGAAGTTCTTCACTGATGAATTTATAGAGCTAATGGTCTCCCAGACTAATTTATATGCCCAACAGTATATAACAAAGAACCCCACATCGTTTTATGCCCAGTCCCACAGGTGGACCCCTGTAGATGCAGCAGAGTTGGGCAAGTTCTGGGGACTTCATTTGAACATGGGGCTTCTGAAAAAGCCGTCCATTAGGACCTACTGGAGCACGGACATCCTATACCACACCCCGATGTACCGTATGGCCATGTCCAGGATGCGTTATGAGGCAATACTTCGCTTCTTGCATTATACGGATAATGAGCAGTGCCCACCCCGAGATGACCCCAGTTTTGACCGTTTGTACAAACTGAGACCCCTGTTAGACCATTTCAGTGCCCGGTTTGCCCAAGCATACACCCCCGAGAAGTGTATTTCTATAGATGAGTCCCTGGTACATTTTAAAGGGAGGCTTCAATTCCGCCAGTACCTGCCGAATAAGAGGGCAAGGTATGGCGTGAAGATGTATAAGCTGTGTGAGAGTGCATCAGGGTATACATATAAATTCAGGATATATGAAGGGAAGGACAGCAGTATTCAGCCCCCAGAATGCCCCCCCTTACTGGGAATTAATGGAAAAATTGTGTGGGATTTGGTGCACCCACTGCTGGACCAGGGTTACCACCTCTACCTGGATAATTTTTATACCAGCGTCCCACTCTTCAAGTGCCTCGCTTCCAGAAATACTGTGGCATGCGGCACTGCTAGAAAAAATATGAGAGGCCTCCCTAAAACACTGCTTGGGCAAACACTCAGAAGGGGTGAGAGCAGGGCACATTCTAGCAGCAACTTATTGTGTGTCAAGTACAAGGACAAGAGAGATGTCCTTGTATTGACAACAATACATGGCCACACCAGCACCCATGTACCAGTACGAGGTACCAGTACAGAGACCCCCAAACCAGACTGCATCCTGGACTACAATAGGTACATGGGAGGGGTGGACTTGTCAGATCAAGTCCTGAAGCCCTACAGCGCCATGCGCAAATCGCGGGTGTGGTATAAGAAGCTGGCCGTGCACATCATACAGATGGCATTGTACAATGCGTACGTGCTACATCGATGTGCAGGCCAGAGGGGAACTTTCCTGGAATTTCAAGAGGTGGTTATAAAAAATCTAATCTTTAGGGACCAGGAAGGGGGGGCACCCAGTACTTCTGGAAGCGAGGCCACACGCATCGTACCAGGGCAACACTTTCCAGGAGAAGTTCCCCAAACCGGTGGAAAGGGAAAGAGTCAAAAGAGGTGCAGAGTCTGCTATAAGAGGGGGATAAGGAAGAACACAATATACCAATGTGACACGTGTCCCGAAAAACCAGGGCTCTGTATAAAAGATTGTTTTAAAATGTATCATACATCCCTTGATTTTTAATTTACCCTGATGCACTCTGCACAGCTTATCCCCCTCATCTTTCCCTTCTGAGCCCTGCCGTATGCCCAGGCAGCTGATAACAGCCACATGTAGGGTATTGCCGTACCCAGGAGAACCCACATTACAATTTAAGGGGTGTATATCTCCGGTGGCGCATGCTGGGCACACTATATCGGAGACTGACATGCCATATATATATATAAAATTGCAAATCTCACACTGCACCATCTGCTGCGCATTATCTTTTACACAGTACCTGTGGGGTCAAAATGCTCACTACACCTCTAGATGAATGTCTTAAGGGGTGCAGTTTTTAAAATGGGGTCACTTCTCGGGGGTTTCAACTGTACTGGTACCTCAGGGGCTTCTGCATACATGACTTAGCACCAGAAAAGCTCCAGTAGGCCAAATGGTGGTCCTTCCCTTCTAAGCCCTGCCATGTGCCCAGGCAGCTGATAACAGCCACATGTAGGGTATTGCCGTACTCAGGAGAACCCACATTACAATTTAAGGGGTGTATATCTCCGGTGGCGCATGCTGGGCACACTATATCGGACACTGACATGCCATATATATATATATATAAAATTGAAATCTCACACTGCACCATCTGCTGCGCATTATCTTTTACACAGTACCTGTCGGGTCAAAATGCTCACTACACCTCTAGATGAATGTCTTAAGGGGTGCAGTTTTTAAAATGGGGTCACTTCTCGGGGGTTTCAACTGTACTGGTACCTCAGGGGCTTCTGCATACATGACTTAGCACCAGAAAAGCTCCAGTAGGCCAAATGGTGGTCCTTCCCTTCTAAGCCCTGCCATGTGCCCAGGCAGCTGATAACAGCCACATGTAGGGTATTGCCGTACCCAGGAGAACCCACATTACAATTTAAGGGGTGTATATCTCCGGTGGCGCATGCTGGGCACACTATATCGGAGACTGACATGCCATATATATATATAAAATTGCAAATCTCACACTGCACCATCTGCTGCGCATTATCTTTTACACAGTACCTGTGGGGTCAAAATGCTCACTACACCTCTAGATGAATGTCTTAAGGGGTGCAGTTTTTAAAATGGGGTCACTTCTCGGGGGTTTCAACTGTACTGGTACCTCAGGGGCTTCTGCATATATGACTTAGCACCAGAAAAGCTTCAGTAGGCCAAATGGTGGTCCTTTCCTTCTGAGCCCTCCCATGGGCCCAAACGGCAGTTTATCACCACAAATGCGGTATTGCCGTAATCAGGACAAATTGGGCAACAAAATGGGGTATGTTGTTCCCTGTGAAAATAAGGAATTTTGATCAAAAATGACATATTTTTGGAAAAAATATCATTTTTTTCATTTCACAGCCCAATTCAAATAGGTGCTGTGAAAAAACTGTGCAGTAAAAATGATAACAAAAACCATAAATGAATTCCTTGAGGGGTGTAGTTTCCAAAATGGGGTCACTTCTGGTGGGTTTCCATTGCTTTGATACCTCTGGGGCTCTGCAAATGCGACAAGGCAACCGAAAACCAATCCAGCAAAATCTGGACTCCAACAAACACATAGCGCTCCTTTCCTTCTGAGCCCTCCCATGAGCCCAAACGGCAGTTTATCACCACAAATGCGGTATTGCCGCACTCAGGACAAATTGGGCAACAAAATGGGGTATGTTGTTCCCTGTGAAAATAAGGAATTTTGATCAAAAATGACATATTTTTGGAAAAAATATCATTTTTTTCATTTCACAGCCCAATTCAAATAGGTGCTGTGAAAAAACTGTGCAGTAAAAATGATAACAAAAACCATAAATGAATTCCTTGAGGGGTGTAGTTTCCAAAATGGGGTCACTTCTGGTGGGTTTCCATTGCTTTGATACCTCTGGGGCTCTGCAAATGCGACATGGCAACCGAAAACCAATCCAGCAAAATCTGGACTCCAACAAACACATAGCGCTCCTTTCCTTCTGAGCCCTCCCATGAGCCCAAACGGCAGTTTATCACCACAAATGCGGTATTGCCGCACTCAGGACAAATTGGGCAACAAAATGGGGTATGTTGTTCCCTGTGAAAATAAGGAATTTTGATCAAAAATGACATATTTTTGGAAAAAATATCATTTTTTTCATTTCACAGCCCAATTCAAATAGGTGCTGTGAAAAAACTGTGCAGTAAAAATGATAACAAAAACCATAAATGAATTCCTTGAGGGGTGTAGTTTCCAAAATGGGGTCACTTCTGGTGGGTTTCCATTGCTTTGATACCTCTGGGGCTCTGCAAATGCGACATGGCAACCGAAAACCAATCCAGCAAAATCTGGACTCCAACAAACACATAGCGCTCCTTTCCTTCTGAGCCCTCCCATGAGCCCAAACGGCAGTTTATCACCACAAATGGGGTATTGCCGCACTCAGGACAAATTGGGCAACAAAATGGGGTATGTTGTTCCCTGTGAAAATAAGAAATTTTGATCAAAAATGACATAATTTTGGAAAAAATATCATTTTTTTCATTTCACAGCCCAATTCAAATAGGTGCTGTGAAAAAACTGTGCGGTAAAAATGATAACAAAAACCATAAATGAATTCCTTGAGGGGTGTAGTTTCCAAAATGGGGTCACTTCTGGTGGGTTTCCATTGCTTTGATACCTCTGGGGCTCTGCAAATGCGACATGGCAACCGAAAACCAATCCAGCAAAATCTGGACTCCAACAAACACATAGCGCTCCTTTCCTTCTGAGCCCTCCCATGGGCCCAAACGGCAGTTTATCACCACAAATGGGGTATTGCCGCACTCAGGACAAATTGGGCAACAAAATGGGGTATGTTGTTCCCTGTAAAAATAAGAAATTTTGATAAAAAATGACATCTTTTTGGAAAAAATATCATTTTTTTCATTTCACAGCCCAATTCAAATAGATGCTGTGAAAAAACTGTGCGGTCAAAATGATAACAAAAACCATAAATGAATTCCTTGAAGGGTGTAGTTTCCAAAATGGGTTCACTTCTGGTGGGTTTCCATTGCTTTGATACCTCAACACCGCTTCAAACCTGGCATGCTGCCTAAAATATATTCTAATAAAAAAGAGGCCTCAAAATGCACTAGGTGCTTCTTTGCTTCTAGGGCTTGTGTTTTAGTCTACGAGAACACTAGAGCCACATGTGGGACATTTCTAAAAACTGCAGAATCTGGACAATACATATTTAGTAGTATTTCTCTGGTAAAACCTTCTCTGTTACTGAAAAAAATTGAATAAATTTAAAAATTCAGCAGAAAAAATGAAATTTGAAAATTTCACCTCCAATTTGCTTTAATTCCTGTGAAATGCCTGAAGGGTTAAAAAACTTTCTATATGCTGTTTTGAATACTTTGAGGGATCTAGTTTTTAAAATGGGGTGTTTTATGGGGGTTTCTAATACATAGGCCCCTCAAATCCACTTCAGAACTGAACTGGTACCTTCAAAAAAAGGCTTTTGAAATTTTCTTAAAAATATGAGAAATTGCTGTTTACGTTCTAAGCCTTGTAACGCTCAAGAAAAATAAAATAATGTTCAAAAAACGATGCCAATCTAAAGTAGACATATGGGAAATGTGAACTAGTAACTATTTTGGGTGGTATAACCGTCTGTTTTTCAAGCAGATGCATTTAAATTCTGAAAAATGCTATTTTTTCCAAATTTTCTCTAAATTTTGCAATTTTTCACAAATAAAGACTGAATATATCGACCAAATTTTACCACAAACATGAAGCCCAAAGTGTCACGAGAAAACAATCTCAGAATCGCTTGGATAGGTTTAAGCATTCCGACGTTATTACCACATAAAGTGAAATATGTCAGATTTGAAAAATGGGCTCTGAGCCTTAAGGCCCAAACTAGGCTGCGTCCTTAAGGGGTTAATGACCAAGCCATTTTTTTAGTTTTTCCATTGTCTCATTCTAAAAGCTATAACCTTTTTATTTTTGCATCGACATAGCTGTATAAGGTCTTGTTTTTTGCAGGACAAGTTGTAATTTTTAATGGCACCACTTTGAGGTACATAAAATTTATTGATTAACTTTTATTAACTTTTTTTTGGGGGGGAATAGAAAAAAACCCAGCAATTTCGCCACACTTTTTTGCATCCTAAATTTACGCCGTTTACCGTGTGGTATAAATAATACAATAACTTTATTCAGTGGGTTGTTGCGATTGCAACGATACCAAACTTGTATAGTTTTTGTATGTTTGACTTCTTTTACACAGTGAAAACACTTTTTTTTCAAAATTATCTATTTTTTGTCTCCATATTTGAAGAGCCGTAACGTTTTTATTTTTTCGCCAATGCAATTGTAGGAGGGTTTTTTTTTTTTGCGGGACGACTTGTAGTTTTTATCGGTACCATTTTGGTGTAGATGCAACTTTTTGATCACTTTTTATTACATTTTTTTTAAGGCTGGATTCAAAGAAAACAGCAATTTTTGCATGGTTTTTTAATTACATTTTTTACGACGTGCGGGTTAAATTATGTAATAAGTTTATAGTCGGGGTTGTTACGGATGCGGCGATACCAAATATCTGTAACTTTGTTTTACTTTTTTTTTTAATAATAAAGCAGTTTGTAAGGGGGAAAAGTGGGTTTTTAATTTTTTATTTAACTTTTTTTTATTCACTTTTTATTAAACTTTTTTTAAACTTTTTTACTAGTCCCACTAGGGGACTTCACTATGCGATTCTCCGATCACTATTATAATACACTGCAATACTTCTGTATTGCAGTGTATTATGCCTGTCCATGTAAAACGGACAGGCATCTGCTAGGTCATGCCAGATGCATGATCTAGCTGGCATTCACTAGAGGCAGACCTGGGGGCCTTTATTAGGCCCCCGGCTGCCATCGGAGACACAGACACTCGGCGATCTTATCGTCGGGTGTCGGTGGGATGAGAGGGAGCTCCCTCCCTCTCTCCAAAACCACTCAGATGCGGTGCACGCTATTGAGCACCGCATCTGAAGGGTTAAACGGGTGAATCGATACTAATATCGATCTCACCCGGTCAAGCAGGGACGCCTCTAGCCCTCAGCTACCTCTGGCAGCTGAGAGCAGGGAGATTTGACAGCTCCCTGTTCTGTTTATTTATAAAAAGTCTATTGCATCGGAATAAAGCCCATTAGTGACCGACGTAAAAACACTTTGGGGCGGACACTAACGGGTTAAACTTGTTAGCACAGCACCGCCATGATCTCGTCACCCCGGACCAGCAGGGAGGCGGGCACCACATATACATGCGTACCCACGTCTCCATGCTGCGCCGGGGGGGAGGAGAGCAGGGCGGCGCATACACGACACAAGCGCTTGCGCCCATTTTAAGAAAGGGCAAAGTTGCCAGGACAATGCTTACTAGTTGATACCATTAGCACAGCGCCGCCATTATCCCGGTATCCCGGAACAGCAAGGAGGCGGGCACCGCATATACATGCGTACGCACGTCTCCATGCTGCGCCGGGGGGAGGAGAGCAGGGCGGCGCACACACGACACAAGCGCTTGCGCCCATTTTAAGAAAGGGCAAAGTTACCAGGACAATGCTTACTAGTTGATACCATTAGCACAGCGCCGCCATTATCCCGTCATCCCGGAACAGCAAGGAGGCGGGCACCGCATATACATGCGTACCCACGTCTCCATGCTGCGCCGGGGGGAGGAGAGCAGGGCGGCGCACACACGACACAAGCGCTTGCGCCCATTTTAAGAAAGGGCAAAGTTGCCAGGACAATGCTTACTAGTTGATACCATTAGCACAGCGCCGCCATGATCCCGTCATCCCAGAACAGCAAGGAGGGGGGCAACGCGAATCCATGCATACCCATGTCTCCACGCTGCGCAGGGAGGAGCGGAGCAGGACGGCGTCAATATGTCACAAGGATATATATGGCCATATTGCATTAGGGCAAAATTTGCCCATAGTATACATATTGAGCTCTCCATACGAATGTAAATGTCCACCATTATAGATCAAGATAAAGGAGAAACACATTATATCACAGACAAATATGAATAGAGGTTTTACAAAATTTTTAAGGGACATATAAATATATCAAGATAGTCTATTGAAAAAACATCACCTATATCAATATATTTGTGTATGAAAATATATCATAACTGTATATGAATACAATATTTTAAAATATGCACTAATTTTGCACTTTATATATATATATATATATATATATGTGTATTTAGTAACATTGAGGCATGAGTGGTGGCCTCGTATATTATATTCGTTACCTAATACACATACAATCTTTAGGAAGTGGTTCTAACATATATTTATCCATATATCTAATGGACTTTTTATAATGTCCATATTTTGGATATTATGTGGATTCTAATTAAATCTTTTTTTCACAGAGGTGGAGGTTTGTATATTAAGTTTTCATAGGCACTTATCCACGTATGGTCACGTTTTGGGTGTTTTTATTTTAGATATATTTTCTTTTGATACACTTTATTAATTTTTACTTTATATATTCTAAAGTTTTCCCCTCCCCCGGCGATACGGGCACGCATGAATATGTGTCCTCCGCCTCCCTGCTGTTTCGGGGTGATGTGATTATGGTGACGCTGCATGTTTTCTAATGTGAGCTACTCACAGGGTGTTTTGTCGTGGTCTGTGGTTTGTCTTATTGAGGGGCAAACATACAAAATATGGGTTTTATATTTGACATGATTTTGGATCTTTGATCGTGGTTTCACCTCTTTACCTATACTCCCTATTTAGTGTTTATGTATCTATATAATGGTAATTTAAGAGGTGTCTTTTGTATAGTGTCTGTCTATATATTATACCGCCCTATCAGATGTATATTTAATGTGATGCATTGTGACCCCCTCATACCACTACCACATTTTTATTATGTGTTGTTTTTTCTATTTTGTGTGATGTCTACTTGTGTTTTTATTATATATTCTAATAAAGATATTTTTTATATATTGGCTAGTGCTATATTTGTACTATTGGTGATTTACATTCTAGATTTATTGTCTATATATGTCTATATATGTCTTGATAGATATTCTATTTCCAGTGTTGATATATATGGACGTTATTGCTGAAACAGGTTTTCTGTCTGGCTTGGAGCTTATAGGTATTGATATATATAAACTAAATGCTGGCATTGTTTGTATGTACAGTATATGGAGGCATTAATAGTGTATGCACGTTTACACAACAGCCTGTCAGTCATATATACAGCGGACTAAGGGTATGTGCACACACACTAATTACGTCCGTAATTGACAGACGTAATTCGGCCGCAAGTACCGGACCGAACACAGTGCAGGGAGCCGGGCTCCTAGCATCATACTTATGTACGATGCTAGGAGTCCCTGCCTCGCTGCAGGACAACTGTCCCGTACTGTAATCATGTTTTCAGTACGGGACAGTTGTCCTGCAGCGAGGCAGGGACTCCTAGCATCGTACATAAGTATGATGCTAGGAGCTTGGCTCCGTGCACTGTGTTCGGTCCGGTACTTGCGGCCGAAATACGTCCGTCAATTACGGACGTAATTAGTGTGTGTGCACATACCCTTATTAGCCAAAACTATTTTATCCCATTTTGGCTGAAGGATGGACCTCTAGAGGTAGTATGATGTTCTTATATAGGGCAGTATATTCAGCTGACCGATCCACTTTAAATATGCACAGTTTATGATGGCATGATAAGTGTACTGCTTCCCAGCTGTAGAGCTCCTTGGGAGAAAATCATGCAAAATAGCACTCCAAAAGAAAAAACCCTAATTCCACCTAGAGGTGTCTAACACATAAGTCAATATTTACCCCTTCAAAGAATCTTGAAACATCAGTTCTTTTTATTTTCTTAAATACTCCCTACTACTGTAGCTCAATCTCTGCAAGAAAAATAAGTACCTGTCATACACTGGTACCATTCTGGGTAGAACAGGGTGTCAGGATTCTGGACGAGGTATTTAATGTTCTTTGAACTTTTTAAAATATTTACCTCAGTTCATTTGTGTCACGGTGCGGGGTGTGGACCCACTGGGCCGTACCGCGTAGCGGGATAGCAGCTGGCCAACTAGGTACAATACAATGTCTATAGTCCAGAAAGGGTACCTTAGCCAATGTAGACAGTAGCGGTGACACAACTTGACATTCATTGTAGATGGCACAGTAGATGCAGCGGTAGACGCAACTTGACTTTCACTGTAGATGGCACAGTAGATGCAGTGAAAGACACGACTTGACTGTCACTGTTAATGGCACAGAGGCACGGTAGCACGGGATACAGGGTACAGGCAGCAGGAACAGGGTAACACTGGGAACTGGAAAACACTAGGAGACCATTTGCAAGACAAACTTTAGGTATACAACAACACTCAGGCAAAGATTAAGTGGGCAGAGCCCTTTTTATAGTCCAGCAGCATTCTGGGCTAATAACTGATTTTTAAAGCCGTGCACGCGCGTGAAAAAGTCTCAGAACCTGGAAGTGAGTGCCGGCGTCTCCCTGGAGGGAGATGCCGCCGAGAACACAGACGTCCATGGCCGCGGCCATCAGAGGGTAAGTCTGAACGACGGTCCGCAGCCATAGACGTTACAGTATCCCCCCTCTTACGCCCCCTCTTCTTGGGGCTGGAGCGGGAGACAAATCTCTTCACGAGGACAGGGGCATTGATGTTCTCCTCTTGCTCCCAAGACCTTTCTTCTGGACAAAATCTCCACCAATCCACCAAATAAAAGGTCCTTCTTCCCACTTTCTTGGTGGCCAGAATCTCCCTCACTTCGAAAGTCCCCGACGAGCCGCCAGGAGCCACTGCGGAACTAGGAGTCCTGGAGTAGCGGTTCAGGACCACGGGCTTCAGCAAGAAGACATGGAAGGAGTTAGGGATCTTGAGGGTAGGAGGCAGCCGAAGCTTGTAATACACAGGATTGATTTGAAGCAGAATCTCGAAGGGTCCGAGAAACCTGGGAGCAAACTTGCAAGACAGCACCCTCAGCCGGATATTCCTGGAAGACAGCCAGACCATCGTACCTGGAAGAAACTGTGGAGGTTCTCGTCTTATAGTGTCTGCCTTTCTCTTTTGGCGGTCCATCCACCAGCAGAATAGAAGATCGTGTATGTTGCCATATCTGCAGAAAGTCTCTGAAGGCAGAGTCACTGCAGGCACCTGAGACATAGTAGAGAAAGGAAGAGGTATACAAGGATGTTGGCCGTAGACGATGAAGAACGGACTGGAGGTGGTGGATTCACTAGTATGGTTATTATAGGAGAACTCAGCCCACGGGAGCAGCTGCATCCAGTCATCATGCCGTATGGGGGACAAAGTGCTGCAGATAGTTCTCCATAATCTGGTTAACCCTTTCAACTTGTCCATTAGACTGAGGATGATAAGCCGAGGAGAAGTCCAACTTTACACCGAGGAGGTCGCAGAGTGCTCTCCAGAACTTCGAGGTGAACTGGATCCCTCGATCCGAGACAATATGCAGAGGCAAGCCGTGCAGCCGGAAGATGTGTTGAATGAAGAGATCAGCCAGTCGAGCAGCAGAAGGCAGGCCAGTCAGTGGAACGAAATGAGCCATTTTAGAAAATCGATCCACCACCACCCAGACCACACTGCATCCAGCAGAGAGAGGCGAATCAGTAACAAAGTCCATTGCAATATGTCGCAATGGGGCATCAGGCACAGGCAGTGGTTAGAGCAGACCAGCTGGTCTAAAGTGAGCAACTTTATTTGCTGTGCATACCATACAGGAGGAGACAAAGTCTGTGACGTCTTTGGGCAGCGTAGGCCACAAGAACTGATGGGCAATTAGGTCCCATGTCTTACAGGCACCCGCGTGGCCTGCCAGCTTAGAACTATGACCCCAGCGAAGGATTCTTCCTCTGTCCGCCAGACGTACAAAAGTCCTTCCCGGAGGATTGTCACTAACTTGCAGAGGGTTAACAGAATAGATGCAGGAAGGGTCGATAATATTCTGTGGAGACTCTACGGTGTCCTTTGTTTCAAACAACCTAGACAAGGCTCGACCCTCACATTCTTGTCGGCAGGTCGGTAGTGGAGCTCGAACCTGAACCGAGCAAAGAACAGCGACCACCTGGCTTGACGAGGATTCAGGTTCTTGTGGTCCGTGAAGACCAGGATAGGTTGCGCTGCGCCTTCTAGTAGGTGTCTCCACCCCTGTGGTGCCAGCTTGAGGGACAGTAACTCCCGATCCCCAATCGAGTAGTTGCACTCTGTGAGAGAAAACAGCTTGGAGTAGTAGCCACATACCACAGTCTTGCCTTTCGAACCTCTCTAGAACAAGAGTGCGCCAGCACCAACAGAGGAGGTGTCCACCTCCAACGAAAACTGTAGGGATACATCGGGATGATGAAGAATAGAGGCTGACGTGAATGTCTAGTTTAGAAAAAAAAATTGCCCCCCGAATATGATCAAAGAGTTCAGAGATTATCGGCAATGGGTATCTGTTCTTTACCGTGATCTGGTTGAGACCCCGGTAGTCAATACAGGGTCGGAGGGATCCATCTTTTTTCGTGACAAAGAAAAATCTGGCTCCGGCCAGGGATGAGGATTTCCATATGAAGCCCCTCTCAAGATTCTCCTTAATATAGGTCGAAATAGACTGAGTCTCTGGTAAGGAGAGAGGGTATACTCTACCGCGGGGAGGAGACGAGTCAGGAACTAAGTCGATAGGACAATCATAAGCTTGATGTGGTGGCAGAGTCTCTGCTTCCTTCTTGTCGAAGACAACTGAGAACAGAGAGTAACAAGGAGGCAACTCTGCCAATGACGTAAAGAGACTGAGGCAGATCGATATGCCCCAGACAGCGGTTGAGAAACTTGGGACCCCACTGGGGAACCTCTCCAGAGTTCCAATCCAGGATTGGGGCGTGTAGACGGAGCCAAGGCAAACCCAGCAGCACTGGGTTGATGGCCTTCGGCAGGACAAACAGTGAGATGAGCTCAGAGTGAAGAGTTCCCACTTGAAGCCTCAATGGCTTGGTCACCGACAAAATTGGTTCAGGTAGTGCCAGTCCACCTACCAAGGCAACGATCAATGGCCTTTCCAGGAGAACAGTGGGCAAATAAAGAAGGTCCACAAGGTCTTGGCAGATGAAATTGGCTGCAGAGCCAGAATCCAGATAGGCAGAGACCGGATGGGGCCTCTTGCCAGCGACGATGGTCACAGGAATGAACAGTTTGGAGGAGAGTTCTCTATTAAATGCTGTATCGCCCAGGGTTGTCTCTCCAACCAATTCTAGGCGTTGGGGTTTTTTGGCTTCTGGGGACACAGACGCACGACATGGTCAGCGAGGCCGCAATATAGACAGTGGAGGTGCACCTGCGTTGTTTCTCCTGTACTGTCAGCTTGAGCCGATCTACCTGCATCGGGGACCTCAGGTGAAGCAGAAGAAGAAGGCAAGAGGGGTTGCTGGAAGTTAGGCACCAGTCTAGGAAGTCATCTCTCTTGTCGCACTGCTTGAGACCTCTCTCTGAGCCTTATGGCCACTTGAGTGGCAAGTAGAATCAAGTCGTCCAAGGAAGAAGGTAGATCCCAAGCAGCAAGTTCGTCCTTGATCACGGATGATAGACCATGCCAGAAGGAAGCTACCAGTGCTTCATTGTTCCTGGACAGTTTTCCTGCCAGGGTCCGTAACTGGATGGTGTATTCGCCCACGGAGGCATTCTCCTGGCAAAGGTTCAACATAGCAGTGGCTGCCGACGAGACTCGTCTAGGCTCCTCGAATACGGTACAGAATATCCACATGAACTCCTGGAAGTCTCGGGTCCCTGTCGTTCCCACCTTGGGTTCGCCCATGCCAGAGCCTTGCCGGCAAGTAGGGAGATAATGAAGGCGATCCTGGCTGCATCTGATGGGAATGCTCTGGCGTGCAGGGTAAAGTGGATATGACACTGGTTAAGAAATCCCCTGCACGTACTTGCGTCTCCATGAAAATGAGGTGGCAATGGCAACGAGAACCGCGGATCAGGACCGGAGCTGCCAGGATGTGTAGCAGTAAGATCAATCGGAGGAACTTGAACTGCAGCAGGGAAGGAAGCAGCTAACGCCCCTAGCTGTTGTGCCATGGAGTCTACTGCCACAAGAAGTTGATCCTGTCATGCTGGCAGATCCTGCAGGTCCGCCTGCATGACTTGGGAGGGTGACAGGCCTTTAAATTGACCAGTGGGGTTCATGGCCTGAGCGTACTGTCACGGCGCAGGGTGTGGACCCACTGGGCTGTACCGCATAGCTAGGTACAATACAATGTCTATTTTCCAGAAAGGATACCTCAGGAAATGTAGACAGTAGCGGTGACACAACTTGACTTTCACTGTAGATCAATAGTAGTGGAAAAAGGGGGACCACCGGCGCTGCTATAGACGATGTCGAGGCAAGAGATGATATTTAATGTTTTAATGAAAGAGGCTACGCGTTTCGACGCCGAACCGGCGTCTTCATCAGGCCAATACACATTGTGCGATGTGCACACGTTTAAATACACAGTGAAATGAGAAATAATTACTATTCAAAACCCAAAAGAACCGCCAATACGGGCGGGTCAAAGGTCAAATATATAGATTACACAATGCTAATGTACAAAACACCGCATTACAAAGCTTGTTCAGAGTAAACAGTGTTTACATAAATACAAAGTGGTTAATACAATTAAAAATACAAAAATTAATAGTAGCATATTATGGATGAACATATTCGATCAAAAACATCACACAATCTTTGAGGTCTTTATATTAATTGGATTCAGATTACGTATTAGCCTTAGTATTAGTATAAGAATGCAAACAACATTCTATAAAATGTGTTAAAAAGAAAGATTACCGTAATATAAAAGGGAATTTTCAAAGCGTCCCTAAAATCCTAGGTAACGCTAAAATACGGTGGCCGAAAGGGGACATATGTACTAAATGGACCGCATTTGGAACGCAACAAAGTCCTCACACGATCACATGGGCAATGAGCCGCAAAGTGAAACGCAGGAACTATAAGGATATCGGCGAATCAATACAAAGGGAGAAGAATACAAAATGTAAGTAAAAGGACTAATTTAAAATGTGATAATATATAAAATATAAGAATGCAATAAAACTTGATGCATTGATAATCGGTTGATTATGTTAAGTGAAATATACTCTATAAAAAATAATGTAACTGCATTAAAAAAAGGCAATAAGAGTGAACGTATATTCAAACGGCATATATAATATAATATAAACATTATTATAAGAAATAGGACAAATCTAACATTACTCAAAACGTAGTAAGCAAGGTACAATTACACCCAGTGTGCCCAAAATACGTTTATGTATATATCAGATTCAAATTATTCTAGGGACGTTTCAGTGAGGTCATTTAGACCACTAGGGTGTAAAGTCTCAAGTTTGAAAATCCAAAAGTTTTCTCTCTGCTTTAACCTATTATTCAAAATTACACTTGTGTTTAAATGCACAGTGGCGGGACACACTGTGCTTAAGGAAACCTTGCCTGACATTAAAACGATGTTTATTAACCCGATTCCTCAGCGTTTGGGTAGTCCGACCTACGTATTGTAAACCACAGGTACAGTGTAACAAATAGACTACGTACGAGCTCCCACAGTCTAAATGATTTTTAATGGGAAAAAAGGCCCTAGTTTTAAATGAGGAGAATTCGACTACTTTGTCAGAAATATTAGCGCAACAAAGGCATCTCTTATGCCCACAGGAAAAGGACCCCTTATTAATTGACAAAGGATCTACAATTTCCTTTTTAATATCAGGTAGTTTACTAGGTGCTAATATGTTTCTCAGGGTTTTAGATCTTCGGAAAGTAATTAGCGGTTTGGCTGGGAGCAAGGGTTTAAGGAAAGGATCACTAGTCAAAATGTGCCAATGTTTCAAAAAGATAGATCTAATGTGTTTGCTACCTTTATTAAAGGACGTGATAAAATTTAAATTGTATTCAGTTGGTTTGACTTTTTTACTGTCAGTAACGTTTGGTACTGTTGTTTGGATACATTCTAGTTGTGTCATGCCTCTAGCTCTTGATTCTGCCCCCTTAATCAAAGTCCTAGGAAAACCTTTATCTATGAACCTTTTATTTAAGATACCACACTCTTTATTAAAACTACGATCGTCAGAGCAATTCTTTCTTATTCTGCGGTATTGGCCGAAAGGGACATTTTTAAGCCAGGGAGTGTAATGTGCACTCCTGAAATCCAAACACATTAGATCTATCTTTTTGAAACATTGGCACATTTTGACTAGTGATCCTTTCCTTAAACCCTTGCTCCCAGCCAAACCGCTAATTACTTTCCGAAGATCTAAAACCCTGAGAAACATATTAGCACCTAGTAAACTACCTGATATTAAAAAGGAAATTGTAGATCCTTTGTCAATTAATAAGGGGTCCTTTTCCTGTGGGCATAAGAGATGCATAAGAGATGCCTTTGTTGCGCTAATATTTCTGACAAAGTAGTCGAATTCTCCTCATTTAAAACTAGGGCCTTTTTTCCCATTAAAAATCATTTAGACTGTGGGAGCTCGTACGTAGTCTATTTGTTACACTGTACCTGTGGTTTACAATACGTAGGTCGGACTACCCAAACGCTGAGGAATCGGGTTAATAAACATCGTTTTAATGTCAGGCAAGGTTTCCTTAAGCACAGTGTGTCCCGCCACTGTGCATTTAAACACAAGTGTAATTTTGAAAATATAGTCATAACACCAATAGAACAAATCCCATTAGATGTGCCAAATAGGTTTAATAGGTTAAAGCAGAGAGAAAACTTTTGGATTTTCAAACTTGAGACTTTACACCCTAGTGGTCTAAATGACCTCACTGAAACGTCCCTAGAATAATTTGAATCTGATATATACATAAACGTATTTTGGGCACACTGGGTGTAATTGTACCTTGCTTACTACGTTTTGAGTAATGTTAGATTTGTCCTATTTCTTATAATAATGTTTATATTATATTATATATGCCGTTTGAATATACGTTCACTCTTATTGCCTTTTTTTAATGCAGTTACATTATTTTTTATAGAGTATATTTCACTTAACATAATCAACCGATTATCAATGCATCAAGTTTTATTGCATTCTTATATTTTATATATTATCACATTTTAAATTAGTCCTTTTACTTACATTTTGTATTCTTCTCCCTTTGTATTGATTCGCCGATATCCTTATAGTTCCTGCGTTTCACTTTGCGGCTCATTGCCCATGTGATCGTGTGAGGACTTTGTTGCGTTCCAAATGCGGTCCATTTAGTACATATGTCCCCTTTCGGCCACCGTATTTTAGCGTTACCTAGGATTTTAGGGACGCTTTGAAAATTCCCTTTTATATTACGGTAATCTTTCTTTTTAACACATTTTATAGAATGTTGTTTGCATTCTTATACTAATACTAAGGCTAATACGTAATCTGAATCCAATTAATATAAAGACCTCAAAGATTGTGTGATGTTTTTGATCGAATATGTTCATCCATAATATGCTACTATTAATTTTTGTATTTTTAATTGTATTAACCACTTTGTATTTATGTAAACACTGTTTACTCTGAACAAGCTTTGTAATGCGGTGTTTTGTACATTAGCATTGTGTAATCTATATATTTGACCTTTGACCCGCCCGTATTGGCGGTTCTTTTGGGTTTTGAATAGTAATTATTTCTCATTTCACTGTGTATTTAAACGTGTGCACATCGCACAATGTGTATTGGCCTGATGAAGACGCCGGTTCGGCGTCGAAACGCGTAGCCTCTTTCATTAAAACATTAAATATCATCTCTTGCCTCGACATCGTCTATAGCAGCGCCGGTGGTCCCCCTTTTTCCACAACTATTGATCCACTTTGACAGCAAAACTCGTTTTGCATGTGTAGGGACCTGGCAGCAGCTTTCTGGCTTTTGAGATACTTAACGGTATCCACTACCAAAGGTGAGCAATTTTCTTACATTAGATTGCTCCTTGCACTCCCTTGCTTTTATTGCACTATGTGGCGCCGTGTATCTCTTTTTCTTCTCCCTTAGTTAATTTCACTGTAGATGGCACAGTAGATGCAGCGGAAGTCGCGACTTGACTTTCACTGTAGATGGCACAGTAGATACAGCGGAAGACACGGCTGGACTTTCACTGTAGATGGCACAGAGGCACGGTAGCACAGGGTACAGGCAACAGGAACGGGTAACACCGGGAATTGGAAAACACTAGGAGACCATTTGCAAGACAAACTTTAGCTATACAACAACGCTCAGGCAAAGATCAAGTGGGCAGAGCCCTTTCTATAGTCCAGCAGCATTCTGTGCTAATTACTGATTTTTAACAACTATACGTGTACTGGCCACTTAAGGCCGTGCACGTGCGGGCGTGCGCACCCTGCGGGAAACAGTCTAAAGAACCCGGAAGTGAGTGCCGGCGTCTCCCTGGAGAGAGATGCCGCCGAGAACAGACGGTCCGCGGCCATAGACGTTACAATTTGCCTCAGGTCCTCTTGAAATTAAGGACGAAAGGCAATCTTTACCTCATAAGATCTGCAGGATATCTTTAAAAGATTTTCTTATTTAAAATTCTAGCAAGTTTTGGGACTTGGTTGGGATTGAGTGTTGAATGGAAAAAAGTTATTGCTATATAATGTTATATGTGAAAAAATTAGCATTCTGAGATTTTGAGACCTAGGGGCAGGCTGGGCCGGGGTCCTCCAGCGGTGGCATGTCCCGATTCAACTGTATCTGCATCCTCGGGATGCAGACACAGCTGAATCCAATGGTTGAGTAGAGAGCTGTCAGCTCCCTGCACCACTATTCACTATGAAACGCAGGCCGTGAGCGGCTCTACCCGGTGCAATGCAGTGCTGTCATCACGCCAGTCTACACCAAGCCACATAGAGCACAGACCAGAGGAGCAGAGTGTCACATAGGGTATGTGGATCCACTGGGCCGTACCGCCTTGACGGTATGGCAGCTAGCCAACAGGACACACAAGGAAGTCTATAGTTCAAACATAGGATAACAACAACAAGGCTCAGACGAGGCAGAAAGGGGCTGGGCCCCTCTTATAGTCTAGGGTGCTCATGGGCTAATTTTAACTTGAACTCAGGTGCGCGCGCTAGGCCTTTAGAGCAGGCACAGGCGTGCGCGCGCATCCTACGGGACCCGGCCGATGTAAGCAGAAGTGGAGGAGGAGATGTGGGCCAGCGCTCGCAGATCCATGGCCATGGCCGTCAGGAGGTGAGTGAGCCTGACGGCCCGTGGCCATGGGCATGACACAGAGGTATCTCGTCCACTCATCATAGGAACAGAGTTATGTGAGTATTTATTTTATTATTTTTATTATGCACAAAAAGGAAATATACTGGGTGTGGAGGGTAGCCATGGGAGCATTATACTGTGTGGGCATCTATGTGGGCATTATACTGTGTGGGGGTAGATATAGAAGCATTATACAGTGTGGAGGCAGCTAAAGACACATTATACTGTGTGGGAGGCAGCTATGGGACATTATGATGTGTGGGGGGGCGTATATGGGGGCATTATTCTGTGTGGTGGCCACTAATAGGTAATTATTCCGTGTGGGGGGGCCACTATCGGGGTATTATACTGTGTGGGGCAGATATGGGAGCATTGTACTGTGCGGAAGGCACTACAGGGTTATTGTACTGTGGGTGGGACAGCTATGGGGGCATTATACTGTGTGGGGAGGCACTATAGGGACATTATACTGTGTGGAGAGGTACTATTCTGTGAATGGAGGTTACGTAAACAGCATAGCAGTAACAGAAACAGAGTAGCTTGCTATGCTATGCTGTTTCCGTAACACCCAGTGACTTCTATGCAAGTTTACAGAAACAGAGTAGCACAGCAAACTACGCTTTTTACAAAGCCTGAACCTGCCGGATAAGCCTCTGCAGTTGTAAAAATGTGTTGGGGGGCCCACTGGGTTGGGGCCCACTCATGTGTGTTTCACCCCCCCCCCATGCTAAATCCCCAGTTACGCCTCTGCCTCTACTGTATGCCTCTATGGCTTACATAAGGAAGTTGACCAGTGAAATCAGGGCCAAAGGACCTGTAAAATATTAAGGAGATTTATTAGGACTGGCGTTTCATACGCCAGTCTTAATATAAAGGTCGCTGGAGTAAGATGCTAATTTATTTTGGAGGCGCATGCTTCTTAATAAATCAGGCAAGTCTTCTGTATCAGAAAATGAAATCTACTTCAGCTACGAGCTGGAGTAGACTTGGGCTCCATTATATAATTCATATTTATAAGTTTCTGGTGCAGTTTATAGTAAATTTGTCAGGCCTCCATTGGCTCGGCCCCTTTCCGCTAGGCCCTGACCACTTTTTAGTAGAGTGTCGGGAGCAGTGGAAACAGCACAAAAAGTTGGAATTTCTAACACAAATTGCGACTTTTGTGCAGTTTGCGACATTTCTATGCCAGGAAACCGGTGTAGAAAAGTTAATAAAGTCACCCCATTAAAGGGATGTGCAGAGCTAACCTGCAAAGGAGAGAAAGGAAGGAAAAAAACTTACCAAAAGTCCTCAAGTGATAAGTCCTGAGGAAGCTACCGTCTTCCGCACCTCTGTGATGGGCATAGGATGTCTGGGTTTACTCAGGGGAGAGGCATAGTTACAGGAGAAATATTCCATCTGCTAAGAAGAGCCATATCGTCTTCAACGGATGAGGCGATAGATGTAGATCCATGACGAGAGATGAGGAGTTTGGTGGGGAAACCCCATTTGAATTTAATGTTATGCTCCCGTAGTGACCTTGTCATTGGAAGGAAGTCTCTGCATGCCTGAAGAGTTGCTGCTGATAAATCTGGGAAGAGGGAAATCAGATCGAATGGACTGTACCCTTTTTACGTGCCTCAAACATGATGAGATCTTTCACGTGGTAAAAATGGACTCTAGTCAGAGTGTCTCTTGGAGCCTTTTCTGGAGCCGCTCTAGATTTAGGAAGTCTGTGGGCCCGGTCAATTGTTAGATCAAGTTCGAGAGAGATGGGACTATAGTCAGGAATAGTTGCTTCAGGAAGTTGGGTAAATCAGACGGGGACACATCCTCAGTGTTTCCTGTTTGATATTGTTACGTCTTGACCTATCTTCAGAGTCTACTGCTTTGGTCTTTAGCCACTCATCAAGAGCATTATGTGCATCTACCAGATCATTGTGTGCCGCAGAGAACTCCTCCATCTTATGTTTTAGATGATCAGTGTGTTCCCCATTAGCGTTGATGTTGGACTGGAGCTTACGTACAAGAGAAGAGATGCTATTATTAATTCCATTCTGGAGTAGGACCAGCATCCCCTTTAAGGTATCAACCGTGATAGGTGCATCCGAGGAGGGAAATTGAGAAATGTCACAGGTATCGTCTATTAGTCTAAGCAGTACGTCCTCATCTTCAAACAAACCCTTTTCGTGTAGAGTGCCTTTACTAGCTGGAGAGGCTGTAAGTGTTAACTCTGGAGGTCGTTTGGAGGGGTCTTTACAGGAGATGTCAGTGTGAGGCATGTCAGGTTGTGCCAGGGAACCTACCACAGAGTTATGCGGGGAGCAGTGTGGAGGAGAAGCTGGCAGTGAGATTAACGGAGGACTGTTTGAACTAGATCCAGTCATGTGTGGAGAGGTCCCTGGTGTACTGAAAACTTCCGTTAATATCCTAGGAGCCGATTTGAGGCGACGTTTGGTCATAGTGAGAGTTATACAATGCAGACACAGAACTATGCGGATGAATTTCAAGAAGTATAGGTAATCGTGGAGACAGTAGTCCACTTAGTTAATGACAGCGGACCTAGGTCCCACAGGCACAGCTTGTAATTGTAGTTTCAGTGTACCTTCACTCAATTGTATACAGCAATCAGATAGTTAAAGTTTATGTCAATTGTGTATCAGAGGAGAACAGAGATCACCTCAGTGTGACGTTGCCACTGATGTTCAGTGGTAATGAGAATGGCACCTCTGGGGTATGAACTGAGAGTCCTCAGATATTGTAGAGCTAGCAGCCCTTCCCTATGTTCATCAGGAAAAATGCGTAACGCTCCCAGGGCTGATGTGCGGCTCGACAGAGAATCCTCATATCTATTAGTCGGTGGAAACGTCTGTAGCAGAGCAGGGGCGAGTGGCAGAGCAACGGACCCTTCCGTTGCCGGAGTGCAGGTTGATCAGACGTCAGGCAAGTAAACAAGCGTCTCCACTAACTTCCTGTAGCTGCTAGAATATGGCCAATGGCGCAAACTGCTCCAGCGCTGCAATGCGGCCTAGCCGGGGAACTTCCAATTTCCTTCCGGGAGGCAGGGAACTAGTTAAATGAGGAAGTGAACAGATGTAGAGGATTCACAGGTTCAAAAGAGAAGAGGCATTTTCGGCCATTTTTTGTGTGTTTTCCGACACGGTTTCCGCGTCAAAAAACGTGTAAAAAAACTCAGTGTGAACTTACCCTTAAAGTAGATGTTCTCTATAGAAGAAATAAATAAATATAACTTTCATATGTTGAGTATCAACAACAACTATGTAGATATTAAATACATACGGTATTACACGTAGAAAATACATATAAAATGGGGAGGGGATTGCAGATGTTTTGCAATGTCATTATACACTACCTCCTTCCTTATGATCTATTTGTATGATCTATTTTATATGTATTTATATAATGTTCAAAATTTAATACAATTTATATTAAAAAAAACAAATAAAACATACTCTTATCTTATATGGTGGTGGACACTAAGCTGCTCTATTTACAAGTCTGAATTTGGTAGGAGCCTACAGTCTGCATCTACACTATTGGCAGGGAGAGAAAGAGAAGTTGTTTATCATCCTTCATGTGTGGCTGTATACTGTAGGTTTCTTCTACGCAGGGCCCCAGCAGAAGACATTATGAATCAATCAACTCTTGTGTGAAACATCCGAACCCTATTTTGTAACATGATGTTGCTGGCCCCATACAGCAGTGCCAGCTGTACTGCTCTGATGGCGACCCTGCTTACAACTTTACCAGCCTTTATAACTTTTTCCATTTGTTTGTGTAACTGCCCTTCCATCCCCTTAGTGGTGTTGTGGGGAATATATATTGCACCAAAATTTATTTTTCAGTGTTTATCTCCCTTTGTAGTTCTACCCACAAGGTTTCAATAGCCTTACAACCATCATCCAATATTTCCTCTTTTGCACATATTACTTCCAGTGTATGACCATGAAGATTGACTGCCCATTCTTGTAAAGTTTCTGAACATGCTTCAAAAAGACTTACTTTAACAATGTGTTCCTACAGCACCAAGACCTCAAAAGCTCCCCCATTTTGCTTGGCAGCAGCTTGTAGACTTTTGACATTCGTTAAAGGGGTTATCCAGAAATAAAAAACAGAAAAACAAAAAACAAGCAACACCATATGTAATAAAATGCCAAAAAAAACAACAATATTCACCTAGGAATATCCTTACCTCTCCTTGATGTCTTTGATGGCAGCAGCAATGGAGTGCCTTATGGGCAAGTGAGAGCTGCAGTCAATCACTGGAAACAACAGTGATGCCATGAAGTAAGACGCGTGACCACTGCAGCCTTTCATTGGCTGCATTGTTCAAGTCCTGCCATTGAATGCAATCGCTGCTGTCCTGGAAACAAAAACTGGAGAGGGACCACCCTGGAGCATCGGTGCTGGGGCAGCAGGGGATTTAATAGTTTTTTTTGTATTTTATCACATACAGTATGCAGCTGCTAGATTTTTTGGATTTTACCTCCTGGACAACCTCTTTAACATAAACTTTGTCACATTGAATCTTAATAATGAGATTCAGCACAGGATTTTTAATGCTAAACACAAAATGATGCATACTAGGTAAAAGTAAACTTTAATTATTTACAGATTACGTAGTAGCACTGAGTTTGTCAATGTAGTATAGTAGATTTTGTCATTTGGCATGCATCATTACTATATCACACTTTAATAATAAATATGCACAAGATAATCATAACTATAAACACCTGAGATAAATTTGAAAACATATATAAAGAGTATCATTAGAGAGTGGAGAAAAAGAACCATATCAGCTAAAATGTGTTATAATTTCAATACACATATTTTTTATACATACCGTATTATGCTTTAGTATTGAGAGAACTGTGCACATGTAATTATTCCTGTGGGGAGGAAGCTTTACTTAAATGTGTAGGTGGTAAAACAGGTGAGCCTAATGTTGCTAGTCAGAATACAGTAAAAGTAGGACAGAACGTCTCTTGAGGTTAGTTTACTTGGGTTTCCTCTAAAATAAATATGATTTAGTTTCAGTATATCAGAAAACTCATGGATAATTAAAGTCTGTCATATATACCCAAGTATGATGTTTTTCCTACTGAGCAACTCCAATTACATAAATAAATGATGCTATATGTGTCAACATTATTTTATTTATGTCGTATTACTCCGGGTTTATCATTATAATTGTATATTTATATGATAACACAATTTTGCATGGTGGTGTACAATGTGATATAAAGTTAATGATACATAAATGCACTAGCAATATACAAACACAGAAGTTCTTGAGAATCATTGCCACAGGAACAAATGCAGTTATTTGGCTTACTCTTTCAGCATGTTGCCGGAAGTGGTAGCATTCAAGCTACCAGCGACACACGGACTAGTTCATAAGGTAAAGCTTGAACAGGCACGATGGATTGGAGGTCTGTGCCAGCTTGGTAACTCTCCCGTGTATTGTCCTAAAAGTTCTACCTCACCTGTGACTGGAGTCTTGCAGAGATCAATCTCAGATAACTCCAACTCT
Source organism: Rhinoderma darwinii (assembly GCF_050947455.1). Taxonomy (NCBI): domain Eukaryota; kingdom Metazoa; phylum Chordata; class Amphibia; order Anura; family Rhinodermatidae; genus Rhinoderma; species Rhinoderma darwinii. Next base: position 210,827,123 of record NC_134691.1, read on the forward strand.
TTTAGTGGCAACTAACTGAATTGTTGGCCAGGAAGCACTTGGCCCAAGGAAGTCTAGAACTTGATTTTGGGCCCTTATTTGTGCAGTGTCTATATATGCATTGATGAACTCTGTGCTCTAATGCAACATTCAATGACTTCTCCTGGCTTTTTCTAAGGTCCTACTTTGCCCCCAGCAGTTTTGCTACCCTTTATAGGAGACGGAGAAGTTTAGCAGCAATTTCTCAAATTTCAAGAAAATTTCAAAAGCCTAATTTCTTTTAGGGACCAGTTCAGTTCTGAAGTGGCTTTGAGGGCTTTATATATTAGGAACCCCCACAAATCACCCCATTTTAAAAACTGCACCCCTTAAAGTATTCAAAACAGCATTTAGAAAGTTTCTTAACCCTTTATGCGTTTCACAGGAATTAAAGCAAACTGGAAGGGAAAAAAGTTCCATTTTAATCCATTTTTCCTGTAATACTGAAGGTTTTTTACCAGAGAAACACAACTGAATATTTATTGCCCTGATTCTGAAGTTTTTTGAAATATTCCACATGTGGCCCTAGTGCGCTACTGGACTGAAACAAAAGCCCCAGAAGCAAAGGAGTACCTAGAGTATTTTTGGGCCTTCCTTTTCTTAAATTATATTTCAGGCACCATGCCAGGTTAGAAGAGGTCTTGTGGTGCAAAAATAAAGGAAACACCCCAAAAAAGACCCCATTTCGGAAACTACACCGCTTGAGGAATTCATCTAGGGGTGTAGTGAGCATTTTGACCCCACAGGTGTTTCATAGATTTCATTAGAATTGGGCAGTGAAAATTAAAAATTACATTATTATCCAATAAGATGTAGCTTTACCTCAAGATTTTTAATTTTTTCAACAAATAAATGAGGAAAAGCATCCCAACATTTGTAAAGCAACTTCTTCAGAGTATGGAAATACCAAACCTGTGGGCATAAACTGGTGTTTGGGCAAGCGGCAGGACTCGGAAGGGAAGGCATGCCATTGAGCTTTTGGAGCGCTGATTTTGCTGGATTCATTTCTCTGCACCATGTCGCATTTGTAAAGCTCCTAAGGTACCAGTACAGTGGAAACCCCCCAAAAGTGACTCAATTTAGGAAACTACACTCCTTGAGGAATTTATCTAGGAGTGTAGTGAGCATTTTGACCCACAGGTGTTTCATAGATTTCATTAGAATTGGGCAGTGAAAGTGTAAAGGATCTGCCAGGCACAACTTCGGGGTTAACTCCCTTAATTAATCAGTCAGCACCTGAATCTACATCCATGAGACTGACTCCAGCTTCCTCCACTCAGGCTGGCAGGCTTAGGAGTGGGAGAGCCTATCGCAGCCTGGCCAGACTCAGCTAGCTCCCGCCCTCTGTCTATTTATACCTGCATTTCCTGTTCCTCCTTGCTTGTTATTCTTTTTCGTGTGGTTTCCTGGCCCAGCTACAGCTCCTTCTATTTTGTTCCTGCTCCATACAGACCCTGGCTTACTGACTACTCTTCTGCTCTTCGTTTGGTACCTCGCACACTCCTGGCTTGACTCGGCTCGTTCACCACTCTGGTTGCTCACGGTGTTGCCGTGGGCAACTGCCCCTTTCCCTTGCTTGTATTCCCTTGTATGTTTGTCGTGTTTGTTGTGCACTTACTGAGTGCAGGGACCGCCGCCCAGTTGTACCCCGTCGCCTAGGGCGGGTCGTTGCAAGTAGGCAGGGACAGAGTGATGGGTAGATTAGGGCTCACTTGTCCGTTTCCCTACCCCCCGGTCATTACATAATAACAAGCCATACCTAGTCTACCCTGGTCCCTGACACCACTATGGACCCCCGTGAGACCCTGGCTCAGCAAATGCAGGGTCTCTCCCTACAGGTCCAGGCCCTGGCTCAGAGGGTCAACCAGCCTGATGCTACCTTGGTAGTTCCCCTCACCGCACCTCTTGAACCCCACCTCAAGTTGCCCGACCGGTTCTCAGGGGATCGGGAGAGTTGTAGGCTTTACTTTCGTTTAAAGCCTCACTCCTCAGGTTCTGAGAGCCAGCGGGTGGGTATAATTATGTCCCGGCTCCAGGAAGGGCCCCAAGAGTGGGCCTTCTCCTTGGCTCCTGACGCCCCTGAACTTTCCTCCGTTGATTGTTTCTTTTCTGCTCTCGGACTTATTTATGACGAGACTGACAGGACTGCCTTTGCCGAGAGTCAGCTGGTGACCTTACGTCAGGGTAAGAGACCTGTTGAGGAGTATTGCTCTGACTTTAGGAAGTGGTGCGTAGCTTCTCGGTGGAATGACCCTGCCTTAAGGTGCCAGTTTAGGTTGGGTCTGTCGAATGCCCTGAAAGACCTGCTAGTTAGCTATCCCTCTTCTGACTCCTTAGACCAGGCTATGGCTTTAGCGGTACGACTTGACCGACGTCTCAGGGAAAGACAACATGAACGTTTATGTGTTTTCTCCTCCGACTCCCCCATGATGCCTCCCGAAGTTCCGTTGCTTCGTTCTTCCACGAAAGACTCAGAGATACCTATGCAACTCGGGGCCTCCGTGTCCCCCCAACAACGTAGAGAATTCCGCAGGAAGAATGGTCTCTGCTTCTACTGTGGGGATGACAAGCATCAAGTGAACAACTGTCCTAAGCGTAAGAATGCAGCCAGAGAACTTCCGCGCCTAAGTGATCATCGGGGAGGTCACTTGGGCGCACAGGTATTTCCAGTAAATAGGAAACGTACTAAGATCTTGCTTCCCTTTCAGGTCTCTTTTGGTGGTAGGTCTGCTACCGGCAGTGCCTTCGTGGATTCAGGGTCCTCTACTAATATTATGTCTGTGGAATTTGCTATGTCTCTTGCTATGCCTCTGATTGATTTGCCTAAACTTGTCCCGGTAGTGGGTATCGACTCCACTCCTCTTGCTAATGGTTATTTTACACAGCATACCCCTGTTTTTGAACTCCTTGTTGGCTCCATGCATTTGGAGCAATGCTCTGTACTGTTGATGCAGGGATTATCGTACGATTTGGTTCTAGGCCTTCCCTGGTTGCAGTTGCATAATCCCACGTTTGACTGGAATACTGGGGAGCTAACCAAATGGGGTAATGAATGTTGTACGTCATGTTTTTCTGTTAATTCTATTTCTCCCCATGAGGAGGCGAATATGCTACCCGAGTTTGTTCAGGACTTCGCTGATGTTTTCTCTAGGGAGGCCTCCGAAGTGTTACCTCCTCATAGAGAATACGATTGCGCTATCGAATTGGTACCAGGAGCTAAGCTTCCTAAGGGTAGGATATTTAATCTTTCTTGTCCCGAACGTGAAGCCATGAGAGAGTATATCCAGGAATCCCTGGCCAAGGGTTACATTCGTCCCTCTTCTTCTCCGGTAGGTGCTGGCTTCTTCTTCGTGGGGAAGAAGGATGGTGGTCTTAGGCCATGCATTGACTACCGTAGCCTGAATAAGGTCACGGTAAGGAACCAGTATCCCCTTCCTTTGATTCCTGATCTCTTTAATCAGGTTCAGGGGGCCCAATGGTTCTCTAAATTGGATCTACGGGGGGCGTATAACCTTATTCGCATCAAAGAGGGGGATGAGTGGAAGACTGCGTTTAACACGCCCAAAGGCCATTTCGAATACCTCGTCATGCCCTTTGGGTTGTGTAATGCCCCTGCGGTCTTCCAGAATTTCATAAATGAGATTTTGAGAAATTACCTGGCGATATGTCTTGTAGTGTACCTTGATGACATACTGGTGTTTTCCAAGGACTGGTCCTCCCACATTGAGCATGTCAGGAAGGTGCTCCAGGTCCTTCGGGAAAACAAACTGTTTGCCAAAACCGAAAAATGTGTGTTTGGGGTACAGGAGATACCATTTTTGGGTCAAATCCTCACTCCTCATGAATTCCGCATGGACCCCGCCAAGGTTCAGGCTGTGGCGGAATGGGTCCAACCTGCCTCCCTGAAGGCGTTACAGTGTTTTTTGGGGTTCGCTAATTATTACAGGAGATTTATTGCTAACTTCTCGGTCATCGCTAAGCCTCTTACGGACCTCACTCGCAAAGGTGCTGATCTCCTCCACTGGCCTCCTGAGGCTGTCCAGGCTTTTGAGGTCCTTAAGAAGTGCTTTGTCTCGGCCCCGGTGCTGGTTCAGCCCAACCAAATGGAGCCATTTATCGTGGAAGTTGACGCATCTGAGGTGGGAGTGGGGGCTGTCTTATCCCAGGGTACCAGGTCCCTCACCCATCTCCGCCCCTGTGCCTACTTCTCCAGGAAGTTTTCGCCAACTGAGAGTAACTATGATATTGGCAACCGCGAACTCTTAGCCATTAAATGGGCATTTGAAGAGTGGCGCCACTTCCTGGAGGGGGCTAGACACCAGGTAACGGTCCTTACCGACCACAAGAATCTGGTTTTCCTAGAATCTGCCCGGAGGCTAAACCCGAGACAAGCTCGATGGGCGTTATTTTTTACCAGATTCAATTTTTGGGTTACCTATAGGGCTGGGTCTAAAAATATTAAGGCTGATGCACTGTCGCGTAGCTTCATGGCCAGCCCTCCTTCGGAGGAAGATCCTGCTTGTATTTTGCCTCCAGGTATAATCATTTCCTCGATCGATTCTGATTTAGTCTCTGAAATTGCTCGCTGATCAAGGTTCAGCTCCCGGGAACCTTCCTGAGAACAAGCTGTTTGTTCCCCTGCAATTCCGGCTAAGGGTACTTAGGGAAAATCATGACTCCGCACTATCTGGTCATCCAGGCATCCTGGGTACCAAACACCTCATTACCAGAAATTATTGGTGGCCTGGGTTGCCTAAAGACGTTAAGGCCTACGTCGCCGCTTGTGAGGTTTGTGCTAGGTCCAAGAATCCCAGGTCCCGACCAGTGGGCTTACTGCGTTCGTTGCCCATTCCCCAGAGACCTTGGACACATATCTCCATGGATTTTATCACCGATTTGCCTCCATCCCAAGGCAAGTCGGTGGTGTGGGTGGTGGTAGACCGCTTCAGTAAGATGTGCCACTTTGTGCCCCTCAAGAAACTACCCAACGCCAAGACGTTGGCTACCTTGTTTGTCAAACACATCCTGCGTCTCCATGGGGTCCCTGTCGATATTGTTTCGGACAGAGGGGTACAATTTGTTTCATTGTTTTGGAGAGCCTTCTGTATGAAGTTGGGGGTGTTAGGGATCTGCCAGGTACTTCATCTAGCTATACTCCTGGGATTAATCAATCCACACCTGAGGCCAGACCTGTTCGACTGACACCATCTCCCACCAACCAGGGTGGCAGGCTCAGGAGTGTGAGAGCCTATCGCGGCCTGGTCTCTCGGAGTTAGCTCCGCCCCCTGCCCTTTATTACCTGCCCTGTGCTCTCCCTCAGTGCTTGTAATTCTTTTGGATTCCTGGCCCCACTGCTGCTTGCTCCAGCCTGCTTCTGCCGTGCTTCTGCCTTGCTGCAGTTCTGCTTGACCTGCTTTGCTTGCCCTGGCTTGCTTCTGTCTCCGTGCCCGCTCGGGTGTACTCACTTCGTCCTGGTCCTGACTGTTCGTTCGCCGCCCCGTTTCCTCGTGGCGTTCCGTGGCTACTGCCCCTTCCCTTGCGTGTTCCCTGTTTGTCTTCCTGTGCACTTAGCCAGCGTAGGGACCGCCGCCCAGTTGTACCTCGTCGCCTAGGGCGGGTCGTTGCAAGTAGGCAGGGACAGGGCGGTGGGTAGATTAGGGCTCACTTTCCCTTCACCTCCTTCCTGCCATTACATAATTACAAGCCCTTACCTAGTCTACCATTTCTCCTACGCTGACGCTATCATGGACCCCCTTGAGACCCTGACCCAGCAGATGCAGGGCCTCTCCCTACAGGTCCAGGCCCTGGCCCAAAGGGTCAATCAGGGTGACGCTGCTTTAGTAGTACCCCTCACCTCACCTCTAGAACCCGACCTCAAGTTACCTGACCGGTTTTCAGGGGACCGTAAGACGTTTCTCTCCTTCCGGGAGAGTTGCAGACTGTATTTCCGCTTAAAGCCCCACTCCTCAGGTTCCGAGAACCAGCGGGTGGGTATCATCATATCCCGACTCCAGGAAGGGCCCCAAGAGTGGGCCTTCTCCTTGGCTCCTGACGCCCCTGAACTTTCCTCTGTTGATCGTTTTTTCTCTGCCCTCGGACTCATTTACGACGAGACTGACAGGACTGCTTTAGCCGAGAGTCAGCTGGTGACCTTACGTCAGGGTAGGAGACCGGTTGAGGAATACTGTTCTGATTTTAGGAAGTGGTGCGTAGCTTCTCAGTGGAACGATCCGGCCCTAAGGTGCCAGTTTAGGTTAGGATTATCTGACGCCCTGAAGGATCTGCTGGTTAGCTACCCCTCGCCTGACTCCCTTGACCAGGTTATGGCCCTAGCAGTACGACTTGACCGACGTCTCAGGGAACGTCAGCTAGAACGCTTCAGTGTGCTCCCCTCTGACTTTTCTGCGATTCCCCCCGAGGTCCCGTCTCCTCGCCCCTCCACGGAGGACTCGGAGGCACCTATGCAACTCGGGGCCTCCATGTCCCCTCGACAACGTAGGGAGTTTCGCAGAATGAATGGTCTCTGCTTCTACTGTGGGGACGACAAGCATCTACTGAACACCTGTCCCAGGCGCAAGAATAAGAAGCCGGAAAACTTCCGCGCCTAAGTGATCATCGGGGAGGTCACTTGGGCGCACAGGTATTTCCCGTTAATGTGAAACGCAATAAAATTTTGCTTCCCTTTCAGGTCTCGTTTGCTGGCCGGTCTGCCACGGGCAGTGCTTTCGTGGATTCTGGCTCATCTGCTAATATCATGTCTGTGGAATTTGCTATGTCTCTAAAGATGCCTTGTATTGATTTACCTTATCCTATCCCTGTAGTAGGAATCGACTCAACCCCCCTTGCTAATGGTTATTTTACTCAGCATACTCCTGTTTTTGAACTCCTGGTTGGCTCCATGCATTTGGAGCAGTGCTCTGTACTGGTGATGCAGGGATTATCGTCTGATCTGGTTTTAGGCCTTCCCTGGTTGCAGTTGCATAATCCCACATTTGATTGGAATACTGGGGATCTCACCAAATGGGGTAATGAATGTCTTATGTCATGTCTTTCTGTTAACTCTATTTCTCCCCGGGAGGAGGTAAACACGCTTCCTGAGTTTGTTCAGGACTTCGCCGATGTGTTTTCTAAGGAGGCCTCCGAGGTGTTGCCCCCCCATAGAGATTACGATTGCGCTATCGATTTGGTGCCTGGTGCCAAGCTTCCTAAGGGTAGGATATTTAATCTTTCATGTCCTGAACGTGAAGCGATGAGGGTGTATATCCAAGAATGCCTGGCCAAGGGTTTCATTCGCCCCTCGACTTCTCCTGTAGGTGCTGGCTTCTTCTTCGTGGGGAAGAAGGATGGTGGTCTTAGGCCGTGCATTGATTATCGTAACCTGAATAAGGTCACCGTAAGGAACCAGTACCCACTTCCTTTGATTCCGGATCTTTTTAATCAGGTTCAGGGAGCCCAATGGTTTTCTAAGTTCGATCTACGGGGGGCATATAACCTTATCCGCATCAAAGAGGGGGATGAGTGGAAAACTGCGTTCAACACACCCGAGGGTCATTTCGAATACCTGGTCATGCCCTTTGGGTTGTGTAATGCCCCTGCTGTCTTCCAGAATTTTATTAATGAAATCCTGAGAGAGTACCTGGGTAATTTTCTTGTTGTGTACCTTGATGACATACTGGTGTTTTCCAAGGACTGGTCCTCCCACGTGGAGCATGTCAGGAAGGTGCTCCAGGTCCTTCGGGAGAATAATCTGTTTGCTAAGACTGAAAAATGTGTCTTTGGGGTACAGGAGATACCATTTTTAGGGCAAATCCTCACTCCTCATGAATTCCGCATGGACCCTGCCAAGGTTCAAGCTGTGGCGGAATGGGTCCAACCTGCCTCCCTTAAGGCGTTACAGTGTTTTTTAGGGTTCGCCAACTATTACAGGAGATTTATTGCCAACTTCTCGGTCGTCGCTAAGCCTCTTACGGATCTTACCCGCAAGGGTGCCGATGTCCTCCATTGGCCCCCTGAGGCCGTCCAGGCCTTTGAGACTCTCAAGAAGTGCTTTATCTCGGCCCCCGTGCTGATTCAGCCCAACCAAGAGGAGCCATTTATTGTGGAGGTTGACGCTTCCGAGGTGGGAGTGGGGGCCGTCTTGTCCCAGGGTACCAGCTCCCTCACCCATCTCCGCCCCTGTGCTTACTTCTCTAGGAAGTTTTCGCCCACGGAGAGTAACTATGATATTGGCAACCGTGAACTTCTAGCCATTAAATGGGCTTTTGAGGAGTGGCGGCACTTCCTGGAGGGGGCCAGACACCAGGTAACGGTCCTTACGGATCACAAGAATCTGGTTTTCCTAGAATCGGCCCGGAGGCTTAATCCTAGACAAGCTCGGTGGGCACTATTCTTTACCAGATTTAATTTCTTGGTTACCTATAGGGCTGGGTCCAAGAATATTAAGGCTGACGCTCTGTCACGTAGTTTCATGGCCAATCCTCCTTCCGAGAAGGAACCCGCTTGTATTTTACCCCCTGGTATAATCGTCTCTGCCACGGATTCTGATTTAGCTTCTGATATCGCGGCTGATCAGGGTGCAGCTCCCGGGAACGTCCCTGGGGACAAACTGTTTGTTCCCCTGCAATACCGGCTGAGGGTACTCAGGGAAAACCATGACTCCGCTCTATCTGGTCATCCTGGCATCTTGGGCACCAAACACCTCATTACCAGAAACTATTGGTGGCCTGGGTTGCCTAAAGATGTTAGGGCTTACGTCGCCGCTTGTGAGGTTTGCGCTAGGTCCAAAACCCCTAGGTCCCGACCTGCGGGCCTACTACGTTCCTTGCCCATTCCCCAGAGACCTTGGACCCATATCTCCATGGATTTTATCACCGATTTGCCTCCATCTCAGGGCAAGTCGGTGGTGTGGGTGGTAGTCGACCGCTTCAGCAAGATGTGCCACTTTGTGCCCCTTAAGAAGCTACCTAACGCCAAGACGTTAGCTTCTTTGTTTGTGAAACACATCCTGCGTCTCCATGGGGCCCCAGTCAATATCGTTTCTGACAGAGGGGTACAATTTGTTTCCTTATTTTGGAGAGCTTTTTGTAAAAAGTTGGAGATTGATCTGTCCTTCTCCTCCGCCTTCCATCCCGAAACTAATGGCCAAACGGAAAGGACCAACCAATCCCTGGAACAATATTTAAGGTGTTTCATCTCTGACTGTCAATTCGATTGGGTCTCATTCCTTCCCCTTGCTGAATTTTCCCTGAATAACCGGGTCAGTAACTCGTCAGGGGTCTCCCCGTTTTTCTGTAATTTCGGGTTTAACCCAAGGTTCTCCTCCGTCTCCCCTGGTTGTTCCAATAATCCTGAGGTAGAGGGGGTTCATCGGGAACTGTGCACTGTCTGGGCCCAGGTTCAGAAGAACCTAGAGGCGTCCCAGAGCGCACAAAAGATTCAGGCGGATAGTAGACGTTCTGCTAACCCCCGGTTTGTCGTCGGGGATTTGGTCTGGTTGTCGTCCAGGAACTTGCGCCTTAAGGTCCCGTCCAGGAAGTTTGCTCCCCGATTTATTGGACCTTATAAGATCATTGAAGTCCTCAACCCTGTATCCTTCCGTCTGGAGCTCCCCCCATCCTTTCGCATACATGACGTCTTCCATGCCTCCCTCCTTAAACGCTGCTCCCCGTCCTGGTCCCCCTCGAGGATACCTCCTGTTCCCGTTCTCACCCCTGAGGGGGTGGAATTCGAGGTGGCCAAGATTATGGACAGTAGGATGGTCCAGGGCTCCCTCCAGTACCTGGTCCATTGGAGAGGATACGGGCCGGAGGAGAGGACTTGGGTACCTGCCCGTGATGTTCACGCTGGGGTATTGATCAGGAGGTTCCACCTCCTCTTCCCCACTAAACCGGGTCCCCTTAGTAAGGGTCCGGTGGCCCCTCATAAAAGGGGGAGTACTGTTAGGGATCTGCCAGGTACTTCATCTAGCTATACTCCTGGGATTAATCAATCCACACCTGAGGCCAGACCTGTTCGACTGACACCATCTCCCACCAACCAGGGTGGCAGGCTCAGGAGTGTGAGAGCCTATCGCGGCCTGGTCTCTCGGAGTTAGCTCCGCCCCCTGCCCTTTATTACCTGCCCTGTGCTTTCCCTCAGTGCTTGTAATTCTTTTGGATTCCTGGCCCCACTGCTGCTTGCTCCAGCCTGCTTCTGCCGTGCTTCTGCCTTGCTGCAGTTCTGCTTGACCTGCTTTGCTTGCCCTGGCTTGCTTCTGTCTCCGTGCCCGCTCGGGTGTACTCACTTCGTCCTGGTCCTGACTGTTCGTTCGCCGCCCCGTTTCCTCGTGGCGTTCCGTGGCTACTGCCCCTTCCCTTGCGTGTTCCCTGTTTGTCTTCCTGTGCACTTAGCCAGCGTAGGGACCGCCGCCCAGTTGTACCTCGTCGCCTAGGGCGGGTCGTTGCAAGTAGGCAGGGACAGGGCGGTGGGTAGATTAGGGCTCACTTTCCCTTCACCTCCTTCCTGCCATTACAGGGGGATTGATCTGTCCTTCTCCTCTGCCTTCCATCCTGAAACCAATGGTCAAACGGAGAGGACTAATCAATCTCTAGAACAATACTTAAGGTGTTTTGTCTCTGACTGTCAATATGATTGGGTCTCATTCATTCCCCTCGCCGAATTTTCCCTTAATAACCGGGTCAGTAACTCGTCAGGGGTCTCTCCCTTTTTCTGTAATTTTCGGTTTAATCCACGGTTCTCCTCCGTTTCACCTGGTAGTTCCAACAATCCCGAGGTAGAGGTCGTTCATCGGGAACTGTTCACAGTCTGGGCCCAGGTTCAGAAGAACCTAGAGGCGTCCCAGAGCGTACAAAAAACTCAGGCTGATAGAAAACGTTCTGCTAACGCCCTGTTTATGGTCGGGGATCTGGTGTGGTTGTCGTCTAGGAACTTGCGTCTCAAGGTTCCGTCCAAGAAGTTTGCTCCCCGGTTTATTGGGCCGTATAAGGTCATTGAGGTCCTCAATCCTGTCTCCTTCCGGCTGGAGCTACCACCGTCTTTTCGTATACACGACGTGTTTCATGCCTCCCTCCTTAAACGCTGCTCCCCGTCCTTGGCTCCCTCGAGACCTCCTGTTCCCGTCCTCACCCCTGAGGGGGTGGAATTCGAGGTGGCCAGGATTGTGGACAGCAAGATGTTCCAAGGCTCCCTCCAGTACCTGGTCCATTGGAGAGGTTACGGGCCCGAGGAGAGGACTTGGGTACCCGCCCGGGATTTTCACGCTGGGGTATTGGTCAGGAGGTTCCACCTGCGTTTCCCCAGTAAGCCAGGTCCACTTAGAAAGGGTCCGGTGGCCCCTCATAAAAGGGGGGGTACTGTAAAGGATCTGCCAGGCACAGCTTCGGGGTTAACTCCCTTAATTAATCAGTCAGCACCTGAATCTACATCCATGAGACTGACTCCAGCTTCCTCCACTCAGGCTGGCAGGCTTAGGAGTGGGAGAGCCTATCGCAGCCTGGCCAGACTCAGCTAGCTCCCGCCCTCTGTCTATTTATACCTGCATTTCCTGTTCCTCCTTGCTTGTTATTCTTTTTCGTGTGGTTTCCTGGCCCAGCTACAGCTCCTTCTATTTTGTTCCTGCTCCATACAGACCCTGGCTTACTGACTACTCTTCTGCTCTTCGTTTGGTACCTCGCACACTCCTGGCTTGACTCGGCTCGTTCACCACTCTGGTTGCTCACGGTGTTGCCGTGGGCAACTGCCCCTTTCCCTTGCTTGTATTCCCTTGTATGTTTGTCGTGTTTGTTGTGCACTTACTGAGGGCAGGGACCGCCGCCCAGTTGTACCCCGTCGCCTAGGGCGGGTCGTTGCAAGTAGGCAGGGACAGAGTGGCGGGTAGATTAGGGCTCACTTGTCCGTTTCCCTACCCCCCGGTCATTACAGAAAGGGTATGTGCACACACACTAATTACGTCCGTAATTGACGGAAGTATTTCGGCCGCAAGTCCCGGACCGAACTCAGTGCAGGGAGCCGGGCTCCTAGCATCATAGTTATGTACGATGCTAGGAGTCCCTGCCTCGCTGCAGGACAACTGTCCCGTACTGAAAACATGATTACAGTACGGGACAGTAGTTCCACGGAGAGACAGGGACTCCTAGCATCGTACATAAGTATGATGCTAGGAGCCTGGCTCCCTGCACTGTGTTCGGTCCGGGACTTGCGGCCGAAATACGTCCGTCAATTACGGACGGAATTAGTGTGTGTGCACATACCCAAAATGAAAAATTACATTATTTTCCAATAAGATGTAGCTTTACCTCAAAATTTTTCTTTTTTTCAACAAATAAATGAGGAAAAGCACCCCAAAATTTGTAAAGCAACTTCTCCAGAGTACGGAAATACCAAACATGTGGTCATAAACTGCTGTTTTGGCAAGCGCCCCAGGACTCGGAAGGGAAGGCACGCCATTTAGCTTTCCGAGTGCTGGATTGATTTCTCTGCACCATCTCGCATTTGTAAAGGTACCAGTGCAGTGGAAACCCCCCAAAAGTGACTCCATTTGGGAAACTACACCCCTCAAGGAATTTTTCAAGTGGTATAGTGAGCAGTTTGACCCCACAGGTGTTTCATACACTGGGCAGTAAAATAATAAAATTTAGATTTTTTCAAAGAAAATGTTGCTATAGCCCCAAATTCATAATTTTCACTAGGGGTTAAAGGAGAAAAAGCACCCACAGTTTGTTACGCAATTTCTCCTGAATACGGCAATACCCCATTTGTGGAGATAAACTGCTGTTTGCGCACGTGGCGGGGCTCAGAAGGTAAAGAGCACCATGCAACATCTTAGGCCTACCACGATGGCATTTACTGCCCTGTGTCATGAAAACAGGGTATCTGGGGTGTCAAAACATTAGAAACCCAGAAAAGTGACCCCATTTAGGAACTAAACCCCTCAAATTATTCATCTAGCGGTATAGTGAGAAGATTTAGATTGTAATGTAAAACCTTTCAAGGTATTCATCTAGGGGTACAGTGAGAATTTTTAATTTGTGAAGTGACAACCCTCTAGGTATTCATCTAGGGGTATAGTGAGAATTTTTAAATTGTGAAGTGACAACCCTCTAGGTATTCATCTAGGGGTATAATAAGAAATACTTTAAAAAAACATGGGGAAAATAGGGGGAAGAGGGATCCTCCAGCTCACCAGCTCAGCGTCCTGCCCTCAGAACTCGTCCGGATCTCCTCGACGGCACACGGCAAACAACAAGGTGAAAGTAGAGAGATGATCCAGGGACGTGTGGTGAGTAAAAGGAAATCCTAGTTTCCACTTTATTGAACAGTCAATATGACAGTAGACACACAGGAGGGTGAACGCAATGTAGGTGGTCTTCCAAGGCAAATAATAGAAGCCTACGCGTTTCGAATACACACAGTATTCTTAATCATGGCTGATAACAGACAAAGAAATACTTTAATTTTAGTAAATAAGGAGGACAACCTGGAAAACCCGAAATGGAGGGAGAGGGAATGGCAGGTCCCACTACCAACATACCCACCATTCCATAAAATGCAGCCCAAAAAATAAATCAAAGGCCTCAGCAAAAAAAGATTTGCTGAGACAACCAATCTCATCTGGATTTAGTCCTCTCACCCAGATTTGCAACCTGGATGAGACAGACACTCCCTTGGTATAGTGAGAATTTTTAGTTTTGTTTTAGGTGGTTTTTTACAAATTTTAAATTATCAAATTTTAAATGGGGCTGGTCAGTAAAAAAATGAATAATTGGTCATGGCCAATATGGGAGACAGAAAAGGTGAATGTAGAATAAATAAATAAAAAATCCAAGGAGGTGTGATATATTTTGAAACATTGTTTCATGCACAGGCCGGGATTTGTGGGACACGTCTCACATTGGTATGTGGTGTCCTTGCGCACACACAGCATTTTTTTGGGGGCTTGTTTTTTTTCAGTGGGGGGGGGGGATTTCTGTGGGGAAATGATGACCGGGAATTATCCTGCTGACGGAAGAACCGGATGAACTGCCCTCCCCTTCCTGGTCACCAAACATCAGGGACTTTATGACCTTTTCCTGAAATTGCAGGAACGTATCCCCACTGCCAGCGTATCAGTAGAGGACAAAGGCGTTGTATAAAGCCATCTGTGTAAGATGCACAGACAGCTTTTTATACCATACCCTGGTCTTGCGCATGGCGCTGTATACTTCAGGTGGAGCAGATCATCGCTGCAGACAGCTCTGCTCTCTCCTAATTTTAGGATCTGACCCAGCAAAGTTTTGGGGAGGCCCTTCTGATTTTTGCGGATTGTTCCGCACGCCAAGGTGGATCTGGACGAGAGAACTTTTAACAATGGGACACTATTGTAAAAGTTGTCCAGATAAAGATGATATCCTTTGCCAAGTAAAGGATGGATAAGATCCCATACGATCTTTCCACTAATTCCTAGGAAGGGGGGGGCATTCTTGGGATCTATATGGGAGTCTTTTCCCTCATAGACCCTAAAAGAGTAGGTGTAACCGGTGGCACTTTCACACAGTTTGTAGAGTTTTATGCCGTACCGGGCTCTTTTATTGGGTAGATACTGCCTGAAGTGCAGTCTACCCTTGAAGCTGACTAGTGATTCATCCACCAAAATATTTTGTTGGGGGTATAAACTTGGGAAAAAATTTGGGAGTAGTGGGCAATTAATGGTCTTATTTTATATAGCCTAACAAAATTTGGGTCCTGTGGGGGTGGGCACTGACTATTGTCATTACTGTGCAGTAAAGGGGGGTATTATATAAAATATCAGGGAACCAATAGTCTCTAATACTGGGCTTTTTTATGAGACCAAAACTTAAAAATAAGCCCCAAAACTTCTGCAATTCCACTGGGTTTGTGGGGGTCCAATTTTGGCCTCTCCCAAAAAATGAGTCAGGATTCTGGGCGATAAATTGTTCTGCATAAATGTTGGTCTGCTGGACAATTAATTCTAGAAGGGCATCTGAAAAAAAAAAGTTTAAAATAATCAATGGGGCTGAAACCCGTCATTTCAATTTGAATGCCTGAGGGGACTGTAAATTCAGGCACTTGGGGGGTATAATTGTCCGCAGCTTCCCAGGTCAGCTCAGGCAGAGCAGGACCTACGGCTCTTCTGCGCCGACTGGGGGGTGCAGACTCAAAGTCACTGGATGCAGAGGAAGATGGAAACACGAACTGTGCTTCACCTTCACTCACGCTGTCCATATCGGAATACAGTATTTCATATGCTTCCTCGGCTGAGAAGACTCTTTTTGGCCATACTAACAAACTTTTGCTACCTAACTAACGAACAAATTTGTTTTGTAACTTTTTTTTTTAATTTTTTTTTTTAATTTTTAAAAACTTTTTTTATCAAAAAATAAACTGCTACTCTCAACTGTGGAATGAGAAAAGACCAGCGACCCTGCTGTATTCAATTAGTAACGGTACGCTACCTACCAGGGGAAAAACCAAATGAGACGTGGCATTGCTACCTAACAGGGAACTCGGGCAGTGGGCGATCTAGGGACACAGCAGGGTGATAGCGACCGGGTACTGCGACAGGTTACAGATCACAGCACGGTAGAAGGACACTGTGGGGGACTGAAATGATATAATATATACATATAATGAGCTTGCCAGAGATGGAGATGCTGGCAAACCACTGCTCCTGCGCTGTAATTGGCCTGTCAGTACTGACTGGCCAATCACAGCTCGTGCCGGCACGGGACCAATCTGATTGGTCCTGTGCCTCGAGTCCTGCTCGGCAACTGTCTATGACAGTTGCGATCGGAACACTGTCACCATGTCTGTTGACATTGTGACAGTTTGAAGCTTGGGAGTAACTGTACGCCCGAATGCGTGAAATCACTTTCATTCCGGACGTACAGTCACACCCAATCGCGGGAAGTGGTTAAAGAAACACTAGCAGCCTGGAAGGCAATATGTCATTGTTTTCAGCTTATTT
The DNA here is from genome assembly GCF_050947455.1 of Rhinoderma darwinii. NCBI lineage: Eukaryota > Metazoa > Chordata > Amphibia > Anura > Rhinodermatidae > Rhinoderma > Rhinoderma darwinii. The sequence continues at coordinate 210,843,102 of NC_134691.1, forward strand.
ACTGGAAGACGGCTTTTCTGAGATTATCCTGGCCCTTCTAGACTATTATTCTATAGAGCTGGACTACCAAGGGACAGACTATGAAAGTGAACATCTATGATAGTGGAGATGGGAAAGCCTGAGCATTCTTATTCTGCACACTTCCTAATTTACCCTCTTCCCACTCTTATTTCCAAAAACTCTTTTGCAAAGCTTGACAAAAACATATATTTGATCTCAACCTACCATTAAATGAAGTATTTGACAGGCTGCAGGCGGGTCTGGAAAGGGTGCGTCATGTAATTATCTCCCAAACATGGGAAGAAGTGATATTTTGCTTTCTCCACAGGGAATACTTTTGACTTGCCGTTAGAGAGATATATTATAGTGCATAAACAAGAATGTCCTTAATGTCATGTGTGAATATACTGGTGTAGATGGAAAAGCTTCAAGATGAACAGGCCCAAAATAAAGAGAGCCTATCACTGCTAAAGGAAACCTCAGGAAGTGATGGGAGACCATAATATAAGTCACTTTTCAAATGCATCTAAATAAGAAAACGAAAGATTTACACCATTAATACAGAGCTAAATGCGCTGTCTCTTTAAGAACTGAGTCAACCATGGTGTTTGAGTCAGCGCCAGAATGCCTCAATGCACAGTAAGGCTGTTTGGAATTTTGAGGCAGATTTTGCTCTGCCTGCACGCCGTTTTTCGCTGCGTTTTTTGCCCGCGGCCATTGAGCGTCGATCAGCAAAAAACGCAGCGAAATATGCTTTCTCTGCCTCCCATTGTCAATGGGAGGTCAGAGACGTAAACACCCGAAGATAGGGCATGTCGCTTCTTTTTCCCGCGAGATGGTTGTGGACAGTGTTGTCAGGGGCTTCCCCAGAGTTGGAGTCCCGGGCAGAGTGCTAGTATAGGCTCTGCCCTGGGACTCTGTGGAATCCCCTGACATCACTGTCCATATATGGACAGTGTTGTCAGGGTCTTCCCCAGAGCCGGAGTCCCGGGCAGAGCGCTAGTATAGGGAACGCCTTATGGAGAGAGGCTATTCCAAGGAATCCCTAGACAGCGCCCTTGACAGAAGGAAATTTTAAATGTGGTCACTGCAACCACTGTCGCTTTTTGCGTGAAACAAAAGTGCTGAAGATAGAAGGTGTAGACGTTAGGATGCGACAATTTATTAATTGTGCTACCACATTTGTAGCGTATGTCATTTTCTCCCCTTGTGTTTTTTTACATTGGTAAGACAATTCGGTGTTTACACACCAGATTTCGTGAACATTGTCACTCCATTACTACAGGGGAGGGTGCTCCCAGGTTGATAGAACATGTGAGAAACGCCAATGGAAGCAGGTCAGATGTTCTCACCTTTGAAGGAATAGAAAGAGTAAATTTACCATATGAAGGAGGTGATTGCAGTAGATTGTTGCTGCAGAGAGAGGCTAGGTGGATTATTAAAACGAACGCCTTAGGTAATCTTGGATTTAAAAACCGCAATGATTTGAGTGTATTTTTATGATTCTGTATATGTCTCTTTAAATTTATATTGTGTTCATGGGTTCCTATGGCAACTAGAGGCAGAGTGAAGGCAGCCCTTGTGGCCTTCATTAAGCCCCTGGGCTGCCATAACAACCGTCGTCACCCCCCCCCCCCCCCCGGTCTCACTCCGGGGGGGGGGGGGGGTGATGAGCTGTGGGAGGTGACCGCTGTCATTAGAGGGCTTGAGAAAGCATTGTATGCAAAACGGCTTTTGCCTGACACTGTCTTTGTCTTCTCCCCACATCTTTTTACATTAACGAATTTTCTACGTCAGACTGGGTGAGTGCGGCTTTTTTCTCTCTACTTGGATTGTGTTACATATGGTCTTACCTACGAAGCCAATCACCTCCCTAGACTTATACCGCAGCCCCTATTGTGCCTCCATGGGCAGTGAACTGCCAAATGTCCAGAAGGACTACTGGTCCCAGCAGTGCCGACTGATTCTCTTGTACTTAAAGAGGCTCTGTCACCAGATTTTGCAACCCCTATCTGCTATTGCAGCAGATCGGCGCTGCAATGTAGATTACAGTAACGGTTTTATTTTTAAAAAACGAGCATTTTTGGCCAAGTTATGGCCATTTTCATATTTATGCAAATGAGGCTTGCAAAAGTACAACTGGGCGTGTTGAAAAGTAAAAGTACAACTGGGCGTGTATTATGTGTGTACATCGGGGCGTGTTTACTACTTTTACTAGCTGGGCGTTCTGATGAGAAGTATCATCCACTTCTCTTCAGAACGCCCAGCTTCTGGCAGTGCAGATCTGTGACGTCACTCACAGGTCCTGCATCGTGTCAGACGAGCGAGGACACCGGCACCAGAGGCTACAGTTGATTCTGCAGCAGCATCAGCATTTGCAGGTAAGTAGCTACATCGACTTACCTGCAAACGCCGATGCTGCTGCAGAATCATCTGTAGCCTCTGGTGTCGATGTGTCCTCGCTCGTCTGACACGATGCAGGACCTGTGAGTGACGACACAGCGTGATCTCTGGAGAACACGGCTGTGTGTGCACTGCCAGAAGCTGGGCGTTGTGAAGAGAAGTGGATGATACTTCTATACACAACGCCCAGCTAGTAAAAGAAGTAAAAACGCCCGATGTACACACATAATACACGCCCAGTTGTACTTTTACTTTTCAACACGCCCAGTTGTACTTTTGCAAGCCTCATTTGCATAAATACGAAAATGGTCATAACTTGGCCAAAAATGCTCGTTTTTTAAAAATAAAAACGTTACTGTAATCTACATTGCAGCGCCTATCTGCTGCAATAGCAGATAAGGGTTGCAAAATCTGGTGACAGAGCCTCTTTAAGCCCATATATGGACAGTGTTGGCAGGGGCTTCCCCAGAGCCGGAAGTCCAAGGCAGAGCACTAGTATAGGCTCTGCTCTGGGAATCTGTGGAATCCCCTGACATCACTATCCATTTATGGACAGTATATAGCACTCTGCCTGGGACTCCGGCTCCAACCCCAGCGCCGGAGTCCTTGTCAGAGTGCTACTAGCAACTGGCTCCTGACATCACATAATTTCTTCTGATAGTTTTCAGTCCGCTGCTAGGGGGGAGAAAAGAAGCAGCAGACCGGAAACTATCAGAAGAAAGAGAGTTTCCGGTCCACCACTTCCCTCAGTGTACAGTAACGTCAGGAATGACTTACCCGTACATTGAGCTAGCCTGGTAACAGAACTCAGATCATGGACGGGCTAGCGCCGGACGTAAGGATTTTGCTACTGGAGACGCATCACGTGACCACCTCTGGAATCGGATGTTAGAAGATTAAATCAAAATGTAAGTATATCACAAATTACATTATTTTTATATGTGCAGTGAAATAGAAATTAGTTAATTGGTTCTTGAAAACCCCTTTAATTAAACATATTTGGAGAAAGTCTACAGTTTTAATTCCCTGTCACTTCCTGAGTTTATCTCAGAAGTTTTAGGTCCTTTTTAACTATACTCAATCTTATCAGAGTTAGCTGGGGGAGGGGTCAGAGGAGAGGAAGGAGTTAATGTTATCCTTTAAATACTCCATCTAGTTTTGCGCTGAACAATTATGAGGCACTCTGGAGAATTTGGAAATTGGTTCTTAATAGGAATATTATTAGCAGAACAGTGGATTTCCTTCAATATTACAGGACATGGTTTCTATTTCATTTCAGCAGAGCAAAGTCCAAATCACAGGAGATGCTCTTCCTCTCTGGGAGGTACCAACTGTGCGGGGGAGGAGCTGATTCTATACATCATCTGAATGGCAAAGTGGAGCTTTGTGCTTAGATCTGGCCAGGATTAGGGTGAGTGAATCAATTCTGCTGGTCTATAGAATACAATGGGGGAATAGATTCCCTTATTTTTCTCATAAAATCACCAAATGCGAATCTCACACTAGGCAAATTAATTCCACAATGCTTCCTAATAAGTGATAAATCAGCAAGACGCAAATCATGCAAAAAATTGGCTCACCTCCAACCAGTTGCCTGAACTGTACTGTATTCAGAATACTGCTATTTTATCAACCCTGTAATAAGATTTCCATGTGTATTATGCAGCCCAGCTAGAGAAGTAGAGCACCTCTGCTTGTAAAGGGTTAATCTGCTTCTTCCTCACAAGACCTTTCTAAAGCAGGGGCCTGTCTGTCCCTGCTTTAGAAAGCTGCCTTTGTTAAATATGCCAGGTTGGGAAGGTGAACAATGTTTCGGCTTTTATTTGCTGAGGAGGACGTGTCTTATGAGAACTCACAAGAATTCTGACAGCAGTCCCCTAGCAACCGGCACCTGCCGTCCCCAAATAGTTATATTTGTAGTTAAATGTCAGTATTTTTTCAACTTTTTCTTAATGTGTAACAAAAGTACAATTCTTAGAACAAGCTGTGAATAATATATATATTCTATATGCCAAATGTTCAGTTGAAATATTATTGGGTAAAAAATGATTCGATATAACTAAAAAAATGTTCCAGAAAAAAAATCTCCAGCTCAGTTGGACATTGGTGTTTAATGTGGGGAACATTTCACTTCTCTTAGTAAGAAATGCTTCTTCCTTTACATGTAGCAGCAGAAAAACACACTAAAAATGCATCGTTGAAAGCATTGCAAAACCACATGCCTTTCTGAAAAAAATGTTGCGTTTTCATTCTGTGGTTTCTATGCATTTTCAATTACTTTACATAAATGTATGCAATTTTTTTCTGCGTTTTTGATATGATTTAAAATTTTTGTTTTTCATTACATCACCTCATTTGCAGAATCTCGAAGAAAAAGAGTAAAAAAAATATGCACATTTAAATACAAGCATTTTTTGAATCTGCTGCTATTCAATGGTATACCTATAAAAATAACAATACTAGTACTGTTCTCTTTATAATTTTTTTCTTTCTTTTGTCTTTAGTTCCCTAGCCGTACACATTTACCAGTGCATTTGGGTATACACAATATTAATTTCCTTATATACTATATGTTGTCTTTTGTCCTGTTACTGCATCCATACATAGCTGAGATTCGTCATGTCAGGTCTTGTTACATGGTGCAGTCTATACAGTAGATCATGGTTAATCTATTTGAGGTAAAAAGCATTGACATACTGTATATTAACTAATCTATTTCAAAAGAGTAGCACCAGACAGATTTGTGCTCATATGGACAAATAAAGGCTGCTACTTTAAATCGTGGAGCAGTGCATTGGAATCTTTCTTGTCTATAGATTTCACAGGTCATCTGTCACAGCACGGGGTGTGGACCCACTGGGCCGTACCGTGTAGCGGGATAGCAGCTGGCCAAACAGGTACAATGCAATGTCTATAGTTCAGAAAGGGTACCTGAGGCAATGTAGATAGTAGCGGTAGATTCAGGCTAAGATGAGGCTCCAACAGTAGAGATACACCCAGCGGGGTGCGACACAATAGATGCAGCGGAGGACACAACACGACTCCAAATCTTAACAGCACAGAGGCATGGTAGCACAGGATACAGGGTACAGGCAGCAGGAACGGGTAACATTGGGAACTGGAAAACACTAGGAAACCATTTACAAGGATCGAGAGGGCAGAGCCCCTTTTATAGTCCCGAAGCAGTCTGGGCTAATTGCAGTATTCTGCAACTGTGAACGTACTGGCCCTTTAAGGCTGTGCACGCGCGGGCGCGCGCGCCCTGCGGGAGACAGTGTCCGGACCAGGAAGTGAGTGCTAGCGTCTCTCAGGAGGGAGATGCCGCCGGGAACTCACTCGTCCATGGCCGCGGCCATCAGAGGGTAAGTCAGGATGACAGTCCGCGGCCATAGACGTTACAGTATCCCCCCTTTTACGCCCCCTCTTCTTGGGGCCAGAGTGGGAGAGAATCTTCTTCACGAGGGCAGGAGCATTGATGTTCTCCTCTGGCTCCCAAGACCTCTCCTCTGGACCAAATCCCCTCCAATCTACCAAATAATACGTCCTTTCTCCTACTTTCCTGGTGGCCAGGATTTCCCTCACCTCGAATGTCCCTGACGAGCCGCCAGGAGCCACTGCGAAACTAGGAGTCGTGGAGTAGCAGTTCAGGACCACAGGCTTCAGCAGGGAGACATGGAAGGAGTTTGGGATCTTGAGGGTGGGAGGCAGCCGAAGCTTGTAAGAGACAGGATTTATTTGCAGCAGAATCTCGAAGGGTCCGAGGAACCTGGGGGCAAACTCGCAAGATGGCACCTTCAGCTAGATATTCTTGGAAGACAGCCAGAGCTTGGTACCTGGAAGAAACTGGGGAGGTTCTTGTCTTCTAGTGTCTGCCTTTTTCTTCATGCGGTCAACCGCAAGCAGAATAGACGATCGGGTCTGCTGCCATATCTGCAGAAAGTCCCTGAAGGTAGAGTCAGATGCAGGCACCTGGGACATAGTGGAAACAAGAAGAGGTATTCGTGGATGTTGGCCGTAGACGATGAAGAACGCTCTGGAGGTGGTGGACTCACTAGTATGGTTGTTATAAGAGAACTCAGCCCAAGGAAGCAGCTGCACCAGTCATCATGCTGCCTAGAGATAAAGTGCCGCAGATAGTTCTCCATAATCTGAATAACCCCCTCAACTTGACCATTGGACTGGGGATGGTAGGCCGAGGAGAAGTCCAACTTTACACCGAGGAGACTGCAGAGTACTCTCCAGAACTTTGTGGTGAACTGAACCCCTCGATCAGAGACAATATGCAGAGGCAAGCCGTGGAGACGGAAGATGTGTTGGACGAAGAGGCCGGCCAGTCAGGAAGCAGAAGGCAGACCAGTCAGTGGAACAAAATGAGCCATCTTGGAAAATCGATCCACCACCACCCAGACCACACTGCATCCAGCAGAGAGAGGCAGGTCTGTGACAAAGTCCATTGCAATACGTCGCCAGGGGGCATCGGGCACAGGCAGTGGCTGGAGCAGACCAGCTGGTCTGGAGAGGGCAACTTTATTTGCTGCGCATACTGTACAGGAGGAGACAAAATCCATGATGTCTTTGGGCAGCATGGGCCCCCAGAACTGATGGGCAATTAGGTCTTGGTTCTTACGGGCACCCGTGTGACCTGCCAGCTTGGAACTGTGTCCCCAGCAGAGGATTCTTCTTCTGTCTGCCAGACGTAAAAGGTCCTTCCCAGAGGAATGTCTCTAACTTGCAGAGGGTTGACACAGATGATGCAGGAAGGGTCAATGATATTCTTTGGGGACTCCACAGTGTCCACTGTCTCGAAAGACCTAGACAAGGCATAGGCCCTCACATTCTTGTCGGCAGGGCGGTAGTGGAGCTCAAACTGGAACCGAGTGAAGAACAGCGAAGACCACCTGGCCTGACGAGGGTTCAGCCGTTGGGCCGTCTGGAGATAGGTGAGGTTCTTGTGGTCTGTGAAGACCAAGATTGGATGAGCTGCGCCTTCTAGTAGGTGTCTCCACTCCTGAAGAGCCAGCTTGATGGCCAGTAACTCCCGATCCCCAATCGTGTAGTTGCACTCAGCGGGAGAAAAAAGCATAGAGTAGTAGCCACATACCACAGTCTTGCCTTTGGAACCTCTCTGGAACAGAAATGCGTCCACCTCCAACAAAAACTGTAGGGACACATCAGGATGATGTAGGATTAAGGCTGACGTCAAGGCCTTATTTAAGCTCTTGAACGCTGCCTCTGATTCTGGAGTCCACACCTTGGCATTCATGCCCTTTTTTGTAAGGGTAGAGATGGGGGCTGTCAGTGAGGAGAAGTTGGGAATGAACAGCCGGTAGAAGTTGGTGAATTCCAGGAAGCGCTGTATGGCCCTTAAGCCTTGAGGGCGTGGCCATTCCAAGACAGCCTTTACCTTCTCAGGATTAATTTTAAGGCCCTGATCAGAGATGATATAGCCCAGGAAGGGTAGAGACTTTCTCTGGAACACGCACTTCTCCAGCTTGGCATATAGGTGATTCTCCCTTAATCGAAGCAAAACTTGGCGAACATGTCTCTGATGAGTTACTGGATCTGGGGAAAAAATCAAAATGTCATCGAGATACACCACAACACAGACATAGAGGAGATCACGGAAAATGTTATTGACAAATTCTTGAAAAACCGCGGGGGCGTTACACAGGCCAAAGGGCATAACTAGGTATTTGTAGTGCCCATCACGTGTATTAAATGCCGTCTTCCACTCGTCACCCTGACAAATCCGAATTAGATTGTAATGAGTGAAGAAGATCCACAAGGTCTTTGCACAAAAAATTAGCTCCAGAGCCAGAGTCCAGATAGGCAAAGAGCAGATGGGACCTATCGCCAGCGACAATAGTCACAGGGATGAACAGCTTGGAGGAGAGTTCTCTGTCAAATGCTGTGTCGCCCAGGGATGTCTCTCCAACCAATCCTAGGCGTTGGAGTTTTTTGGCTTCTGGGGATACAGACGCACGACATGGCCAGTGAGGCCACAGTATAGACAGAGAACAGAAGTGTGCCTTCGCTGTGTTTCCTGGACAGATAGTTTAAACCGATCTACTTGCATCGGAACCTCGGGTGGAGCAGCAGATGACAAGAGGGGTTGCTGGAAGTTGGGAGCTAACCTAGGAAGGCTTCTCTCTTGATGAACCTCTTGGGATCTTTCTCTGAGCCTCATGTCCACCGAGGTGGCAAGTAAAATTAGGTCGTCCAAGGTAGGATCACGAGCAGCTAGTTCGTCTTTGATCTCGGATGACAGACCATGCCAGAAGGAAGCTACTAACGCCTCGTTGCTCTAGGACAGCTGTCCTGCAAGGGTCCGGAACTGGATGGTGTACTCGCCCACGGAGATGTCCTCCTGGTGAAGGATCAGCATAGAAGTAGCTGCCGACGAGACTCGTCCAAGCTCCTCGAACAGAGAGCGAAATAACCGCACGAACCCCTGGAAGTCTCGGTTCTCTGTCGTTCCCAGATTGGGTTCGCCCATGCCAGGGATTTGCAGGCAAGTAGAGAAATGATGAAGGCGATCCTGGCGCTGTCTGAGGGAAGTGCTCTGGCGTGCAGGGTGTAGTGGATATGACACTGGTTGAGAAATCCCCTGCACGCGCTTGCGTATCCATAGAAACGAGGTGGGAGTGGCAGTGAGAACCGAGGATCAGAACCGGCGCTGCCAGGAGGTGTAGCAAGAGGATCAGTCGGAGAAGCTAGAACAGGAGCAGAGAAGGAAGCAGCTAGCGCCCCTAGCTGTAGTGCCATGGAGTCTACTGTCACAAGAAGTTGATCCTGTCATGTTTGCAGGTCCTGCAGGTCCACCTACATGGCTTGGGAGGGTGACAGGCCCTTGAATTGACCAGTGGGGTCCATGGCCTGAGCGTACTGTCACGGCGCAGGGTGTGGACCCACTGGGCCATACCGCATGGCGGGATAGCAGCTGGCCAAACAGGTACAATGCAATACCTATAGTTCAGAAAGGGTACCTGAGGCAATGTAGACAGTAGTGGTAGATTCAGGCTAAGATGAGGCTCTGACAGTAGACAGACACACGGTGGGGTGTGACACAATAGATGCAGCGGAGGACACAACACGACTCCAACTCTTGACTGCACAGAGGCATGGTAGCGCGGGATACAGGGTACAGGCAGCAGGAACGGGTAACACTGGGAACTGGAAAACACTAGGAGACCATTTGCAATGAAAAACTTTAGGTAACACATCAACGCTCAGGCAAGGATTGAGAGGGCAGAGCCCCTTTTATAGTCCCGAAGCATTCTGGGCTAATTGCAGTATTCTGCAACTGTACGCGTACTGGCCCTTTAAGGCCGTGCACACGCGGGCGCACCATGCAGGAGACAGTGTCCGGATCAGGAAGTGAGTGCCGGCGTCTCTCAGGAGGGAGATGTCGCCGGGAACTCACTCGTCCATGGCCGTGGCCGTAAGAGGGTAAGTCAGGACGTTTTTTTTATCAAAGCTATGGCCTTATGAACTATATGTTTTCGTTTTCTCTAATCCTTTAAAGAGGTTATCCCATGGCCCTTTTACTAATCAAAGTCCTGGCATTGTCTTATTATAGCTGCATAAAATAGTAATGAAAATCTCTATTTCTCTTTAATTTTTTATACCTTAGTTTGCGTAATCGGTAGCTGGCCTATAAACAGACAGCAACACTACGTGATCCCCTGCAAGCTGCCTCTACCAGTAATTCATTGCGGTCCCGAACTTGTAACTTCACAACCAAGAAGCAAGAGCTCTGCTCAAAAGTCTCCCTGCCCCCTACACCCAAGCTACCAGCAGTTTATCACAGCTACACGAGGAATTGCATTTACCTCAACCCTCAGCCATACAGATGTTTGATTTCTCCTGCACATTTCAGAGGTTTTTGACTGCTTCTAATACACAAAAAAGAGAACCAACGTGGTTGGAAAACTATACATTGCATAATACCACGCAAAATAAATCTTTCTAAAATATATTTGGGTTTATTATCGAACTCGCCATTTGTGATACCGAATTACTTGACGGCTTGGGAGGGGGAACTAAAGAGAGTGTTTACATCGGAGGAGGTTTCTTGTGTTCTTAGACATTCACATGGCTTTTCTAGGTGTGTGCGTGTACAGTACAGGAATACTCATATAAGATCCTCACACGTTGGCTTAAGACTCAGGACTTTTTATTTAAAGTTTACCTTTCTATTACTTCTCTTTTTTGGAGTTGTGTACAGGGGACGTAGGTAATATCTCTCATATTTGGTGGTCTTGTTCACGAATCCAACCCTTTTGTCAACAAGTTGAACGCTTTATAAAGGAAGTGTGCCCAGTGTCCTTCACTATTACAAGGGAAGTGGTCTTATTATCGTTGCCCACCATCGAATTTCGACCCTCACATAGGAGTCTTCTCACATATATTATTGCGGTAGCCAAATTGTTAATTCCCACTAAATGGAGGGATCTCTCACCACCCACATTGGCACATTTGATTTCCAAAATGCATCAATTATGTAGGTTGGAAGAATTAGCAGCATGGGAAAATAAAAATAGACAGCTATTTTTGCAGGTTTGCCAGCCTTGGTTGGACTATAAGACCAAGAATCAAATTTTAGTTCATGATGTCTAGAGACGTTATATTCAGAGGAGTAGGATATATTTGAGACCTGTTATTTGTGAATACTGATGTTACATACATGTGCATGCAACTCAGGACATGTAAGGTTATAAATAATTTGAATGCTTTTCATTCATTTCACGACCATGATAAATGACAATGTTATTTTCTTTATTGGTTATTTTTTGTTATAGTTCACATGACAAGCTTTATGACGGTACAGACATATGAAGGTTAAAGAATGCATTTTGAGTGGCACAATGACTTAAAAACAAAAAATAATAAGTGGGTGTAGGGTATATTTCTTGGCTAATATGTGTTGGGAGGTTATTGCTCTCTAGCTAAAAAACATGCCTGCAGTTGTATACAGCTTCAATTGTGCCATTTGTTATATACCATCATTGAAATTGATTTATTGATTTTTTGTAATTCTGTACAAATAATTGTATGTACCTAGCTTTTGTTTGAATAAATAAAAAGAGTTTATACAAAAAAAAGTCTCCCTACCCCGAACTGCTCAAAAAGTTTTGCGACATCCTGACCCCCTTCTAAGCATTTGTATATCAATTCCACTGGCCCAAGAAATAAATTAGCGACATGTTATGAATGATAGCAGTAAATCCCTTCGGCTGTGACCATTACACATTGATTTGCAGCTTAGGCTCTGTTCACATCTCGTTTTATGCACACGTTTGTGGTATACGACGACGTATATGTTTTTAAAGTTACAAAAACCTATATGCATATGTAACATATGCTTAAGATTTTTGTAGTATACGTTGTATACGTATTTATGCGTTTGTGTCTGTTCTTATTTCTAAAAAAGTATACTTTTTTTGTGCTATATCAAACTTTGTAAAGTCAAGATTTCCCATATATGGTGACAAAAGCGTATATGTTTTACGTATGCAAACGTAGGGTTTAAGATTACATACGTCGTCCGTTGACTTCAATACAAATTAAAACGTATACAGTTAGGTCCAGAATTATTTGGACAGTGACACAAGTTTTGGCATTTTAGCGGTTTACCAAAACATATTGAATATACAGTTATATAATCAATATGGGCTTACAGTGCTGACTCTCAGCTTTAATTTGAAGGTATTCACATACTAATTTGAGGAAGGGTTTAGGAATTACAGCTCTTTAATATGTAGCTGCCTCTTTTTCAAGGGACCAAAGGTAATTGCACAATTATCTCAATTATATAATGGGCTGCATGGGTTATTCCCTCGTTAATCCATCATCAATTAAGCAGGTAAAAGGTCTGGAGTTGATTCCAGGTGTGGCATTTGCATTTGGAAGCTGTTGCTGTGAACCCACAACATGAGGTCAAAGGAGCTCTAAATGCAAGTGAAACAGACCATGGTTAGGCTGAAACAAATGAAGAAACCAATCAGAGAGTGGCCAAATGAGCAGTTTGGTACATTCTTGAAAAAAAAGAGCGCACTGGTGATCTCGTGAACTCCAAAAGGCCTGGACGTTCACAGAAGACAACAGTGGTGGATGATCGCAGAATCCTTTCCATGGTGAAGAAAAACCCCTTCACAACATCTACCCGAGTGAAGAACACTCTCCTGGAAGTAGGTGTATCTGTATCTAAGTCTACCATAAAGAGAAGACTTCATTAGAGCAAATATAGAGGGTTCACCACAAGGTGCAAACTGTTAATCAGCCTCAAAAAAAGAAAGGCCAGATTAGGCTTTGCCAAACAACATGTAAAGAAGCCAGCCCAGTTCTGGAACAGCATTATTTGGACAGATGAAACTAAGATCAACCTGTACCAGAATGATGGGAGGAAGAAAGTATGGAGAAGGCTTGGAACGGCTCATGATCCAAAGCACACCACATCCTCTGTAAAACATGGTGGAGGCAGTGTGATGGCATGGGCATGCATGGCTGCCAAAGGCACTGGGTCACTAGTGTTTATTGATGATGTTGTCAGGGATCATTACCATGTATATTGTTTGCAAAAATATTATCCTTACATATATATGTATGTATATATCAGTATATTACACAAAGAGCTGGAATGTAACAAAATGGACCATGTATCAGGGGCACGCCTATGGAGACACTGCCCCTGGAATGCAAGAGGAGTGTACAGAAGAACTTACAGCTGAGGAGTCAATGGGGCTTAAGCACATCCCACATCTCTAGGGAGGGAACGTGTGTTTCTTTCTTTGTTCAAATAAAGTTAGTTCACTTCCTACTTGACTGAGGGAAAGATGTCTACCAACATTTGTCTGTCTTGTGTACTTTTTTCCATGCATGCTTTCAGCTTTCAATTTACAGAGGTGGTTATTCGGTGTGAGATAACAGGGGAAAAGGAAGTTTACCCTGACATTTGGCGCCCGAACGTGGGGACACACTTGAGGGGATTTCGGAATCCGGACAAACGACAATCACAGGGTGAAACAGACGACCAAGGACTGCCCACTGAAGGAGCCTGATCACCTCCACAATAACACGGTAAGCCAGTTGATTTTATTAATCTTTGACTTATCTGTGTTACTGGACGGTCTTGTCGGAATCTGTAGAACCCTGGTCGACTGGCTCGATTATCTCAGGCGACAGACGCGACATCCCCGCTGTGTGGTCACGAACCCGTAAGAAATTAGTCGCGCCCGACTAACCATCCTCTGGGTAATTAGGGACTAGATAGAAAATATAACCTGTCTTTTACAGGGGCACGCGGGCATATTACGATGTGTGATAAGTCGTGGATAGTATTATAACCTGTCTTATACGCGGGCATGCGGGCACGATAAAATGTGTAAAATGTGCGATAAGTCGTGTGATAAGTCGTGGGACAGGTGCATGCGGGGTGCAACGCATTGATAAGTCGTGTAATAAGTCATAGGTAATATGTTGGCCAGACCTCGGTGAAACTAGAAGGTTGCAGACCAAAGGTGTTATATAAATTATGTGTATAATATAGACGGTTAAAATGGATGGTTTACAGTCCATATTCAAATCATCAGGATCACCCGTACCCGGACGATCCTATTCGTATGATTTAGTGAAGCGAATGGAAGATAGGAATAAGAAAGGCATTGTATGTTATATGTATTAGAAAACACAGGACCAGCCGCTGCCCTGTAATGGCGTCCGTATCTCAAGTTGAGTGTGTCCTCATTGTGGGCAGCAAAACCCCCCTCACAGCTGAGCACTGTGCTTCCTGTGGGAGAGACTGCCCCCCATCCCTGATGAAGTCACGCCCGGCCCAACCAAATCTGTATGAAATGATAGCCTTGTTAATTTTGTAATTTCCCTCAGTAACACATGCTGCAGTGTTTTTTTTCTATTCTAGATTCCGTCCTGCAGGATGCTGTACACTGGTGTGAAGACACGTCATCATAATATAGAGATGTGGCCGACAGATTGGACACAGTTACAGATTATGTGTTTGATGTTTTTAACGTAGATAATTCCTATACAATAGTGTGATGAATGATTGCAAATACGTACGTTGTTTTGCCGGCATTGAAATTGTTAAAGGAACAGTGTCACGAAAAAAATTTTTTTTACATCAGTTTGCTTTTAGTGTTTTATTAAAAACTTTTATATTTATTTGTGTGTTTGTGTTTTACATTTTTTTATTTTTGAACTTTTTCTTCCCTATAGGGGCTGCCATTTTTTTTTCCATTTCTGTATGTGTCGATTAACGACACATACAGACATGGAATATGGCACATACAGTCCCATAGTGAATGCGAACGGGGCCCGTTCCATCCACTATGCTGTACGCCGTCTGTGTGGGAACGGCGCATGCGCCGCTCCCACACAGTCCAAGTTGAACTGTGTGACGTCCGGCGCCATTTTCCTGTGGACCGGAAGTTGCGGCCGGACAGTAAGATTACTACTTCCGGTCGCAGCTTCCGGACTTGTGCACTTGGAGCGGGAGGTAGCAGACGGAGCGGACGGACCGGAGGGAGCGGCGGCGGCTGGAGCAGGTAAGTTATTTCTGTGTATGTAAGTGTTTTACTGTGTGTTTACAAGTGTATGTAAACCTACTACACTGTGTGTTAGCTCAAAAAATGGCGAAACACAGTGTAGGAGGTTTGACCGTTCAATCCCCTCGTTTCTCCCGGCACTAGCCAGGATAAAGGAGGGGGGAATTCTGAGAGCTCACTAGAGCGAGTGAGTTTTCTCAAATTTTGCAGCATAAAGCAATGTGCTTGCTTTACCACATGCAATGCTGCAATTTTGGGAATTGCTCCATCTAGTGACCAGCACTGGGAAATATTATAAATTAGAATCTAATTTATAATATTTCCTGACTCGTGAAAAAAATTAAAAAAAATTAGAACAATGTTTAATCACCTATACACTAATTGTTTAACTAAAAAAAATATAATTTTTTTTCTAGCGTCACATTCCCTTTAAGATTGTGAGAACAGAGGCTGTGAGGAGTGAGTGTGTGACCCCCTCCTGTAGAATTCGGTTGGGAGGGGGGCTGTGTGCTGTCTGCAGTGTGAAAAGCAGACTGACTGGTATACAGGGCAAGGAGTGATGAGACAAGGGGGTTACAATATTGCACAGATTTTAGATCTATATTATATGCTCTTATTTTTAATAGCAGTAATGTCTAAAAAAAAATAAAAAAATTCTTAGTGTTTTGTGTATGGGGTTAAAATCAGTTTCTTTTTTTCTGTGTACAGGAAAGTTTCTTATCTTTGCGCATGCACTGTTGTTGATAAAAGTTACGCTGCATATTTATGTGTTATGATGTGATAAGATTTAATGTATTTTGATGTTAATTCAAATGTATTAAACTACAGATATTGTGAGACACAGGGTCTTGAAAATGTATGTGCCCCCACTGTTCCCTATTTTTATATACAGTTTATTGGTTTGCAGTAATTAATATTAGCAGATATAATATTTTCCGTTTTATTGAATAACTAATTACAATTGTTTTGTTTTTGTTTTTACACATGAGGCACGTGCTATAGTGGTGCCTAAATGTTATTTTGGAAAATGTGAAATGTTTTACAGGTAAATGGTTGCAAGTCATTTTAAAGATAAAATGTATTTTTGTCAGGAGAAAGTCATTTTTGTTCCAGGCTGTTGTGTATTACAGGGGGTTAAACTAGTGCCCCCCCCAGATAGAGTGCCAGACCTTGTTATGTTGAGATGTAGTTTTGAACCCTGCTACATTACTTTCGCAGAGTCCACAACGGGGGGAATGGTGAAGGGACTCATCAGGTACAATTTTGGTTTGTTTTGAATTAATTAATTTGGTTCCAGGAGATCTACAAAATGTGTAAGAGATCCCAATGAGTAATCAACATTAAATGTGTATAAGAGTAACCTAAATGTTGAGGCTTTTTCTGTGTAGATCCTTCCAGAACAGTAAATATGGCACTGGGTATGCTGTGCTGTTGTCTCCACCCAATATGAGGTATTGCGTAAGAGACCATCCCCCTCCAGCAAATTTACACAAGAGGTCAAGGTCACTCACAGATGAGTCTTTACAGATTTAGGAGGGAAGGAGGTGAAAATTATCTGAACATTGTTAATTTTATGTAAAGATTTTAGTAATTTGTATTTGTATTAATCAAGTATTTACAGAACCTGATAAAGTGAGATTCTCAAAGTGTTCTGGATTATCAGATGAGTGTGGAGAAGTGTATAACATTTCTTTTTATTTTAGAGAATGAAGACGCCCCCCTTTGAGATGTTCTATCTATATGTGACATGGGTTTTAATGTAAATTTGTCATGTAGAAATACTTGATCATATACAGTATGTACAAGACAGGATACGAGGCACCAAGTAACTCATCCAGAAACCACTCTCACCTTCTTGTTCATCTCAAGGAGCGGAGCTGGAGGTGCTCGCTGAGGCCTGTAACCTGGCAGAAGGTAAGACGGCCGAAATTTACACTGACTCTAGGTACGCTTTTGGCATCGCCCACAATTATGGGCCCATTGGTAGTAGGAACTTTATTGGGTCATCAGGTAAGCCAATTTAGAGAGCAAGAGAAGACAGAACTGAAAACAAGGGTATGTGCGGCCAGGTATCAGTAAATTGGCTTGTCCCTGGATAGAATATTGCCACCGCTAGGTTTGTAGCAGCCGGCATGATGTGCGCACGGCATGACATAGGTAAAACAGCAAAGGTACCTGTGAAAAGTGCGGCCCGGCCAGATTACCCATCCCAGCGACTGCAGAACATACAACTACCCGAGGTAGAAGTGTATGACAATGTGCTCGTGTGTGTAGATCTGTTCTCAGGGGGGTCTGAAGCCCGGCCGGTATCTTCCCCACTGCAGACGTTGTGTGCAGTGACAGGGGAACAGTGTTATCCCAAGTATTGAGCAGGTATTTGTATAATGATAAGATGTCAACAGATCTCCAGATGTTATTCCAGAGTTAGTTTGTTTAATAACGATATTCAAGAAGTGTTGTGGGAATATTAAATACTGAGGTTAAGTTTTATGTAAAGTTCTGAACCAGCCTTAGCATTGGACTATTGGAGGCATGCGTCAGTATTATGTTTGTGTAAATGATAACTTCACACTGCAAGTAGATTCCCATTTCAAAATATTTTTGTTGTGAAAGGAAAATTTTAGAGCAGAGAATTCTGTGCAGTGTATATGTGTATGTATAGATATAAAGAAGTAAAATGAGTTTGGATGTATCACTCTAGTTACTGCTCAATGTGAACGTTTAATGTAAAGATGTTATTTGTTAATGTTTTTCTTCAAATTAATTATCTGATTAAGATCAATTACTGATTATGCGTTGAAAAGATTGTTTTCCACAGGAAGTGTCCAACTGGGAGCGGAAGGCGTGAGAACCAGATTCTGACAGAATGTGGACGGATAAAGGAAGGTAAACCGGTACCACCCAAGGCACTCTTGATGGCACTTGCATTGATGGTGTATGACCTCACATATGCCCCAAGACTGCAAGGATCGATGTGGTAAGATCTAATTGGTATGCCCCAGGTTTTACAGCTGATGCCGCTAAATTCTGTTAGAGCTGTTTGATTTGCCTACAGAACAGTCCTGGCAGACCGGTGCCAACCTTATCATACCCGCCTCCCACAAAGTGAACAGACCTTGAGAGGCCTTCCCAGGTAAAACGAACCAGAGTGGGGGGGGGGGGGATTGGTTTGAGACACTTGTCAGATAAACATGTGGAATCTGTGTATATTTCTGTGAATAGAAGATGTTCCAGGTAATCAGCTGAAAATAAGGTATAAATCCTGCTGGAAAGTGTAAACACCAAGTTCAAATATAATGTACCCAGTAACTACACATTTTCTAGGTGGCCTGTCCAGTGGAACAAAGAAGTTTTTCTTACATAAAGGTGTTTGTTTGATGTCGTTTAAGGGCCTGTCATTATTACTGTATGTACTTAGAACAACGTTTATAGTGTTTGCGGATGATGTTATCACCAGATTAGTATTTATTTTAACAATTGACAAGGGTTGGGGGTCCCCGGCAAGTGCCAGTAAACATGAACTAAAAGACTTTTAAAATGATGAACTCCATCACTGAGATGCGGCAGGCGCAGCCGGAGCCAGTACAACGCGTTTGTCATGAACTTACGGCAGTGTCACAATTCTAAGCAGCCGCCCAGACAAGTAACTTGCCAGAGGAAGAGGATAGATACGGAGGGTTTGTGGTAGTCACAATAAAACTCCACTAATCCGTCTACGTGGGATCTCACCCCAGGCTCACAGCATGAGGTGCTATGTACAGCCCGGTGACGTATACTAAAAGAGACGGTGTCTGACAGACGAGAAGGTCAAACCAAGTCCTGATGACATCAGCAAAGATCAAAGTAAAGACCAAAGACCTGAGTGAATCCGTCAGCAGTATCAAGTATTTTAGTAAGTAAGTGACCAGGTGGAGGATAGTAATAAATCCCCCACTGGACACCACTGTGCAGTCTGACTCCACAGAAGACAGAAGAAGAAGAGGACGATGATGTACAGGACTGGCAATGAACTGATGGGACCCAAAACCAGAGGGTGATAGCATGAGATTGGTGATAGCATTATATTATTAGTTGAGGCTCTATTGTTTATATTGTCTGAGGTTTATAATTATAATATGTGTAAATATGCCGCGGTGGTGCAAATTACAATCTGAGGAGTTTTATGTGGAGGTGTGAGGTGAAGGTCACTGGTTGTTGTCATTCATATGTAAGAAGTACATGGCAGCAATGACAGCCCGGAGGTTATGTTATCTGGGTGTCTTTAGGTTTGGGGAAGACGCCGCTCATGACCTGTTATATCTGCAGGGGTAAAAGTCCCATTAGGACAGTAAGTGACAGTGCGACAATTATTACCATTAATAAAAATGTAGACTGGATTCATTATATATATTCCAACCAGCAGCGGTTTGTAAATTATACCCGAGATGCTTTACAAGGGTTAGCCGACCAACTAGGGCCCACCTCAACTATGACATTCCAGAATAGAATGGCTCTTGATATGATATTGGCTGAGAAAGGTGGGGTATGCAGAATGATAGGGACAACCTGCTGTACGTATATCCCCGACAACACCGGGCCCAAAGGGAAAGTCACAATGGCCATACATAAGTTGGAGAGCTTATCTCAGGAGTTGAAAAGAAACTCAGGTATTACCGACCCATGAGACCAGTATTTCTCATGGATGACTGGATGGCAGAAAATATTAGCACAAATAGGAGTAGTGATAGTGATGACGAAAGCTGTAAAACAGACTGTGCCCACTATGTTTACACAAATAGACGAGGTGACACCGACAGTCCCTTTAAAAATAACCATCCTGTATACTGAGGAGAATAGGGAAAGTTAGGACCACTCCGAAACCTTGGAAGTCCAGGTACAAAGGGGGTTTACTCATAAGGAGTAGCTCGTCTCAAGCTGGTGAAGAAATCCAAAATCCCTACCCGCCTGGCTCAAATGGTCAGTGGTAGGTTGCTAGGCAAGAGTCAGGGATAGAGTAATAGAGTAATAATATTTTTAGGGGGTACTGTCAGGGATCATTACCATGTATATTGTTTGCAAAAATATTATCCTTACATATATATGTATGTATATATCAGTATATTACACAAAGAGCTGGAATGTAACAAAATGGACCATGTATCAGGGGCACGCCTATGTAGACACCGCCCCTGGAATGCAAGAGGAGTGTACAGAAGAACTTACAGCTGAGGAGCCAATGGGGCTTAAGCACATCCCACATCTCTAGGGAGGGAACGTGTGTTTCTTTCTTTGTTCAAATAAAGTTAGTTCACTTCCTACTTGACTGAGGGAAAGATGTCTACCAACATTTGTCTGTCTGGTGTACTTTTTTCCATGCATGCTTTCAGTTTTCAATTTACAGAGGTGGTTATTCGGTGTGAGATAACAGGGGAAAAGGAAGTTTACCCTGACAATGTGACTGAAGACCGAAGCAGCAGAATAAATTCTGAAGTGTTCAGGGATATACTTTCTGCTCAGATTCAACCAAATGCAGCAAGGTTGACTGTACATTGCTTCACAGTACAGATGGACACTGACCTAAAACATAATGCAAAAGCAACCCAGGAATTTTTAAGGCAATGGATTGGAATATTCTGCAATTGCCAATTCAATCACCAGATCTCAACCCGATCGAGCATGCATTTCACTTGCTTAAGACAAAACTTAAGGCAGAAAGACCCCCAAACAAGCAACAACTGAAGGCAGCCACAGGAAAGGCCTGGTAAAGCATCACAAAGGAGGAAACCCAGCGTTTGTTGATGTCCAGGGGTTCCAGACTTCAGGCAGTCATTGCCTGCACAGGATTCTGTACAAAATATTACAAAAAAAACCCGTTTTATTTATGGTAACGTTAATTTGTCCAATTAGATTTGAGCACCTGAAATGAGGAGGCTGTGTAGAAAAATGGTTGCAATTCCTAAACAAGAGCCCAAATCATGAAGATTGTGTCGCTGTCCAAATAAATCTGGACTTAAGGCCCCATGCACACGACCGTGTTCGGTCCGTGATATGCGGTCCGCAAGTCCCGGACCGAGCACAGTGCAGGGAGCCGGGCTCCTAGCATCATACTTATCTATGACGCTAGGTGTCACTGGCTGTCCACGGAACTACTGTCCCGTAGTGAAAACATGATTACAGTAAGAGACAGTTGTCCCACAGCGAGGCAGTGACACCTAAGTATGATGCTAGATGTAAAGGGTTTGCCAGACACAGGTTCTGTGTCGACGCCCGGGGTTAATCAGCCCTCATCAGCTCCAAGGTCTGCTAGAGTGACGCGATCTGTTACCACTCAGGCTTGCAGGCTTAGGAGAGGGAGAACCTATCACAGCTTGGCCTGACGGTTCTAGCTCCCGCCCTTGGTCTATTTATACCCTCACTTGCAGCATGCTCCTTGCCTGTGATTGTCTGGTTTCCTGAGTCTGCGATTCCTGCTATTCACCCGATTGACCGCTGTTACTTATTGACCCTGACTTGCCTGACTATTCTCCTGCTCTGATTTTGCTACTACGTACTCCCCTGGTTTGATTTGGCTCGGTGTCTCCGTGGGCAACTGAACCCCCTTGGTTCTGTGTGCCCTTGTCTTGTGTTGTCTGTCTTGCACTTACTGAGCGTAGGGACCTTCGCCCAGTTGTACGCCGTCACTTAGGACGGGCCGTGCAAGTAGGCAGGGATTGAGTTGTGAGTAGATTAGCGCTCACCTGTCCGTCTCCCTACCACGATTCATTACACTAGGAGCCCGGCTCCTCGCACTGTGTTCGGTCCGGGACATGCGGCCGACATGCTGACCGTACATCACGGACCGAACACGGTCGTGTGCATGGGGCCTAACTGTATGTGTGGTGTACGTTTTGGAAAAGTACTGAAAAGCGTAGTAGACTATGCTTTTCAGGACGTAGGGAAAAAATAGGATAGAATGTAAGCACAAAAAACTTATGAACAAACTACACAAACAACGCTTTACAGCATTCCCGTGTACAGTATTTGGCTAGTCTTCTCCATGTAATAAACATAGTTGGCACTTCAAGCCGTATAAGTTAACAGATACAAAAGTAGTTGATCTACATTTCAGTCAAATTTGATATCATAATTTTCAATCAAAAATGTGCAATAAATTGTATGATTCAATAACATATTTTCAAAATGTTTGTTAAAGTATATAATATTACATACCTGCCAGACCAAGTGTTCTGTTCTGCCCTCAGAAGTAGATAGGTATACACTTAAAAATATTGTATGCGATGAAGAAGTCAAAATACTGGTGATAATTGCATCCCTCATGTTGAATGGGAGCATGGTGTATACCACAAATATAATGAATAAGAAAAATGATACCTGTGCATAAAAAGAAAGTACGGTAGTTACAATAAAATATTAATAATATAAATAAAATTGTTAATAAAAGGACTAATTTAAAATGTAGAAATATAGAACTTTTTCGAAGAGAAAATCTTTGATACACACTGCGAAAATAAATGACAACATACATATGTATGTATGAGGCTGGCACTAGTAATGGACACTACTAAGATGCTAAATCTACTAATGCAAAGTACTGAGCCAGGCAGTATTACTATTGTAGAACTAATAATGGGAAATACAAGCTTAGATTACTCATTGGCCTTGTGATTAATATTGATAATAAGGATGACTATGATTGGGAAATACCATGAGGGTAGTATGCAAAAAAAAACTTTTATTGCGCCTAATCACAAGGAACTTAATTTTTGGCTATGATCATTTCCTGTATCTCTGCGGGTTACATAGGATATTTTTGGATAAATGGGCAGCTCACCCGTAAAGGCAACAAATAAATAAACCCAATAATCTAATATAAGGCACTCAGTGCACTGGAAATGGGTTTATATTATCCACACAATCTAATGGTACATATATATACAGTGAAGGAAATAAGTATTTGATCCCTTGCTGATTTTGTAAGTTTGCCCACTGTCAAAGTCATGAACAGTCTAGAATTTTTAGGCTAGGTTAATTTTACCAGTAAGAGATAGATTATATATATTAAAAAAAAAAACAGAAAATCACATAGTCAAAATTATATATATTTATTTGCATTGTGCACAGAGAAATAAGTATTTGATCCCCTACCAACCATTAAGAGTTCAGCCTCCTCCAGACCAGTTACACGCTCCAAATGAACTTGGTGCCTGAATTAAAGACAGCTGTCTTAAATGGTCACCTGTATAAAAGACTCCTGTCCACAGACTCAATTAATCAGTCTAACTAACCTCTACAACATGGCCAAGACCAAAGAGCTTTCTAAGGATGTCAGGGACAAGATCATAGACCTGCACAAGGCTGGAATGGGCTACAAAACCATAAGACGCTGGGTGAGAAGGAGACAACTGTTGGTGCAATAGTAAGAAAATGAGTACTTGTAATGTGTAGATACACTACTATCTCCATCTCTAAGCTGCAGCAGCATGGAGGACATTATACAGCAGTACTGAGTAGTGTAGCTGAGAGTACTGAGCAGTGTAGCTGAGAGAACTGAGTAGTGTTGCTGAGAGTACTGAGTAGTGTAGCTTAGAATCCAGCACTGGGGTGACAGACCTTACCAGCAGCCTGGGTCTCCTCTATCTCTGCTCCTGCTTCCTTCTTCTGCCCCCTCTTGCCCTATCAATAGACTTGTATTGGCAGGCAGTGAAGAGACACCCCTGCCTTTTGCAGCCCGTCAATTCTGCTCTGTAACCAGATATGGACTTTTCTTGACAACAGGGGGTGGATAGCAGATTACAGGAAGAAATACAGGAAGAAATTACAGAATTTGCATGGATAAAACAACAAAATTTTAACATTAAGTAAATTAGATAGTTGATCTATATCAGGTAAACTATAAGATGATCATAAATTGTTTACATTTAAGTCTAGTCTAGTTTATAAGATATCACCATTTTTTATGTTGGTTTTATGGTATATACTGCACTTTAATTTGAAATTAGAAACTGTGATCTGTAGATACATATTTTAAACTTTTTCTGGACTAATACGATGTGTGAACTGAAGGCTTAAATCATTCACATTTAAGGTTTGTATAAAAACCTCCGGTTCAGGCATCATAACATCCCATACAGAAATGATGTAGTTTTGCCATAGCACCACGTTTGCGCCCAGGCTGCGAAGAATGTTAATTTGTTCCTAAAAATCCATGAATAGATTGGCATTGTTGAACACGAACCTGGAACCCATGGCGATACCAGACAACTGACAAAAAAATTATGTACCAAAGCAAAACTAATAGTGTTTATATGGATTCAATGCCTTCAAGGATACATTTTTATCTGCTCTTGTTTGAGTTCTTTATCTTGTTCTAGAAAGAATTTAACAGCTGAAATGTCTTTCTCATGGTTTATGCATGTATAGAGGGAACTAACGTCTAAGGTCCTTAGAACCAAATATGGTTGCCATTTAATTTTTTTTACAATGTTTATTGCCTGTATTATCTTTCACTTAAGTTGGAGTTTGTTTAACATGAGGTTGTAAAAATTTGTCTATAAATTGTGACAAATTGGATGTGATTGATTCGACGACCAAAATTATAGGCCTTTTATTGGGCTTGGTAACCTCTTTATGTATTTTAATGATGCAATAGAACACGGGTAACCGCTGTTGAGTACCTAATATGAATTCATGTTCCGATTTGTGAATATAGTGCTTTATAGGGTCCTATGGAAGTTTAGTATACATTTTATTGCTTGATAATTGCCTGTAATATTCCTTATTTCTTAGATTTCAGTTTTAAATTGGTGTGTTTATATTGGCTAACTGCTTGTGTGTTGTTAATAATAGGATTTTTAATCGATTTTTTTAAACATAGTTGGCGTGAATATTTCTAATTTCCAATTTATAGGTGCCAAACTTATATAATGATTGAATTGGAGCAAGTTTTAGACCTTTATTCATGGTGATTGGAACTCTATCTGATTATTTGGTTGGGCATGAGGTGTAGTAATTACTGTTTTATATAATTACTGTGGAACATTATCTTCACTTGGAATAGTACTCACGTGGAACACTTCCTAGAATATACCACCTACATAGTGGAAATGCCTTGTAATATACATATATAGCAAACCATTGCCATCATTTTCATAGGTGTGTAGCCATGTTAACCCGACCAAAAGGGCACCATGGTGGGTAAATTTAGCAATGCATATTATCACCTGAACGTTGACATATTTAATGTGGATACATAACTTATCTATTTGTATTATTTTGTTACATTTGCATTTATCTGTTTTATGTTATCTAATTTTGTGATATGATAGCCAGTTGTGATCAACTAAATCGGTAAAACCAAAGAGCTGTCAACTTGAATAAGATAAAAGTGTAGTGGACATGCAGAGATTAGGAAATAGTTCTAAAAATAAAATTATTAGTCAGTTGAAATTACAATAAAACACAACCAGGGCAATAATAATAATTATAGTTAAAAAAACAAAAGCTTGATACGCATGAAACATTTGAAGAGGACGCATGAGCATACTGCTTCCATCTGCAGCAAAATGGATAGTAAGATAGCCAAACATGAACCTACTGTAAAAATCAGTTTTAGATCTGAACTGATAAGTCAAATCCCGGAGTTTTCAAGTTCACCTTCAGACACTACCTCCATGACCAGTAAGAAGTTTTTACTAACAGAAAGACATTAAATATGGTGCCTGGACTTAGAGAAACGTAATTGGAACTGCAAACGGTATTGTGTTTAGACTTTAAAAAACATAATTGGACACTACCATAAAATCAATATTGTATAGTCCTGAGACAAAAATAAAACCTTTTGGTCATATACACCACTGAAAAAAGGGAAGCATAGAGAGAAAAGTATGTGTAAAGCCTGCGGTCGCTGACCGCCGGCATTCCCCACTTAGGCCCCATGGACACGACCGTATTTTTCATCCGCAATTACGGACAGTATCTACGAGCCCATTAATTTCTATGGGCTACGGACAAGTTTCTGTATTTTTACGGATGGGTGTCCGTCATTTTTTTGTCCATAATTACGGCACGCACTCCCCATAGAAGTGTATGGGCACTTCAATAACTACGGATGGCGACGGATGTGCATTACAGTAAGTTGCTCAGTACTGTTATTCTCACTAGTGGATACTTCACTGAATATTAATAATGAGGGTGCCAATATTTTTGGAACCACTCTTATTATATATATATATATATATATATATATATATATATATATACACACACATACACACAGAGAAACAGTGATAATAAAAACTATGCAGTTCACCTCTTGATTACTCTGAAAAAAATATCATTCATCGGATGTATAGTTTATCTAATATACTGATTTTCGCTCATTGAAATGAATTTAATAATTGTGGGGTTGGCTATATATTGTGCTTGGCAATATAGCTCAGGCATCGCTAGGTGTTTCTTATAACTGAGTTGGCATTACCATTCACCCCTAATATTGTGCACCTTGATTGGTATGCAGTGTTGTCTTATGGTTATGACCAGTTGGTTATGGAGTATGGCCAAGGTATTCATTAGAAGGACCCTAATCAATCAAAAATGCCATGGCACACAGATATTCTACCCTTTTTTCCAGTTGGGGGGGGGGGGGGATTTCCCTTTTCACCTTACACAAGTCTACAATTGACCCTGTAGACCGCATATATATATATATATATATATATATATATATATATATATATATATATATATATATATAAAATATATATATATTGGTAAAGGATAAGGCCCTGTTTTTTTGCAGGCAGAAAAAATCTGCTTCAGAATTCCTTCAGCAATTTTGAGGCAGATTTTGACCTGCCTGAGTTTTTTAGCACTGATTTTGATGCAGAAACTGCGTCGGAATCAGTGCCAAAAAATGGCCATAATCACACCCATTGATTTTAATGGTAGGCAGAGGCATTTTTTCCCTGGGCAGCTTTGGGCCGCTCACGGGAAAAAAAAGGATATGATTGGGAGTCAGTAAAAAAACAGTGGCGCTCATTTCTGAGTGTTTTTCGCTGAGTTTTTTGTCCGTGGTCCTTGAATGGCCGTGGGTTAAAAGGCTGCAGAAAAATACGTGCAGGCAGTTCAAAATCTGCCTCAAAATTGTTGAAGAAATTCTGAGGCAGATTTTTTCTGCCTGCAAAAAACTCTGTGTGAACAGGGCCTAAGGCTATGTTCACACGGAGTATTTTGGGGGAGGAATATCTGCCTCAAAATTCCGTTTGGAACTTTGAGGCAGATATTCCTCTCCCTGCACGCCGATTTTCGCGGCAATTATCGCGCCGTTTTTCGCCCGTGGCCATTGAGCGAAGCGGGCATAAAACAGCGAGAAATACGCTTTCTCCTGCCTCCCATTGAAGTCAATGGGAGGTCGGAGGCGGAAGCGCCCGAAGATAGGGCATGTCGCTTCTTTTTCCCGCGAGGCAGTTTTACTGCTCGCGGGAAAAAGACGCCGACGCCTCCCATTGAAATCAATGGGAGGCGTTCTCGGGCCGTTTCTGCCGAGTTGCAAAAAACTCGGCAAAATACCCCGTGTGAACATAGCCTAAGTGTTCATTTAATTTCCACCTGTCAGGGGAGCAAAATCACATTTGTGCTGAGGAGGGACCGTCAGGAAAGAATGGTGTGAGACTGACACACCATTTCGGCAGTCTCGTTCGTCCCTCTTCTTATGCCTGCCCACCGCCGAAAACGGGCCCGACCTGAATGCCCAAATCTTGTCTAAGATAGCGTAATGCGCCTGTCATGTATGGTCCGATACCCTTCCCTTTTTAGTTTGGGCCCCAAATCGAGTTACATCGCATGCACTGCCATGGTGTCCCGTTGTGTGCACGCACCAAAATAGGACATCGTTGCGCAAGTAAGGAGGCAGGGTAAACTCAGAAATGCTTGAGGAATGAAAATATGAGTCTTTTCCTACGAAGATGTGACTCTTTTATGCTCATTAGAATAAGGCACGGGCACAAAAAAACGGAATACTAATTTACAGAACCTACTTAGTAAATAATTACAGGTTACATAAAAATGATTAATAGGTGAAATGCTGGTTACAGGTTCCCTTTAATCTACTATAAATGGATTCTCCTACCTTCTCTAACTTTTTTTTTAGCTCGCTGGCTCTGGTAGGTGACAGTTAGTTGAGATGTCCCCTACTGGGGGACACTTGCGTACATTGTTACATAATTAGCACGGATAAAAAATAATATTTGTCAATCAAGTTCATCCTAGGCATGGGAGAAAGTAAAGGGATTATGGGTAAACTTTAGAATTTTGTTTTTCCCTTATTTACCAAGAGAAAGGTAATTAAAAAATAAATAAAAAAAAGTGAGACACTGCCATAAATGGAAACAAAACTGTGCTAGGCTATTCCACAGATTCATAGTTCTTAGGCCGGATTTACACGAGCGTGTGCCTTTTGCGCACGCAAAAAACGTGCGGTTTTGCGTGCGCAAAAGGCACTTAACAGCTCCGTGTGTCAGCCCCGTATGATGCGCGGCTGCTTGATTTTCGCACACCCACCATCATTATGACACTCCGTTTGGATGTTTCTAAACAGAAAAGCATGTGGTGCTTTTCTGTTTACATTCATAGTTTGACAGCTGTTGAACGAATCACGCTCGTCCCATGGAAGTGCTTCCGTGTGGTGTGTGTGATTTTCACACACCCATTGACTTCAATGGGTGCGTGATGCGCGAACAACGCAGAAATATAGGACATGTCGTGAGCTTTACGCAACGGACTCACGCTGCGCAAAAATCACGGACTGTCTATACGGCCCCATAGACTAACATACAGTGAAGTAAATAAGTATTTGATCCCTTGCTGATTTGTACGTTTGCCCACTGTCAAAGACATGAGCAGTCTCGAATTTTTAGGCTAGGTTAATTTTACCAGTGAGAGATAGATTATATATATAAAAAAAAAAAAGAAAATCACATTGTCAAAATTATATAGATTTATTTGCATTGTGCACAGAGAAATAAGTATTTGATCCCTTTGGCAAACAAGACTTAATACTTGGTGGCAAAACCCTTGTTGGCAAGCACAGCAGTCAGACGTTTTTTGTAGTTGATGATGAGGTTTGCACACATGTTAGATGGAATTTTGGCTCACTCCTCTTTGCAGATCATCTGTAAATCATTAAGATTTCGAGGCTGTCGCTTGGCAACTCGGATCTTTAGCTCCCTCCATAAGTTTTCGATGGGATTAAGGTCTAGAGACTGGCTAGGCCACTCCATGACCTTAATGTGCTTCTTTTTGAGCCACTCCTTTGTTGCCTTGGCTGTATGTTTCAGGTCATTGTCGTGCCGGAAGACCCAGCCACGAGCCATTTTTAATGTCCTGGTGGAGGGAAGGAGGTTGTCACTCAGGATTTGACGGTACATGGCTCCATTCATTCTCCCATTGATGCGGTGAAGTAGTCCTGTGCCCTTAGCAGAGAAACGCCCCCAAAACATAATGTTTCCACCTCCATGCTTGACAGTGGGGATGGTGTTCTTTGGGTCATAGGCAGCATTTCTCTTCCTCCAAACACGGCGAGTTGAGTTAAAGCCAAAGAGCTCAATTTTAGTCTCATCTGACCACAGCACCTTCTCCCAATCACTCTCAGAATCATCCAGATGTTCATTTGCAAACTTCAGACGGGCCTGTACATGTGCCTTTTTGAGCAGAGCGACCTTGCGGGCACTGCAGGATTTCAATCCATTACGGCGTAATGTGTTACCAATGGTTTTCTTGGTGACTGTGGTCCCAGCTGCCTTGAGTTCATTAACAAGTTCCCCCCGTGTAGTTTTCGGCTGAGCTCTCACCTTCCTCAGGATTAAGGATACCCCACGAGGTGAGATTTTGCATGGAGCCCCAGATCGATGTCGATTGACAGTCATTTTGTATGTCTTCCACTTTCTTACTATTGCACCAACAGTTGTCTCCTTCTCACCGAGCGTCTTTCTTATGGTTTTGTAGCCCATTCCAGCCTTATGCAGGTCTATGATCTTGTCCCTGACATCCTTAGAAAGCTCTTTGGTCTTGCCCATGTTGTAGAGGTTAGAGTCAGACTGATTAATTGAGTCTGTGGACAGTAGTCTTTTATACAGGTGACCATTTAAGACAGCTGTCTTTAATGCAGGCACCAAGTTGATTTGGAGCGTGTAACTGGTCTGGAGGAGGCTGAACTCTTAATGGTTGGTAGGGGATCAAATACTTATTTCTCTGTGCACAATGCAAATAAATATATATAATTTTGACTATGTGATTTTTTTTTTTTTATATATATATATATATAATCTATCTCTCACTGGTAAAATTAACCTAGCCTAAAAATTCTAGACTGTTCATGTCTTTGACGGTAGGCAAACTTACAAAATCAGCAAGGGATCAAATACTTATTTCCTTCACTGTATATATATATATATATATATATATATATATATATATATATATATATATATGTATATATATATACATATATATATATATATATATATATATATATATATATAATATACACACACACACACACACACACACATATACATACATACATACATACATACATACATACATACATGCACACATACATACATGCATACATACATATTACTGTTTCGTGGGAAAGGCGGTGGCTGCAAAGTGGCACTTCCATGCACACCCCTCTTTAAAATTACATCCCTCCAACAAAAGTACTATTAAGTACAGTGAAGTTTACCGCTCAGACGGCACTGGTAACAGTCCAATATCATTCAGTATGGGCTCTCTCCCAGAAAAATGCAGTGGACAGTCCGCAATCCAATGAGGGTGTGGATGGTAATTCAGACACATAGTGCAACTTCCTTTTTCCATCTATTAGAGACATAAGATCCTTTTCCTACCAGGAGTTCTTTGAATGTGGAGAGAGACGATAAGGAGCTTGGTGGAACTACAAGGATAAGAATTACCATCCACACCCTCATTGGATTGCGGACTGTCCACTGCATTTTTCTGGGAGAGAGCCCATACTGAATGATATTGGACTGTTACCAGTGCCGTCTGAGCGGTAAACTTCACTGTACTTTATATATGTTATTTAGGGTATTTGTTGGATCATACCCAATTTAGTTTTGCCTGTTCCGGTCTGAGAGAGATTTTGTGGGTATTTGAGCCAAGAGAAACCACCATTATAAAAGTACTATTAAATTCTTTTATATAGCAGGTTTGGGGGGTGCTAGTACCTCAGGCACTTTATTGTGGGTAGCAGCAATTTAGCACTGTAAAGAGTTATTCCTATCACAGAGATTAATAGCATATCCACAGGACCGCTGCCATGTGTGCAGCTTTCTCCATTCACTTCCATGGATAAGCTATAGATGTTTGTGATGGGAATGAAACTTTAAAGAGGGAAGCAGGATGGCTGGGGTTTTTTTGTAAAGAGGGAGGATGTGCTTCAAAAGCAAGGAGCCAAAGAAGTCTCGGACGGAAAAAGTTATTATGCGGTGTTGGATCAGTATTGGATTATTACATGTAGACTGCAGAATAATGATACTCTGCAGAGCGCCTATGTGAAACTGGTATCTGACCACTATTTAGTGACATTATGGTGATATTATTTAGTCTCAGTATGGTGGTTATATTGGTCTTTGTATAGTGATTTTTATTTAGTTATAGTATGGTGGTATTATTCAGTCACTATGTGGTGGAAATATTTGTTTATGGGGTGGTGGTATTCACTCCAGGGCCGAACTAAAGTAAAATGGATGGTGCCATGTGCGGTATCATCTGTTAATGGTGTACTGATGTACAAATAATACCTAATTATAAGAACCATATAGTATGGTGCTCAAATAACATTGCAACATAGTTGCCTTAAGAAAAATATTATACAAAACCCTCACTGCCAAAAACTGCAAAACGAATACACTGTACAGTGCTTAAATAGCCTTGCAACACAATGCCTAAATAAATAGCACCATACAGTGACCAAAAAAAAGCTCTGTACATAAAGTAATGCGGCCTACTGCATATTCTTTTTTTAAAAAAAAAAGGTTGCTCTTATGTTAACTTTCACATGGAGCTGGTAAATATGTATGCTCGAGGGGGTCCCCTTTTAAAAGTTTGCTATGGGGCCCATCCCTTTTTTTTTTGCGCCTGCTATATACACCGTTTAGCTACAAAATGAAAGCCACCTGCTTAATATTGTTCAGGTCCCCCTCATGCCACCAAAACAGCTCTGACCCATCGAGGCAAGGACTCCACAAGAACTCTGAAGGTTTTTCTGCGTTATCTGGCAGCATGACGTTAGCATCACATCTTTCAAAGGCAATGTGTTGCCAGAAAAACATGTTTTGTTTTTTTTAATTAAACATTTAGTGTGTGGGTGATTAAACATTGTTCAAATTTTTTTTATTTTTTTCACGAGTCAGGAAATATTATAAATTAATTCTAATTTATAATATTTCCCATTTCTGGTCACTAGATGGAGCTATTCCCAAAATTGCAGCATTGCAAAATTGGGTAAAAAGCCCTCGCTCTAGTGAGCTCTCAGCATCCCCCCCCTCCTTTATCCTGGCTAGTGCCGGGATAAACGAGGGGTTTGAACGGTGTAACCTCCTACACTGTGTGTCGCCATTTTTGGAGCTAACACACAGTGTAGTAGGTTTACATACAGTAGTAAACACACACAAACACGAACATACATTGAAATCTCTTACCTGCTCCTGCCGCTGCGGCTCCCTCCGGCCCGTCCGCTCCGTCTGCTGCCGCTGGTCCAAGTGCACAAGTCC
The DNA here is from genome assembly GCF_050947455.1 of Rhinoderma darwinii. Taxonomy (NCBI): domain Eukaryota; kingdom Metazoa; phylum Chordata; class Amphibia; order Anura; family Rhinodermatidae; genus Rhinoderma; species Rhinoderma darwinii. The sequence continues at coordinate 210,875,839 of NC_134691.1, forward strand.
AGAAGCCGCGACCGGAAGTAGTAATATTACTGTCCGGCCGCGACTTCCGGTCCACAGCAAAATGGCGCCGGACGGCGCCAATTTCAAATTGGACTGTGTGGGAGCGGCGCATGCGCAGTTCCCACACAGACGCCGTACACACAAGTGAATGGGACGGGAGCCGTTCGCAGTCCCTATGGGACTGTGGCTGCCGTATTCCATGTCTGTATGTGTCGTTAATCGACACATACAGAAATGGAACAAAAAATGGCAGCCCCCATAGGGAAGAAAAAGTGTAAAAATAAGAAAAAGTAAAACACAAACACACAAATAAATATAAACGTTTTTAATAAGCACTAACATCTTTAACATATAAAAAAATAATTTGTGATGACACTGTTCCTTTAAGTTATGTAAGTTTTGATTGAGATCTGAAGTCAAGTCAACACCTTTAACTATTTGTTCTGTTCCTCAAACCATTCCTGAACAATTTTTGCAGTGTGGCAATGCACTTTATCCTGCTTATAGAGGCTACTGCCATTACGGAATACTGTTGTCATTAAGGAGTGTACTTGGTCTGCCACAATGTTTAGGTAGCTGGTACATGTTTAGGTTTCCCAGCAGAACATTGCCCAGAGCATCATATCGCCTCTACCGGCTTGCCTTTTACCTGTAATGACTATAATTACCTATAATCTATTTCCCGGTTAACTTCAAGAACAAACTGATCACTTGCTGCCTAATATCTCCCAACCCTTGACAGGGGCAATTGTAACGAGATAATCCATGTTATTCACTTCACCTGGAGCATGGAAGTGGGAGATCCTGCCTTGTCCTGTCTATGGCATCATGGGCTAGTGAACTACAAATGCTTTGTTTCAGCCACACTGCACTTGTCCTGTATTTCCAGATATAAATGAATGTTATACTTTCACTATGATTGAATTTGGAGTTCTTCCAGTTTTACTAGCTCTAAGCAACTTTTTGTAAAATGCTAATTTTATTACTGTTCTTGAATTGGCAGAAATTTACAATTTTGCACTCCAACAATAAAAGGTTGTGCATTGCTGCCTTATAGTCTTCTAACAGTTCTTATTCAAAAGATTGGGAAAGTCTATATTAAATATACCAAAGCTTTCCAATAATATGCAGATTTTTTCACATGACATCCATTTCAGTCATACAAAAATCATATTGCCATCAACTCATGTGTGATTATCGCCAGGTCAAGGAACCAGCTACCCATTTTTATCATGTCTTCGTTAAACGGCTATAGCTTTTTTATTTGTTGGGCTAACGGTGTGATGTTTGAAATTTATTTTTTGTGATCAATGCAGGATTCTTTTCTTATCACTTTCATATGCATCATTTTTGCTTTTATAGCATTTTTACGCTAATAGTTTGAAAGAAATCGTAAAGAAATATCCTTTTTTTTTACTTTTTAGCTACTTTTTCTGGTAATAATATAGTGTTATCCTAAGTTCTACTTTTTATTTCTGATAGTGATTGTCTACTGTAAATTATGATATATTACATATCTATTTTAGGGTAATTGACTGAGGGCTAGCATTCCAACAATAATTGGCAGGGGAAGCATTTATTTTTTTTTGGTGGTGTTATTTTCATTTAATTCATTTTTGTTTTGTTTTTTACTTTTATATTTTTTATTATGGCTTGTTCCTCAAGGGTTAGAAAAGACCTTAGGGGGACATTATTATTTTATTTTTTGTTCCAAAAGAACGTTATTAAATTTAGTCATAAAAGGAGTAGCTCAATTGGCTGCAAAGAAACCCCACGCAGGAGGAATGCAGTGGTCAAACAAAGCATCTTGAAACAAAGAAAAGCAGTAAGGTAAATTAAAAACACCGTTAGATGGATGAGCAAGCTGGGACATCAACATTTTAGAGTACTTGAAAAGCAAAGAGTATCAAAATATATAAACATGAGAGGCTTTTCAAGAGCGAGTTATTTGTTGTAAGCCTGGAGAGTTGCTCTGATCTATTTAGGGCTACCAAGTGACCAGGAATTGTTTCACATTGTCAGTTTGGAGAGCAGAAGTCTTAGGGTATGTTCACACGGCAGCCTCCGTTACGGCTGAAATTACAGAGGCATTTTCAGGAGAAAACAGCTCCGGAATTTCAGACGTAATGGCAAGTGCAGGCGCTTTTCGCTGCGTCCATTACGGACGTAATTGGAGCTGTTTTTCCATGGAGTAAATGGAAAACGGCTCCAATTACATCTCAAGAAGTGACATGCACTTCTTTGACGCGGGCGTCTTTTTTACGCGCCGTCTTTTGACAGCGGCGCGTAAAAAAAATGACCGTCGGCACAGTACATCGTAAAACCCATTCAAATGAAGTGCCGACGCTTTGGAGCTGTATTTTCGGACGTAATTCAGCGTATAAACGCCCGAATTACGTCCGTAAATAGGGTGTGTGAACCCAGCCTTATCAAATACCATCATTTTATTAATTCTCTCCTTAATTAAATTGAAAGACAGACGCTGTGATTTCTAGCTTGACGCTATTTGTATCCTAGCTGCCATGCACATAAACTTGGAAAGCTTGTGTTAAACCTCAGGGTCTATCTCCCAGGAGAAAAGCAACCGGGGATTTAGGCCAGGTTCACACACGTAATTTTTATGCGGTTTTTGACTCCGCTTTTTTTAGTCAAACACAGGAGTAAACTCAAAAGAAAGAAGATTCATCAGTCTTTTGGCAACCCTGGAAACAGAGTGCTGAAGCAGGTATGTTTGATGAATACAGGAAATAACTAAATATGTATGGTGAAGAACTTTTATAGAAGTTTCAGCCAAGCTAACTTGATGACTACCCTTAGGAGCAGTTGAGCAACAATGTTGCCATCGAGGGAGGGATAGAGTCACCCCCCAAATCTTGTTGCCAGCGAAGTATAAATCGTAATTTATATTAGGGGAGGGGCATAAAAAAATAGAATATCACATGGATATAGTCCCAAGTGGAAATGGATAACTACGGCATATAAATTCAAACTGGGAACAATTAGATATTTCTAGCGCCTTAGGAAGTAGGCGCTAGAGATAGAGGTAAAAAAGTTGAAAACTTGAACTGTACGGAAAAGTAGGGGATGGAGTAAAATTGTTCTGATACTGCTCGCTACTCATCATTTTATAAAAAGAGGCAAATTTCACCAAGGACAGTCAAGTCCTGTCTAATCCACCATTGAGAAGGAACAGGATACATACTAGGCTGAAAAGCAGTGTTTTTAAATACTGGGGTAAGGGGTTACCCTGTAATATAAATCTAAAACTCTGCCATAGGATGAGCGAGTGAAGGGGATTAATAGGGGAAAGGAATTTTTTAAAGTCGGTGGGAGGGGAAAGACATTCCACATAAGAGTCACTAGGGAGTTAAACAATAATAGTTCATTTTAATCTGAACCCAAAGGGAAGCCAGAGCCGGATTCCAACTACCGTTAGCTGAGCAATTTGAGCTGCTTTGTAGTAACAAAGTAGATGCGGAACTGAGAGGCCTCCTAATCGTTTATAATAGTACATTCGTTTATTTTGGATCTGGGGCGACTATGGTCCAAAATATGCCGATTAATTTGGGATTAAAAATAAACTATATCGGGGCATCGCCTGGACGTGTATTGCTGAAGACGCGGGACTGACTAGCTCCTGGAAACGCTGAAAGCTTAAAACGGCACAACTAAACCTAAAAACATGAAAGACTCGGTGGAGTTCGGTCCCCTGGTACTCCAGAACATCCAGCGCTGAGTCGGTCCACCTTTGGAGGAGATTTTGCCGTGTTCCGAGCAGTCCTGGGAGTTGCGGCCTCTGGGTGCCCTTTGCCTCCTGTGTCGCAGTTGAGGCTTTGCGGTGGAGCAATCCTTCTCAGACGGCACTGAGCGGCGGCGGATGTGGAGGTGAGAGGAGTTCAAGCAGGTCACTGTTACGTCCATGGCCGGGGATTGCCGTTCTGACTCACCCCCTGACGATCCCGGCCATGCTCGCCTCTCTGCTCGGCGTCCTCCTCCCTCTGGCAGTCGTGGGCGCTGTCTTCCGGGTCCTCGCGCCGTTCCCCGCAGGGCGCGCGCGCCCGCGCGTGCACGGTCTTAAAGGGCCAGTACGCGTCCAGCTGCCTGTAATCAGGTATTAGCCCAAATGGCTGCTGGACTATAAAAGGAGCTCTGCCCACTGGTTCCTTGCCTGAGTGTTGTTGTATTCGCTAGTCTGTCTTGTTAAAGGTCTCCCAGTGTTTTCCAGTTCCCAGTAATGCCCGTTCCTGCTGCCTGTACCCTGTATCCCGTACTACCGTTACCAGCTGTAAAAGCCATAGTCGTGTCTTCCGCCGCATCCGCGGCATCACCTGCTGTTGTAAAAGCCAAGTCGTGTCTTCCGCCGCATCCGCGGCGTCACCTGCTGTGAAAGCCAAGTCGTGTCTTCCGCCGCATCCGCGGCATCACCTGCTGTGAAAGCCAAGTCGTGTCTTCCGCCGCATCCGCGGCGTCACCTGCTGTGAAAGCCAAGTCATGATCCTGCCACTGTTTACTATTGCCTCAGGTACCCGTTTTGAACTATAGACATTGTTTTGTACCTAGTTGGCCAGCTGCTACCCCGCTACGCGGTACGGCCCAGTGGGTCCACACCCCGCCTCGTGACAGTACACTCAGGCCTGGCCCGCTGGCCAGGATCTGCAAGCGCGACAGGATCAACTCATTGTGGCAGTAGACTCCATGGCGCAGCATCTTGGTGCACTAGTTTCTTCCGTCATCGCTCCTAGTGAAACTCCTCCGACCAACCCTCCAGCTACACCTCCTGGCAGCTCCAGTTCGGACTCTCGGTTCTCGCTGCCATTGCCACCACGGTTTCATGGAGATGCAAGTTCGTGCAGGGGGTTCCTAAACCAATGCCAAATCCATTTCACTCTGCACGCCCAAGTATTTTCTTCGGACAGAGCCAGGATCGCCTTTATTGTATCCCTACTCGCCAGCAAGGCCCTGGCGTGGGCGAATCCAATCTGGGAACGACAGGGACCCGTGACCAGAGACTTCCTGGGGTTTATGCGGTTGTTCCGTTCCGTATTTGAGGAGCCTGAACGAGCCTCATCGGCTGCTACCGCTATTTTTAACCTGCGTCAGGAGGACGTCTCCGTGGGCGAATACTCCATCCAGTTCCGGACCCTGGCAGGAGAATTGTCTTGGAATAATGAGGCCTTGGTAGCATCCTTCTGGCATGGCCTATCGCCTGAGATCAAAGACGAACTGGCTGCTCGAGATCTCCCAGCTGCCCTGGATGATCTGATGCAGCTGGCTAGCCGCGTGGACATAAGGCTCAGAGAGAGATCCCAAGAGATTCTTCAGGAGAGACGGCTTTCTAGACTGGCGCCCAACTTCCAGCAACCCCTCTTGCCCTGTTCTTCTGCTGCGCCCGAGGTCCTGATGCAGGTGGATCGGCTTAAACTGTCTGATCAGGAGAAACAGCGCAGGCGCACCTCTGGACTCTGTCTGTATTGCGGCCTCGCTGGCCATGTCGTGCGTCTGTGTCCCCAGAGGCCTAAGAAACCCCAATGTCTGGGATTGGTTGGAGAGACAACCCTGGGCGCTACTGCACTTGATAGAGAATTTTCGTCCAAGCTGTTCATTCCTGTGACCATTGTCGCTGGCGGGAGACCTCATCCAGTCTCTGCCTACCTGGACTCTGGCTCCGCAGCCAATTTCATCTGTCAAGACCTTGTGGATCTCCTTCAGTTGCCCACTGTTTTGCTGGAGAGACCAGTAGATGGACTGCCTTTGCCTGACCCAGTATTGTCTGTGACCAAGCCGTTGAGACTCCAGGTGGGAGCTCTTCATTCCGAGCTGATCTCTCTGTATGTCCTGTCCAAGGCCGTCAACCCCGTGCTGCTGGGCTTGCCTTGGCTCCGTCTTCACGCCCCAGTCCTGAATTGGAACTCTGGAGAGGTTCTTCAGTGGGGTCCCAAGTGTCTAGACCGCTGTCTGGGTCATGTCCTTCCATCCCAGCCTTCTTCGCCTCAATCTTTGTCTGGGCTACCTCCTTGTTACTCTCAGTTCGCTGATGTCTTCGACAAAAAGGAGGCAGAGATATTGCCACCACATCGAGAATACGACTGTCCTATCGACTTGGTTCCTGACTCTTCTCCTCCTCGCGGTAGAGTATACCCTCTTTCCTTGCCAGAGACACAGTCTATGTCGGCCTACATTAAAGAGAATCTAGAGAGGGGCTTCATACGAAAGTCTTCATCCCCGGCCGGAGCCGGGTTTTTCTTTGTCAAAAAGAAGGATGGATCCCTTCGACCCTGCATTGACTACCGGGGTCTCAATCAGATCACGGTGAAGAACAGGTACCCCTTGCCGTTGATTTCTGAGCTCTTTGACCGTATACGGGGGGCGAAAAATTTTTCCAAGCTTGACCTGCGGGGGGCCTACAATCTAATCCGGATCCGTCAGGGAGACGAATGGAAGACCGCCTTTAACACACGTGATGGACACTACGAATATTTGGTCATGCCTTTCGGCCTGTGTAATGCTCCCGCAGTATTTCAAGAATTTGTGAATGACATATTTCGTGACCTTCTCTATGTCTGTGTTGTGGTGTACCTCGATGATATGTTGATTTTTTCCCCAGATCTTGTGACTCATCAGGGCCATGTCCGCCAGGTGTTGCTTAGATTAAGAGAGAATCATCTCTACGCCAAGTTGGAGAAGTGTGTGTTCCAAGAAAAGTCTCTTCCCTTCCTGGGCTACATTATCTCTGATCAGGGTCTCAAGATGGATCCTGAGAAGGTCAAGGCTGTCCTGGAGTGGCCACGTCCCCAAGGCTTAAGGGCCATACAACGCTTCCTGGGATTCGCCAACTTCTACAGACTATTCATCCCCAACTTCTCTTCTCTGACAGCTCCCATCTCCACCCTTACTAAAAAGGGATGAATGCCAAAGTATGGACTCCAGAGGCGGAGATCGCATTCGAAACCTTAAAGAAAGCCTTCACGTCTGCCTCCATTCTGCACCATCCTGATGTGTCTCTGCAGTTTTCGTTAGAGGTGGACGCCTCCTCTATTGGTGCCGGGGCTCTATTGTACCAGAGGGGTTCGAAAGGCAAGTCGATGGTATGTGGTTACTACTCCAAGCTGTTTTCTTCTGCAGAGCGCAACTACTCGATTGGGGACCGGCAGTTACTGGCCATCAAGATGGCTCTGCAGGAATGGAGACACCTACTGGAAGGCGCAGCTCATCCTATCCTGGTCTTCACGGACCACAAGAACTTGACCTATCTACAGACGGCTCAACGACTGAATCCTCGTCAAGCCAGATGGTCATTGTTTTTTGCACGGTTCCAGTTCGAACTCCACTACCGACCTGCCGATAAGAATGTGAGGGCCGATGCCTTGTCTAGGTCTTTTGAAACAGAGGACACTGTGGAGCCCCCACAGAATATTATCGATCCCTCCTGCATCTACCCTGTCAACCCTCTGCAGGTTAGAGGCATTCCCCCAGGAAAAACTTTTGTACGGCTGGCAGACAGAGGAAGAATCCTTCGCTGGGGTCACTGTTCCAAGCTGGCAGGACATGCGGGTGTCCGTAAGACCCGAGACCTGATTGCCCGTCAGTTCTGGTGGCCCACGCTGCCCAAAGACGTCATAGACTTCGTCTCCTCCTGTACGGTGTGTGCAGCCAACAAGGGTTCTCACTCCAGACCAGCCGGTTTGCTCCAACCACTGCCGGTGCCCGAGATCCCCTGGCGGCATATTGCTATGGATTTTGTTACGGATCTGCCTCCCTCTGCAGGATGCAGTGTGATCTGGGTAGTGGTGGATCGTTTTTCAAAGATGGCTCATTTTGTTCCCCTGACTGGCCTGCCTTCTGCCGCTCAACTGGCTGACCTCTTCATGCAACACATCTTCCGTCTGCATGGATTACCTCTGCATATTGTCTCAGATCGAGGGGTCCAGTTCACCGCTAAGTTCTGGAGAGCACTCTGTGGCCTACTCGGGGTAAAGTTGGACTTCTCCTCAGCTTATCACCCTCAGTCCAATGGGCAAGTTGAGAGGATTAATCAAATTATGGAGAACTACCTACGGCACTTTGTTTCCAGAAGACATGATGACTGGGTGCAGCTGCTTCCGTGGGCGGAGTTCTCTTATAATAACCATACCAGTGAGTCCACCACTTCCAGTCCGTTCTTTATAGTCTATGGCCAACATCCTCGAATACCCCTGCCCGGCTCTACTATGTCTCAGGTGCCCGCAGCCGATTCTACCTTCAAGAACTTTCTGCAAATATGGCAGCAGAAGAGAAAGGCAGACACTAGAAGACGAGAACCTCCCCAGTTTCTTCCAGGTACAAAGGTCTGGCTGTCTTCCAGGAATATCCGGCTGAGGGTACCATCTTGCAAGTTTGCCCCCAGGTTCCTTGGACCCTTCGAGATTCTGCTGAAGATCAATCCTGTGTCGTACAAGCTTCGACTGCCTCCTACCCTCAAGATCCCTAATTCCTTCCACGTCTCCTTGCTAAAACCCGTGGTTCTAAACCGCTACTCCAGGACTTCTAGTTCCGCAGTGGCTCCTGGCAGTTCATCCGGAACTTTTGAAGTGAGGGAGATCCTGGCCAAAAGAAAGTAGGAGGCAGGACATTTTACTTGGTGGATTGGAGGGGATTTGGTCCAGAGGAGAGGTCTTGGGAGCCAGAGGAGAATATCGATGCCCCGGTCCTCGTGAAGAAATGTATTTCCCGCTCTGGTCCCAAGAAGAGGGGGCGTAAGAGGGGGGATACTGTTACGTCCATGGCCGGGGATCGCCGTTCTGACTCACCCCCTGACGATCCCGGTCATAGACGCCTCTCTGCTCGGCGTCCTCCTCCCTCTGGCAGTCGCCGGCGCTGTCTTCTGGGTCCTCGCGACGTTCCCCGCAGGGCGCGCGCGCCCGCGCGTGCATGGTCTTAAAGGGCCAGTACGCGTCCAGCTGCCTGTAATCAGGTATTAGCCCAAATGGCTGCTGGACTATAAAAGGAGCTCTGCCCACTGGTTCCTTGCCTGAGTGTTGTTGTATTCCCTAGTCTGTCTTGCTAAAGGTCCCCCAGTGTTTTCCAGTTCCCAGTGTTGCCCGTTCCTGCTGCCTGTACCCTGTATCCCGTACTACCGTTACCAGCTGTAAAAGCCAAGTCGTGCCTTCCGCCGCATCCGCGGCATCACCTGCTGTTGTAAAAGCCAAGTCGTGTCTTCCGCCGCATACGCGGCGTCACCTGCTGTGAAAGCCAAGTCGTGTCTTCCGCCGCATCCGCGGCATCACCTGCTGTGAAAGCCAAGTCGTGTCTTCCGCCGCATCCGCGGCATCACCTGCTGTGAAAGCCAAGTCGTGTCTTCCGCCGCATACGCGGCGTCACCTGCTGTGAAAGCCAAGTCGTGATCCTGCCACTGTCTACTATTGCCTCAGGTACCCGTTTTGAACTATAGACATTGTTTTGTACCTAGTTGGCCAGCTGCTACCCCGCTACGCGGTACGGCCCAGTGGGTCCACACCCCGCCTCGTGACAGTCACACTGCAGCATATCCTTGCCGGAGCAGGGGTAATCTCACATACAGAAGCCCGTGTCCCCTTCCAGCTCCTTTATCACTGCCATAACTGCTGAGGCGGGAAGATAAGGCGGGACCCTCCGCCATCTTAGATCATATACGGACTCCAGTACACAGCACTATAAGAATCAAAGGTGCATACTGGGTGGCTGCCCACAAACTTTTTATTCTTTGGCACTCTTTTGCAAGACATTTGCAGATTATACACATAAAGGGGGCCGAAGAACAAGGGGAGAGGATGGAAAAAAATAAATAAAAAAACACTTTTGCTGCAGTACGCACTGCACATTCTTATAGGGATACACATACTCCCTCTGCACATCTTCCTGTTGCAACAGGATGGGTGGTACGTCAAAAAGAGATACTAAAGCTAGGCCGGCAAAGCTTACTGAATTTTTTGCTAACTCTCCTTCACAGCAAATGGAGGTTTGCAGACGCATATCGCTCCCTCCCTCCTCTCCTTCTCACTCGTCAAGAGCTGAATCGGTAGATAACGACATGAGTGATAGACTGGAATCCTTGCCTGTTACAGAGGATGTGATAAAAAAAAATTACTGAATTCCTTACGAGACTCTCTCCAATCTGATATGAGACAAGTAATTGGAGACTTAAAAGCTGATATTCTATCTATTGCATCATGCACGGAGCATACTGAACATAAACTGGAGGTCTTTGCAAAATCACATAATTCACTTATAGATGCCAACTCAAACATAGAGGAAGAAGTAGGACGAATAAAAGTAAATAAAACAAATAAAGTTCTGGATCTGGAAGACAGGTCGAGGAGGAATAACGTGAGGATTAGAGGTATCCCTGAATCAATTGCGCCGGATCAGTTGTTTCAATATCTCACGGATTTAATGGCTATAATGCTGCCTCAAAAATCTACTTTAGATCTGACGATTGACAGAATTCACAGGATTCCTAAGACAAGATTTATAGTGTCTCATCTACCTAGAGACACGATCGCTCGTATAATTTTTTTTTCATGCTAAGGATGAATTCCTGAAATCTCCGAAATCTTCTCAGGATCTTCCAGAAAGATTTAAAGACATTGCAATTTATCCAGATCTCTCTGCTGCAACTATGCTGTGACGCAAAGAATACGTAACTCTGACCAAGATATTGAGGGAAAAATGCATCCTCTATAAATTGGGCTTCCCTGTTAAGCGCATAATTAACAAAAATGGTGCTCAGCATGTTTGCTTGTCCCCGGATGCTGCAAAGGAATTATTACGCTCTCGGGGTTTGCTTCCTTCTCCAACTAGCCCTCCTCGTTATCACGAGAAACGTCTGGAGATTGTTACCCCACTCTGGTCTGAAAAAAACGGAAAGTCCAAACAGAAAGTCGGGGACTGATTTCGCTGGACTTTAACCCCTTGCGTACCTTCGCCGTAATAGTACGTCGCTGGCCGCTTATTCCAGCGTACCTTCGCCGTACTATTGCGGAGAAGGAATAAACTGTCACTATGTGAAATCACATAGTGACATAACAGCGGCGGCAGCTGTCATTGACAGTTAACCGTCTCTGCTACCGGCCTGGGGACCAATTAGCAGTCCCCAATGCTGGCGATTGCTGTGATTGGTCAGTCTCTGAAGACTGACCAATCACAGCCGTCTGTGACGTCGTCTGCAGGAGAAAGCTCCTGTCACTTTCTCTGATCTCCTCATTTCTGTGAGATCCATGAGGAGATCAGAGAAAGCGGTGTAAAAAAAACAAAACACTATTTTTATTAACCCCTTCCCGAAAATGGGCGTTTTGTAACGCCCTGAGTATGAAGCGGGCACAGGAGCTGTGCTCGCTCCATCTTCATCGGATGTCGGCTGTAATATACAGCCGACATCCCACTGCAACTACAGCGATCACTGAATAAAGTAAACATGTTGTTTATACTGCACAGAGAACGCCGGTAAAAAATTATAAAAAAAAATAGTGAAAGAATTTCTGGTATTTGGTCTCCTAACCTCAGAAAAAATTGAATAAAAACTGATCAAATTATCGCATGTACCCCAAAATGATACTAATAAAAACTACAGCACGTCCCATGAAAATCAAGCACTCGCACAGCTCGTCAACGGAAAAATAAAAAGTTATGACTCTTGGAACGCAATAATGCAAAACGACGGCCCAGACTAATTTATATGTGCAGTTCTTCACCTAAAACCCCACGTCATCATTTGCAGCCCCCACTGGTAGACCCTGTAAATGCAGCGGAAACTATGACATTTTGGGGTCTGTGCTACATATGGGGCTAGTGAAGAAGTCAAAGATTAGGCAATACTGGAGTGCGGATGTTTTATACAACACCACAGACACCCTTTAAAAGTGCGACTCCTGCACCCAATAATCCAGCCTGTGCATGAAGGATTGGTTCAAAGCGTACGTCACTATCCAGGGATAATTAATTTTATTATTCATTCTCCCCATTATTACATCATCCTATTATGACCTGTTGCACTCCGCCCAGCTTACATATACCCTGATGTACTCCGCGCAGCTTACATATACCCTGATGTACTCCACACAGCTTACATATACCCTGATACACTCCGCCCAACTTACATATGCCCCCACATTATAAACTGAAACACCAGTAAAACACTAAACAAAACTACTACCAAGCAAAATCTGCGCTCCAAAAGCCAAATGGCGCTCCTTCTGGGCCTGGCAGTGTGCCAGTGTGCCCAAACAGCAGTTTATGACCACATATGGGGTATTACCGTACTCTGGAGAACCGCTTAACAATTTATGGGGCGTATGTCTCCAGTGGTACAAGCTGGGCCCAACGCATTGGGCACTGAAATATCTGTGGAAAATGTCAATTTTCAATCTGCAACATCCACTGTGCACTAATTTCTGCCAAACCTTTGGGGGTCAAAATGCTCACTACACTTCTAGATGAATTCCTTGAGGGGTGTAGTTTCCTAAATGGGGTCACTTCTCGGGAGTTTTCACTGTACTGGTACCTCAGCGCAATGCAACATGGCGTCAAAAACTAATTTTGTAAAATCTCCACTCCAAAAACGAAATTGCACTTTTTCCGTTTAAACCCTTGCCGTATGTCCAAATAGCCGTTTACAACCACATATGGGGTATTTCCGTAATCAGGAGAAATTGTGTAACACATTTTGGGGTGTCTTTTCTCCTGTATTCCTTGTGGAAATGAAAAATTCTGAGCTAAATCCAGGTTATTGGAAAAAAAAAATTTTTATTTTCACGGACCAATTCTAATAAAATCTATAAAACACCTGAGGGCTCAAAATGCTCACTACACCTCTAATTTAATTCTTTCAGGGGTATAGTCTCCAAATTGGGATCACATCTGGGGAATTTCTACTGTACTGGTACTTCAGGGACTCTGTAAATGCGACATGGCCCCCAGAAACCAATTCAGCAAAATCTGAGTTGCAAAATCCAAATGGTGCTCCGTCCCTTCTGAGCCCTGCCGTGGGTCCAAACAGCAGTTTATTACCACATATGGGGTATTGCCGTAATCAGGAGAAATTGCTTTACAAATGTTGAGGTGCTTTTTCTCCTTTATTATTTATAAAAATTTGAAAATTCTGTGTTTTTTCCAAAAAAAAAGTCTCTTTTCATCTTCACAGACTTATTCCAATAAATTCAGCAAAAAACCTGTGGGGTCAAAATGCTAACTATACAACTAGAAAAATTCCTTGAGGGGTATAGTTTCCAAAATGGGGTCACTTTTGGGGGGATTCCACTGTTTAGGTCCCTCCAGGGTGTTGCAAACGTGACACGGCACTGAAAACCATTCCAGTAAAATCAGAGCTCCAAAATCCAAATGGGGGTCCTTCCCTTCTGAGCCCTGATGTGGGTCCAAACAGCAGTTTATTACCACATATGGGGTATTTCCGTAATTGCGTGAAATTGCTTTACAAATGTTGGGGTGCTTTCTCTCCTTATTTCTTGCAAAAATTAGAAATTTTTAAGTTTTTCCAGAAAAAAAGTAGATTTTCATTTTCACAGACTAACTCCAGAAAATATAGCAAAATACCTGTGGGGTAAAAATGCTAACTATACCCCTAGATAAATTCCCTGAGGGGTGTAGTTTAAAAAATGGGGGTCACTTTTGGGGGTTTCCACTGTTTTGGCACCACAAGACCTCTTCAAACCTGACATGGTGCCTAAAATATATTCTGAAAAAAGGAGGCCCCAAAATCCAAGAGGTGCTCCTTTGATTCTGAGGCCTGTGTTTCAGTTTATTAGCGCACTAGGGCCACATGTGGGATATTTCTAAAAACTGCAGAATCTGGGCAATAAATATTGAGTTGCGTTTCTCAGGTAAAACCTTCTGTGGTACAGAAGAAAATGTATTACATATGAATTTTGTAAAAAAAAATGAAATTTGAAAATTTCACCTCTACTTTCCTTCAATTCCTGTAAAACGCCTAAAGGGTTGAAACACTTTCTGAATGCTGTTTTGGATACTTTGAGGGGTGCAGTTTTCAAAATGGGGTGTTTTATGGGGGTTTCTAATATATAGGGCACTCAAAACCACTTCAGAACTGAACTCGTCCCTGAAAAAATAGCTTTTTGAAATTTTCTTAAAAATATGAGAAATTGCTGCTAAAGTTCTAAGCCTTGTAACGTCCTAGAAAAATAAAAGGATGTTCAAAAAACGATGCAAACATAAAGTAGATATATGGGAAATGTTAATTAGTAACTATTCTGTGTGGTATTACTATCTGTTTTACAAGCAGATACATTTAAAATTGAAAAAATCATAATTTCTTCATATTTTCTCTAAATGTTGGTGTTTTTCACAAATAAGCAATGAATTTATCGACCAAATTTTTGCACTAACCTAAAGTACAATATGTCACGAGAAAACAATCTCAGAATCAATTGGATAGGTAAAAGCATTCCAGAGTTATTACCACATAAAGTGATACATGTCAGATTTGAAAAAATGGGTCTGGTGCTCAAGGCCAAAATGAGCTGGGTACTCAAGGGGTTAAACTCAGGTTTTGTTTTTGTTTTGGGAGCTTCTCTCTGGAGCTTGATGTGTCATGTGCTTTTGTTTCCAGCGTCAATAGGATTTCGTGATGAGCGAGTGGCTGGACTGTTGCCTCCTTTACCGTTTCCCTGAAAGAGGGAATCTGTTATCGTTAATATAGTTACTGCATTATTATTTTCCTTTTTATTTTATTTTTATGTTACTCTGCTTGTTCTCCTTACTGTGGCTCTTACAGTATCAATCCATAGATGTTGTTTGAATATTTTACCTAACATACCTATGTGCCGTATAGTGCAGACTTCTGAAAATGGGGGTTAAATTCCTGTCTATTAATACTCATGGGCTAAATTCCCCTTTCAAGAGAACCATTTTATGGAAGGAGGCGTTTAAATCTAAATGTGACATGTTATGTGTACAGAAATCTCACTTATCCTGCAAGGATACTCATTTATTTAAAAATAAAAAATTCCCCCATTTTATTCATTCATCAATGATTGCAAAAAAAGCAGGTGTTGTAATAGCGATCAAAAACTCAGTTGCATATAAGCATTTATAGTCATATATACAGTAGATCCTTTGGGAAGATATATAACTCTGGTATGTAAAATTGATAATGTGATTTATATGATTGTTTCCTTATACACCCCAAAGAGTCGACAAATTCAGTTTATCAAAAAACTAATTACTAAAGCTAAAAAAATGCAAAGAGGGGGTTTGCTTTTGGTTGGAGACTTTAATGTGGTAGCTGACTCAGACATGGATCGTACTTTAGGACCAAACAGACTAAATATTGATCTTCAGAACCTGATATCTGAGGTAATTACGCTTGCATGATATTTGGAGATACCAACATGCCTCAGAGAGGGACTTTACATTCTTCTCTTCCCCTCATAATACCTATTCCAGAATACATTTCTTTCTAGTGGATAGGGAGATCTTATTGAACTCGGTACAGTCAAATATTGGTGTGATATCGTGGTCGGATCATGCGCCAATTGATCTTATTCTTGCTAACAATGTATTGCAGTATATCGTAATTCTGACAGTCTCCTTTGAAGCCCTGCCAGAGGCAGAGCTTCAAAGGAGTACAAAGATGGCGGACCTGGGGGCTTTTGTTCAGCCGCCAGGCTGCCATAGCAACCATTGTAATTGGCCGATCGTGCCACGGTGGGGGGGTTATGGTGCGATCGTGCATTTGAGGGGGTGCCCCCCTGATTCTAACACTTTAAATGCCGCGGTCACGATTGATCGCGGCATTTAAGGTGTTAAACGGGCGGAATCCAGTGGGGCCCGAAGTGTCTTGACCGCTGTCTGGGTCCTATCCAGTCGCCACAGCCTGCTCCTCTTAAGTCTTTCACAGGTTTGCCTCCCTGTTTCTCCATGTTCGGCGATGTCTTCAATAAAAAGGAGGCCGAGACCTTGCCGCCACACCGGGCATATGATTGTCCGATCGACCTGGTTCCGGAATCGTCTCCTCCTCGTGGTAGAGTGTACCCTCTCTCCCTGCCAGAGACCCAGTCCATGTCGGCCTACATTAAGGAGAACCTGGAGAGGGGTTTCATTCGTAAATCCTCATCCCCGGCCGGAGCGGGGTTCTTCTTTGTTAAAAAGAAAGATGGATCGTTACGACCTTGCATTGACTACCGAGGCCTAAACCAGATCACGGTGAAGAACAGGTACCCTCTGCCTTTGATTTCTGAACTGTTTGATCGCATACAGGGGGCGAAATTCTAAACTGGACCTGCGGGGGGCCTATAATCTGATTCGGATTCGTCGAGGTGACGAATGGAAGACTGCCTTTAATACTTGTGATGGGCACTACGAATACTTAGTTATGCCCTTTGGCCTGTGTAACGCCCCCGCAGTATTTCAAGAATTTGTCAATTACATTTTTCGTGATCTCCTTTATGTTTGTGTTGTGGTGTATCTCGATGACATTTTGATTTTTTCCCCAGACCCAGTAACTCATCAAAGTCATGTCCGCCAGGTGTTGCTCCGTCTAAGAGAGAATCACCTTTACGCCAAGTTGGAGAAGTGTGTTTTTGAGAAGAAGTCTCTATCCTTCCTGGGCTATATTATCTCAGATCAGGGCCTCAAGATGGACCCCCAGAAGGTAAAGGCTGTCCTGGAGTGGCCACGCCCCCAAGGCTTAAGGGCCATACAACGCTTCCTAGGATTCGCCAACTTCTACCGACTCTTCATCCCCAACTTCTCATCTTTGACAGCTCCTATCTCCACCCTCACTAAGAAGGGTATGAATGCCAAGATGTATACTCCGGAGGCTGAAGCCGCATTTGAATCCTTAAAGAAAGCCTTCACGTCTGCCTCCAATCTGCACCATCCGGATGTATCCCTACAGTTTTCGTTAGAGGTGGTTGCTTCCTCGGTGGGTGCTGGTGCACTGTTGTTCCAGAAAAAATCGAAAGGCAAGGCTGTGGTATGTGGCTACTATTCCAAGCTGTATTCTTCCGCAGAGCGCAACTACTCGATTGGGGACCGGGAGTTACTGGCCATCAAGCTGGCTCTGCAGGAGTGGAGACATCTACTGGAAGGCGCGGTTCATCCAATCCTGATCTTCACGGATCACAAGAATTTGACCTACCTACAGACGGCCCAGCGGTTGAATCCTCGTCAAGCCAGGTGGTCATTGTTCTTTGTTCGGTTCCGGTTCGAACTCCACTACCGCCCCGCCGACAAGAATGTGAGGGCCGATGCCTTGTCTAGATCTTTTAAAACCGAAGATGCCATGGAATCTCCACAGAATATTATTGACCCATCCTGCATCTCCTCTGTGAATCCCCTGCGAGACATTCCTCCGGGTAGGACTTTTGTACGTCTGGCTGACCGAGGAAGAATTCTTCGCTGGGGTCACAGTTCTAAGCTGGCAGGTCACGCCGGTGCTCGTAAGACCCAAGATCTAATCACCCGTCAGTTCTGGTGGCCCACGCTACCCAAAGATGTTATGGACTTTGTCTCCTCTTGCACAGTATGTGCAGCAAATAAAGTTGCTCACTCCAGACCTGCTGGCCTGCTCCAACCACTGCCTGTGCCCGTTGCCCCGTGGCAACAAGTCGCTATGGACTTTGTCACGGATCTTCCTTCTTCTGCGAGTTACAGTGTGATCTGGGTGGTGGTGGATCGATTTTCCAAAATGGCTAACTTCATTCCATTGACCGCTCTGCCGTCTGCTACGCGATTGAATTACCTCTTCATACTGCACATCTTCGGTCTACACGGCTTGCCCCTGCATATTGTCTCGGACCGAGGTGTCCAGTTCACCTCGAAGTTTTGGAGAGCACTCTGCGGCCTCCTCGGTGTAAAATTGGACTTCTCTTCGGCCTATCATCCCCAGTCCAATTGGCAAGTCGAGAGAGTTAACCAGATTATGGAGAACTATCTACGTCACTTTGTTTCCAGGCGCCATGATGATTGGGTGCAGTTGCTCCCGTGGGCAGAGTTCCCCTATAACAACCACATCAGTGAGTCGACCACTTCCAGTCCATTCTTCATCGTCTACGGCCAACATCCTCGTATACCTCTTCCTGCCTGCAGCCGATTCAACCTTCAGGGACTTTCTACAGATATGGCAACAGAGCCGATCGTCTATCCTGTTGGCAGTGGACCGCATGAAGAGAAAGGCAGATACAAGAAGACGGGCCCCTCTGCACTTCCTTCCAAGGACTAAAGTCTGGCTGTCTTCTAGGAATATCCGACTGAAGGTGCCGTTGTGCAAATTTGCTCCTAGGTTCCTTGGCCCCTTCGAAATCCTGCTACAGATCAACCCGGTATCCAACAAGCTGCGGCTCCCTCCTACCCTCAGGATTCCTAACTCCTTCCACGTCTTCCTGCTGAAACCCGTGGTCCTGAACCGCTACTCCAGTACTCCTAGCTCCACAGTGGCCCCTGGCGGCTCATTGGGGACTTTCGAAGTAAAGGACATTCTGGCTACCAGGAAGGTGGGAGGAAGGACATTTTATTTAGTGGATTGGAGGGGGTTCGATCCAGAAGAGAGGTCTTGGGAGCCAGAGGAGAACATCGATGCTCCTGTCCTCGTGAGGAAGTTTCTGTCCCGCTCTGGTCCAAAGAAGAGGGGGCGTAAGAGGGGGGATACTGTAATGTCTATGGCCACGGTCCGTCGTTCGGTCGTCAACCTCGACGGCCATGGACAGCTTACCTCATTGCAACGTCGTCCTCCTGTCAGGCGCCGGCACTCACTTCCGGACTCAGAGTGTCTCCGCGCGTGCACGGCTTTAAAGGGCCAGTGCGCGCATTTTTGCAGGAACTCTGCAATTTAGCCCAGGATGCCCTAGGCTATAAAAAGGGGCTCTGTCTCCTTGCTCTTTGCCAGAGCGTTGTTCGTTACCCATTGTTTTCTTATGGTCTCTCAGTGTCTTCCAGTTTCCCAGTGTACCTTGCTCCTGTATCCCGTATCCTGTTTCCGTGCTACCTAGTGCTATTGCTATGGTCTACGCTTGATCTGCTACGCCTCACCTGACGACTTCCCGCCACCTGGTCCTGGTCGTGCCTGCCTCACTACTGCCTACAATTGCATCAGCTACCCTCGCTGAACTAATTGAACTCTATACTTACCTCTTTGGCCAGCTGCCATCCCGGTACGCGGTACGGCCCAGTGGGTCCACACCCCGCATCGTGACACTAGCTCACAGAGTTAAACAGCAAACGGCAAAAAACAAAATTCCTTTTTTAAACCCTACAGGAGGGAAAAGAATTTATGATCCGCAAAAGATAACTGAAGCTTTTGCAGAATATAGAGGGCTTTATAATCTTAGGGATGATACTTCCCTTCCACAAATTTCTAAGGAGTCCATACAATCTTTTCTAAGTAAGGTAAAGTTACCTCAATTGTCTGATTCACAACTAGTCCATTTCAACGCTCCTATACAAAATGAGGAATTAAAGAAATTAGTTTTAGGATCCAAATAAAATAAATCCCCGGTACCAGACGGTCTTCCTAATGAATATTTTAAAACATTTCCAGATATTTTGATTCCACACATGGTAGATACCTTCAATGTTATAGTATCGCCTCATGGTCCTCCTTCAGAAATGTTGCAAGCAATTATTGTTACGCTTTCCAAGCCAGGAAAACTTCCGGATTCCCCAGCCAATTTTAGACAAATATCTCTACTAAATAGTGATATTAAGCTCTTTTCTAAATTGCTAGCTTCAAGAATAAATTACTGTTTACCTTCCTTAATAGCTCTAGACCAAGTAGGGTTCGTTAAAGGAAGGCAGGCTAGAGATGGTACACGTCGCTTTTTGGACTTGATTCAAATAGCCACTCAATCTTCAGATGCAACGATTTTTCTTTCCCTGGATGCTGAAAAGCATTTGATATGGTACACTGGGGTTTTATGGAAGCAGTCTTAGATAAATTTAGGTTTGAGTCTTTTATAAAAACAGCAATACTCTCTTTATACACCTCCCCTTCAGCCAGGGTCTTATCCTCAGGTTTTATGTCTACACTTATTGAGATAACTAATGGGACTCGTCAGGGATGCCCTTTATCCCCTTTAATTTTTACTCTCTGCATGGAAGCTTTCGCAGAAATGATTCGTAGTACCCAAGGGATCTCTGGTATTAAAGTAGGCGCCACGGAGCATAAGATTGGACTCTATGCAGACGATGTGATTATGAACTGTACTTCCCCCTTGACTTCTCTGACGGAAGTATTAAATGTTATTTCACAATATTCTCAAGTTTCTTTAAAGGATCTGCCAGACACAGCTTCTGTGTCAATGCCATAGGTAATAAGTCTGCACCTGCTTCTATGTCTGTGAGACTGACTCCATCTTCCACCACCCAGGATGGCAGGCTTAGGAGTGGGAGAGCCTATCACAGCCTGGCCAGACGGAGCTAGCTCCCGCCCTCTGTCTATTTATACCTTCCTTTCCTGTTCCTCCTTTGCTTGTGATTCTTCTCTGCTGGTTTCATGGCCCTGCTGCAGCTTCTTGAACTACTGACCCTCTGCTTGTTATTGACCTTGGCTTTACTGACCACTCTTCTGCTCTGCGTTTTTGTACCTCGCTCATCTCCTGTTTTGACTCGGCTCATTCACCTCGCTTGTTGCTCACGGTGTTCCCGTGGGCAACTTCCCCATTTCCCTGGCTTCTTTGTACCCTTGTCTGTTTGTCTGTTGTGCACCTATTGAATGTAGGGACCGTCGCCCAGTTGTACCCCGTCGTCTAGGGCGGGTCGTTGCAAGTAGGCAGGGACTGAGTGGCGGGTAGATTAGGGCTCACCTGTCTGTCTCCCTACCCCGTCATTACATAATCACAAGCCCATATACCAAGCCTACCCTGGTCCCTGACACTTCTAAGGACCCCCTTGAGACCCTGGCTCAGCAAAATCAGGGCCTCTCCCTACAGGTCCAGGCCCTGGCTCAGAGGGACAACCAGCCTGATGCTACCCTGGTAGTGCCCCTCACCTCACCTCTTGAACCCCACCTCAAGTTGCCTGACCGGTTCTCAGGGGACCGGAAGACTTTTTTCTCCTTTCGGGAGAGTTGTAGGCTCTATTTTCGCTTAAAGCCCCACTCCTCTGGCTCTGAGAGCCAGCGGGTGGGTATAATTAAGTCCCGGCTCCAGGACGGGCCCCAAGAATGGGCCTTCTCCTTGGCTCCTGACGCCCCTGAACTTTCCTCCGTTGATCTTTTCTACTCTCTGGCTCATTTATGACGAGACTGACAAGACTGCCTTTGCCGAGAGTCAGCTGGTGACCTTACGTCAGGGTAAGAGACCTGTTGAGGAGTATTGTTCTGACTTTAGGAAGTGGTGTGTAGCTTCTCGGTGGAATGACCCTGCCTTAAGGTGCCAGTTTAGATTGGGTCTGTCGAACGCCCTGAAAAACCTGCTAGTTAGCTATCCCTCTTCTGACTCCCTAGATCAGGTTATGGCTTTAGCGGTACGTCTTGACCGACGTCTCAGGGAACGACGACTTGAACGTTTTTGTGTTTTCTACTCTGACTCCCCCATGATGCCTCCCTAGGTTCCGTTGCTTCGTTCTTCCACGGAAGACTCGGAGGTACCTATGCAACTCTGGGCCTCCGTGTCCCCCCAACAACGTAGAGAGTTCCGCAGGAAGAATGGTCTCTGCTTCTACTGTGGCGATGACAAGCATCAAGTGAACAAATGTCCTAGGCATAAGAATAAGCAGCCAGAGGAACTTCCGCGCCTAAGTGACCATCGGGGAGGTCACTTGGGCGCACAGGTATTTCCCGTAAATATGAAACGTAATAAAATCTTGCTTCCCTTTCAGGTCTCTTTTGGTGGTAGGTCTGCTACCGGCAGTGCCTTCGTGGATTCAGGGTCTTCTGCTAATATTATGTCTGTGGAATTTGCTATGTCTCTAGCTATGCCATTGATTGATTTGCCTAAACCTGTCCCGGTAGTGGGTATCGACTCCACTCCTCTTGCTAATGGTTATTTTACACAGCCTACCCCTGTTTTTGAACTCCATGTTGGCTCCATGCATTTGGAGCAGTGCTCTGTACTGGTGATGCAGGGATTATCATCCGATTTGGTTTTAGGCCTTCCCTGGTTGCAGTTGCATAATCCCACGTTTGACTGGAATACTGGGGATCTTACCAAATGGGGTAATGAATGCATGACGTCATGTTTTTCTGTTAATTCTATTTCTCTCCCTGAGGAGGTGAACACTCTACCTGAGTTTGTTCAGGACTTCGCTGATGTTTTCTCTAAAGAGGCCTCCGAAGTGTTACCTCCTCATAGAGAATACGATTGCGATTTGATTTGGTACCAGGAGCTAAGCTCCCTAAGGGTAGGATATTTAATCTCTCTTGTCCCGAACATGAAGCCATGAGAGAGTATATCCAGGAATGCCTGGCCAAGAGTTACATTCGCCCCTCTACTTCTCCGATAGGTGCTGGCTTCTTCTTCGTGGGGAAGAAGGATGGTGGTCTTAGGCCATGCATTGACTACCGAAACTTGAATAAGGTCACTGTAAGAAACCAGTATCCCCTTCCTTTGATTCCTGATCTCTTCAATCAGGTTCAGGGGGCCCAATGGTTCTCTAAGTTTGATCTACGGGGGGCTTATAACCTTATCCGCATCAAAGAGGGGGATGAGTGGAAGACCGCGTTTAACACGCCCGAAGGTCATTTCGAATACCTCGTCGTGCCCTTTGGGTTGTGTAATGCTCCCGCGGTCTTCCAGAATTTCATAAATTAGATTTTAAGAGACTACCAGGGGGTATTTCTTGTAGTGTACCTTGATGACATACTTGTGTTTTCCAAGGACTGGTCCTCCCACATTGAGCATGTCAGGAAGGTGCTCCAGGCCCTTCGGGAAAACAAACTGTTTGCTAAGACTGAAAAATGTGTGTTTGGGGTGCAGGAGATACCATTTTTTGGTCAAATCCTCACTCCTTATGAATTCCGCATGGACCACGCCAAGGTCCAGGCTGTGGCGGAATGGTTCCAACCTGCCTCCCTGAAGGCGTTACAGTGCTTCCTGGGGTTCGCTAATTATTACAGGAGATTTATTGCTAACTTCTCGGTCATCGCTAAGCCTCTTACGGATCTCACTCGCAAAGGTGCTGATCTCCTCCACTGGCCTCCTGAGGCTGTCCAGGCTTTTGAGGTACTTAAGAAGTGCTTTATCTCGGCCCCAGTGCTGGTTCAGCCCAACCAAATGGACCCATTTATCGTGGAGGTTGACGCGTCCGAGGTGGGAGTGGGGGCTGTCTTGTCCCAGGGTACCAGGTCCCTCACCCATCTCCGCCCCTGTGCCTACTTCTCCAGGAAGTTTTCGCCCACTGAAAGTAACTATGATATTGGCAACCGCGAACTCTTAGCCATTAAATGGGCATTTGAAGAGTGGCGCCACTTCCTGGAGGGGGCTAGGCACCAGGTAACGGTCCTTACCGACCACAAGAATCTGGTTTTCCTAGACTCTGCCCGGAGGCTAAACCTGAGACAAGCTCGATGGGCGTTATTTTTTACCAGATTCAACTTTTTGGTCACCCATAGGGCTGGGTCTAAAAATATTAAGGCTGATGACTGTCGCGTAGCTTCATGGCCAGCCCTCCTTCGGAGGAAGGTCCTGCTTGTGTTTTGCCTCCAGGTATAATCATTTCCTCTATTGATTCTGATTTAGTCTCTGAAATTGCGGCTGATCAAGGTTCAGCTCCCGGGAACCTTCCTGAGAACAAGCTGTTTGTTCCCCTGCAATTCCGGCTAAGGGTACTTAGGGAAAATCATGACTCTGCACTATCTGGCCATCCAGGCATCCTGGGTACCAAGCACCTCATTGCCAGAAACTATTGGTGGCCTGTGTTGCTCAAATACGTTAAGGCCTACGTCGCCGCTTGTGAAGTTTGTGCTAGGTCCAAGACTCCCAGGTCCCGACCAGCGGGCTTACTATGTTCTTTGCCCGTTCCCCAGAGACCTTGGACCCATATCTCCATGGATTTCATCACCGATTTGCCTCCATCTCAAGGCAAGTCGGTGGTGTGGGTTGTAGTAGACCGCTTCAGTAAGATGTGCCACTTTGTGCCACTCAAGAAACTACCCAATGCTAAGACGTTAGCTACCTTGTTTGTCAAACACATCCTGCGTCTCCATGGGGTTCGTGTCAATATTGTTTCTGACAGAGGGGTACAATTTGTTTAATTGTTTTGGAGAGCCGTCTGTAAAAAGTTGGAGATTGATCTGTCCTTCTCCTCGGCTTTCCATCCTGAAACTAATGGCCAAACGGAGAGGACTAATCAGTCTCTAGAACAATATTTAAGGTGTTTTATCTCTGACTGTCAACATGATTGGGTCTCATTCATTCCTCTCGCCGAATTTTCCCTTAATAACCGGGTCAGTAACTCGTCAGGGGTCTCCCCCTTTTTCTGTAATTTTGGGTTTAATCCACGGTTCTCCTCCGTTTCACCTGGTAGTTCCAACAATCCCGAGGTAGATGTCGTTCATCGGGAACTGTGCACAGTCTGGGCCCAGGTTCAGAAGAACCTGGAGGCGCCCCAGAGCATACAAAAGACTCAGGCAGATAGAAGACGTTCTGCTAACACCTTGTTTGTGCTCGGGGATCTGGTGTGGCTATCGTCAAAAAATTTGCGCCTTAAAGTCCCGTCCAAGAAGTTTGCTCCCCCGGTTTATAGGGCCGTACCAGGTCATTGAAGTCCTTAACCCTGTCTCCTTCCGACTGGAGTTGCCCCCGTCTTTTCGAGTACACGACGTGTTTCATGCCTCCCTCCTTAAACGCTGCTCCCCGTCCTTGGCCCCCTCGAGGAAACCTATGGTCCCCGTTCTCACCCCTGAGGGGGTAGAATTCGAGGTGGCCAAGATTGTGGACAGCAGGATGGTCCAAGGCTCCCTCCAGTACCTGGTCCATTGGAGGGGATACGGGCCTGAGGAGAGGACTTGGGTACCCGCCCGGGATGTTCACGCTGGGGTATCGCTCAGGAGGTTCCACCTTCGTTTCCCCAATAAACCAGGTCCACCTAGAAAGGGTCCGGTGGCCCCTCATAAAAGGGGGGTACTGTAAAGGATCTGCCAGACACAGCTTCTGTGTCAACGCCCATAGGTAATCAGTCTGCACCTGCTTCTATGTCTGTGAGACTGACTCCATCTTCCACCACCCAGGATGGCAGGCTTAGGAGTGGGAGAGCCTATCACAGCCTGGCCAGACGGAGCTAGCTCCCGCCCTCTGTCTATTTATACCTGCCTTTCCTGTTCCTCCTTTGCTTGTGATTCTTCTCTGCTGGTTTCCTGGCCCTGCTGAAGCTTCTTGAACTACTGACCCTCTGCTTGTTATTGACCTTGGCTTTACTGACCACTCTTTTGCTCTGCGTTTTTGTACCTCGCTCATCTCCTGGTTTGACTCGGCTCGTTCACCCCGCTTGTTGCTCACGGTGTTCCCGTGGGCAACTTCCCCATTTCCCTGGCTTCTTTGTACCCTTGTCTGTTTGTCTGTCGTGCACCTATTGAGTGTAGGGACCGTCGCCCAGTTGTACCCCGTCGCCTATGGCGGGTCGTTGCAAGTAGGCAGGGACTGAGTGGCGGGTAGATGAGGGCTCACCTGTCTGTCTCCCTACCCCGTCATTACAGTTTCATACTATAAATTAAATATATCTAAATCTGTACTGTTACCAATTAATATAACTAACTCCTTGAAGGTGGAATTATCAAAGCTTCAGTTTACCTGGCCTGAGGCAGGAATTCCTTATTTAGGTATAAAGTTATTTCCAAGTCCTTCTCAAATACTTTCTGAAAATTATTCTGCTCTTTTGTTGTCAATTATCTTGGATTGCTAGGATAAACTTGGTTAAGATGTTCTTATTACCTAAGATCTTGTACTTTTGTAGAACCATTCCATTTCTTATGCCTGTTTCTCTCACTACACAATTTCCAAAATGTTTTTCTTAAGTTTATCTGGAATAATAAAAGAGCGCGAGTATCTAAAACACTATTGTACTGTAGGATTTTTGGACGGGGCTTTGGGGGTTCCTGACATTGCTTTCTATAATGTTGAAGCTATAATGGACCAATTACAGGAGTTATGGCATTCTTCTCCTATGCACTTGTGATCAAAAATTGAGGATATGCTTGTCCCCCACCAATCTCTCAAAACGCTTATGATCTCTTCCTATATGGGGGGTCCAGTTCCTACTCTTCCCCTACAATCTATGACGGACTCCATCCAAGTATGTGCGCAATTTGTATGTAAACAACAGTGGGTGTATGTCTCCTTAAATCATATGCCGGTGACCTCTATTCAAAATTGTATTCCTGTCACTCCAATGGTAGAATGGGAAACCACAGGTTTGGAAGTTCTTTCTGACTTTTATGATAACGGGATCTTTAGAACATTTGCAGATCTGGCCGACTCATTTAATGTTTCTCATAAAAAGTTCTTTCAATATCTTAAAATTCTGCATTTTTTACAAGGTTTAAAGCTTCCTACCCAACCGATCCAGCTATCCACATTTCATAAATATTTGTTTGAATGGCAGGGTTTTCAGAAAGGCCTCAGCTTTAGTTATGACTTATTACTGCATAGAGGGCGTTCTACAAAAGACTCCTATATGTCAAAATGGGAGGGAGAATTGGGTAACTCCTTTTCGTCTGAGCAGTGGAAAACAGCTACTAACTGGATTTTTAAGCATTCTAGATGCATAAATTATATTGAGCTAGTAAAGAAAATACATTTAAGGTGGTACTTGACGCCTTCCAGATTTTCGCATTTTGGTGGGGACAGTTCCAATACATGTTGGAGAGGATGTGGGAATAAAGGATCCACATTACATAAGTGGTGGGCTTGTCCAACTATTAGTTTATTATGGAGAGAAGTTTTTCAACTGATCTCTGAATTTCCGGGTATACAGCTTACGGGGTCCCCAGAGATGGCTATATTGTATCTCGGCTTGGAAGAAGTCAGACTAATATCTCATCATATTCTTATAGCTGTGAGGATGTCAATAGCTAAAATGTGGAGGTCTCCGATATCGCCTTCCTTGTCAGAGGTCATTAGACGAGTAAAAACTTCTTTCTCCTATTACTTTAATGTTCCTCAAAATAAAGTGTAAGCATGGAATTTATGGAAAGAATCAAAGTATTTTAGGTAATTTGCGACTGTATTTGAGCGGAGACACAGTATGTATCTGATTTGTTTTCTTTTATGTTATTGAAGACACTCTTTAGGTTTTCCCATGTTGGGAGATCTCTGGGTGCTGACCTTTTGATGTATTTTGTTTTCTATATGTGTTTGGAAAATCTTAATAAAAATCTTATTGATTTAAAAAAATAAACTGTATCGTTTTTGGTCAAGGGGATAGGAAGACAGTGGAGAAGATGCGTGGAAACTTGATCATTTTTATTGCATTTATGTCACCTATCCATGACAATAGTGGAGAGTTCCACTCCAAGAAATCCATGGAGTCCAAATCAGTAGTCAATTTCACTACCGTGTAAGGAATATCTTGAGCATGAAATTGAAAGTTAAAATTAAGTTTTATTAAACCTTCCTCATGCAGAGGGGTTTGGCAAGATAAATTCAGATTTATTGTAATTAATGTTCGGTCCAGATAACATAGCAAATATCTCTAACAATGCTATCAAAATAGGGAGAGACAGCAATGGTTTTGTCAGGGTGAGAAATAAATAATCTACAAAGTGACTGAGCTTATACTCCTTACAACCGATGGTAAAGCCTGAAATATTAGGATGAGATCTAATATAATTGGCCAAAGGTTTCATAGCAATTGCAAAAATCTCAGGAGAGAGGGGGCACACTTGCCTCGCGCCTTGTTTATCGTTGATAGGATTCTTAGATGTAGGAGGTAACTTCAAAGTAGCACAGGGAGTAGAATATAATATTCTCAACGCAGATATAAAGGGACCCACAAATCTAATGACAGTCAACAGCTAAAATAGTTAATCCCAAGATAGGCTATCAAAGACCTTCTCAATATCTAAGGCCTGAACTGCTAGTAGAGTCTCCTGATTAGAAGTGTGAATAATATTTTAAAGTTTTCTAATATTATTAGGGGCCTGGTGGGAAATCCACCTGATCTTTATGAATCAGAGATGGGAGCAACCTGTTGAGATGCGAGGCAAGGATGGAGGTGAATGGTTTAAAATCTAAATTTAATAAGGATTTATGTCTGTAGTTAAAAGGTAGCAGGTGATCCTTTTGGGGTTAAGGGATGACCGTAATTTGCACAGCCAGAAATCCCTGCGGAATCAGAGAACCCTGAAGAATAGAATTATAAATGTCTATCAGAGAGTTAGACAAAATATCAAGAAATAGATGGCTGTAAAGCCATTTGGCTCTGGGGCCTTACCATGTTTCAATTATTTAACCGCCAACTCTATGTCTTCCGCTACTACAGGATGATTCATATCCTCTAATTGGCTGGAGGCAGTTTCGGTAGATCCACGGCATTTAAAAAGGAATTCAAGTCTGGGAGGGGAAGGGGAGGTATACAGTCTTTGGTAATAGTTATAGAACGTTGAATAAATTTTATCCGGATTAGCAGAAATATTACCCGAGTATAAACTAATTTTACATACGTTATTAATAGAGCCCCTAGCTCTCAGCCTAGCTGCCACCAATTTGCCAGGTTTTTTGGCGAACTTAAAGTAAGTAGCCGGGGTCCACATGAGGATGTTTTCTATAAGATGGGTAAACAGCAAGTTAAGATGCATTTTAACCTCTGCAGTCTTCAAACATATATTGAAGGATTACGTTGATTAGTAATTTCCAACAATAGAAAGCTGCGTTCTAGGGCTAGTTGAGAATCTGTTTTGGCATTATTTTTTTTACTGGAAGCTAGGCTAATTAGGGATCCACGAATACAGGACTTATGGGCCAACAAAATCCAATCAGGGGAGGACTCAGGAGGGCGATTAGTAGAAAAGTAACTTTTCAGCTTCTCTAAGATGTGGGCTTGAAGGACTGGATATTTTAGAAAAAATTTGTTCAATCTCTGAGGTGGTGGAAAGTTTGGGGAAGGTAAAAGAAGAAAGGAGCCCAAAACTATGTCACAGTCCGACCATGAACAAGGGATATAGGGGATATTGCGAAGTAAAGTGGCAGAGACCATATCACCCATCATGGAATATGTGGTATAACCCAAAAACAAAGGAGATTTAAAAACCCAAAAGCAAAAACATGTAAAAACAAAAGGTATTAAGAATTTCCTAGATACGGAATCAAGTCCCACAAATATTAATCAAGGCCAGAAAAACCGTCATGGTACGCACAAACTCCCATCCCAACCACGCACAAGAAATAGAAAAATAAGTACTGACAGAATTATCTAGAACAGTACTGTAATGCCACTATAAACTAGAAGGGGCATTGTGGGTCCCAAAATAAACTGGGGAGTCCAAATGGGGCAAAAAATAGGTACAAACGGTACAGGACTAATGAACAAAGGCCTAGAGTTAAAAAAAAACTATCCCATGGACCATGCAGTCAACTGGGTCAATGGACAAAAGGCCTATGCAACAATGTCTCACATAGTCCTGTAAAGAAAAGACAGATTAAGGGAATGGGAGATTCTATATTTTTTACACTATACTATTCTACCGTATCTGGCCCATTACAGGGGAAATTAGCCCTGTTCTAGTTAATATTGTCACTGTAAGGACTGGGCTGGGTCTAGTTCACATATACAGTTAGGTCCAGAATTGTTTGGACAGTGGCACAAGTTTTGGCATTTTAGATGTTTACCAAAACATATTGAATATACAGTTATATAATCAATATGGACCCTCTCAGCTTTAATTTGAGGGTATTCACATCCTAATTTGAGAAATGGTTTAGGAATTACATCTCTTTAATATGTAGCTGCCTCTTTTTCAAGGGACCAAATGTAATTGGACAATTATCTAAAAAGCTATTTAATGGGCTGCATGGGCTATTCCCTCATTAATCCATCATCAATTAAGCAGGTAAAAAGTCTAGAGTTGATTCCAGGTATGGCATTTGCATTTGGAAGCTGTTGCTGTGAATCCACAACATAAGGTCAATGTGAAAGTGAAAAACTGACAGGCAAGTTAAAGTGTATGTTCACAAATGCCAGAAGTCTAGCAAGCAAAATAGGGGAGCTGGAGGCCTTGATACTGGAAGAAAATATAGATATAGTTGGTGTTGCTGAAACATGGCTGGACTCTTCACATGACTGGGCTGTAAATCTACAGGGTTTTACACTTTTTCGGAAAGACAGGACAAATAGGAAAGGTGGTGGTGTATGTCTGTATGTGAGAAATGATATGAAGGCGAGTCTGAAAAAGACAATAGTGGGTGAATACTGTGAGGAGGTTGAAACCTTGTGGGTGGAACTAGAAAGGGAGGTAAACACTGAAAAAATTACTTTTGGTGTAATCTATAGACCCCCCAATATAACTGAGGAGATGGAAGTTCAGCTATATAAACAGATGGAGCGGGCTGCACAGGCGGGTACTGTAGTGATAATGGGAGATTTTAATTTCTGGGATATTAATTGGTGTCATGGTTCAGCTTCAACTGCAAAGGGGAGACATTTCCTCAACCTGTTGCAGGAAAATTTTATGGGCCAGTTTGTGGAAGACCCGACTAGAGGTGAAGCTCTGTTGGATCTGGTCATTTCTAATAATGCAGATCTTGTTGGGAATGTCAATGTTCGTGAAAACCTCGGTAACAGTGATCATAATATAGTTATATTTTACCTATACTGTAAAAAACAAACGCAGGCTGGGAGGGCAAAAACATTTAATTTTAAGAAAGCCAATTTCCCCAGGATGAGGGCTGCAATTCAGGATATAGACTGGGAAGAACTAATGTCAAATAATGGAACAAATGATAAATGGGAGATTTTCAAATCTACTTTGAGTTATTATAGTGCAAAATTTATTCCTATAGGTAACAAGTATAAACGACTCAAATTAAACCCCACATGGCTTACACCTTCTGTGAAAGGGGCAATACACGACAAAAAAAGGGCATTTAAAAAATACAAATCTGAGGGTACAGCTGTAGCCTTTGTAAAATATAAAGAGCTTAATAAAATCTGTAAAAATGTAATAAAATGAGCAAAAATACAAAATGAAAGGCAGGTGGCCAAGGATAGTAAAACAAATCCCAAAAAATTCTTCAAGTATATAAATGCTAAAAAGCCAAGGTCTGAACATGTAGGACCCCTAGATAATGGTAATGGGGAGTTGATCACAGGGGATCAAGAGAAGGCTGAGTTACTAAATGGGTTCTTTAGCTCTGTATATACAACAGAAGAAAGAGCAGCTGATGCAGCCGGTGCCAGTGCTGTTAATATATCAGTTGATATACTGAATTGGATGAATGTAGATATGGTCCAAGCTAAATTAAATAAAATAAATGTGCACAAGGCCCCGGGACCAGATGGGTTACACCCTAGAATTCTTAAAGAGCTTAGTTCAGTTATTTCTGTCCCCCTTTTCATAATATTGAGAGAATCTATAGTGACTGGTATAGTGCCAAGGGACTGGCGCAGCGCAAATGTGGTGCCTATTTTCAAAAAGGGCTCTAGGTCTTCCCCGGGTAATTATAGACCAGTAAGCTTAACATCCATCGTGGGGAAAATGTTTGAGGGGCTATTGAGGGACTATATACAGGATTATGTGACAATAAATAGCATTATAAGTGACAGCCAGCATGGTTTTACTAAGGACAGAAGTTGTCAAACTAACCTAATCTGTTTTTATAAAGAGGTGAGCAGAAGCCTAGACAGAGGGGCCGCTGTGGATTTAGTGTTTTTGGACTTTGCAAAGGCATTGACACTGTCCCTCATAGACGTCTAATGGGTAAATTAAGGACTATAGGTTTAGAAAATATAGTTTGTAATTGGATTGAGAATTGGCTCAAGGACCGTATCCAGAGAGTTGTGGTCAATGATTCCTACTCTGAATGGTCCCCGGTAATAAGTGGTGTACCCCAGGGTTCAGTGCTGGGACCACTATTATTCAACTTATTTATTAATGATATAGAGGATGGGATTAATAGCACTATTTCTATTTTTGCAGATGACACCAAGCTATGTAATATAGTTCAGTCTATGGAAGATGTTCATGAATTGCAGGCAGATTTAAACAAACTAAGTGTTTGGGCGTCCACTTGCATGCATCATATGTCCTAGGGGGAGCTACACTGGCGGATTCACTTGTTGAGAAGGATCTGGGTGTTCTTGTAAATCATAAACTCAATAACAGCATGCAGTGTCAATCAGCTGCTTCAAAGGCCAGCAGGATATTGTCGTGTATTAAAAGAGGCATGGACTCACGGGACAGGGATGTAATATTGCCACTTTACAAAGCATTAGTGAGGCCTCATCTAGAATATGCAGTTCAGTTCTGGGCTCCAGTTCATAGAAAGGATGCCCTGGAGTTGGAAAAAATACAAAGAAGAGCAACGAAACTAATTAGGGGCTTGGAGAATTTAAGTTATGAGGAAAGATTGAAAGAATTAAACCTATTTAGCCTTGAAAAAAGACGACTAAGGGGGGGCATGATTAACTTATATAAATATATTAATGGCACATACAAAAAATATGGTGAAATCCTGTTCCTTGTAAAACCCCCTCAAAAAACAAGGGGGCACTCCCTCCGTCTGGAGAAAAAAAGGTTCAAGCTGCAGAGGCGACAAGGCTTCTTTACCGTGAGAACTGTGAATCTATGGAATAGCCTACCGCAGGAGCTGGTCACAGCAGGGACAGTAGATGGCTTTAAAAAGGGTTAGATAATTTCCTAGAGCAAAAAAATATTAGCTCCTATGTGTAGAAATTTTTCCTTCCCTTTTCCCGTCCCTTCATTGAACTTGATGGACATGTGTCTTTTTTCAGCCGTACTAACTATGTAACTATGTAACTAAGTAATGTAAGTGATATAGACCATCGTTAGGCTGAAAAAAAAGAAGAAATCCATCAGAGAGATAGCACAAATGTTAAGAGTGGCCAAATCAACAGTGTGCACTGGTGATCTTGTGAACTCCAAAAGGCCTGGACGTACACGGAAGACAACAGTGGTGGATGATCGCAGAATCTTTTCCATGGTGAAGAAAAAACCCTTCACAACATCTACCCAAGTGAAGAACACTCTCCTGGAAGTAGGTGTATCAGTATCTAAGCCTACCATAAAGTGAAGACTTCATGAGAGCAAATACTGAGGGGTCACCCCAAGGTGCAAACCATTAATCAGCCTCAAAAATAGAAAGGCCAGATTAGACTTTGATAGACAACAACTAAAGAAACCAGCCCAGTTCTGGAACACCATTCTTTGAACAGATGAAACTAAGATCAACCTGTACAAGGCTTGGAATGGCTCATGATCCAAAGCACACCACATCCTCTGTAAAACATTCTGGAGGAAGTGTGATGGCATGGGCATGCATGGCTGCCAAAGGCACTGGGTCACTATGATTATTAATGATGTGACTGAAGACAGAAGCAGCCGGATGAATTCTGAAGTGTTCAGGGATATACTTTCTGCTCAGATTCAACCAAACGCAGCAAGGTTGTTTAGACGTCGCTTCACAGTACAGATGGAGAATAATCCAAAACATACTGCGAAAGCAACCCAGGAGTATTTTAACCCCTTCCTGACATCCGCCGTATATATACGGCGCTGTCGGGAAGGTGTTCCCGCAAACCACAGTACAGTTACGTCGCGGTGATGCCAGAATCTTTGTTTTTAGGTCACATCTCCTCCCAAAAAATGCTATAAAAAGTGATCAAAAAGTCACATTTACTCCAAAATAGTACCAACCGACAACCTGTCCCGCAAAAAATAATCCCTGACACAGCATTGTCCATGCAAAAATAAAAAAGTTATGGGTCTTAGAATATGGCGACACAGAAAACAAATAATTTTATAAAAAAAGTGATTTTATTGTGCAAAAGCTACAATACATAAAAAAAACAATATAAATTTGGTATCACCGTAATTGTATCGACCCGCAGAATAAAGTTAACATGTAATTTATGGCACACTGTGGATGATGAAAAAAAAAACCCAATAAAACGCTATTCCAGAGTTGCTTGTTTTTGGTAATTTCCTATACCAAGAAATGAAATAAAAAGTGATCAAAAAGTCGCACGTGTTCCAAAATGATACCAATATAATCTACAGCCCATCTCGCAAAAAAACAAGCCCGCACACAGCTCCATCAACCAAAGAATAAAAAAGTTATGGCACTAGTAATGTGGTGATGAAAAAACATACCGATGTGCAGGCCAGAGGGGACCATTCCTTCAGTTTCAGGGCCCTAGTATTTAGGAACTAGGAAGGGAAGGTACATAGCACATCCGCTGGAAGCTTTCCCAGCAAAATTTCCCAAACTACAAAGGAGAAAATGTCCCCAAAAGGTGCAGTGTTACAAAAGGGGGATAAGAAAGAAAACTTTCTCAGTGTGACACCGGCCTGCGCATAACGGATTGCTTCACAGCGTAACACACTTCTATGGATAATTGTATTATTTACCCGATTATTATACGCTGTTATTATGCCCTGATGTACTCCGCACAGATTACATATGCCCCCACATTATAAACTGAAATACCAGTAATACTAAAACAAAACTACCAAGCAAAATCCATGCTCAAAATGGCGGTCTTTCACTTCTTAGCCCTACAGTGTGCCCAAACAGAAATTTATGTACACAAGTAAGGCATTACCATACCCGGCAGAACCCGCTTAACAATTTATGGGGTAAGATTCTCCAGTGGCACAACCTGGGCACAACATATTGTTTGGTGAATAGGCATATCAGTGGAAAAATTGCAATTTTCACTTTGAATCATCCACTGCGTATTCATTTCTGAAAAATACCCGTGGAGTCTAAATTCTCACTACACCCCTTGATAAATGCCTTTAGGGGTGTAGTTTCTAAAACGGGGTCACTTTTGTTTGGTACATCAGGGGTTTTGCAAATGCAACATGGCGTCCGCAAACCATTCCAGCAAAATCTACGCTCCAAAAGATAAATACCGCTCCTTTTCTTCTGAATGCTCCCATATATGTAAACAGCTGATTATAACCACATATGGGGTGTTACCGTACTCGAGAGAAATTGCTTTACAAATCTTGGGGTGTTTTTTCTTCTTTATTCCTTGTGAAAATGAAAAATGCTGATCTAAAACTACATGTTATTAAAAATATATAAAATTTTTCATTTTCACTGCTTAATTCTAATTAATTCAGCAAAAAAACCTTTGGGATCAAAATTCTCACTATACCCCTAGATGATTCCTCAGGGGATGCACTTTCCCAAATGGAGTCACTTTTGGGGTGTTTCCAATGTACTAATACTACAGGGGCTCAGCAAATGTGACATGGCGTCGAGAAACCATTCCTAAATCCAAATGGTGCTCCTTCCCTTCTAAGCCCTACCGTTAGTCCAAACAGCAATTTTATGACTACATATCGGGTATGGTTTTACTCGGGAGAAATTGCTTTACAAAAGTTGTCGTGCTTTTTCTCCTTCAGTCCTTGTGGAAATGAAAAAAAATTAGCTAAACCTACATTTTCTTTGAAAAAAATGTAGATTTTCATTTTCATGGCCTACTTACAATAATTTCTGTAAAACACCTGTGGGGTCAAAATGCTCACTATACCCCTAGATAATTTCCTCAAGGGGTGTAGTTTCCAAAAGGGGGTCACTTGTTGGGGGTTTCCACTGTTTTGTCCCCTCAGTGGCAATGCAATTGCGACATTGACTCCACAAGCCATTCCTGCTAAATTTGAGTTCCAAAAGCCAAATGGCGCTCTTTCCCTTCTAAACCCTGCCGTGTGTCCAAACAGCCATTTAGGATTTATATCACTGTTAATAACATAGGTATTCCTGTTAGTTTTCCCTAGAATATATATGCTTAATTTCTCACTGATTCTTTAAACCTTTAGGGATATTGTTGCTCCCGGTTACCATGTAACCGTCTATATTTGGTTCATAAACTGTATCTGCATGAACTAAGTGATGATACTAATGTAACAATATTCACTTTTAGTGCTTTCGCACTTTACATTGACACTATTAGTTAAAGTCATTTTGTAGGCTAATATGATATGTGCTCCACAAAGAAAAATTGACTCTAGTTTTTATTCTGTTTTTTTGATATTTTTTATTATTTTGTATGTTTTAATATTTTTATATATTTCTCTTAACTAGAGATTTTTATATTGTACAGGCAATATTGCGAGTAGAGATCTATTGCCCCACTCATATACACTGGTAGATATTGGTAGTGCAGGTAGAGATTTTTATCCCTACTCATTAACATCCACTGAACTGCTTGTGTAGCTCTGCAGTCCTTATCAGCTGCACCAAATTCAGAGTAAACAGTGCAAAGCACAGTTACAAAAGTAGCTACCAAGTGGTAGCCCTATTGGAGCACATATATCTATTCAGCCACCAAGTATCAGCCCTACGCGTTTCATTACTTTATATATCTGCCGTAATTCTTCAGGGGCCTGCTGATTTAGTCTATTTGATCATTTAGCGCACAATGTATTGAGAGCATCGATTCATGCCTGGCGTGGACCTAGATTGCTAGTCATTTAGGACCACATATGGGGTATTGTTTTACTCGTGAGAAATTGCTTTAAAAATGTTGCAGTCCTTTTTCTCCTTTAGTCATTGTGGAAATTAGAAAAAATTAGCTAAACCTACATTTTCTTTGAAAGAATGTAGATTTTAATTTTCACGGCCTAAGGCCTTATTCACACGAACGTGTATTACGTCCATGATACGCACGCAAAAATCGCGCGCGTCGCACATAACTATGTTAGTGAATGGGGCTGTTTAGACAGTCCGCTATTTTCACGTAGCGTATGTCCGCTGCATAAAACTCACGACATGTCCTATACTTGGCCGTTTTGTGCGCATCACGCACCCATTGAAGTCAATGGGTGCGTGAAAATCGCGCATGGCACACGGAAGCACTTCTGTGTGACGCGCGTGATTCGCGCAACAGTAGATAAAGAAATGAAGGAAAAAATAAAAGCACTTGCTTAATTTCTTTTTCTAAACGTCAAAATTGCGTGTCATAAGCATGGCATATGCGTGAAAATCACACAGCCACGCAGCACATACTGATGACACACGCAACTGCTACGCGCAAAAAACGCAGCGTTTTTTGCACAAGCAAAATGCACACGTTCTCCTTTAGTCATTGTGGAAAGTAAAAAAATTAGCTAAACCTACATTTTATTTGAAAAAATGTAGATTTTCATTTTCACGGCCTACTTCCAAAAATTTCTGCAAAAAACCTGTGGGGTCAAAATGCTCACTATACCCCTAGATAATTTCCTCAAGGGGTATAGTTTCCAAAATGGGGTCACTTGTTGGGTGTTTCCACTGTCTTGTCCCCTCAGGGGCTTTGCAAATGTGACATGGCCTCCGCAAACCATTCCTGCTAAGTATGAGCTCCAAGAGCCAAATGGCGCTCTTTCCCTTCTAAGCCCTGCCGTGTGTCCAAACAGCCGTTTATGACCACATGTGGGGTATTGTTTTACTCTAGAGAAATTTATTTAAAAGGTTGTGGTGCTTTTTCTCCTTTAGTCCTTTCAGAAATGTAAACAAATTAGCTAAACCTACATTTGATTTGAAAAAAATGTAGATTTTAATTTTCATGGCCTACTTAAAAAATGTCTGCAAAAAAACTGTCGGGTCAAAATGCTTACTATACTCCTAAATAAATTCCTCGAGGGGTGTAGTTTCCCAAAACGGGTCACTTTTGGGGGTTTCCACTGTTTTGGTACCACAAGACCTCTTCAAATCTGACATGGTGTCTAAGATATATTCTAATAGAAAGGAGGCTCCAAAATCCACTAGGTGCTCCTTTGCTTCGGAGGCCGGTGCTTCAGTCCAGTAGCACACTAGAGCCACATGTGAGATATTTCCTAAAACTGCAGAACCTGCGCAATAAATATTGAGTTGCGTTTTTCTGGTAAAACCTTCTTTGTTACAAAAAAATTGATTCAAAATGAATTTCTACAAAAAAAAACATGAACTTTGTAAATTTCACTTCTAGTTTGCTTAATTCCTGTGAAATGTCTAAAGGGTTAAGCAACTTTCTAAATTCTGTTTTAAATACTTTGAGGGGAGCAGTTTTTAGAATCAGGTGACTTATTGGGGGTTTCTAATATATAAGGCCCTAAAAGCCACTTCACAACTGAACTAGCCCCTGTAAAAATAGCCTTGAAATTTTCTTAAAAATTTGAGAAATTGCTGCTAAAGTTCTAAGCCTTGTAACGTCCTGGGAAAATAAAAGAATGTTCAAAAAACTATGGCAATCTAAAGTAGACATATGGGGATGTTAATTAGTGACTATTTTGTGTGGTATAACTATCTGTCTTACAAGCAGATACATTTCAATTTAGAAAAACGCTAATTTTTGCAATTTTCCGCAAAATTTTGGTGTTTTTCACAATTAAATACTGAATGTATCGACCACATTTTTACCACTTTCTTAAAGTCCAATGTGCCACGAGAAAACAGTCTCAGAATCGCTTGGATAGGTAAAAGCATTCCGAAGTTATTACCACATAAAGTGAAACATGTTAGATTTGAAAAATGAGGCGCTGTCAGGAAGGTCAAAAGTGGCCAAAGCGGGAATGGGTTAAGGCAAAGCAGTGGAATATTCTGCAATGGCCAAGTCAATCACCAGATCTAAACCCGACCGAGCATGCATTTCACTTGCAGAAAGGCCCACAAACATGCAAAAACTGAAGACAGATGCAGCAAGGCCTGGCAAAGCATCACAAAGGAGGAAACCCAGTGTTTGGTGATGTCCATGGGTTCCAGACTTCAGGCAGTCATTGCCTGCAAAGGATTCTCTACAAAGTATTAAAAACATATTTGTCCAATTGATATTTTGACCAGGCATATTTATATATGCTTTATTTTTATGGTACATATTTCTTAGTCATATATGTGTATATATATAGTTTCTTTTTTTTATATATTGTATATTATATATTTATTTGTTTATTGATCATGTGTAGTTTATATCTATTTTGTTGTGGCCATTTGTAGATCGTATGATGAATTTCATGACATGCATCATAGTTATTGTGCATATATCGTATTCATCATGGATTTATATTTTCTGACTGTTTTGTAGTAGACATATTCTCCACCATTCTTACTCTCGCCTGTGTGCTGCATGCACAGACGCTCATCTGTGCATGCGCTGAGGGCTTTGCATTCCGGAGTGTTTGGTTTGTGTCTGTCTCTATGGTGATGAGCATCTGATGTCATCTTAGTGCGCTCAGTCATCACGCAGACGCATAGCGCTTCCGGTAATGCGATGCCCTCATCATGTGAGCTGAGCACCGATTTGTGTGTTAATCACAGGTGTAAGTATTTTTGTGCTTCCAGCCTCTCTATATAAACCCCCGATATTTTTAGTATAGTTAGCCTCCTGACGAAGCCGGTCTTAGGCGAAACGCGCGTCGAGGTGTTTCTTGTGTCACATCTCCCTACGTGCCCTCCTCCTACTACCATATTTTTAGGTAAAGTTTACTTATAATTATATTCTGGTGAAGACTCTTTTCAGCCTATATTTAACCTACTATTTTCATTGCTGTTTTGGGGTCATAATTCATGTACATCCATCAACTTTTTAACGTACCTATAAGGTTTATATTTGACTTTCTGGCCATTGCTGCTAAGTCAGTCATGTTTTGTATTTTATGGTGAAATGTAGTATGGGACATTGTTGGTTTGAGATGGGTTGTTCTGTTTACCTCTGGGTATTATTACATCTATACCACTGCCGCTTTTCGTATATTACCTTTTCTACTATGTTCATTTATATATTTATGTGATACCATGTATTGCTATTTATCATTAATAAAGATTTCTATTTTTTGATACATGGTAGATGCATATTTTTTCTATTTATTCTGGGTGTTATGTTCCCTGTGCTTTTTGTTTAATTACTTTTGAGGGGGCTGTGTAGAAAAATGGTTGCAATTCCTAAACGTTTCACAGGATATTTTTGTTCAACCCCTTAAATTAAACCTGAAAGTCTACACTTCAATTGTATCTCAGTTGTTTCATTTCAAATCTAATGTGGTGGCCTGCAGAGCCCAAATCATGAAGATTGTGTCACTGTCCAAAAAAATTCTGGACCTAACTGTATCAGTTGCATCAGCATCAGTTTTTTTTATCTCTCATTCATTAGAACCGATGCAAAAATGGATGCAAAAATGTATCAATTGCCATCAGGCTTTTTTGCAATTTTTTACTGCAAAACCATTAGTTGTCATCGGTTGTCGTTAGTTGTCATCAGTTTTTACCATCCGTTTTTAACATCAGTTATTACCACAATGGTCCACCAAAAAGTTAGTCTAGAGTCTGAATATGTGCCAATTTTATATAGTGCAAATAGTTTGTGATAGATTGGATATATGATAGATTAGAAACATGTTGTGTACTTGTCATTTCACAAACCTTCTGATGTGATCCTGGCGTGTCAGGGCTCTCCTTCTCTGCTCCGGCCTCGGCGCTACACTATAATCTGACACACACATTCTAATGTCACGTGTGTCATATTCAGTGCACTGCCGAGGCCAGCGTCGAGTGGCAAAGCCCAGAAGGCAGTAGCTGTCCACTTATCTCACCTTAGATCAGATCTTCAAAACAGCCTTGTGAACCTGCAAAGGTGCCAGACACTAGCCATAACTTCAGGGAGTAGATAGTTTTTGGCACCTTTACAGCTACCCAATACCACCGCGCATCGTCTATCCACCCCAAGCCACGCCAGGATTGCTCACGTTTCTCTTCATACGACAGGGTCCGGGTGTCTGCCTTTAAAATAGCCATCTTGGTTCCTCTTTGACGGCCGTTTTGCATCCATTCTGTGTCCGTGTTTCCGTTTCTGACTGCGAAATGTGACCTGTTTTACATCAGTTTTTCACTGTCCGTTTTAAAAATGGATGAATTTCATTTGTAGATAATGCCACAGTGCCCTCTGTAGATAGTACCACACAGCCCCCTGTAGATAGCGCCACACACGCCCCCTGTAGATAGCGCCACACACGCCCCCTGTAGAAAGCACCACACACCCCCTATAGATAGCGCCACACAGCCCCCTGTAGGAAGTGTCACCCACACCCCGGAGATAGTGCCACACACACTCCCTGTAAATAGCGCCACACACATCCCTTGTAGATAGTGCCACCCAGCCTCCCTGTAGGTAGTGCCACCATAGTCCCTCTGTAGATAGTGCCACCCACTGCTCCCCCTGTAGAGAGTGCCACTCACTGCCCACCCCCCCCCCCCCCCCCCCCGTAGATAGCGTCAGTGGGGTTCCCTCTAGGAGCGGAATTTCCAGCAACACTCTGGCCGGGGATTACGCCCTGCTCCCCGGCCAGAGCGACAGCAATGCTCTGGCTAGGGATTCCCACGCCAGGTGCTGCCGGAAGGTGGATGCAGGAGCACCCGGCGTTGATCTGGCAAACAGTACATTAAATAGGATACAGCACCGGACCTCCCATGGAGCCAGACACAAAAACGCTGCAGGTAACGTTTTTGGATCCGGTTTCTGCACAGGTCCAGCGACGTACAGAGCCACAACTTATGTCCCATGTGTCAGAACATATCCCATAGAAAGCTATGGGATCCGCTCTAGCATCAGTTTCCCTCCGGCTTTTCTGCAACACGCCGGAGGGAAACTGACAGAGATAACATGTATATGTGAATGGCCCCTTAGACCCAGCACACAGCCTTCTACCAACTTCCTGGCGATCATGTGACCAGTCGCATGATCACCGGGAACAATTGCTGCTGCTGCCTCTATTTTAAACACAGTGCTTATTAAGCGCTGTTTACATAAGTACAGACAATTGAAAACCGCTTCCATCTTCAGGTTCCCTCACAGTCTCTGACTGCCGGGCACCCAACATTCAGTTGCCTAATCGCTCGGGCGGCAAGCTAAAACCTGTGCCAGTTAAATACAGTGGGTGGTCCTCAACTGGTTAACTTGTGTCAATGTGTTAAGCGTAGTTCACACAGAGTATTTTGCAGGCAGAAAAAATCTGCCACAAAATTCCTTCAGGAATTTTGAGACAGATTTTGCCCTGCCTGTGCTTTTTTGTAATTAAGGACCACGGCAAAAAACACAGCGAAAAACACTTTTTTCCCTCCCATTGATTTCAATGGGAGGTCAGAGGCAGAACAGCGGCAAGAAAGGACATGCTGCTTCTTTCTTCAGCTGCTTTCTTCAGCCTCCGCCTCCCATTGATATCAATGGGAGGCGATTTAGGCCATTTATTGGTGCTGATTCTGACACGGTTTCCGCGTCAAAATCGGTGCCAAAAAACTCTGTGTGAACTGGGCCTTCTTGTAATCATGTCAAATCTGGGTCTAAATTAGATCTGTTCACAAATCAAAGTCTTTACATTAGAATCCTTACGTGAATACCACAAAATGAGGTGCACCAATCAAAAAAGATATGAATCGTAAAAATAAAATGGAAATTCTTTTCTAATTAAATGCATATTTAAAAACTCAACCTATTATTATGTTTCATGAGTAGATGCTTTGTTAATAGTACTTTGTGTTCTTGCAAACTAATTGCAAGGAAGAACAGTTGATTAAGTCATTTAATCATTTTACATTTGCATTCTATAATAAACTTTTGTAAACAATTTCACAGGTAACGTTGATTAAATGAAGCAGGTGAACTGTATAAATAGGATGAGAATTTGGAAATGGTTTTTTTTAGCCTTACGTAAAGGTTAAAACATCAGTCTTAACCAAAAATAGAAAGTGAATGCAATTTACCTCAACATCTCAATCCCTCCCAATGTGCTCCACACATCAATGGAAAGATGAGAGCAAGTAGTCACTAGTGATGTGCTTTTCCTGACTTGAAAAATAGTAACTACTTTAGCTGGGTTCTCATGCATAAAGACTACACATTTCACAATTTTTAACTATATTAATAAAATCTGTAGCAAAATCCACATGCAAATCGACATGTAAAAGCATGCACATTTATGTTTCAGATTTATATTGCTTTACTAGATGCACTCATGACTAACAGTAATCGCTAACTTTTCAGTGTGAAGAACCTGTCA
Organism: Rhinoderma darwinii; assembly: GCF_050947455.1. Taxonomy (NCBI): domain Eukaryota; kingdom Metazoa; phylum Chordata; class Amphibia; order Anura; family Rhinodermatidae; genus Rhinoderma; species Rhinoderma darwinii. The sequence continues at coordinate 210,918,947 of NC_134691.1, forward strand.
AACAACTTCTTAAGTGTCCACTGATATTAACCCATTAAGGATGTGGACTAGTTGGCCTTTTTAAGCACGCAGCCCAATTTTCAAATCTGTCGTGTGACTTTATGTGGTAATAACTTGGGAATGCTTTAACCTATCCAAACGATTCTGAGATTGTTTTCTTGTGAGACATTGTACTTTAAGTTAGTGGTAAAATTTGGTCGATACATTCAGTGTTTATTTGTGAAAAACACCAAAATTTTGCGAAAATTTGCAAAGATTAGCATTTTTATAATTTTAAATGTATCTGCTTGGAAGACAGATAGTAATACCACACAAAATAGTTGCTAGTTTACATATCCCATGTCTACTTTATGTGTGCATAATTTTTTGAACATCCTTTTATTTTTCTAGGACGTTACACAGCTTAGAACTTTAACAGCAATTTCTCATATTTTCAAGAACATTTTAAAGCCTTTTTTTTAGGGACCAGTTCAGTTCTGAAGTAGTTTTGAGGGCCCTATATATTAGATCTGAAGTGGGGCACATACAACATAGACCCCAATAAATCACCCCATTTTAAAAACTGCACCCTTCAAAGCATTCAAAACAGCATTTAGAAAGTTTCTTAACTCTTTAGGCATTTAACAGGAGTTAAAGCAAAGTGGACGTGAAATTTACAAATGTGTTTTAATCCTTTTCTTTTTCTGTAACACAGAGGGTTCTACCAGAAAAGTGCAACTCAATATTTATTGCCCAGATTCTGCAGTTTTAGAAATGTCCCACATGTTGCCCTAGTATGCTAACGGGCTGAAGCACAGGCCTCAGAATCAAAAGAGCACCTAGTGGATTTTAGAGCCTTCTTTTTGTTAGAATATATTTTAGGTACCATGTCAGGTTTGAAGAGGTCTTGTTGGGCCAAAATGGTGGAAACACCCCCTACAAGACACCATTTGTCAAGCTACACCCCTCAAGGAATTTATCAAGGGGTATAGTGGGCATTTTGACCCACAGGGTTTTGTTTGCTGAATTTAGTGGAATGAGACTGTGAAAATGAAAATCTAAATTTTTTCCAATAAAACATAGAAATTTTTAATTTTTACAAGGGATGAAAGGGAAAAAACACCCAAACATTTGAAAAGCAATTTCTCCCGATTACGGCAATACCCCATATGTGGTAATAAACCTCTGTTTGGACACACGGCAGGGCTCAGAAGGGAAGGAGCACCATTTGGATTTTGGAGCTCAAGTTTTGCTGGAATGGTTTTCGGGTGCCATGTTGCATTTGCAAAGTCCCTGAGGTATCAAAACAGTGGAAAACCCCCCAAAAGTGACCCCATTTGGGAAACTACACCCCTCAAGGAATTTATCGAGGGGTATAGTGAGCATTTGATCAATCTAGTGCAATGCATTAGAGCTGTCAGTCATTCACTGACAGCAAGCCTATTACGCTCCGCCTCTGAGCGGGGCCTAATGGGCTTCCGTAGGTGGCAGACCAGGAGGCCTCCGGTTGCCATAGTAACCATCGGCATCACGGCGATGCTGATTGTTTACAATCACTAAGATGCCGCAATCTCTTTTGAGATTGGCAGGTACTAGGCATGGTACATTTGCACAGATAGATACCTAAATATAATAAATACAAAGTGCAGTCCTAGGTAAATATAGCATACAAAGCAATATACCTACACCTACGCAGTGGAGAGTAAGTAGGAGATCAGGACCAAGAGGGGAGACCGCTGCTGGACCCGACGCGCGTTTCGCTGGTGCTTCGTCAGGGGTTGATGCTTTGTATGCTATATTTACCTAGGACTGCACTTTGTATTTATTATATTTAGGTATCTATCTGTGCAAATGTACCATGCCTAGTACCTGCCTAAAAATATTGATCTATGCACTTTAGCCTTTTGTGGGATCATTTGGCCAGCTTAACATCTGGGGGGCCAGTCTGCTTTTATGTTCGGATTCCATCCTTTTTCGAGGGTCCATGTTATTTTATCGTGTATAGTTGTTATGTGTTTTTTCTATGTCTAATTGATTGTAATAAAGATTGTTTGTAATTTTTCAAGTACTTGGTCGTGACTTGTTTCTTTTTCTGGTTCGGTTAATGCTATTGCCACATGCTTGGATCTTGCTTCTGTTGCTGCCCCACCTACTCCACTGCCCGCCAGCACTCCACTCAGTTCTGGGCCCGTAATTCCGTTGCCACTTCAACCTCGTTACAATGGAGATGCAACAACCTGTAGCGGCTTTCTCAACCAGTGCAAGATCCACTTCCAGTTGCATGCACACCTCTTACCCTCTGATCTTACTAAGGTATCTGGGAACGTGAGTGGCCGGAATCTTTCAACCTATAGCTATTCCTGGAAAATTTTCGCACTTTGTTTAAAGAACCGGGCCGAACGTCTTCTGCAGCTACTTCACTTCTCTGCCAAGGGGAGTCAACGATAGGAGAGTATGTTATCCAGTTCCGTACTTTGGCAGCAGAGTTTGCCTGGAATAATGAGGCCTTGGTGGCAACCTTCTGGCAAGGATTAGCTCCTTTAATCAAAGATGAGCTTGCGCCCGGATCTTCCATTTTTCTTGGATGCCCTAATTCTTCTGGCTATTCAGATCAACATAAGGTTCCAAGAATGCTCCGAGGAAGTTGGTAGGGAAAACTGTCCTACAGACTGGCACGTAGGTTCCAGAGCCCTCTGCTACATCCTTCGGTTGTTGTCCCTGAAGAGCCGATGCAGGTGGACAAATGCAGGCTGTCTGACCGGGAGCGACAGCACAAACGTTCAGCAGGATTATGTCTGTACAGTGGCCATAAGGGTAATTTTGTGCGTCAATGCCCCCAGAAGCTGGGAAACTACAGCACCTAGGGTTGGTAGAAAAGACTACCCTAGGTGGATCAACGCCAACTGCAAAATTCTCTCTAAAGCTATCAACTACTGTAAAAATCTCCACTGGTGAAGAATCGCACTCTATTCCTGCTTATCTAGATTTTGGAGCAGCTGCGAATTTCATCCAACAGGCCTTAGCAGACCGTCTCCACTTGCCCACAATTCCTCTGGAGAAACCTCTGGCGGTCGCTTCTGTGAACTGTCAACCTCTGCCTGATCCAATTCATTCCGTCACCAAACCTCTGAAGTTAGAAGTGTGAGTTCTTCACTCGAAACAAATAGCTTTTTATGTCCTGTCAAAAGCTATTAACCCTATCCTGCTGGGACTGCCATGGCTTTGCTAACATGCCCCTGTCCTCGACTGGAATTCCAGTGGGATTCTCCAATTGGGATCCCAATGTCTTCACCGCTGCCTGGCTCAAGTTCATCCTATCCTGTCCCCAATGCCTCTGTCAGTCTCTGGACTGCCTCCACAGTATGCTTGTTTTGCGGATGTCTTCAGCAAGAAGTAGGCTGAGGTCCTTTCTCTCCATCATCCCTATCATTGTCCAATTGAATTGCTCCCTGAAGCTTCACCTCCTCGTGGACGGGTTTATCGTCTCTCCTTGCCTGAAACCCAGGCCATGTCGGCATATGTCAAGGAGAATCTGGAGAGGGGGTTTATCAGGAAGTCTACTTCTCTAGCCGGAGCCGGATTCTTCTTCGTAGAAAAGAAGAATGGATCTCTCCGACCATGTATTGACTACCGTGGTTTAAATCAAATTACAGTTAAGAACAAATACCCCTTGCCACTAATCTCTGAGCTCTTCGACAGAATTTGTGGGGACAAGATTTTCACAAAGCTGGATCTACGCGGGTCTTATACCTTGATCCTTATCCACAAGGGTGAGGAATGGAAAACTGCATTCAACACCTGAGACGGTCACTACGAATATCTCGTGATACCCTTTGGACTGTGTAACGATCCAGCTGTGTTCCAGGAATTCGTAAACGACATCTTCCGGGATCGACTGTATGTCTGTGTGGTTTTATATCTGGACGGCATCTTGATTCACTCACCAGATCGTACGTATTCGAAAATAAATCCTTGACCTTTCTGGGTTATATAATCTCAGATTGTGGACTCCAGATGGATCCGGAAAAAGTGAAGTCCGTCTTAGAGTGACCATGTCCTCAAGGTCTCCGTGCCATACAGAGTATTCTTGGGTTTGCAAATTTCTACCGTCAATTCATCTCAAACTTCTCATCTTGTACTGCTCCGATCTCAGCTCTCACCAAGAAGGGATTGAATGCTAAGGTGTGGACTCCTGAGGCATTCACCAACCTCAAGAGAGCCTTCACTTCAGCTTCTGTTCTTCACCATCCTGATGTGTCTCAGCTATTTTCATTGGAGGTTGATGCTTCTTCCATTGGTGCTGGAGCAGTTCTCTTTCAAAAAAACACCAAGGGTAAGGCAGTACCCTGTGGCTTATTCTCAAAACTCTTCCCTCCTACAGAACTCTATTTGTGAGATACAGGCCGTCAAATTAGCCTTAGAAGAGTGGAGGCATCTGCTATAGGGGGCTGCTTATCCTATTATCATCTACACCGATCACAAGAATCTCACTTATTTACAGTCTGCACAACGACTGAACCCTCGTCAAGACAGATGGTCACTGTTCTTTGCCAGGTTCCAGTTCTTACTTCACTTCCTTCCTGCTGATAAAAATACTAAGGCCGTTGCCCTGTCTCGGTCGTTTGAAACAGATGACTCAGAGGAGGACCCTTAACATATCATTGATCTTTCTAGGATTATTTCTGTTAACCCTCTGCAGATAAGAGACATTTCCCTGACCCCTCATCTGGGGTCATAATTCCAAGTTGGCTGGGGACTGTAGTGTCCGTAAGACTCAGGACTTTGTTTCTCGTCACTACTGGTGGCCCACGCTGCCTAAAGATGTTGTGAACTATGCCTCTTCTTGTACCAACTGTGCCCAAAACAAGGCTACCCATTCCAGGCCTGCTGGTCTGTTCCAACCTCTGTGTATTCCTGATGGTCCCTGGCAACACATTGCCATGGATTTTATTACCAACATTCCCCCTTCTGCTGGATGTACCACTGTCTGGGTCGTGGTGGATCGTTTTTCTAAGATGACACATTTCGTCCCCCTGTCTGGCCTCCCCTCAGCTCCTCGTTTGGAAAATTTATTTATTCAACATATCTTTCGTCTGCACGGACTACCCCTCCATATTGTGTCTGATCGGGGTGTATAATTTACATGTAAATTCTGGAGAGCCCTGTGTAAACTTTTGCATGTGAAATTGGACTTTTCTTCTGCTTATCACCCGCAATCTAACGGCCAAGTTGAAAGGACTAATCAAGTACTGCAAAATTATCTTCGTCATTTTATATCTGTTCAACAGGATTATTAGGTGCATCTTCTTCCATGGGTCGAATTCTCTTACTTTAATCACACGAGTGAGTATACTGCTTCTTCTCCATTCTTTATTGTTTAAAGCCAATATCCACGTGTTCCTCTGCCTGTACCAGCTACATCTCAAGTGCCTGTAGCCAATTCTTCTTTCGGAAGCTTTCTTCACATATGGCAGCAAACCAAGTCCGCAATCCTGCAGGCAGTGGATCGCAGGAAGAAATATGCCGATAGGAAGAGAAGAATTCCTCCCCAATTTCTTCCCAGAGTCAAAGTCTGGTTATCTTCAAAAAATATTAGTCTGAAAATCCCCTTCTACAAATGCGCTCCAAGATTTATTGTCCATGAAGCCTGTAGTCCTAATCCGATACAGTAAATGTGTCTGCAATTGCTCTGCAATTTCTCCCAGTGCTGCTTCCGAAGTCTTCACGGTAAAGGAAAATCCTGGACTACAAGAAGGTAGGAGATAAACCTATCACTGAGATCACAGACAGTTATTTTACACGTATGTATAATAACAAATAGATTATGGTCAGTGCTAGATTATCCCCTTCCTGCTTTGGCCACTTTTGACCTTCCTGACAGAGCCTCATTTTTCAAATCTGACATGTTTCCCTTTATGTGGTAATAACTTTGGAATACTTTTACCTATCCAAGCGATTCTGAGATTGTTTTCTCGTCTCACATTGGACAAAATTTGCTCAATACATTCAGTATTTAATTGTGAAAAACACCAAAATTTGGCGCAAAATTGCAAAAATTAGCATTTTTCTAAATTTAAATGTATATGCTTGTAAAACAAGCAGTTATACCACACAAAGTTGTTGCTAATTAACATCTCCCATATGTCTACTTTAGATTGGCATAGTTTTTTGAACATCGTTTATTTTTCAGGGATGTTACAAGGCTATTTTTTAGCATTTTGACCCCACAGGTTTATTGCAGAAATGATTAGAATTAGGCCTTATTCATACGAACGTGTGCATTTTGCTTGCGCAAAAAACGCTGCGTTTTTTGCGCGTTGCAGTTGCGTGTGTCATCAGTATGTGCTGCGTGGCTGCGTGATTTTCACGCATATGCCATGCTTATGACACGCGATTTTGAAGTTTAGAAAAATAAATTAAGCAAGTGCTTTTATTTTTTCCTTCATTACTTTATCTACTGTTGCGCGAATCACGCGCGTCACACAGATGTGCTTCCGTGTGCCATGCACGATTTTCACGCACCCATTGACTTCAATGGGTGCGTGATGCGCGCAAAACGGCCACGTATAGGACATGTCGTAAGTTTTACACCGCGGACATACGCTACGTGAAAATAGCGGACTGTCTGAACAGCCCCATTCACTAACATAGTTATGTGCGACGCGCGATTTTCGCGTGCGTATCATGGACGTAATACACGTTCGTGTGAATAAGGCCTTAGGCCGTGAAAATTTAAATCTACATTCTTTCAAAGAAAATGTAGGTTTAGCTAATTTTTTCTCATTTCCACAATGACTAAAGTAGAAAAAGGACTGCAACATTTGTAAAGCAATTTCTCCCGAGTAAAACAATACCACACATCTGGTCCTAAATGGTTGTTTGGACACACAGCAGGGCTTAGAAGGGAAAGAGCACCATTTGGCTTTTGGAGCTCAAATTTGGCAGGAATGGTTTGCAGAGGCCATGTCGCATTTGCAAAGCCTCCCAAGGGTCAAAACACTGGAAATCCCCCCCCCCCCCAAGTGACCCCATTTTAGAAACTACACCGTTTGAGGAAATTATCTAGGGGTATAGTGAGCATTTTGACCCCACATGTTTTTTGCAGAAATTATTGGAAATGGACCGAAAAAATTGAAATCTACATTCTTCAAAGAAAATGCAGGTTTAGCTAATTTTTTCTCATTTCCACAAGGACTAAAGGAGAGTAACACAACATTTGTAAAGCAATTTCTCCCGAATAAAACAATACACCATATGTGGTCTTAAACGGCTGTTTGGACACACAGCAAGGCTTAAAAGGGAAAGAGCGCCATTTGGCTTTTGGAGCTCAAATTTAGCAGGAATGGTTTGCGGAGGTCATGTCGCATTTGCAAATCCCCTGAGGGGACAAAACAAAGAAGATGCCCAAAAAGTGACTTCATTTAGGAAACTACACCCCTTGAGGAATTCATCTAGATAAATAAAATAAAATAAAAACAATCCTTTTTCTTCAATAAGATGTAGCTTTATCTGAAAATTTTTCATTTTCTCAACAAATAAAGGAAAAACAGAACCCCAACATTGGCTTCTGGAGCGTGGATTTTGCTTGGTAGTTTTGTTTGGAGTTTTACTGATATTTCAGTTTATAATGTCGTGGTACATGTAAGCTGGGCAGAGTACATCAGGGGCATTGTCAGGTGGTATAATAATGGGGTAAAAAAAAGAATAAAATAATACATAGATGTGTGTTACGCTGTGAAGCAATGCATTTTGTACAGGCCAGTGTCGCACTAATAAATGGTCCTTATTTATCCCCCTTTTGGTCCACACTCTGCACCTTGGCAGTTTGGGGAATTTTACTGGGAAAGTAAACATTTTTTTCACTTTTGTTACACTTTTGTTTAGTCTTTTCTTTAGGGGACTTGAAGGTCCAACTGTCAGTTTGTTTTTTTTAGTACTTTGCACTACCTATGTAGTGCAATGTATTAGGTCTGTCAGTCATTCACTGACAGCAAACCGATTAGGCTGTAAGAAACAGCTGACATTCGGGGATAATGGCACCGACTCAGTTTCTAAGCCGCCGATGCAATCCATTTGTTGTAAGTATACGACAATTTGCGAGAAGCACTGGCTTTCCATGACGTATACTTACGACAATTATCGTGATGGGGTTAAGGTTAGGGTTTAGGGCTGTAATAGCTGTAAGGTTCGATTAGGACTTCATCCGGTTTAAGGCTTTATTAAATGTAATTTTATTTTTACATCTTTGTTCTGAAAAAAATACACATTTTCTTTAGTGTTATTCTTATGTTTACCTTAGGTTCTATTAGAACTTATAGGGCTTGTGTGTGTATAATATATATATATATATATATATATATATATATGTGTGTATATATATACACAGTACATAGACACACACACACACATATATATATATATATATATATATATATATATATATACAGTGAAGGAAATAAGTATTTGATCCCTTGCTGATTTTGTAAGTTTGCCCACTGTCAAAGACATGAACAGTCTAGAATTTGTAGATTATATTAAAAAAAACAACTGAAAATCACATTGTCAAAATTATATATATTTATTTGCATTGTGCACAGAGAAATAAGTATTTGATCCCTTTGGCAAACAAGACTTAATACTTGGTGGCAAAACCCTTGTTGGCAAGCACAGCAGTCAGACGTTTTTTGTAGTTGATGATGAGGTTTGCACACATGTTAGATGGAATTTTGGCCCACTCCTCTTTGCAGATCATCTGTAAATCATTAAGATTTCGAGGCTGTCGCTTGGCAACTCGGATCTTTAGCTCCTTTCATAAGTTTTCGATGGGATTAAGGTCTGGAGACTGGCTAGGCCACTCCATGACCTTAATGTGCTTCTTTTTGAGCCACTCCTTTGTTGCCTTGGCTGTATGTTTCGGGTCATTGTCGTGCTGGAAGACCCAGCCACGAGCCATTTTTAATGTCCTGGTGGAGGGAAGGAGGTTGTCACTCAGGATTTTACGGTACATGGCTCCATCCATTCTCCCATTGATGCGGTGAAGTAGTCCTGTGCCCTTAGCAGAGAAACACCCCCAAAACATAATGTTTCCATCTCCATGCTTGACAGTGGGGAGGGTGTTCTTTGGGTCATAGGCAGCATTTCTCTTCCTCCAAACACGGCGAGTAGAGTTAATGCCAAATAGCTCAATTTTAGTCTCATCTGACCACAGCACCTTCTCCCAATCACTCTCAGAATCATCCAGATGTTCATTTGCAAACTTCAGACGGGCCATTTTGTATGTCTTCCATTTTCTTACTATTGCACCAACAGTTGTCTCCTTCTCACCCAGCATCTTATTTATGGTTTTGTAGCCCATTCCAGCCTTGTGCAGGTCTATGATCTTGTCCCTGACATCCTTAGAAAGCTCTTTGGTCTTGCCCATGTTGTAGAGGTTAGAGTCAGACTGATTAATTGAGTCTGTGTACAGGAGTCTTTTATACAGGTGACCATTTAAGACAGCTGTCTTTAATGCAGGCACCAAGTTGATTTGGAGCGTGTAACTGGTCTGGAGGAGGCTGAACTCTTAATGGTTGGTAGGGGATCAAATACTTATTTCTCTGTGCACAATGCAAATAAATAAATATATATAATTTTGACAATGTGATTTTCTTTTTTTTTTTTTATATATAATCTATCTCTCACTGGTAAAATTAACCTAGCCTAAAAATTCTAGACTGTTCATGTCTTTGACAGTGGGCAAACTTACAAAATCAGCAAGGGATCAAATACTTATTTCCTTCACTGTATATATATAATATGTCTCAGAGAATGTTCAGCGCGGAGCAAAGCCTTCACCGCTTCAGAAGCAGAACTTTTTTCCGATAGTAAGTATTCCAATTCTACTGCTGGACCCCATAGCCCTATGGTGGTAGAAGCAGACGTCGAGGTGTCAAGTTCACCGCTGAGTGTTGCAGTCCCTCCCGCAATGTGGGATCCCGCACTATTATTTCCCCCCTCCCAATTCCCCAAATTTGAAGCGACTCCGGAAATTAATGTAATGTCGATGTCGCAAATTTTATCCCCTATGATTTTTTTCATTCATTTGTCTTTGTCTGTGACATGGTCCTACAATTAATTGTCCAGCAGACAAATCTTTATGTTAGACAATTTGTTCTGCAAAAGCCTGAATCTATTTACTCAAGAATGTGGACCCCCACAAGTGTCCCAGAAATTAAACATTTTTTAGCCATTACTCTTATATCTGTCCAATCCTACCGGACTTCTAGTGCTGTCCACTTTACTCCTGTACTTGCAGCAGTGATGTCTAGAAACCGCTTTGAAGCCCTAATGCGGTTCATGCATTTTACCGATAAGTCTCCCCAACAAGTGACCCGGCTATGATCGGCTTAATAAATTAAGGCCATTAATCAGCCTTCTAAGGGATTTATTTCTAAATTTACATACTCCTGACCAAAATGTATCCGTAAATGAATCCCTTATGAGTTTTAAAGGCACGCTCACTTTCCTTCAGTTCCAGGAGCAGGTCTTTGAGCATCTTCTTTTTGTCTCCACTGTACCTACACAATCCTGCGAGTCTGAGGATGTGCGCAGGCTTTTAGAGCGCCACTTTTTACACCCCGTCTCCTCCACTGAGACCCAGAAATGTTTCCTAAAAAATGTGCCGGGTATGTAGTAAGCATGGAAGGAGGAGGGATACCCGCTTTTACTGCCCCATGTGTCCATCAAAACCAGGCCTTTGCAACTAGCCCTGTTTCAAAACAAATCACAGTTCCCAATTACTAATATTAACACAAAAAAAGGCGGTGGGAGGTATTTTTAGGGAGTCAATTTCTTTATATTTTATATTTAGTTTGTGGGCTTTCCAAGTAGGGAGGATTTCTTTTGGGAGAGGTTGTAGAGTATATTTTTTTTCAGACCGTGAAACATATTTGACCACTTATGAATTTTTAATTTATTTGTGGGTAATCAAGGCCTGGAATTAATTGTCCAGTACAAAAGCCCACATCTATCAATTGCAGATAATGGGACCACCGATATCCCTGAAATAATATTTTATGTGGAATTACATTATTCATGAGGTTTGTTAAAAAAACAAAAACATCTGTCTGCTTCTACTGGGCTACTAGTTCTGTCCACGCTACCCTTGTATTTGCAAAAGTCATGTTCAAGTCCCCCCAAGAAATGCCAGTTGATTGCCAGAATAAATTGAGGCTAATTTCCTACACCCCGAATAATAATTTATTAGCACACAAAAACTTGATTTGGAAAAAAAATTATTGAATGAAGCTGCACATTTTTTCGTTTTGTAACTAGACAACATGATTTAAAATATATGTATTGGATAGACCACAATTTTTTCTTTTGACTGTTCTTATGACTATGTCCTGCCACACAAAACTGCTATTTCCATTCATATTGCTGCATGGTGATATGGGCATTATCTTATTTAATTTGAGGATCTCTAATAATCGAGCTGTTCCTTATCAATACTCTGTGGGCTTTATTACAGTTTTGTACAGGTTTTTGCTGGATCTCTTACACATTACAATACTTTTAGAAATATTGACATTATTTTAAGGGGCCTAGTAATTCTTTACTGTTCCTATAGATGCTTTTGGACACTGTTCCTTTATATATTCTTTGAGTGAATGATTTTTTTGTGCACATAGCAGTTCCTACCTTGACGCCAGGGATCTGTTATAGTGTACATATCAGACCCGAATGCTGTTCACAAAGGCATCAGAATGATACAAATGTGGGACAACTGATTTGTTTGATAGTCATGTGGACAGTCAAATTCCTTTTTAGGCACATGCCTCCCTTATGAGAAAATAGTGTCGCTATTGCGCTATATGCAATATTTTTCTAACTCAGCAGTCAATTTACACAGATATTTTTTTCTCCCATTTAATTCGAAAATGTATTAACAATTTGAAGAAAACAATATATACCCAAATTATCTGAGTTTATTTCCATTAATTCTTCCTTTTTGCGTTCAGCATGCCCTCTACTGCAGATAAATACCTTATGGGTGTAGTTTAAAAAAAGGGGTAATTTCTTTGGGGTTTCTATCGTTCTGGCAGCTCAATGCCTCTACAAACATGGGATGAGGCCTGGAATCCATTCAATTGTGCCCTAAAAGCCAATAAGTGCTCCCGCCATTTTAGGCCCAGCTATGGGCCCAGTGAGCAGATTTGAGCCACAACCGGGATATTTTTGAACACAGGAGAAACAGGGTGACACATTTTGGGGTGTGTTTCTTCATTTTCATGTCCGCATTACAAAATAATCTATCTTTAAAACGACTCATTTGTGAAAAAAATTTAACTTCTTATTTTTCTTCACCTGTGTTGCATTAATTCCTGCCAAAAATATGTCAGGTCAAAATACTTATAACATTCCTTAATGAAAATCTTAAGGGTTGTAGTTTTCAAAATGGGGTAATTTCTGGGGAGTTTCTATTATTTTAACATTATTTAGCCTCTGCAAACTTGGCTTGGTGCTGGAAAACAAAGTGTACTTCAAAATGTTAAAAAGAATTGTTACAGTTGTAAGTCTCCTAAATGACGCAAAAATGTAAAAAGGTTTTCAAAAGTGCTGCAAAAATAAATTAAAGAGATGGAGATATATATTTGAGAAAATATTTGTACAGTATGTATGTACAGATGTGACATATTACAGTTCAAAATTTTCATACATTTTTGTCTTTTATAATAAATAAACGCAAATTGTATCGGTCTAATTTTTACAACCCACATAAAGTACAATATGTGACGAAAAAACAATGTCAGAATTACTAATATGTGCAAAACTATTACAGAAATATTCTCTCATAAAGTCACACATACCAGATTCTCAAAATCTGGCTTGGTCATTAAGGCCTTTTCAGGACTGGTATTTAAACCATTTAATGACCAGGCCTTTTTGCGTGTTAATGACCAAGCATTATTTTTTGTTTTTCCACTGTCGCATTCCAAAAGTAGTAACTTTTTTTTTATTCCGTCGACATAGCCGTATTAGGGCTTGTTTTTTGCGCGACGAGTTGTATTTTTCAATTGCACCTTTTTTGGATGCATATAATATATTCATTAACTTTTTATCATTTTAATTTACGAGAGAATTGAAAATAAACAGCTATTCCAGCATTGATTTTTCCGTTATAAATTTACGCCCTTCACTATACGGCGTAAATAAGATGTTACCTTTATTCTATGGGTCGGCATGATTACGGGGATACCAAATATATAAAGGTTTTATATGTTTTCCTACATTTGCACAACAAAAACCTTTTATTAAAAAAAATTACCTGTTTTTGTATTGCCGCATTACAAGAGCCTTTACTTCTATATTTTTCTGTTAATATCTATATGTGGGTTTGTTTTTTTGCGGGACAAGGCTTAGTTTTCATTGGTACTATTTTGGGGTACATGGGTCTTATTAATTAACTTTTATTTTATTTTTTTATGGGCGGAATGGGAGAAAAAGAGGAATTTTGCTGTTGTACTTTTTTGTTTTTTTGGATGCAATTAATGTGTTAACTTTATTGTTCGAGTCGTTACAATCGCGGCGACACCATATATGTGTATGTGTTAATTTTTTTTGGACACTTTTACTAAATAAAATCATTTTATTTTAACTGTAATCTTCATAAACTTTATTTAACTATTTAACTTTTTTTTTTGTCCCACTAGGGGACTTCACTTTGTGATCTTTTGATCGCAGATATAATGTTTTAGTATACTTTGTTTACCAAAGAATTTTTGCCTGTCAGTGTTTACGAAACTGATCAGCTATATCTCTAGGATCCAGAGTTTTGTTTTGAGTTAAAGGATCACGTAAGTACGGAATTCTAGTCTTTTGATGGTGAGCCTTAAGTCGAGAAGCTAATAATTTTCCCGATTTGTTATTTTGAGAATAATATCTAGCATTCGTTTTCCTAAGATTTTTTTCATATACCGTTAGCAAGCAAAGTCGGAGACGTCGTCTCAGAAGGTATATTTGCTGTGCCAAGGCCTCTGATGGTGAGGATTTATTCCTCTCATCTAGAAGAATAATTTCATCTATCAAAGAGGAAACCTCAGCTGTTTGTTGCTTTTTAACTATATGACCTATACGAATAAAGGTACCCCTAATGTGGGCCTTATGGGCATTCCACAAAGTAGTCACATTAATGTCAGGTGTATTATTAGTTGTGAAGTATTCAGTAAGGTCTCTTTCTAATTGCTGTCTATATGTAGGATGGGATAAAAGAAAGGAATTACATCTCCATAAATATGTTGGGGGAGAGTTATACTGGAGCATGGTCAGACCACTTAATGTCACCAATGGATGCGGATTGGACAGGAATAGGGTATCTCTATCCGCAAGGAACATATAAATTCTGGAGTAACTATTGTAATCTTGGGAGTGGTAGGAGAAGTCTTTTTCAGAGGAATGTTGGTTGCGCCAAACATCATGTAATTCAGCCTTCCAAAATAAATTCCCAATCGTAATATGTGAGTGTCGTGAATGTGAGGTGAAGTCCACATCCGCATCCATTATGGCGTTGTACTCACAGCAAACAATCAATTTTCCCTGTTTATGTTTTGAAATCAGGCGGATGATTTTATATAGGAAGTGTACCTGATGTTTTTTAGGGGCATACAATGTTAAAATAGTATATACAACATTATTCACTGAGCAAACAAGCAAAACATATCGGCCATTGGGATCAATGAGTGGTACGAGCAATTGAAAGGCGACCGTATTTTTGACAGCCAGCAGCACGCCTCTCGCCTTAGAAGAATGATGAGATTGAAAGATATGTGGAAAAAGGGGATGTTTAATGCGAGCCGCATCCTTTTGTAGTAAATGTGTTTCTTGTACACAGAAAATATTGCAGGCTAACTGCTGAGCTTCTTTCCACATAAATGCTCGTTTATGTGGGCTATTCAGACCATTTACATTCATGGAAGAAAATTTAAGAGCCATAAAAGGGGGGGAATTGCTGATGACTGCTGGTCACATTAGACAGAGAAATCACAGGTGCAAGAATTATATTCATATCCTGAGACACAATGAAATCAGAGACATTTGAAGCACAGAAAGTGCGATGAAGTATTGTCACATAAAAGAAAATCTGCACAAAACGACATAACACAGGGAAAATTAGAACTGTCCATGATAACAAAATAAAAACAGATGAACAAAACAAATGTTCAGTAAGGCGGAGGGAGAAAGTCAGCTTGTAGACTACATGTCGTGTAAGAACTGCAAAAATGCACATATGTATATATAGATACACAGTACCTCAACGCTTTGGACGATTGCAAAATTTGGCCAGTTGCCATTCTTCTCTTGTGTGCTGAAGAGGAGCTCTAGAAACAGGCGCTGAAGATGACGAAGAAGCTTTAACCGAAATGTTCCACGTCTGCAGCAGGGAAGCCCCGTCTTGCAAGGATTTGATCACATGCAGAGAATTATTCCTGTTAATCAGAAGACGAACTGGGAAACCCCATCTGTATAGGATCTTATTATCCCGGAGCGCTGAGGTGATGGTGGAAAGTTGTCTCCGAAGTTGAAGGGTAACTGCTGAAAGATCTGTATAGATGGAAACCGACTTGTATTGAGCGGGAAATGTTTCCTTTTGCCTAGATGCCGACATAAAGAGGTCTTTGATGTGGTAGAAGTGTAGGCGTGCAAGAACATCCCTCTGTACTTCTTCCGATAGCTGTTTCAGTTTCGAAACTCTATGAGCTCTGTTGATTATCAAATCTCTGGGGGTACATTTGGGAAGCAATGCTTTCATAAGCCCCTGAATATACTGTGTCAAATCCTTAGCGGCTACATATTCCGGGATACCCCGAAACTTGACGTTATTGCGACGAGACCGGTCTTCCATGTCGGCTATCTTCGCTCTCAGTTGCGACACATCAGATTCTAGTGCGCATCAATCAAGGCATTATGTGATGACTCATATTCACTCATTTTTGATTCTGCATGCTGTACTCTGTCTTCAATCTCATGTATGGCATCAGACATAAGTTTGAGCAATTGGGCAAAACCAGCATGGATTGATTGTTGCAAATCCTGCAACATCATTTTAAGCGAAGAGGTGAGTCACTAGCATGTGTAGCCACCAACGGGGGAAGAGTTGGCACTGAGCTGCTTCTTTGGGGAGGAGCAGAACGAAAAGCAGGAGGAGAGCCTAGGTCAGACACCAGGGATCCCGCCGGAGAGCTGTCGTCGGTGCCATCTTGTCCAGACATGCGGCGATGCGGGAGTAAAAGTCGGTTTATTTAGCCGGTCTGACTACGGATTTCCGTCTCCTGGGCATCCTGAGGGGCAATTGCTGCCAAATGGAATATTTTATATCCAGGTAAGAAGGTACAATGCTGTGGTAGTCGCTGTTGCAGTGCGGAGCTAAACTCTCACATGACCATCCAGTCCGGCAGCCAAGCCACGCCCCTTCACAGGATATTTTTGTTCAACCCCTTGAATTAAATCTGAAAGTCTACACTTTAATTGCATCTCAGATGTTTCATTTCAAGTCCAATATGATGGCATGCAGAGCCCAAATCATGAAGATTGTGTCACTGTCCAAATAATTCTGGACCTAACTGTATGGGTAGTGACGTTAAAGGCTTCCCCAGGCTTAGCACTTAAAGTAGTGCTGTGCCCGGGGAGTCCTGTTGTGAGGGCCAGGATCAGTTTAATGGCCTTCACAAGGATTGATTTCTGAAAAATAGCTGTTAAAAACGGATCCATTGAGCTCTATGGGGGCCGTCAGGCTGTGAAAACTGCCCAAAAAAAAGGATATGTCCTATTTTTTGACGGACAGTATTCACAGGCCATAAAAAAAACGGCCGTGTAGATACAGCCATAGAACTATATTGTTCTGCAAATGGCTGTCGCATGGCCATTTTTCCCTGTCATGTGAATGTAGCCCTAGGAGCTTTATCAACCATTGTATTTAGATCTTTTAAAATCCCTTTGATCATTCCATGATGCATTTGAAAAGATTCTGCTGTAAAAATGAATTAACCAAACTATGTGTACAGGAGTGAGTATATGCTTAAATTTAAAAAATCTATATATAATCAATATTTAAATTAAAAACCTAACAAAGATAAAACACCAACAATAATTGTGATATAAAAAAAAAGCGTTAACCGTTAGTAAAGTTTCCCTTACACTCCTACATTTTATGTAAACATTGCTAGAAAGGAAATAAGTATGATGCCATTCATACCAGACATAACATTTAAAATTACCTGTCTGCACAAAAACACAAGAATGCAGGTCTCCTTAAACCCACTAAATTGTCTACTGTAAATGACTGAATATTTTGATTCCAACTCACCAATGGCTCAGATAACACAATATGATATAAAAAGTAGAACAATCAAATTTTTTTGCTTATGCCTACTAATAATCTGGAAAATATAGAGTGTATATTTGCATTACACATGTATGTAAATATGTGTGTGTGTGTGTGTATATATATATATATATATATATATATATAAATACACACACACACACATGTGCAGTGGCGTCGCTAGCACCAGGCTTAGCTATAGGGGTCGCAGTGGTCGAAATTGCCAGGGGACGACGGCGCTCGCACCAGGTCTATTAATAGTAACTATAGTAACTAGGGCCTATGTAATAAAATACACGGGCACCTGTTACTATAGTAACAGTTTACTTACCCTCCTCATTCCCGAGAGCAGTGGAGGTCCTGACGTTGTGTGCCGCGCATTACATCACGACACTATGCGCCACGCACAACATGTGGGCTTAGATACATGGCCCATGTGTAATCCTGTCTGCTGGGCCCTGTATCTAAGCCTACCACATGGTAGGCGTAGATAAATGGCCCATGTGTGATCCTGTCTGATGGGCCCTGCATCTAAGCCCAACATGTGGTAGGCTTAGATACAGGGTCCAACAGAGAGTAACATACATGGGCTCTGTATCTAAGCCTACCACATGTGTTACTAATCTTTTTGTGTGTTTGTGTTTTTAGAGGTTCGGTTGTTGGATTACGTCAGATTCGAGGACTACTTAGATTACGTTATTCTATTTTAAATAAAATGGTTAACAAGGGTGGTGTGGTGGTTTTTTATTTCAATAAAATACTTTGTCTATGTCTGTAATTTTTTTAAACGTTATTACTACCGCCTTAGTCATGGCCGCTGGCTGATTGACAGCGTCAATTACTAGGGAGGGGCTTAATGTTAGCCAGTGCAGAGGCTAACACTAACCCCCATTATTACCCTGGTACCCACCCCACTGGGAGTACCAGGAAGAGCCGGGTATGATCCAGTACCCGACCATCTGTAGTGCTGCTGGGGCATTGGGGCGGCCGCAGGCTGGTACTATCAGGCAGGGAAAGCCCAAAAACAGTGGGCTTTCCCACCCTGGTAATGCTAGCCTGCTGCTGTGTTGTATATGGCTGGTTATGAAAAATGGGGGGGACTCCATGTAATTAAAACAATCTATATATATAAATAGAAAAAACGATGTGGGGTCACCCCCAGTTTTCATAACTAGCCAGAAACAACATAGCAACAGCAGGCTAGCATTACCAGGGTGGGAAGGCCCACTGTTCTTGGGCTTTCCCAGCCTACTAATACCTGCCTGTGGCTGCCCATGTGGTACTGGATCACACCAAGCTCTTCCAGGTACCACTGTTAGCTGTGGGTACCGGGGTAATAATGGGGGTTAGTGTTAGCCTTAGTAATGGACGCTGCCAATCTGCCAGCGGCTATTAGTAAGGCGGTAGTAATAAAGTTTAAAAATATACAAGGACATAGAAAAAATATTTAATTTAAATAAAAAAAACACCACACAATCCTTGTTAACCATTTTATTGAGAATAAAAAAAAAACGTCATCGAAGTAGTCCTCGAATCCGACATAGTCCAACATCCGAACCTGTAAAAAAATACAAACAAACAAAAAAAATTTGGTAACACACAAAATAGCAAAACAATTATTATACTTACCTTTCCTGGATCCAGCACTAGAGCCACAATGTCAGAGAGCTGGGCCCTATATCCATAGCTACACATGTAGCCTTCTTTATCTTGACTTTTAACGCATTAAATACACAGTGACAAGATCCTTTATGTTGACTTTTTCAATGACATTTCAATGGCTTCTGTTGCGTGATATCACGCTGCAGTAAGTTATCAGAGTCAAGAAAAAGATAGCTACATCAGTATAGGGTCGTAGTGCTACAGATATGCTGTCTTTTGTATATGTATATACACACACACGTACACAACTTTTTTTTGGGGGAGGTCAAACATATGTCTCGGGGCTTGTGCCCCTGATCTTTTAAGACCCTCGCAACGCCCCTCTATGGGTATGTGCACACACACTAATTACGTCCGTAATTGACGGACGTATTTCGGCCGCAAGTACCGGACCAAACACAGTGCGGGGAGCCGGGCTCCTAGCATCATACTTATGTACGATGCTAGGAGTCCCTGCCTCGCTGCAGGACAACTGTCCCATACTGAAAACATGATTACAGTACGGGACAGTTGTCCTGCAGCAAGGCAGGGACTCCTAGCATCGTACATAAGTATGATGCTAGGAGCCCGGCTCCCTGCAGTGTGTTCGGTCCGGTACTTGCGGCCAAAATACGTCCGTCAATTACGGACGTAATTAGTGTGTGTGCACATACCCTCAATGTGTGCATACCCCTCCTCATTATTCAGTGCAGGTGTTTCAGTCACACCCATTATACACAGGTGCAATAAATTCAAGCATGCAATCTCTATAGGCAAACATAGCGTAGGTCGTAATGAAAAGCTGTGACTTTAAATGTGGCACTGTCATAGAATCTACCTTTGCCACTTCGTGTTCATGAAATTTCTGATCTGACAAAACTGCCCTGGTAATCTGTAAGTGCTAATATTGAGAAGTGTCTCGGAGTAACATCAGCACAGCCACAAAGCGGTAGACCATGAACGAGGCGGGGCCATTGCTGTATATCCATTATTGCATCACTCAGTACATGTTCCAAACTGCTTCTGGAAGTGATATCAGCACAAGAACACTGCGTCGGAAGCTTAGGGAAATGGGTTTCTATGGTCGAGCAGCTGGGAAGATCACCATGGACAATGCCAAACATCAGCTTGAGTGGTGCAAAGCATGCCGTCACTGGACTATGGAGCACATTTCACTATCTGGCAATCTGATTCACCAATCTGGGTTTGGCAGATGCTAGGAGAACACTACCAGAATGCATAGTGTCTACTGTTAGATATGATGGAGAAGGGATAATGGTCGGCACAGTTTTTAAGGGTTTGGGCTATTTCTTATTTCTTGTGAAGAATAATGTTAATGCTTTAGCATACTAGACATATTGAACAATTGTATGCTTCCAACTTTGCGGAAACAGTTTGGGGAAGGCCCTTTTCTGTTCCAGCATAACTGTGCCACAGTGCAAAAAGACATGGTTTAGTTTTCAAAATAAGCTTTTATTGTTAACCCCTGATGGTTAACCAATGATAGCTTACATCTTGACGTACTGTAAGTGTACGTCATGATGCTGAGCCTGCTTCGTATGCTGCGGGTGCCAGCTGTAAATTACAGCTGACACTCTTGTCTAATGGAAATTCCAGCCATTTAACATCTCCGATCCCGGCTATTTAACCACTTAAATGCCATGTTCAATAGCGATTACGGCATCTAAACTGTTAGGCTGGGTTCACACGAGCACATTAACGTCCGTAATGGACGGACGTATTTCGGCCGGAAGTCCCGGACCTAACTCAGTGCAGGGAGCCGGACTCCTAGCATCATAGTTACGTACGATGCTAGGAGTCCCTGCCTCTCCGTGGAACTACTGTCCCGTACTGAAAACATGATTACAGTACGGGACAGTTGTCCTGCAGAGAGGCAGGGACTCCTAGCATCGTACAAAAGCATGACGTTAAACGGACGTTAATGTGCTTGTTAGGGATCTGCCAGGTACTACGTCTAGGTATACTCCTGGGATTAATCAATCCACACCTGAGGCCAGACCTGTTCGACTGACACCATCTCCCACCAACCAGGGTGGCAGGCTCAGGAGTGGGAGAGCCTATCGCGGCCTGGTCAGTCTGAGTTAGCTCCGCCCCCTGTCCTTTATTACCTGCTGTGTTCTCCTCCTCAGTGCTTGTAATTCTTTTGGATTCCTGGCCCCACTGCTGCTTGCTCCAGCCTGCTCCTGCCGTGCTTCTGCCTTGCTGCTGTTCTGCTTAACCCGCTTTGCTTTGCCTCCGGCCTGCTTCCTCCTCCGTGCTCACTTGGGTATACTCCACTTCATCCTGGTCCTGACATCTCATTCACCACTCCGTTTCCTCGGCGTTCCGTGGGCTACTGCCCCTTCCCTTGCGTGTTCCCTGTTTGTTCTCCCGTGCACTAAGTCAGCGTAGGGACCGCCGCCCAGTTGTACCCCGTCGCCTAGGGCGGGTCGTTGAAAGTAGGCAGGGACAGGGCGGTGGGTAGATTAGGGCTCACCTTCCCTTCACCCCCTTCCTGCCATTACAATGCTCATGTGAACCCAGCCTAAGAAAGAGGCAGGCCCTCTGTCATCCCATCACCCACCCCCTCCCAGCGTGCAGCGTGATATCACGCTGCAGCAAGTGATCAGAGTCAAGATAAACTTAACTGCATCTGTACCCCAAAATGGTACCAATAAAAACCACAGCATTCCCTGCAAAAAAATAAGCCATCAAACCGCTTTATCGGTGGAAAAATAAAAAAGTTATGGGTCTCAGAATGACAACACAGAACAATTTTTTTAACAAATTAGTTTCATTTTGTAAAAGTAGTAAAACATAAAAGAAAACTATACAAATTTGGTAACGAAAAAATATCAGCTCCTATGTCAATGTGTAGAATTCTTGTTTCATCCCTTCCCTTTCTCCCATCTCTTGGTTGAACTTGATGGACATTTTTTTTGACCGTACTAACTATATAATATGTAACGATGAAATCACATTGTTCTGACGAGATCACGCTGTGCCCGGCCACTCTGAAGCTGCCTCGTGCTGATTGGACAGTGTCAGAGAGTGTGAAGCTGGCTTCACTTTGGGGGAATCAGTGTAGTTCATGCCCTCTTGGCGAACTACAGGGAATTAGTATATAAGGCGCCAAAACAACAAAATATATCTCAGGAAAGGGGGCACTGGAATCAGGGGGACAGAGAAATTCAGGTCAGATAAACAGTTTGCATTATATGACCTAGTGACAGGTTCTCTTTAACCCCTTTATGACGCAGCCTAGTTTGAGCTATAACCCCTTCCCGCCGCAGCCCTTTTTCAGATTTTCATTTTAGTTTTTTCCTCCCCACCTTCCAAAAGCCATAATGTCTTTATTTTCCCGTCTATTTAATACTATGAGGGCTTGATTTTTGAGAGACGACTTGTAGTTTTTCGTAGCACCATTTATTTTGCCATATAATGTACTAGAAAACAGGAAAAAATTATTTGTGGGGTAGAAAATGAAAAAAACAGCGATTCCTACATGGTTTTTTGCGTGCCGTTTTTATGGAATTCACTGTGCAATTAAAACAACATGTTAATTTTATTCTGTGGGTCAATACAATTACGCCAAAACCAAATATATATAGTTTTTTCTATATTTTACTTTTACAAGTAAAAACCTAAGTGTAAAAAAGAAAATTTATTTTGTGTCACCAAATTCCGAGAGCCATAACTTTTTATTTTTCCGTTGATTAAGTGGTATGAGGGCTTATTTTTTGCGGGATAAGCTGTAGTTTTTAATAATACCATTTTGATGTACATGCGACTGTTTGATGACTTTTTATTTCATTTTTTGTGGGAGATTAGGTGACCAAAAAAATTGAGATTCTGTCGTTTACAATTTGCTTTTTTTTTACGGCGTTCACCGTGCGGGTTAAATAATGATATATTGTAATAGTTCAGACTTTTACGGTCGCGGAAATACCAATTATGTTTATTTCATTATTTTTTTACTATGCTCTAGGGGGAAAATGGGAAAAGGTTTTTTTTTTTAACTTTTAATATTTTTATTTTTTTTACACAAAAATTTTTTTTATTTAACTAATTTTTACTTTTTTTTATTAGTCCCCCTAGGGGACTTCAACCAGCGATCATTAGATTGCTTGCACGATATACTGCAATACTAATGTATTGCAGTATATCGTGATTCTGATAGGCAGCCGGAGGCAGGGCTTAATAGTTGTACAAAGATGGCGGACCTGGGGGCTTTCATTAGGCCCCCAGGCAGCCATAGCAACCATCGCCCCCCCTCGATAGTGTTGCAGGGGCAGCGCGATGAGCTGTTAGAGGGGGTCGCGCCCTCTTTCTAACGATTTAAATGCTGCGGTTGCTATTGACCGCAGCATTTAACGAGTTAAACGAGCGGGATCGCGCTCAAGCGCGATGCCGCTCGTTACTCTGAAGTGTCGGCTGTAACAAACAACCGACACCTGCATCGTATGAAGCAGGTTCACTCCGTGAGCCCGCTCCATATTTCCCCTACCCGACTTTGGCGTATGGATACGTCAAATGTCGGGAAGGGGTTAAAGGGAACCTGTCACCAGCATTTTACCTATTGAACTTTACTTATCCCTCACTGGCCACTGCTATCAAAAGTTCTTTGCCGTTATCTCCTCTCCTAAACTTCTCTTCCGACTGTAAATAACGGTCTTCAAACATTTTGCGCATTTTATCGTAATAATCCGGTGTCCCGTTGTACGCACCCACCAGAAGAGGACATCAATGCACAAGCGCGGGATTTTGTGTGCTGGGGGAAGGCGTGGTGCTGTCAATCAAAAGTAAGGAGGCGGGGCAAACTCGTAAACATTTGAGGAATGAAGATACAACTTTTTTCAAACGAAGATTTGACTCTTTTCAAACTAAGATATGACTCTTTTATGCTCATTAGCATACGGAGTGGGAACACTAAAAAACAGAATACTAAAGCTACAGAGCCGACTAAGAAGACAATTATAGGTTATACAGAAATGATTTTTCACGCACTACCGCCTGGTATTGCTTGTATAATAGGTGAAATGCTGGAGACAGGTTCCCTTTAAGTCTCAGACTCCATTTTTGAAATCTGACATGTGTCACTTTATCTGGTAATAATTTTGGAATGCTTCTATTTATCCAAGCAATACTGATAATGTTTTCTCGTGACACGTTGACTTTATGTTAATGATAAAATTTGGTCGATACATTCAGTGTGTATTTGCGGAAAGCGTCCAAATTTAGAGAAAATTTTGAAAAATTTGCAATTTTCTAAATTTGAATGTATCTGCTTGTAAGGCAGATAATAATACAACACAAAATAGTTACTAGTTCACATATCACATATGTCTACTTTATATTAGCATTCTTTTTTGAACATTCTTTTATTTTTCTGAGACGTTACAAGGCTTAGAACTTTAATAGCAATTTCTCAAATTTTTAAGAAAATTTCAAGTCTTTTTTAGGGACCAGCTCAGATTTGAAGTGGCTTTGAGGGGCCTATATATTAGAAACTACCAAAAAAATCAAATATTAAAAACTGCACCCCCCCCCCCCCCCAAAGTATTTAAAACAGCATTTAGAAAGTTTCTTAATCCTTTAGATATTTAGCAGGAGTTAAAGCAATAACACCGACAAAGGCCATACTTACAAATGGACACAGCCAGGCCAGAAATGCTGATGAAAGGGCGAGCAGGTGCTTTAAATAATAATAGCCACTCCCACTAGTCTTGAGGGGAGTGGTGTGTGGTGCATGGGATGTGTAGTAAGAAATAATAAATGAATAGTGTGTGTGCAAGTGTAATACTATAAGTGAAATATAGGGGGCAGTAATAAATGAAGTGCCTCAATAGAAATAAATGGATAATGGGGTGCAAGTGAGTGAAACATGGAGGGATAGTGTGTACGTCATGAGGCACAACGTGTATAGCCAGGTAGAAGCCTATTTGTGACGCCTTGATAATTCATAGAGCGGGCTACCCTGCTTGCTATGCCAAACAACAACACACCATGCTCTCCCAGCATCAAAGACCCGGCTGTGTCCAAGAGAAGCGAATATACATAATAATGAAAAATACCTGGGGTATTGGTAATCATTTTGGCCAAAAGGACGCAAGCTCGCAATCCACGACAAGGATCCCCAGACTTGCGAGTCCCTAACTCCTAAACTGGAACAGAACGTTCCTGATGCACAAACAGAACCGATAAAAACACAGGGACAATACAAAAACACTGACAAAGGCCATACTTACAAATGGACACAGCCAGGCCAGAAATGCTGATGAAAGGGCGAGCAGGTGCTTTAAATAATAATAGCCACTCCCACTAGTCTTGAGGGGAGTGCTTTATTATTTATTATTTATTATTTAGGGTAGCCCGCTCTATGAATTATCAAGGCGTCACAAATAGGCTTCTACCTGGCTATACACGTTGTGCCTCATGACGTACACACTATCCCTCCATGTTTCACTCACTTGCACCCCATTATCCATTTATTTCTATTGAGGCACTTCATTTATTACTGCCCCCTATATTTCACTTATAGTATTACACTTGCACACACACTATTCATTTATTATTTCTTACTACACATCCCATGCACCACACACCACTCCCCTCAAGACTAGTGGGAGTGGCTATTATTATTTAAAGCACCTGCTCGCCCTTTCATCAGCATTTCTGGCCTGGCTGTGTCCATTTGTAAGTATGGCCTTTGTCGGTGTTTTTGTATTGTCCCTGTGTTTTTATCGGTTCTGTTTGTGCATCAGGAACGTTCTGTTCCAGTTTAGGAGTTAGGGACTCGCAAGTCTGGGGATCCTTGTCGTGGATTGCGAGCTTGCGTCCTTTTGGCCAAAATGATTACCAATACCCCAGGTATTTTTCATTATTATGTATATTCGCTTCTCTTGGACACAGCCGGGTCTTTGATGCTGGGAGAGCATGGTGTGTTGTTGTTTGGCATAGCAAGCAGGGTAGCCCGCTCTATGAATTATCAAGGCGTCACAAATAGGCTTCTACCTGGCTATACACGTTGTGCCTCATGACGTACACACTATCCCTCCATGTTTCACTCACTTGCACCCCATTATCCATTTATTTCTATTGAGGCACTTCATTTATTACTGCCCCCTATATTTCACTTATAGTATTACACTTGCACACACACTATTCATTTATTATTTCTTACTACACATCCCATGCACCACACACCACTCCCCTCAAGACTAGTGGGAGTGGCTATTATTATTTAAAGCACCTGCTCGCCCTTTCATCAGCATTTCTGGCCTGGCTGTGTCCATTTGTAAGTATGGCCTTTGTCGGTGTTTTTGTATTGTCCCTGTGTTTTTATCGGTTCTGTTTGTGCATCAGGAACGTTCTGTTCCAGTTTAGGAGTTAGGGACTCGCAAGTCTGGGGATCCTTGTCGTGGATTGCGAGCTTGCGTCCTTTTGGCCAAAATGATTACCAATACCCCAGGTATTTTTCATTATTATGTATATTCGCTTCTCTTGGACACAGCCGGGTCTTTGATGCTGGGAGAGCATGGTGTGTTGTTGTTTGGCATAGCAAGCAGGGTAGCCCGCTCTATGAATTATCAAGGCGTCACAAATAGGCTTCTACCTGGCTATACACGTTGTGCCTCATGACGTACACACTATCCCTCCATGTTTCACTCACTTGCACCCCATTATCCATTTATTTCTATTGAGGCACTTCATTTATTACTGCCCCCTATATTTCACTTATAGTATTACACTTGCACACACACTATTCATTTATTATTTCTTACTACACATCCCATGCACCACACACCACTCCCCTCAAGACTAGTGGGAGTGGCTATTATTATTTAAAGCACCTGCTCGCCCTTTCATCAGCATTTCTGGCCTGGCTGTGTCCATTTGTAAGTATGGCCTTTGTCGGTGTTTTTGTATTGTCCCTGTGTTTTTATCGGTTCTGTTTGTGCATCAGGAACGTTCTGTTCCAGTTTAGGAGTTAGGGACTCGCAAGTCTGGGGATCCTTGTCGTGGATTGCGAGCTTGCGTCCTTTTGGCCAAAATGATTACCAATACCCCAGGTATTTTTCATTATTATGTATATTCGCTTCTCTTGGACACAGCCGGGTCTTTGATGCTGGGAGAGCATGGTGTGTTGTTGTTTGGCATAGCAAGCAGGGTAGCCCGCTCTATGAATTATCAAGGCGTCACAAATAGGCTTCTACCTGGCTATACACGTTGTGCCTCATGACGTACACACTATCCCTCCATGTTTCACTCACTTGCACCCCATTATCCATTTATTTATATTGAGGCACTTCATTTATTACTGCCCCCTATATTTCACTTATAGTATTACACTTGCACACACACTATTCATTTATTATTTCTTACTACACATCCCATGCACCACACACCACTCCCCTCAAGACTAGTGGGAGTGGCTATTATTATTTAAAGCACCTGCTCGCCCTTTCATCAGCATTTCTGGCCTGGCTGTGTCCATTTGTAAGTATGGCCTTTGTCGGTGTTTTTGTATTGTCCCTGTGTTTTTATCGGTTCTGTTTGTGCATCAGGAACGTTCTGTTCCAGTTTAGGAGTTAGGGACTCGCAAGTCTGGGGATCCTTGTCGTGGATTGCGAGCTTGCGTCCTTTTGGCCAAAATGATTACCAATACCCCAGGTATTTTTCATTATTATGTATATTCGCTTCTCTTGGACACAGCCGGGTCTTTGATGCTGGGAGAGCATGGTGTGTTGTTGTTTGGCATAGCAAGCAGGGTAGCCCGCTCTATGAATTATCAAGGCGTCACAAATAGGCTTCTACCTGGCTATACACGTTGTGCCTCATGACGTACACACTATCCCTCCATGTTTCACTCACTTGCACCCCATTATCCATTTATTTCTATTGAGGCACTTCATTTATTACTGCCCCCTATATTTCACTTATAGTATTACACTTGCACACACACTATTCATTTATTATTTCTTACTACACATCCCATGCACCACACACCACTCCCCTCAAGACTAGTGGGAGTGGCTATTATTATTTAAAGCACCTGCTCGCCCTTTCATCAGCATTTCTGGCCTGGCTGTGTCCATTTGTAAGTATGGCCTTTGTCGGTGTTTTTGTATTGTCCCTGTGTTTTTATCGGTTCTGTTTGTGCATCAGGAACGTTCTGTTCCAGTTTAGGAGTTAGGGACTCGCAAGTCTGGGGATCCTTGTCGTGGATTGCGAGCTTGCGTCCTTTTGGCCAAAATGATTACCAATACCCCAGGTATTTTTCATTATTATGTATATTCGCTTCTCTTGGACACAGCCGGGTCTTTGATGCTGGGAGAGCATGGTGTGTTGTTGTTTGGCATAGCAAGCAGGGTAGCCCGCTCTATGAATTATCAAGGCGTCACAAATAGGCTTCTACCTGGCTATACACGTTGTGCCTCATGACGTACACACTATCCCTCCATGTTTCACTCACTTGCACCCCATTATCCATTTATTTCTATTGAGGCACTTCATTTATTACTGCCCCCTATATTTCACTTATAGTATTACACTTGCACACACACTATTCATTTATTATTTCTTACTACACATCCCATGCACCACACACCACTCCCCTCAAGACTAGTGGGAGTGGCTATTATTATTTAAAGCACCTGCTCGCCCTTTCATCAGCATTTCTGGCCTGGCTGTGTCCATTTGTAAGTATGGCCTTTGTCGGTGTTTTTGTATTGTCCCTGTGTTTTTATCGGTTCTGTCTCTCTAGGAGTTAAAGCAATGTGGAGGTGAAATGTACTCATTTAAATTTTTTTGAAGAAATTCCATTTTAATCCATTTTTTCTGTAACACAGTAGGTTTTACCAGAGAAACGCAACTCGATATTTATTGCCCCGATTCTGCAGTTTTTAGAAATATACCACATGTGGCCTTAGTTTGATAATGGACTGGAGCACAGGCCTCAGAAGCAAAGGTGCACCTAGTGGATTTTGGGGCCTCCTTTTTTAGAATATATTTTAGGCACCATGTCAGGTTTAAAGAGCACTTGTGGTGCTAAAAAATAGGAAACACCCCCAAAAATACATCATTTTAGAAACTACACTCCCCAAGGAATTCATGTAAGGGTATAGTGAGCATTTTAACCACACAGGTGTTTTGCTGGTTTTCTTAGAATTAGGCCATACAAATGAAAATCAAATTTGTTTCACACAAAAATCCAGTTTTAGTTCAGATTTTTTTTTTAAATTTCATAATAATTTTTATTTGATTACTCCATTCTGCAATATTTTTCTTAAACATGGTTCAATTATAAACAGAAAAAAACCCAAGAAGGAATATAATACCCAACCCCCACCCGTCCCCTTCCTGACGACAAGGAAGATAAGAAACAACAAAAAATAAAATCAGAAAACGGAGATAAATAACTATCAAATATGTGGCCTTAGGGCAATAACTTTGTCCCTAATATCCATTTGGTCAATCCAACTTCTCCATCTATTGCAAAAATATTCATACCTCCATTTTGAGAGATAGTATGATCTTTCATAATGCAGATCTCTAAAAACTGCCTTTTGCCATTCGATCAAATTTTTACAAACCATTTTCTCAAAATCTTTAATCCTGAATAACAACTTAATCACAAAATCACAGTCATTCCTATGCTTCAGCCCCGATACTTTTGAGGGATCTCCTAAAAACATAAAACCTTCAGAATTGCCCAAAGCCATACCTAAAATAGATGGTTTCAATTACCAAGAACCAATATCGATGCAGCTTTGGGCATCGCCACATCAAATGAATGAGATCAGCCTGATCTATATTATACCTAGGACAGGTATCATTCTCTCTTTATCCCACACTATATAGAGTAAAGTCCAGTCGGTGTGCCAACATAAACTTGGAGAATCTATGTGAATAATTTAGTGACACAATGTTAACCCCACACTTTCCTCCTTGTGACTATATAATCATTCCCTAAATCTTTGCCCAATTTTTCATTTAAGTTTGCCCTTACTGGGCTATCTCTAATCGTGAACGTACTTAACTCCTGATATACCAAATTTTTATACAATTTTGTAAATAATTCCTCTGAACCAAACTTAAAGAATTATTTATCACGTGTTGCTTCCCATGCGTGAACTATTTGAAAATAGTGCAAATACAGGGATCCGGGTAAGATACCGAATTCCCTCTGTAAATTGTCAGAGGTTTTAATTGCCCCTTGAATAAATAAGTGTGATAATTGCGTAATACCCCACTTCACCCAAAATCTACTATCCTCTACTTTTACAAACTGTTTAAGTAATTCATTACCCCATATAGGGGTAAAAGAATTATACCTAACTCCCAATTTATGTTTCACCGCACTACACACTTTATACATCATACTAAAAACTTTATACCTAGAAGGCATCTTACTAATGCATCCTGCCTCCAAAGCCTGAAATATATTCTGACACTGTACATAGATTTTTTTCATTTTCACGAAGAATTAAGGAGAAAAAGCACCCCAACATTTGTAAAGCAATTTCTCCCGAGTATGAAAATACCCTATATGTGGTCATAAACTGCTGTTTGGACACACGGCAGGGCTCAGAAGGGAAAGAGTGTAATTTGGCTTTTGGAGCTCAAATTTTGCTAGAATGGATTTTGGGTGCTGTGTCGCATTTCAAAGGCCCTGAGAGACCAAAACAGTGGAGACCCCACAAAAGTGACTCCATTAGGGAAACTACACCCCTCAAGGAATCTAATTATGAGTATAGTGAGCATTTAAACCCCACAGGTTTTTTGCAAAATGTATTGGAATTAGGCAGTGAAAATAAAAATACACATTTTTTTCCACTAAAATTTAGAATTTTTTCATTTTCACAAGAGTTAAAGAGAAAAAGAACCCCGACATTTGTAAAGCAATTTCTCCTGAGTACGGCCATAGCCCATATGTGGTCGTAAACTGCTGTTTGGACATACAGCAGGGCTCAGAATAGCAGTTGCGCTGTTTGGCATGCAGATTTTTCTGGATTGGTTTTTGGGTGCCATGTCGCATTTGCAAAGCCCCTGAGGTACCAGTACAGTAGAAACCCCTGAGAAGTGACTCCATTTTGGAAACTACGCCTTTCAGGGCATTCAATTAGGGGGTAGTAAAAATTTTGACCCCACAGGTGTTTCATATATTTTATTAGAATTAGGCAGTATAAATAAAAAATTATGAGGGTGAGTCAAAAATATCCGCACTCCAGTTATATTAAAACTTCTGTTGGCCGCACTATCTTATCAGCTCTTTCCGTATGAGGTAGCTGTCTCCCCAGCCACTGCTGTGCAGGTTTGAATGTGTTACGTCTGATTATTTGTGACTGCATTGCGAGAAACAATGGCTGCCCAACTTGTGATTTGCACGAAAGAAGAGCAGCGTGCAGTGATTTGTTTTTTTGTGATCTGAGGGTGTTTCTGATGCCGATATTTATTGCAGACTTTGTGCAAAGTATGGAGAAAGCGTTTTTACCTGAAGAAGTGTGTATGAATGGATAGAAAAGTTCAAGGAAGGTCACACAGGTGTCAGCCATAAAGAAAGAGCCGGACGCCGTCCACGACTATCGAAAACATTGAGCATTTGTAACTCACAGCTAAGTCCAAAACATTTTTTAATGTGGGAATACGAAAGCTTGTTTACAGATGGACAAAGTGTATTGAAAAGCAGGGAGATTATGTCGAAAAATTAGGTATTTGTCTTTTCTGAAAGTTGATTAAAATAAATTCTACAGCCAGAGTGTGGATAATTCGCCCTCTTACATTTGTTCCAAAACTATGTTGTTTTAGCTCCCAATGTCGAATATGCGGAAGTCGCTTAGGTACCAGAAGTCGCTTAGGTACCAGAGTACAGTAGAAAGCCCCAAGAAGTGACCCCATTTTGGAAACTACACCCCTCAAGGCATTTATCATTTGCTTGGACATATGGCAGAGCTTAGGAGTGAAAGAGCTCCATGCACATTTAAGATCTATTTTGGTAATTTTTCACAGCATTGGCCCACAATTGTAGGGCTCTATGGTCAAATAGTAAGATAAACCCCCAAGAATTGATCCCCATTTTGGAAACTATACCCCTCAAGGCATTTATTAAGGGCTGCAGTTAGTATTTTGACCCAATGCAACTCTTTTGCTAGAAAATAATGTGCAGTGAATTTTCCACAGATATGTCTTTTTAGTGCACAATATGTTTTGCCCTGCTTGTGCCACTGAAGACAAATACCTCATAAACTGTTAAGCGCGTTCTCCAGGTTATAGGAAGCACATATATGTGGATGTAAACTGCAGTTGGGGCCATTTGGCCATTTGGCTTTTAGAGTGAAGTTTTTGCTTGGTAGGAATTTTGTTTGGGGTTTTAATGGTTTTTCAGTTTATAATGTGAGGATATCAGGGTATAATAATGGGGTAATAGGGTAAATAAATAATTCATATCCCCCCTTTTGGACACTGCACATTTGTGTGGTCTTATCCCCCCTTTTGTGTCACCAAATTCAGAGAGCCATAACTTTTTTTTGCGACTGAGCGGTGTCAGGGTTAATTTTTAGGCAGTTGCTGAAGGCAGACCTGGGGGCCATTGTTAGGCCCCTGTCTGCCATGAAAACCCAACAAGGCCCCACGATTTGTTTGCAGGGGCGCCGATGGGGTGACAGAGGGAGCTCCCTCCCTCTGTCAAACACATTAGATGCCACTGTCGCTATTGACATCGGCATCTAATGTGTTAAACTCACGGAATCAGAGCGTACTTCGATTCGGCAGTTGTGGCAGGAGCCAGGCTGTGTATAACAGCCGTGCTCCTGCCGCTGATCGAGTGGGTACACTGGCAGTACCTGCGCGATCAGAGGACGGATATATCCGTCCTTATGCGGGAACTAGTTCCTGCTTGTGACAGATATATCCGTCACTCGTTGTTAAGGTGTTAATGGGGAAAAACCACAACAAAAGTGCAACGATTACACAGCATTATTTGACATGCTGTGAATGAAAATATGCATCGCATGTTAATTTATGCAGGTTTTCCCAGCTGATTTTATCTGCAGCGCGTGTATGAGATTTTATCAAATCTTATTCACTTTGCTGCTACTGTAATATTCTGAAGATTTTCTGCAATAAAATCCACCCCGTGTGCACCTACCCTCAGGCCCCATGCACACGACTGCAGATTTCGTCCATAATTACGGACCCATTAATTTCTATGGATGACGGACACCTTCCCGTATATTTACGGGAAGGTGTCCGTACCGTAGAAAGGCTCCGCAAAAGATGGGACTATTTATTGCTTTTTACGGAGCATGCTCCCATATTTTTTATCGGAGCACGACACGCAAATGCGGGTGGCTGTCCGCGGCAGTCAGTACCCGTAATCACGGAC
Organism: Rhinoderma darwinii; assembly: GCF_050947455.1. Lineage (NCBI taxonomy): Eukaryota > Metazoa > Chordata > Amphibia > Anura > Rhinodermatidae > Rhinoderma > Rhinoderma darwinii. The sequence goes on from NC_134691.1 coordinate 210,952,312, forward strand.
CGTGATTACGGGCACGGTTGTGTGCATGGGGCCTAAATAATTTTGTCAGTCGCTATTAGCCCCACACCCAAATTCCCCCTATGTGTGTGTCTGTATGTGTATTGTATGCATGTATGTTTTTTTCTTTGTGCACATATGTTTGCACATGTATATAAAAAGTGTGCATATATGTGGGTGCCTGTATATAGTGAGTGTTTATGTGTGCATGCCAAAATTCTCTGTTTTACCCCTGCTTCCTCTTTCTAGCTAGGCCCCCTGGGTTTTTTTATATCTGTAGGGTTTTTCTTTGGTATTTTTTAATTTTATTTTTTATTCGAAATGAAACAAAATACAAATGTACAGAACACAGAGAACTGTGTCAGACCGACCCAACAATGGTCGGAGACAACAATCCGACAGAAGGTACAAAACAAAGGGAACAATCAAATAGCCATATTCATGGTAGAAGCACAATTATTGAGGAATAAATACATTATCAGAAACATGTCATGGTGAATATTTTGATATCTGTAGTTTTAGTGGGACTTCATTCTACATTTTGTGGTAGTCCTGACTGTGTCTTTGATTGGCACATGCAAGGTACAGGCAGTAAGGGCTGCACAAAGATATGCGGAAGGGGGCTCTGACCAATCTCACAATATGTGGCCCAAAAATTTTGGATGGCGGCCCTGCACAGCAATACTGACCAGTGTAGCTGTGAATCCAGCACTGGGGTGAGATAAAAGCCTGGAAGCTCCAGCAGCGTCTCTGTGTGTCTCTTTCTCTGTTTCGCTCTCTCTGCTTCTGTTCAATGCTCCCCTCACTTCTCCATATAATTCTATGGGCAGCTATAAACTGTTCCTTCATTGAGCTGACAGTCCGTCTCGTCTTGAGGATACAGATTTAGCAGTAAATTCAGAGTGTGTGAACAGTTATCAGGAAGGGAAGGGGAGGAAAGGAGCCTAAGGGCATGACCACACGTAGCGGAATTGCTCTGGAATTCCGCTGCGAACAGTCCGCAGCGGAAATCCGCAGCGTACATGTTTTTACACTGCCTTCCACAGCTTTGTAGTTGGGTTCGTTTGCACGTTGCGGACAATTCCGCTGCGTAGCATAGGCTGCGGAGCCGAATTTGGTGTCCGCAGCATACAATGGTTGTTACGGACGTGTGGCGGACTGGTTGCGGACTCATTGCGGAATTTCTCCATTGACTTCAATGGAGATTCAAAATTCCGCAATGAAGTCCGCAGATGTTATGTGGATGTTATGTGTGCTGGGGAGCGTATTGGTTTTACTAACATGACATTTCTTCATTCTGGCTGGACCTATCTATTTCTAGGTCTACAGCCAGACTGAGGAAGTCAATGGGGCTCCCGTAATTACTGGTGACTACGTGTGTGCACCCATAATTATGGGTGACTACGTGTGTGCACCCGTAATTACGGGAGCGTTGCTAGGCGACGTCAGTAAATAGTCACTGTCCAGGGTGCTGAAAGAGTTAAGCGATCGGCAGTAACTGTTTCAGCACACTGGACAGTGACTACCGATCACAATATACATCAACCTGTAAAAAAAATAGAAGTTCATACTTACCGATAACTCCCTGCTTCTTCCTCCAGTCCGGCTTCCCAGGATGACGTTTCAGTCTAAGTGACGGCTGCAGCCAATCACAGGCTGCAGCGGTCACATGGACTGCCGCGTTATCCAGGGAGGTCGGGCTGGATGCCGAAAGAGGGACGTGTCACCAAGACAACGGCCGGTAGGTATGAAATTCTTTTACTTTCACTAGGGAAAGTGTTGTCCCTTCTCTCTATCCTGCACTGATAGAGAGAAGGGAAGTACTTTCACCTCAATACGCAACGGCTAGTCCGCATCAATTTAATGCCCATTTTGGGCAGAGCCGCAACAGAATCTGCAACGCAGATTCTGTGCGGCATTGATGCGGACAGTTGCGGAAGAAATATGCCACGTCTAGGCATGCCCTAAAAGTGGAGAAAGAGGCTTATATTCGCTTGTACTATTACCAATATTATGCAAAGTTTGTTGAAAATTCAAGGACCATTTAAACACACTGGTACAGATAATACTACTGTGTCTGCATTTAGAATGTGCCTAAAATGCATCAAATTTTGGCACATTTGGTGCATTTAGTTTTAGACTAAGTTGAGAACAGATGTTTATGCCTCATTAAACACTTTTAACTAGTGTCTAGAAAAGAAGGCGGAGTTAAGTAGGGGAAGGGGAGAAAAGTGTCTAACATGTCTTGCAAGATATGTCACATTTATCATACAGCGCTACTGTGATAAATTTGCCGCATCTTCAGACTGACTGGTGTAAGTTTATGTTGTCTACATCTTAGTAAATCTGCCCTATTCTGACTAAAATTTGTATGCATTTAGAGGCCATCAGGTTGTATAATGTAGTCATTTCAGGAGAAAAGAACATAAAATATCTTATACCATGTGTAGGCAATATAATATTATTAATAATTCATAAGATCAGGAGATCCTCCCCATCATTAGCAGCCAGGGAAAGAGCCATATTACTCAGTGTAATCTTTAATATACTTTTTTCCCTACTAACATACAGTTAGGCCCAACACCATCTGCCATATTTTAAAGTGGCATGCAAACTATATGGGTAGATATATTGCCAAAATTTCTGCAATTGGATATCCATTCCATTCATCTGAATAGAGTCGTTTTTGCAGCACGTGCGTGAATTTCTGCGAACTCTATTCACATGTAGGGACAGTCACAAAAATACCCTAAAAAGTTGTGGACCTAGGATTTACAATATATGTGTAAAGGATCTGCCGGGCACAACTTCTGTGTATACTCCCATAGGTAATCAGTCTGCACCTAAGTCTATGTCTCTGAGACTGACTCCATCTTCCACCACTCAGGATGGCAGGCTTAGGAGTGGGAGAGCCTATCACAGCCTGGCCAGACGGAGCTAGCTCCCGCCCTCTGTCTATTTATACCTGCCTTTCCTGTTCCTCCTTTGCTTGTGATTCTTCTCGTGTGGTTTCCTGGCCCAGCTACAGCTTCCAACTATTTGATCCTGCTCCATACTGACCCTGGCTTACTGACTACTCTCCTGCTCTGCGTTTAGTACCTCGTGCACTCCTGGTTTGACTCGGCTCGTTCACCACTCTTGTTGCTCACGGTGTTGCCGTGGGCAACTGCCCCTTTCCCTTGCTTTGTGTTCCCTTGTCTGTTTGTCTCGTGCACTTACTGAGCGTAGGGACCGCCGCCCAGTTGTACCCCGTCGCCGAGGGCAGGTCGTTGCAAGTAGGCAGGGACAGAGTGGCGGGTAGATTAGGGCTCACTTGTCCATTTCCCTACCCCCGTCATTACAATATTCAACAACGCAGCCTACTATGAGATAAGGAGTCTACATCTTTTAAAGCATATTATTTATGTTAACAATGGCGATTAAAAAAATATGCAGAAATAAAACTGATTTAAATATATGATTTAGTTAAATCTGAAAACCTACCTGATCCCAGGGAGATATTATACCTCCAAAACACATGAAGAGATATCCCATTGAGACAAGACATATCCAGATGACCAATGAAAAAATTCTTAGGAGCTTCTTGAATACAGATTCTATACATACAAGGACAAAGACTGCAAAGAAAATTGCTATGGCTGTTGGAACTGTTATTAAAAATGCCACATGGTCTTCAATTCCCTGCAAAAAATATAGATAAAAAAATTAATATATGCAAAATGTTTACAATATCGTTTTAAAGTAATTTTATTTATTTATTTAACCCCTAGAGGACCACAATATGGTGCATCGGCAGCTGGAAGGTAAATATATATGGTTGTCTTTAATGGCAGTTTTGTTTTTGTTCTTACTGGTGGGGGTTCCAGGGGCTTAACTCCCACCGATTAAACATTGATGGCCTATACTTTTTTTTCCCTAGAATAAACAAAATGGCTTACAAAAATATAAAAGGATGTTAACTCCCTTAAAGTTCAAGCCATTTTTCATTTTTTACTGCCCGACTTCCAAAAGCTGTAATTTTTTTATATTTTTCATCAATGGAGCAATGTGAAGGCTTTTTTTTTTTTTGCAGGAGGAGTTGTAGTTTTTATTGGCACCATTTTAAGTACCATATAATGTACTGGGAAACGAAAAAATTATTTGTGGGGTAGAATTGGAAAAAACTGCAATTCCTCCTTTTTTGTTTTGTTTTTACGGCTTTTACCATGTGGTAAAAACAACCACTTAACTTTATTCTGCTGGTCAATACGATTATGGCGATACCAAGTTTCTTTTTAATTTTTTTTATCTTTTGCTACTTTTACAAAAACAAAAATGTTTGTTAAAAACCAATTAGCTTCGTGCCACCACATTCTGAAAGAAGCCATAGCTTTTTGATTTTTTTCATCAATTGAGCGGTGTGAGGGCTTATTTTTTTGTGGGACGAGCTGCAGTTTTTATTGATACAATTTTTTGGTACATACCACTTTTTGGTCACTTTTTATTAATTTCTTTTTCGTTTTTAGGTAACCAAAAAACTGCGATTCAGCAGTTTTACAGGTTTTATTTTTTTACGGCATTCACCGTGCAGGTTATATAATGTTATATTTTCTGACTTTCACGAATGCAGTGATAGAAAATTTGTTTATTTTAAAAATTGTACATTACATTAGAGAATAAATGGGAAAAGGTTTTTATTTTGAACTTTTAATTTTTTTTTATCACTACTGAAATTTTCATTTAACTTTTTTTTAAATAAATTTAATTCCCCCTAGGAGACTTGAATCAGCGATCATCATTTTACTGGTACAATACACTGTAATACTAATGCCAGAGGCAAAGCTTAACAGGAGAAGAAGAAAGGCAAACCAGGGGGCCTTCATTAGGCCCGCGGGCTGCCATGACAACCATCGGCACTCTACGATCGTGTCGGAGGGGGTAGCGATGGGATGTTGGAGGGAGCCGCCCCGCTCTAACGGCTTAGATGCTGCGGTCGCTATTGACTGCTAGTGACTGCTACATCTAATTGGTTGAACGGCCAGGAACAGCGCGATCAATGTTCTTGGCCGTTGGAGCGAGGAGTCAGCTGTAATACATAGCTAATACCCGCAGCAAACCTGTAGTGTCTGATTTTTGAGCCTTAACTTAATACCGTGGGAGCATACCCAAACTGTTGCAACCAAAGTCTGACAGCTGCTGGTAAGGCATTTAAAATTATGGGATGCATGAAAAGGGCCACAGATGCACATGAGAAATTATTTATACCACTTTAAAAATCACTAGGAGAACCACGTAAGTGGAATCGCAAGTAAAAAGCCTTTCACACTAAACGTCTTGCCAGTTCTAGGATGATATACTTTGTCTCCCCTAATAAAATTTGAATATTGCGCATAGTGGAGGCAAGAAAAGGTGCAATTTTCCCTGCATCCACTGTTCGCAGTGATCAAATGTTATGACATGAGACACGGTATAGCATCCTAGAAAAGGGCACACCTTTAGGCCCCCTGCACACGTAGCGAATTTATTGCATAATCAGCCTCTGATTGGCTTATTTAGCTGATGACGTCTATTGCTGCAGCCCAGCGTTCCCGGTACCCGCGCGGGCTGTTAGAATCTCCGCTATGAAGAGAAATACGCATGAGACTGATTTAAAAGCAAAGCATACCAGAGCCTTTACTTGCATCAATGATGCTTGTAGAGGCATTATTGCGACATCTGGTATAATGATCTATTCATACCCAGGACTGTTAGGGTATGTTCACACGGCCTATTTTTGGCCGTTTTTCAGGCCGTAAACGCCCGAAAAACGGACGAAAAATCGGAAGCAGAACGCCACCAAACATCTGCCCATTGATTTCAATGGGGAAAACTGAGTTCTGTTCCGACGGACCGTTTTTTTTTACGCGGCTGTTATGAAAAATGGCCGCGTAAACAAACGGCCGCGAAAAAGAAGTGCATGTCACTTCTTGGGATGTTTTTGGAGCTGTTTTTCATAGACAATATTGAAAACAGCTCCAAAAACTTCCGTAAAAAACGCAGCGAAAAACGCAGCCATAATCGTGAGTGGTTTAAAAAACATCTGAAAATCAGGAGCTGTTTTCCCCTGAAAACAGTTCCGTATTTTCAGACTTTTTTGAGTTTGTGTGTGAACATACCCTAACTATAACAAGTGATTATAGAATTATGGCACTCTGGTAACGTTTTAGGCTGGGTTCACACACCCTATTTACGGACATAATTCGGGCGTTTTAACCTCGAATTACGTCCGAAAATACGGCTCCAATGCGCCGGCAAACATCTGCCCATTCATTTGAATGGGCTTTATGATGTTCTGTGCCGACGGTCAATTTTTTTACGCGCCGCTGTCAAAAGACGGCGCGTAAAAAAGACGCCCGCGTCAAAGAAGTGCCTGTCACCTCTTGGGACGTAATTGGAGCCATTTTCCATTTGCACCATAGAAAAACAGCTCCAATTACGTCCATAATGGATGTAGCGAAAAATGCCGGCAACATACCATTACGTCTGAAATTCAGGAGCTGTTTTCTCCTGAAAACAGCTCCGTGATTTCAGCCGTAATGGACGCTGCCGTGTGAACATACCCTTAGTGGTGAAGGAGTAGGTTCCCAAACCAAATAATATTACATCAAAAACTCAGCACAGTCTATTTGGCTGTGTTCATGTGGCATATGTTCCGGCTTAAAAATATGAGGCTGATTTCAAGAGAAAACAGCCTCTGAAATCTAGGCATTTTTATTTTTACAATTGTTTTTGAAACGTATTTTGAGACAAATTTTTTATGCGTTTTTTTGTAGTGTCAATGGGTAATGGAAAAAATTAGCTGCCAAAATGCTTTAAGAAGCGTTTTTGAATTTAGCAACATAAAAATATGCCTTGTATAAACTACACAATGTATTTCCCATTGAAATCTATTGGAGGCTGTTTGCAGGCGTAATTGAAGTATATTTCTGAGCGTAATAAGAGCGATTTACGCTGCAAAATATGCCTGAAAATATGTCCTATGAAACTGGTCTAAGGCCTTGTTCACACAGTGCACATTTGATGCAGATTTTGTATGTATTTTTACCTTTTGGTTGCCATATCAGGCCCCAGCAAAGGTCTGCGCGCCATGGCGCATACAAGGTACAAGGTCCTGAGCCGTAGCAGCGTCAGAACGTTGTATGCAATGCAGCACACAACAAGGACGAATGCTGCATTGTGAGACAGCAACAGATTAGTGTTTGATGGTAGGATAGAAGCATTTATATAGGATGGTCTTCACACTCAAACAAAGATCCAAAACAGTAGTAGAGGAAACAGCATCCATTTTCAATATGTGTTTTTTTATTGTCCTCAAATACATTGTATCAGAGTAAAATACAGTTTCCTCTACTACTCTTTTGTATTTAACGTCCTGGCCACTGGCATAACTACTGCTGTAGCAGCCATAGCGGCTGCTACGGGGCCCGCGGCATGGCACTATATACAGGAAGGGGGCTGAATGGCGCTATCTACAGGGGGGCTGTATGGCGCTATCTACAGGTGGGCAGTATGGCGCTATCTACAGGGGGCTGTATGGCGCTATCTACAGGGTGGCTGTATGGTGCTATCTATGGGGGGCTGTATGGCGCTATCTACAGGGGGCCTGTATGGCACTATGTACAGGGAGCTGTGTGTGGCACTATCTACAGGGGGCTGTATGGCGCTATCTACAGGGGGCGCTGTGTGGTAGAATATACAGGGAGGCATTATCTACAAGGGGGGTGTTGTGTGGCACCCAGGGGAGGGGGGCCCTGTTAGAAGTTTGCTATGGGGCCCAGTCTGAACTAGTTACGCCCCTGGTCCTGGCACTAACTGGCGTCAGGACGTGGTATGCGCCGTAACTGGATGTGGCAACCTGAGGTGATCTGGTATAAGACTGGAGTAGCGGTGAGTAAATTCCTCCTTTTTGGACCCTTGTCCGATTTGGAGGGGTTTCGATCTGTGGCGGGCCCTATCTTGTTGATACCCTTATTCAAAAGAATAGAACTGATTTTAAGGCTCAGAGATATAATCACAAAATCTGTTGCATGTGGATGCACCCTTAGTCTGCTATTTAACCCCTTCCTGCACATTCGCGTAACTACACGTCCAGGCGAGCAGTTAGTGCACTTTGATGTGCAGTTACGTCTGGACTTTAACAGTTAACCGTCGTGCGGAAAAACACAGCAGCGGTGGTTAACTGTTCAGTGTGTCTGCCTTGCTCTCCCTGTTGCCAATCAGCGGCTCATCGCCGCTGATTTCGACAATTAACCCCTTAGATGCGACGATCGATTGCGATCGCGGCATTTAGGGGGCTTGTAGCACATCGGCAGCCCACGCAATGCGATTTAGGGGGCTGACGATGGTTGGCATGGCAACCGGAGGCCAGACAATGTCCTCAGGGTCTGCCATGTACGGAAGCCTTCAGCTGGTCCACATGGGCTTCCTATTACCTCACTGTCAGTGTCAAACTGACAGTTAGGGTATGTGCACACGACCTCTTTTCAGATGTAATGGAGGCGTTTTATGCCTCAAATTACGCCTGAAAAGACGGCTCCAATACGTCGGCAAACATCTGCCCATTGCTTGCAATGGGTCTTACGATGTTCTGTGCAGACGAGCTGTCATTTTACGCGTCGCTGTCAAAAGACGGCGCGTAAAATTACGGCCGCGTCAAAGAAGTGCAGGACACTTCTTGGGACATAATTGGAGCCGTTTTTCATTGACTCCAATGAAAACCAGCTCCAATTACGTCCGTAAAAGACGCCGTGAAAAATGCGTGCACTTGTAAAAACGTCTGAAATTCAGGAGCTGTTTTCTCCTCAAAACAGCTCCGTAATTTCAGACGTATTTGGCGTTGTCGTGTGAACATCCCCTTAGAATACATTACACTACCTAGTGTAATGTATTCTAGCAGCAATTAGTGCTGCAAGTCTTCAAGTCCCCTAGTGGGACAAAAAAAAAGTTTAAAAAAAGTTAATAAAAATGTTTTATAAGAGTGTAAAAATAAAAGTTATAAGTTACAAAAACAAAAAATGCTTTTTTTCCTATAATAAGACCTTTATTATAGGAAAAAAATGGAACTGTTAAAAAAAAGTACATGTATTTCGTAACGACCCAAGCTATAAAACTATAATATTATTTTTCCGGCATGGAGAACGCCGCAAAAAAAACTAAGTAAAAAAACTATGCCATAATCTTTTTATTTTGGTCACCACCACTCACAAAATATAGAATAAAAAGTGATCAAAATGTTGCATGTACAAATAAAAACTTCAACCCATCCCGCAAAAAACAAGCCCTTATACAGCTTTTTTCACTAAAAAATAATAAAGTTATGGCTCTCAGAATATGGTGACACAAAAATTGTTATTATTTTATAAAAAAGTGATTTTATTGTGCAAACGCTGCAAAACACAAAAATCTATGTACATATGGTATTATCGTAATCGTATCCACCCACAGAATAAAGTAAAATTGTCATTAATAGCCCAGGGTGAACGCCGTCAAAAAAGAATAACAACATTGTCAGAATTTATGGTTTTTGGTCACCTGGCTTGTCAAAAAATGTAATAAAATTTAATAAAAAGTGATCAAACAGTCGCATGTACCCCACAATGGTACCAATGAAAACGACAGATTGTCCCACAACAATTAAGCCCTCAAACATCTGCAGTGGCGAAAATATAAACACGTTCTGGCTCTCAGAATATGGCGACGCAAAATGTGCAGAGTGTTCCAAAAGCAGATCATTTTGGGCACCATTTATCAGTGCGACATTGGCCACATATCTATGAATTATTATTTATTTACTGCATTATTATACCCTTTTATTATACCCTGATGCACTCCGGACAGATTACATACGCCCCCACATTAAAAACTGAAATACCAGCAAAACCCAAAACAGAACTACTACCAAGCAAAATCTGCGCTCCAAAAGCCAAATGGCGCTCCCTCTCTTCTGAGCCCTACAGCGTGCCCAAACAGCAGTTTACGTCCGCAGATATGGCATTGTCATAATCGGGAGAACCCATTAACATTTTATGAGGTACTTGTCTTCAGTGGCACAACATATTGTGCACTAAAATGGCATACCAGTGGAATTTTAATTTTCACTTTGCACCATCCTCTGCACATTAACCCCTTTGTGCACCATGACTTAATAGCATGTCGTGGTGCTGGGGGTGATGTATGGAGCGGGCTTATGTGCTGAGCCCGTGCCATACGCTGAGGGTGTCAGCTGTGTATTACAGCTGACATCCACGACTAACAGATAGAAACAGCGATTGCGCTGTTACAGGAGCCTATAAAAATTACAATATACTGCAATACATTAGTATTGCAGTGTATTGTACCAACGATCTAATGATCGCTGGTTCAAGTCCCCTAAGGGGACTAATAAAATATGTAAAAAAAAAAAAAGTCAAAAGTTATTATTAGTGACAAAAATTTAAAGTCTAAAAAAAACTCCCCTTTCCCCATTTTTCATCTAAAGTAATGTAAAAAAAAAAAGTCTGTAAAAGTCCGACTTATTACAATATACCATTATTTAACTCGCATGGTGAACGCTGAAAAAAACTAACGAATTTAAAACGCCAAAATCACAGTTTCTTGGTTACCTTAGCTCTCAAACAAAATGTAATACAAAGTGATCAAAAATTTGTATGTACCAAAAAATACTAATAAAATCTATAGCTTGTCCCACAAAAAATAAGCCCTCACACTGAACAATCGGTCAAAAAATCAAAACATTATGGCTTTGAGAATGTGGTGGGGCAAAAAAATTTCTTTTTAACAAATAGTTTTTACTTTGTAAATGAAGTCAAATATATAAAAAAACGATATAAATTTGGTATCACCGTAATCGAGAGGCAGAAAAAGTTGACGTTTTTACCGCACGGTGAAAGCCATAAAAACAAAACCCAAAACACAATGGAGGGAATCACATTTTTTTCCGATTTCAGTCCACAAAGAATTTTATTTTCACTTTCCCAGTACATCAAATGATGTCAATAGAAACTACAACTCCTCCCACAAAAAAAATAAGCCCTCTCACCACTCTATTGACGGAAAAATAAAAAAGTTATGGCTCTTAGAAGGCGGGGAGGGAACAACTAAATGAAAAACCAAAAAAATGGATCAGTCCTGAAAGAGTTAAATAATTTCTAATGAAAAAAACATTCATGACCACATGTGGGGTATAGTCGTAGTCGGGAGAAATTGCTTTACAAATGTTGGGGTGCTTTTTCCTCCTTTATCCTTTGTGAAAATTAAAAAATTAAACATTTTAGTGGAAAGAAATGTTGATATTCATTTTCACGGCCTAATTCTAATAAATTTTGAAAAAGACCTCTGGGGTCTAAATGCTCACTATACCCCTAGATAGGGTCCTTAAGGGTTGTAGTTTCCAAAATGGGGTCACTTTTGGCTTGTTTCCACTGTTTTGGTCTCTCAGGGGCTTTGCAAATGCGACATGACACCCGAAAACCATTCCAGCTAAATTTGAACTCCAAAACCAAATAGCGCTCCTTCCCTTCTAAGCTCTGCTGTGGGTCCAAACAGCCGTTTATTAAAACATATGGCATATTTCCGTTTTCAGGAGAAAATGCTTTACAAATGTTGTGGTTCTTTTTTTTTTATATATACCTTGTAAAAATTAAATCTTTGTATGTTTTTTCTGAAAAAAAGTAGATTTTCATTTTCACGGCCTAATTCCACTAAATTCAGCAAAAAAAAAACCTGTGGGGTCAAAATGCTAACTATACACCTAGAAACATTTCTTGAGGGGTGTAGTTTCCAAAACAGGGTCACTTTTGGGGGGTTTCTACTATTTTGGCACCAAAAGACTTCTTCAAACCTGACATGGTACCTATATATATTCAATATATATAATATATTTTCAAGAAAGGAGGCCCCAATATCCACTAGGTCCTTCTTCGCTTCTGAGGCCTGTGTTTCAGTCCATTTGCAAACTAGGGCAGACAATGTGGGGTATTTCTAAAAACTGCAGAATCTGGGCAACAAATATTGATTTGTCTTTCTCTGGTAAAACTTTGTATTACAGAAATTTTTTTATTACAAATTAATTTCGGCAAAAAAAATTACATTTGTAAATTTCCCCTCTACTATACTTTAATTCCGGTGAAACTTTCTGAATGCTGTTTTGAATACTTTGAGGGGTGCAGGTTTTAAAATGGGGTGGTCTATCTATGCGATAATTTCCATATTTAAAAAATACTTAAAACCGCACAGAAAAAAACCTGATTGTACATGCTTAACCCCTTAAGGATGCAGCCTTGTTTTGGCCTTAAGGCTCAGAGCCCATTTTTTAAATCTATATTTTGGGAGTGGTGGTGACCAAAATATAGAGATTATGGCATAATTTTTTTACTTAGTTTTTTTTGCGGCGTTCTCCATCCTTTAGGCATTTCACAGGAATTAAAGCAAAGTGGAGGTGAAATTTGCAAATTTCATTTTTCTTGCTGAATTTCAATTTTATTCACTTTTTTCAGTAACAGAAGGTTTTACCAGAGAAACACTACTAAATATGTATTGTCCAGATTCTGCCGTTTTTAGAAATGTCCCACATGTGTCTCTAGTGTGCTCGTGGACTAAAACACAAGCCCCAGACCAAAGAAGCACCTAGTGCATTTTGGGGCCTCTTTTTTATTAGAATATATTTTAGACAGCATGCCAGGTTTGAAGAGGTGTTGAGGTGCTAAAAAAGTAGGAATCCCCAAAAAGTGACCCCATTTTGGAAACTACACCCCTCAAGGAATTCATTTATGGTTGTTGTTACCATTTTGACCCCACAGTTTTTTAACAGCCAGTATTTGAATTGGGCTGTGAAATAAAAAAAATTACATTTTTTCCAATAAGATATCATTTTTGATCCAAATTTCTTATTTTCACAGGGAACAAAATACCCCATTTTGTTGCCCAATTTGTCCTGAGTGTGGCAATACCCAATTTGTGGTGATAAACTGCCGTTTGGGCCCATGGAGGAAAGGAGCGCTATGTGTTCTTTGGAGTCCAGATTTTGCTGGATTGGTTTTCGGGTGCCATGCGGCATTTGTAGAGCCCCAGAGGTATGAAAGCAATGAAAACCCACCAAAAGTGACCCAATTTTGGAAACTACACCCCTCAAGGAATTCATTTATGGGTGTTGTGACCATTTAGACACCACAGTTTTTTTCACAGAATTTTTTGAATTTTACTGTGAATTAAAAAATAATAATTTTTTTCCAATAGGATGTAGTTTTGGCTCAAAATTTCTTATTTTCACAAGAAATGCAATACCCAATTTTGTTGCCCAATTTGTCCTGACTGCAGCAATACCCCATCTGTGGTGATAAACTGCCGTTTGGGCCCATGGGAGAGCTCAGAAGGAAAAGGACCACCATTTGGCCTACTGGGGATTTTCTGGTGCTAAGTCATGTATGCAGAAGCCCCTGAGGTACCAGTACAGTTGAAACCCCCAAGAAGTGACCCCATTTTAAAAACTACACCCCTTAAGGCATTCATCTAGAGGTGTAGTGAGCATTTTGACCCACAGGTATTGTGTAAAAGATAATGCGCAGCCATATGTTTATAGTTTCATTTATGTCTTATGGCGTTTGCACAATAAAATACTTTTTGTAAAAAATCATTTACTTTTTGTGTTGCCTTATTCTAAGAGCCAGAACTTTTTTATTTTTCCATCAAGAAAGCCGTGCGAGGACTTGTTTTTTGCGTAATGAACTGTAGTTTCGATCAGTACCATTTTTATGTACATGCAACTGTTTTATCTCTTTTTATTCAATTTTTTGAGAGGTGAAGTGACCAAACAATTGTGATTGTGGTATGGTTTATTATTATTTTCTTTTATGGCGTTCACCGCGCGGGATAAATAATAAAATTATTTTGTAGTTCAGGCCGTGGTGATACCAATTATGTATAGTTTATTTGTTTATTTATTTATTTTTATTAACCCCTTAGTGACCAACAATACGCCTTTTCACGTTCGTCACTAAGGGGCCTTAGGCTAGGCTGATGCCTTTTCACGTGAGCCTAGTCTAAGTCCTGCACGGGTCTCCCATGCAGGCTGGAGCCGGGGCTCAGCTGTCTGATGACAGCTGAGCTCCTGCTCCAACGCCCGCGATCGAAGTTTACTTTGATCGCGGCCGTTTAACCTGTTAAATGCCGCCGTCAATAGCGACCGCGGCATTTAACTTGTTTACAGAGGGAGTGAGCTCCCTCTGTCACCCATCGGCGGCCCGATGGGTTGTCATGGCAGCCAGGGGCAGCCGGGGGCTTGATAAAAGCCCCCAGGTCTGCCCTGGACATATGATTGTTAGGACGCGCCGGAGGCACGTCCTAAGAGATTGCCTGTCAGATTTACACTGACAGGCAATAATGCTCTGGTATACAAAGTATACCAAAGCATTATAGCAGCAATCTGAAGATCGCACAGTAAAGTCCCCTAGTGGGACTAATGAAATAAATAATAAATGTGAAATAAAGATTATTAATAAAAATTACAGTAAAAAAATAAATAAAACCATTTTTTTTCCATAAAAAGTGGTTTTATTTAGTAAAAGTGCAAAAAATAAATAAAAGTACACATATATAGTATTGCCGCGACCGTAATGACTCCATTAATAAAGTTAATACGTAATTTAAACTGCAAGGTGAACACCGTAAAATAAACCGCAAAAAACAATGGCGAAATTGCAATTTTTTTCCATTGCCCCCCAAAAAAGTCATAATAAAAATGAATCAATAAGTGCCATGCAACCCAAAACAGTGCCAATCAAAACTACGTCTCATCCTGCAGAAAACAAGCCCAAAAAATCACTACATTGATGGAAAAGTAAAAAAGTTACGGCTCTTGGAAAGCGACGATGCAAAAACAAATAATTTTAGTTCAAAAGTGATTTTATTGTGCAAAAGTCGTAAAACAGAAAAAACCTCTACATATGTGGTATCGCCATAATCATACCGACCCATAGAATAAAGGTAACATGTTATTTACGCCGCACAGTGAACGGCGTCAATTTAAAAAACGCATAGAACATTGGTGGAATTTCAGTTTTTTTTTATAATCCCCCCAAAAAAAGTTAATAAAAGTTAATAAAAAAATTATATGTACCCTAAAATGGTGCTATTAAAAAGTACAACTAATCCCGCAAAAAACAAGTCCTCATACAGCTATGTAGATGAAAAAATAAAAAAGTTATAGCTCTTTGAATGCGACTATAGAAAACGAAAAAAATAGCTTGGTCATTAGGGCCTAAAATGGGCTGGTCACTAAGGGGTTAATAATAAAGGACTGATAAGGGAAAAAGAGGGATTTTTACTTTTAAAACTTTTATTTTCTTATTTTTACACAACTTTTTTTTACTTTTTTACTTTGTCCCACTAGGGGACTTGAGGGCAGGAGGCCCTGATCGCAATTCTAATACACTGTACCACATGTGTAGTGCAGTGTATTAGAGCTGTCAGCTACTCGTAGGCAGCAAGCATAGTGGGTCCTGACTTTGTCAGGACCCCCTAGGCTTCCGTAGATGGCATAGCCGGACGCCATTGTTAGGCCATAGCAACGATCGCTGCCCGCTATCATGTAGCGGGCCGTCGATGGTGGTTTAACCCCTAATAAGCCGCAATCGCTATTGAACGCGGCTTCTAAAGGGTTAATCAGCAGGGACACAGCGATCGTTCACCGCTATAGGAGCTGCGGCAACTGCTGTACGAGACAGCAGCTGTCACAGCTCCTGTATGTGTCGGGAAGACGGACAAAATGGCCGTTCCTCCCTGTGACGTACTATTCCGTCATGGAGCGCGAACTATGTGGTTACCATGACGGAATAGTACGTCACTGAGCGCGAAAGGGTTAAGTACTTTAAATGTCACCTAAGAAAATTAGGTAAATAGGTAGCGGCACAGTGGGGTAAATACAATTAAATCCAGAATAAATAGGCCACTTGCTCGGCTGTTTCTCTAACTTACATATGAATCAATAGAGAGAAATGTGTGGCCATCTGTACTGTACATTAACCCTTTCATGACCAAGGGTCATTGATACCCCTGTGTCCAGGTTAAAATTTTTTATTTCTGATGTGCACTTCTTTAAACGATAATATCTTTAGAACCGCTTTGAATATCACTATAACTATTTTTAGGGTATGTTCACACGGCGGGGGTCCGTAACGGCTGAAATTACGGGGATGTTTCAGCCTGAAAACATCCCCGTAATTTCAGCCGTACCGGCATGTGCAGGCGCTTGAACGCCGCGTCAATTACGGCCGTAATTAGCGCTGCTATTCATTGGAGTCAATGAATAGCGGCTCCAATTACGGCCAAAGAAGTGACAGGTCACTTCTTCTACGCGGGCGTCTATTTACGCGCCGTCATTTGACAGCGGCGCGTAAATATACGCCTCGTGTGAACAGACAAACGTCTGCCCATTGCTTTCAATGGGCAGATGTTTGTCAGCGCTATTGAGGCGCTATTTTCGGGCGTAATTCGGGGCAATAACGCCCGATTTACGTCCGTAAATAGGCCGTGTGAACATACCCTTACTCTTTAAAAAAATAATTTGTCATGGCCAATATGGGAGACAGAAAAGGTGAATAAAGAATAAATAAATTAAAAATCCAAGGAGGTATGATATATTTTGTAACATTGTTTCATGCACAGGCCAGCCATTGTGGGACACGTCTCACATTGGTATGTGGTGTCCTTACGAATGCCTCTCTTGGCGCCACACAGCATTTTTTTGGGGGCTTCTGTATTTTTTAGTGGGGGGCATTTCTGTGGGGAAATGCTGACCGGGAATTATTCTGCTGACGGAAGAACCAGATAAACTGCCCTCCCCTTCCTGGTCAACAAATATCAGGGCCTTGATGACTTTTTCCTGATATTGCAGAAACGTATCTCTACTGCCAGCATAACTGCATAGGACAAAGGCGTTGCATAAAGTCATCTGTGTAAGATGCACAGACAGCTTTTTATACCATACCCTTGTCTTGCGCATGGCGTTGTAGGGTTTTATGACCTGTTCAGACAGGTCAACGCCACCCATATATCTGTTGTACTCCTGTAAACAAAATGGTTTGGGAACTTCGGTGGTGGATCCGCGTACAGGGACAAGGCTGCAGCTGCTGTCATGAATGCTGGTCAGTATAAGGACGTCCCTTTTATCCTTATATTTCAGGAGCAGCAGATCGTCGCTGCAGACAGCTCTGCTCTCTCCTAATTTTAGTATCTGACCCAGCAATGTTTTGGGGAGGCCCTTCTTTTCAGATTGTTTCACACGCCAAGGTGGATCTGAGAGAACTTTTAGCAATGGGACACTGTTGTAAAAGTTGTTAAGATATAAATGATATCCTTTGCCGAGCAAAAGATGAAAAAGATCCCATACGATCTTTCCACTAATTCCTAGCAAGGGGGGCATTCTGGGGGATCAATATGGGAGTCTTTCCCCTCATAAATCCTAAAAGAGTAGGTGTAAGTGGTGGCACTTTCACATAATTTGTACAGTTCTATTTCGTACCGGTCTCTTTTATTGGGTAGATACTGCCTGAAGTGCCCTTGAAGCTTACCAATGACTCATCCACCAAAATGTTTTGTTGGGGGGTGTACACTTGGGAAAAACTTTGGGAGTAGCCCCTTCCCGCGATTGGGCGTGACTGTACGTCCAGAATCAAAGGGATTTCCCGCAATAGGGCGTACAGTTACGCCCAGGCATTAAACTGTCACTATCATAGACAGTTGCCGAGCAGGACTCACGTCACCGGACCAATCAGAATGGTCCCGTGCCTGCAAGCGCTGTGATTGGCCAGTATTGACTGGCCAATCACAGCGCAGGAGGCTTGTTTTGCCGGCATCTACGGCTCTGACAAGCTCATTTCTGTCAGAGAGCTTGTCAGAGTCGGAAGCCAGTGAGAAGACAGTGGAAAACCCCAAAACCCAGCGATCTGTCCCTTTTCTGCCCATTGACCAGTGATCACCCCCTTTGGTGCCCACTGGTTATCAAACATATAATTTCATTCACGCAGTGTTCTTCTGCCATGCTGTGATCTTCGCCCAGAAATCACCTGTCGCAGTACCCAGTCGCCATCACCGTGCTGTTTCTCTAGATTGCCCACTGCCCGAGTTCCCGGTTACGTAGCAATGCCTCATCTCATTTAGTTTTTCCCCTGGTAGGTAGGGTACCCTTACTCATCTAATACAGCAGTGTCGCCGGTCTGTTCTCATTCCCCAGTTGGGAGTAGCGCTGTTTATTTCATGTTAAAAAAAAGGTAAAAAAGAAAAAGCAAAAAAAAAGTTACAAAAAAAATTATTGGTTAGTTAGTAGTTGAACTAAGTTATTCAATATGGTCAAAATAGTCTTCTCAGCCGAGGAAGCATATCAAATGATGTGTTCCTATAAAGACAATGCAAGCGAAGGTGAAGCGCAGTTCATGCTTTCATCTTCATCCGTATCCAGTGACTCTGAGTCTGCACCCCCCACCCCGTCAGCGCAGAAGAGCCGTAGGTCCTGCTCTGCCTGAACTGACATGGGTAGCTGCGGACAATTATACCCCCCAGGTGCCTGAATTTACAGCCCCCTCAGGCATTCAAATTGACACTACGGGTTTCAGCCCCATTGATTATTTTAAAGTTTTTTTTTCGGATGCCCTTAATGGTCCAGCAGACCAACATCCATGCGGAACAGTTTATCACCCAGAACCCCGACTCTTTTTATGGGAGAGCCCAAAATTGGACCCCTACGAACGCAGTGGAATTGAGGATGTTTTGGGGCTTATTTTTAAGCTTTGGTCTCGTAAAAAAGCCCAGTATTAGAGACTATTGGTCCCTGATATTTTATATAACACCCCCCTTTACCGCACAGTATTGACAAGGATGCGATTCGAAGCCATCCTAATGTTCCTGCATTACAATGACAATAGTCACTGCCCACCCCCACAGGACCCAAATTTTGATAGGCTCTATAAAATAAGACACTTCAGTAACGTTAATGTGTGAGTATGTGACTGCACATCATGATCTAGCAAGATCACTATGTGCTGAATAAATGAATGGAGAGAAGTGTATGACGCTGATTGGTCAGCATCATACACTTCTCTCCACAACGCCCACTTGGTCAAAAAGTAAAAACACGCCCAGTTGTCCATTAAGAAAGTCATTAGCATAAATAGGTCTTAACTCCGTCAAAATTGATCGTTTTTCTAAAACTGCTGTAATCTACATTACAGCGCCGATCACATTATGTAGAAGATAGGGCACTTATAAGGTGATGTCAGTGCCTCTTTAACATTGTTGCAGTGTATACTGACATCATGTGACATGTCAAATGTCCACAGGGGGACCTTATTCAACTAATTTTGTTATTTCTGAAGTTAATTTGTTTGACCAGACCTTATTTATGGGTTTCATAGCAAAGAGGGGAAATACACATACACTCACAGCTTTTTAGTAAGGGTTTTCTTTTTTTAATCAACTAACAATTTGGACTATTTTGTCAGGTCTGTTACATAAAATCAAATTTAAAATCCATTTTATTTCCAGTTTCTAATGTAGCAAGAAAAACCAAGGGGGTAAATTATTTCGCAAGGCACTGTATGTAGGAAAGTTACACTCATGGTTAAGCGAGTAGCAGTATTCCATGCTTGTAAAATTAGTAGTACGTGGGTAGTAGATTCACTAGGTTATCCCTCGGCTGATGCAACTTGATCCACAAATTTTATGGTAAAAGAGGTGGTAGGTAAGGGAAGACACATGAGGGAAGGAGAAGATACAAAACTAGTAAAAGCAAAAAAATAATTGAAGCATAAAAAAAAGTAGTGTACATATCATAATTCTATTCATTGCCAGGTTAAAGTGACCTGCAGTGGGATTAAATCCAGTATCTAGTAATTAAAATACAGAGCAAACTAATGCAACTCTCAACAATGGAGAGAACTGCTGTTCAAATCCCAGTAATGAAGGGTAAACTGCAATACCAGAAGAGCAATATGAAGAATGCAGATAATAAAGGTGGACCTTCTCAAATGGCACCATAATCTATCTAAGAAAAAAATCCAATTTAGGCCAAAAAAAAGTCAATTCAATCAACATTGATTGTTGGGAAGGGGCAGATTTAATTATGTTAAGATATATGCTTCAGGTCTTGCCAGGAGCAGAAGGTGAAGTGCCAGAAGTGGGACACTCATGGAGTGGGGGGTCATTGTCGTTTAGCCTGGAGTGTCTGCCATATTTGTAGGGGAGAGGGCGGCAGTAGTCCCATTACCCAGTCCTGCAATTTTGGAGGGGAAAGTCTCAGGGTCTCACAGAAAAGGGGCAGGTCAGAGTGGGAACACAATGTTGCTGAGATGCCATCTTTGCCTGCTGATAAAGTGAAAGGAAAGCCTGAAATGTAGACAATGTGATTCTCCTGAAGCCTAGCGAGAAGTGTCTTCTCTTCTGTAGAGTAACTCAAGAAAGGTTCAGGAAGAGCTGTAACATTTTTATGGTGTTATGCCATCGCCATTATTTCTTGCTTGGTTCGGTAGTCATGAACGCGTATATAACGTGGGATGGTTAGTAGATCCTTTGGGTCTTAGGGCCCTATAGATCTGTCCAATGTAATCCTAGTTGAGGCTGGGGACCCTAGGATAATGTTAAATCTAGTCTCTAATTTAGAGTTGAGATCCTCTTCTTTTGCGGCTTCCGGGAGTCCCCTCACCCCGATATTGTTTCTGAGCCCCCTATCATTAATTTCCTCACGGTGTCTTGGTATGTCGCAGGGGTTTGCAGATTGTGTGGAAACAGCAGTTTGAAGGCAGGGTACAAGGCTTCTTGTGGTATCGTGGTCCTTTTATAGAATGTCCACATGGGTGGCAATAAGTTGTAGTTCTTGCCTTAATTCAGATATTTCAGAGCGATATGCCTCCTTTTCTTCTGAAACAAGTACTTTAAAGTCGCTTTGAGTGAGGAGCTGCAGCATATAAGCTCTCCAGAATCTGGACAAATGAGGAGCAACTGAATCAGAGTCCTCAAAATCAAAGTCTGGGTAAGTTGCCTAAGAATCTATGGCAAAGTGGGTTATGTAGGCTGGAGCCCCTGAGGGCATATCGCCAATATCATGCTCTTTGTAACGGCTTCTAATTGGTCTAAAGGGTTGTGGGCCCTTTAAGGCTATAGGGTGCTGTTTGATCCTTAGAGGAGTATAGGGTAAGGCAAGTTGGGAGTGAGAGTTACTAACGTGGTGCCAGACTGGTGCCAGCAGAGTAGCTCAAAGTAGGCCAAAGCTCGTTGTGGTGGGAGGTAGAGCAGCGTTCATGGATGCTACTATCCATGACGTCTGAGTGTGGAGGAAGCGATGCGGCAGGAGAGGATCGATCTGGAGGCTGTGATGGCAGCTGATGCAGATCCAACGCCTCAGATTCTAGCCACCTGTGTGCAGGAGCTGCAGGGCCAGCCAACACCTCCGTGGCAACACATCACGGTAGTGACAAAGGGGGCCATCCCTGCACCTCCAAGCGCTGGGGGAAGTATGGGTCCAATGTATACCACCCAAAAGTAGAAATGAGAGGAATATTCCCCCCGTCTTGCAGAAACATTTTCCCCAAACTGTGTCAATTTTAAATAAAAAATAATAATTGTAAAAGTTTGTTTTTCCAATAAAAAATATTTACCCCAAAATAGTGCTATTAAAAAATAAAACTCACCAGCAAAAAAATCACTCATGCAGCTATACCGACAGAAAAATACAAAAGTTATAGCTCATTGAATGAGACCCTACAGAGGGGATATCTGGCAGCAAGCCCTCTGCAGCTCTGTGTCTTTCAACAAGGTTGATCAGCTGTTTTGAAAACGGAGTGTCCCCCTAGTCGAGCACTAAACAGCTGTGACAGATTCTGGACGTCAACTACTTGCAAAAGGAACAACTGAGCCAAGTAAGCAGCACGGAAAGCAACAGTCAGGAGATCAGCCAGACCATCCAGGGTTTGGCAGCGGATACACAGAAAGAGCCAAATTGCAGTAGGAATAGCAGTGTTGAAATTGTATTGGTAAAATCCTGGCAGTGACATAGTAGAGGTTAATGGCAGGAACAGCAGAGCTAAATTTGTAAGATGACAGCTAGGTATTCCAGGCCTAGCAGTGATATAGCAGATTTCAACGGTAGACAGCAGAACTGCATTTATAAAATGGACAAAGTTCAGACATTCAGACACAGATTCAGATACAAGGCACAGTACAGCATAGCATTCATGAGAACTATTTATACAAAAAAAACTATAGCTCTCACGCTTAACAAATATTCTCAATTTATTGAGAACTGGACTTTTTGGCTCAACTCCTCACAAAACAGGGTTTTATTACATAACTAGAACATACTTGTTCTCCCACCAGGAGTATTACCAATAACTATGAATATGGAAACATTTTAAGCACTACTTTGATGTAACAATCACCTGCCATTTATTTTACTGTTTGTTTTCTTGTTTTTGTATTTTTCCTCTTTTTCCAGCTGTTTGAGTGTGTTTGCTTTTCTAACCTGTGTATACTAAGGAGAATGCAATTATTAGATAGGGATGTCAATCCAATTTATTCTTGCACACTGCATTGTATTTTTGTATTATCAGTGTTCTGATAAATGTATCACCATTGCATAAATACATGCCTTTTCTATGTACTGCTCCCTAAAACTAATATAAGTTATGTTTTAAAGGTACAGTACATACTCCGATTGGTCATATTCAGGATACCAAACAAAGGTTCCAAGCAGGGTGCATACTCAGATTTAGGTTACAGACCCAGGTCCAGGTCCAGGACTCTGGCTACAAGTGCATGTTAAGGAAATGTAGTCAGAAGCTTATGCAAGGAGACGCTATAACTGGCTCTGAGGCCAGTACAAGCAATCTAAATAGAACACCCGCAACCCTGATTATTGGGGCAGTGCTCGTTCATTACATATAGTCTGTCACCATGGAGATGCATAGGTCTGTATAGGAGATATGTGAATCACATAAACACAACAAAAATTTAAACAGCACATTGCAACAAAATGAAACAAAACGTGTATACAGGTGCAAGAACGCCTGTGACTGCAAATTTATATAGCACAGAAGAAAATGGCGACAGCACACTGCGAATACTAATGCCACATAAGCTGCTAAATATAAATAAATATGCAGTACTGCTAAATCTACCTACAATAGCCCGTTAGTGACCGCCCCATAGTGTTTTTACGGCGGCCACTAACGGGCTTTATTCCAATGCATTGGCCTTTTTACGGCACTGCATCGGAATAAATAAACAGAGCAGGGAGCCGTTAAATGTCCCTGCTCTCAAATACCAGAGGTAGAAATTTTTTATATTTACAAGGAAGTTTTCGGTGCCATGTCGCGATTGCAACGCCCTGGAGGGACCAAAACAGGGGAAAAATCCAAAAAGTGACCCCTATTTTGGAAACTACACCTCTCAAGGAATTTATCTAGGGGTATAGTTCGCATTTTGACCACACAGGTTTTTCGCTAAATATATTGCAATTAGTCTGTAAAAATTAAAATCTACTGTTTTTCTGAAAAAACATAGAAATTTTTAATATTTACAAGGAATAATGAAGAAAATGCACCCCAACATTTGTAAAGCAATGTCTCCCGATTACGGCAATACCCCATATGTGGTAATAAACTGCTGATTGGACCCACAGCAGGGCTCAGTAGGGAAGGAGCGCCATTTGGATTTTGGAGCACAGATTTTGCTGGAATGGTTTTCCTGGCCATGTCGCGTTTGCAACGCCCTGGAGGGACCAAAACAGTGGAAACCCCCACAGTTACCCCATTTTGAAAACACCTGTAAAGGATCTGCCAGGCACAGCTTCGGGCTTAACGCCCATAGATAATCAGTCTCCACCTGAGTCTATGTCTCTGAGACTGACTCCAGCTTCCACCACTCAGGCTGGCAGGCTTAGGAGTGGGAGAGCCTATCGCAGCCGGGCCAGACTCAGCTAGCTCCCGCCCTCTGTCTATTTATACCTGCCTTTCCTGTTCCTCCTTGCTTGTGATTCTTTCCGTGTGGTTTCCTGGCCCAGCTACAGCTCCTACTATTTGATCCTGCTCCATACTGACCCTGGCTTACTACTACTCTCCTGCTCTACGTTTGGTACCTCGTGCTCTCCTGGTTTGACTTGGCTCGTTCACCACTCTGGTTGCTCACGGTGTTGCCGTGGCAACTGCCCCTTTCCCTTTGCTTTGTATTCCCTTGTATGTTTGTCTCGTGCACTTACTGAGCGTAGGGACCGCCGCCCAGTTGTACCCCGTCGCCTAGGGCGGGTCGTTGCAAGTAGGCAGGGACAGAGTGGCGGGTAGATTAGGGCTCACTTGTTAGTTTCCCTACCCCCGTCGTTACAACACCCCTAAAGGAATTTTTCTAGGGGTATAATGAGCATTTAAACCCCACGGGTCTTTTGCAGAATTTATTAGAATTAGGCCGTGAAAATTTATATCACAATTTTTTTCCACTAAAATGTTGAATTTTCTAATTTTTACAAGGGATAAAGGAGAAAAAAACAAACAATTTTTGTAAAGCAATTTCTCCCGAGTATGGAAATACCCCACATGGGGTCATAATTTTTTTTTCATTAGAAATGAATTAACCCTTTCAGGACTGATCCATTTTGTGCTTTCTTATTTTCGTTTTTCACTCCCCACGTTCTTAGAGTTATAACTTTTTTATTTTTCCGGCAGTAGAGTGGTGTGAGGGCTTATTTCTTGCGGGAGGATCTGTAGTTTCTATTGACACTATTTAAAGTGCCATAAAATGTACTGGGAAACTGAAAAAAATTATTTGCGGGCTGATATAGGAAAAAAATCTGATTCCACTTTTTGGGGTTTCCGTTTTTACAGCTTTCGCCGTGCGGTAAAAACGAAAACTTTACTTTATTCTGCAGCTCAATACAATTACGGTGATACCAAATTTATATCGTTTTTTTTGTATTATACTACTTTTACAAAGAATCTAATTGTTAAAATAAAAATTGTTTTGTTTCACCACATTCTGAGAGCCGTAACTTTTTTATTTTTCGGTTGATTGAGCGGTGGGAGGTCTTATTTTTTGCGGGACGAGCTGTAGTTTTTATTGGTATAAAATTTTTGTACCTAAAAAGTGATCCAAAAGTTGTATTTAATTTTGTTTTAGAGCTAAATTGACAAAAAAAGACAGCGATTTTTGCGGTTTAAATTATTTAAGTTTTTTACGGTGTTCACCGTGCGAGTTAAATAATGGTATATTGTAATAGTTCGGCGTTTTAAGGACGTAGCGATACCAATTTTGTTTATTTTTTAACATTACTTTAGAAGAAAAATGGAAAAAGGGGGGTTTCTTAACTTTAAACTTTTTCCTTTCTCACTACTAATAAATTTATTTCTTCTACACATTTTATTAGTCCCCTTAGGGGACTTGAACCAGCGATCATTGGATCGCTGGTACAATATACTGCAATATTAATGTATTGCAGTATATATGGTTATTTTTACAGGCTTCTGTAACCGCACGATCGCTGTTCCTCTCCGTTAGTCCTGGGTGTCAGCTGTAATACACAGCTGACACCAGCAGCGTATGGAGCGGGCTCAGAGCGTGAGCCCGCTCCATACATCAACCCCCGCACCAACACGTGCTATTAAGTTATAGTGCGCAAAGGGGTTAATGCACAGCGGATGGTGTGAATATTGCAATATTTCACTGATATGCCATTTTAGTGCATAATATGTCGTGCCCAGTTTGTGCCACTGAAGACAAATACCTCATAAAACGTTAATCGGGTTCTCCCGGGTAATGCGATGCCATATATGTGGGCGCAAACTGCTGTTTGGGCACGCTGTAGGGCTCAGAAGGGAGGGACGCCATTTTGCTTTTGGAGCGCAGATTTTGCTTGGTAGTAGTTCTGTTTGGGGTTTTGCTGGTATTTCAGTTTATAATGTGGGGTCATATGTAATCTGGGCGGAGTACATCAGGGTATAAGAGGGTATAATAATGCGGTAAATAAATAATAATTCATAGATGTGTGGCCGGTGTCGCACTGATATATGGCGCCCGATCTTATCCGATTTTGGAACACTGAACATTTTGCATCGCCATATTCTGAGAGCGAGAACTTTTTTATTTTTTCACTACCGGAGCCGTGTGAGTGTTTATTTGTTGCGGGACAATCTGTAGTTTTCATTGGTACCATTTTGGGGTACATGCGATTTTTTTGGATCACTTTTTACTCCATTATTTTGCAAGACGGGTTACCAAAAACAAGCCATTCTGAAAATGTTTTTTAGTTTATTTTTTTCAGCGTTCACCATGTGCTATAAATGACAGTTTTACTTTATTCTGCGGGTCGGTACGATTACGGCGATACCATATGTATATAGGTTTTTTTATGTTTTGCAGCATTTGCGCAATAAAATCACTTTTTTATCAAATAATTTATTTTCTGTGTCACCATATTCTGAGAGCCATAACTTTTTATTTTTTATTTAAAAATGCTGTGTAAGGGCTTGGTTTTTGCGGGACGGGTTGTAGTTTTTATCGGTACTATTTTCGGGTACATGCGACTTTCTGATCATTTTTTATTCTCTATTTTGGGAGGGGTGGTGACCAAACAAATAGCGATTCTGGTGTAGTATTTTTTTTATTTTTTTTTGGGGTGTTCATCGTGCAGGAAAAATAACATTACAGTTTTATAGTTTGGGTCGTTACGAATGCGGCGATACCAAATATGTGTACTGTTTTTAATGTGTTCATTTTTTTCCTATAATGAATGTCTTATTATAGGAAAAAAAGCGTTTTTGTTTATATAATGTATAACTTTTATTTTTACACTTTTTTTAAAACATTTTTATTACTTTTTTTAAATTTTTTAACTTGTCCCACTAGGGGACATTTAGACTTGCAGCTTTGATCGCTGCTAGAGTACATTACACTACCTACGTAGTGTAATGCATTCCAACTGTCATTGTGACGTGGCAGTCACACTGACAGGAAGCCTTGGAGGACCGGCCGGAGGCTGCTCCTCCGAGGCTTCCGTACATGGCAACCCGGAGGCCATTGTCTGGCCTCCGATTGCCACGACAAGCATTGCCAGCCCCCACAATCACTTCGTGGGGGCTGCCGATGTGCTTCAAACCACTTAAATGCGGTGAAAGCAATCTGTCGCCGCATTTTTGGGGTTAATTGCAGAAATCAGCGGCGATGGTCCGCTGACCGGCAAGACTGGAGTGTCAGCTGTCGGGAACAGCTAACCACCCGGTTCACGGACACTGTCCGTTAAGACAGTGTGCGCTGGGAACTACTCACAACTGTACGTCCTGATGCGGGAAGCAAGTCCTCTGCAGGACGTACAGTTGTGGCGCAGCACGTGTAGAGGTTAATGGGATACAGAGGTT
Organism: Rhinoderma darwinii; assembly: GCF_050947455.1. Classification (NCBI taxonomy): domain Eukaryota; kingdom Metazoa; phylum Chordata; class Amphibia; order Anura; family Rhinodermatidae; genus Rhinoderma; species Rhinoderma darwinii. Next base: position 210,979,710 of record NC_134691.1, read on the forward strand.
CTTAGCGCACATTTTGATCAAATTGTGTGAGCCCATTGCAATGACAAGGTGACCTCTAGGAGGTGGAAAATTACGCAGCGCATACACCCAGAACTGGGGATGGTAGGAACCAGCATTAAAGTAATTATAATCAGTGGCGTAACTACCGCTATAGCAGCCATAGCGGCTGCTACGGGGCCCGTGGCATGAGGGGGCCCGTGTCGCCCCCACCATGGCCTGAGGCTCCGCTAGCTGCCGCTATGGCTGCTACAGCACGACGCCACTGAACATTACGACAGAGCAGGGAGGTATCTGCCATTAAACAAAAGACATGTATCCCCTATCCACAGGACAGGGGATACATGTGTGATTGCTGGCATTGATAGGGAGAACGGGGGACTGAAAGTCCCCTGAAGTTCTCCATCACAAACCTCGGACTTCCGGGGTCTGTGTCGGCAGCTCCGTAGAAATGAATGGAGCGCCGGTCGTGTTTGTGCGCATGCGTGACCAGCGCTCCTTTCATTTTTAGTGAGCTGCGCAGACTCCGGAAGTCAGAGGTTAGTCATGGAGAACTTGGGGGACTTTCAGTCCTCCGTTCTCCCTATCGCTGCCAGCGATCACACATGTATCCCCTATCCTGTGGAGAGGGGATACATGTCTTTTGTAGGACACGCTGTAGGTCGCATTTTTTTGGGAGGGGGGGACGCTGTATGGTGTTCCCTACAGGGTGGGGGCTGTATGGTGTTCCCTACAGGGTGGGGGGCAGTATGGCGTTCCCTACAGGGGGGGGGGGCTGTATGGCGTTCCCTACAGGGGGGGGGCTGTATGGCGTTCCCTACGGGGGGGCTGTATGGCGTTCCCTACAGGGGGGGCTGTATGCCGTTCCCTACAGGGGGGGGCTGTATGGCGTTCCCTACAGGGGGGGGCTGTATGGCATTCTCTACAGGGGGGGCTGTATGGCATTAGCGCCATACAGCCCCCTCTGTAGATAACGCCATACAGCTCCCCTGTAGAGAACGCCATACAGCCCCCCCTTGTAGGGAACGCCATACAGCCACCCTGTAGATAACGCCATACAGCCACCCTGTAGAGGGCGCCATACAGCCCCCCCCCTGTAGATAACGCCATACAGCCCCCCCAGTAGATAACGCCATACAGCCCCACCTGTAGATAACGCCATACAGCCCCCCTGTAGATAACGCCATACAGCCCCCCTGTAGATAACGCCATACAGCCCCCCCTGTAGAGAACGCCATACAGCCCCCACTGTAGAGAATGCCATACAGCCCCCACTGTAGAGAATGCCATACAGCCCCCCCTGTAGAGAACGCCAAACAGCCCCCACTGTAGAGAACTCTATACAGCCCCCACTGTAGAGAATGCCATACAGACCCCCTGTAGGGAACGCCATACAGCCCCCCTGTAGGGAACGCCATACAGCCCCCCCATGTAGGGAACGCCATACAGACCCCCCTGTAGATAACGCCATACAGTCCCCCCTGTAGATAGCGCCACACATCCCCCGGTAGATAGCGCCATACATCCCCCTGTAGATAACGCCATACAGCCCCCTTTGTAGATAACGCCATACAGCCCCCTTTGTAGATAACGCCATACATCCCCCTGTAGATAACGCCATACAGCCCCCTCTGTAGATATCTACAAAGGGGGCTGTATGGCATTATCTACAGGGGGATGTATGGCATTATCTACAGGGGGATGTATGGCGTTATCTACAGAGGGGGATGTATGGCGTTATCTACAGAGGGGGCTGTATGGCGTTATCTACAGGGGGGCTGTATAGCGTTACCTACAGGGGGGGCTGTATGGCGTTATCTACAGGGGAGGCTGTAAAAAAGGCACTATCTACAAGGGGGGGTTGTGTGACACCCAGGGGAGGGGGGGGGCCCAGTCAAAAGTTTGATATAGGGCCCAGTCTTTCCTAGTTACGCCCCTGCACCCAGGGTAGAATGGGAGGAGTGCAAGATCAAAAATAGATGCAGTCACTAACCCCACATATATGAATCACATAAACAACACAGAATGTCCTGTTCAAATTTCTAACAAAATGAAACAAAACGTGTATACAGGTGCAAGAACACCTGTGACTGCAAATTTATACAGCACACAAGAAAATGGTGACATTACACTGCGAACACCAATGCCACCTAAGCCACTAATTATAAATAAATATGCAGGTTAACACTAGATCCTTTAAGTTTTGTAAGTTGCAAGGTGAGGCATCGATGGATCAGACTACTTTTTCCAGCACATCCCACAGATGCTTGATCTGATTACGTCAAGACCTTGAACTCTTTGTCATGTTCCTGAAACCCTTCCTGAACAATTTTTACAATGTGGCAGGGAACATTATGCTACTGAAAGGGGTTACAGCTATTATGGAATACTCTTGCTGTGAAGGTGTGTACTTATTCTGCAACAATATTTAGGTAGGTGGTTTTGTACGTGTCAAAGTTACATCCACATAAATCCCAAGACCCAATGTTACCCAGCATAATATTGCCCAAAGCATCACACTGCCTTCACCGGCTTTCCTTCTTTCCGTAGTGCATCATGGTGCTATTTCTTCTTCAGCTAAGCGACGTACATTCACCCGGTGGTCCAAAAAATGTAATAGAAAACATTATTTATCAGGCCTGGCCACCTTTTTCCACTGCTCCATGGTCCAGTTCTGATGCTAATGGGACCATTGTAGGCACCTTCACCAGTGGGCAGCATGGGCACTGTGACCGATCTGCGGTTATGTAGCCTCAAACGCAAAAATATGTGATGCACTGTGTGTTCTATCATAGCCCTTGTCAAAGTCGTTCTGATGCTTACGCTTGCTCATTTTTTCTGCTTCAAACAAATCAACTTCATGTACCTATGGTTCACTTGCTGCCGAAGGGTTTGTTTACATGAGTACCTTTGTCATGGCGTTTTCTGTCGCAATCGCGGTAACTGTGGCAAAACCACGACCGTTTTGCAAAAAATAAAATTAGAGCGCTCTGCCACAATTCCAGAGATTGCGTCAAAAACTGCCACAAAACACCACTCATGTAAACATACTTTTATATATCCTACCCATTGACAGAGATAATCAATGTTATTCACTTCATCTTTCACTGGTTTTAATGCTATGACTGATCAGTGTATTCTAGTCCCAGCTATTGTTTAAAGGCATGACATATTACATACGTCCTTGGCAGTAAAAGGGTTAAAGCTCTATCACAAGACTGTTCAATGTCAGAGAATACTTATGGGGATGACATTTTTATTGAACTATATTCATATTCTATGTTGTTCAAAAAGTTATGACATATGAGATTGTCATACGACATCGGAGATTGGACTCCTCTACTCCTGAGAACATTCATGATTTCATACAGTTCATTATTCATAATTCCAGTGGGTCTGTAATTCACTATGAACTAACAGCGTGAATCTGTCACTTGATGATTAATACTTATCAGATTTTGGAGCATAATTTAATTAAGGAGCAGCAGGCAACAAGTGGCTGAAAGATTGAGAGCAACTACAGATGAGATAGTGAACTAATTACCATGATTAATTATTAGAACTATAGAAAAAGCTGAAAAACATATTTCACGCTGGAAAAAAAAAGTTGGGAACTCTGAAAAACAAAGATTTACCAACAGCCTCCATAGAGATACAGTATAAAATGTATCAGGACAGAATTTTGGACATATTTAGATAAAAATAGGTATACTTAAAGATGTACTCTATGCAAATATTATACAGCAGACTTCTTGGGAAGTCGAGATTTCTATATATTTTCTTAAAGGGATCGTTCGGGAATAAAGGGTAATAAAGTTTACAAGTTCAGATGCGTCCTGTGGATAAGAGTGGCGCTGTTTCTGGAAAAATGTAGATTTTTTTCTAAGCCTGGAAAACCTATTTAGTCAAGAACAAAATTCTGTTACAACCATCAAGGTGCCTTGGAATCCCATCCCACTTGAAGTAACAGGTACTGATAATATCTGTATGGTTCACTATATGCACACACAATCACTGTAGTTAGGGACTCACACTCTCATTATACCCCTATTTTGTTCAGGGTTCCTGTAATACATATTTCATTATGTGATTACCCAACAGTTTCCTTCTTTTGTCCTTGACACTCAGCCGTTGTGTCACATTTATGTTTAGACGTGGCGGAATTTTTCTGCTGAAAATGTTACAGCAACATTCTAATTTTGACAGATAATTCAGACATTGTGGATATCACAACAGACTTGCTGCATATTTCAGCCTTTGCAATGCAAAGGCTGAAATCCGCAGTGAAATTCCGCTGCTTCTCCGCAACATAATGTGCATGCTGCGGAGGCAAAATTCTGCACCGCAGCCTAAATTCCGCACAGTTTACCACAATGTCTGAACTAAGTTTCCTAAAAGTGTATAGAAACAAATGTAAAAAAAGGCTGCTGCAGAATTCCACAGCAATTCCGCCACGTCTGAATGTGCCCTTATACTGACCTTTCTACGTTTGGTTATATGTCTATTGTTCATGGTGGAATAAAATCTATTGAAGAGGTATCTCTCATTTGCCCGTAATATCAATTGAATTTCTTATTTGTGCAACATGGGCTTTTTTGTTCTCCTGACATGTCTGTGTTAGTAAATACTTGTATGCCCTCAAAAATAAATATTCTGGAGCATTTTTTCTCAGAACTCTATGTTGTCTTGCACACTTGAGGCTAGGCTCATTGCATTATAAGTGCTGATTTCGAGGTATGTTTTAAACTGCTTTTATTTTATTTTTTTTAGTACTGAATGTTGATCAAGATTTTTTATGAAAATGTTTACAATATATAAGTATTAGTCATGTATGTGTTGCACTTTCAATATTTTTGTACTGTAGCTGTTAGGCTATATTCACTCAGGATTTCCCGAAGTATACCTCCGATGTATGCTACTATATAAGGATACAGCAGGATACGTTGCCCATAGGCTCCCACGTTAAAAAAAATGTATACCATGTGGTTGACTTTTTGTGCAGGATGCCTCTGTATGGAATAGAATAGTCAAGTATGCTATTCCATATATTTGAAAAAAAGGTTTGCTGACGTATACCGTCACGAAGGATGCTAAAAGGGCATCTGTCATAGAGACCTATGGATAAGTTGGTCGCATATGCTTAACGTAGAGCAAAAAAAAAAAGAAGCTATTATGGCATGCTAGGATTTTAGTTTCACAACTTTTAGAGACAATAAGGGCATGGCCACACGTAGCGGAATTGCTCTGGAATTCCGCTGCGGACACTCCGCAGCGGAAATCCGCAGCGGACCCGTTTCTCCATTGCCTTCCACAGCTTTGTGGTTGGGTTCGTTTGCACGTTGCGGACAATTCCGTTGCGAAGCATAGGTGCGGAATTTGGTGTCCACAGCATACAATGGTTGTTGCGGAGGTGTGGCGGACTGTTTGCGGACTCATTGCGGAATTTCTCCATTGACTTCAATGGAGATTCTAAGTTCCGCAATGAAGTCCGCAGATGTAATGTAGATGTTATGTGTGCTGCGGAGCGTATTGGTTTTTTAACTTGACATTTCTTCATTCTGGCTGGACCTATGTATTTCTAGGTCTACAGCCAGACTGAGGAAGTCAATGGGGCTCCCGTAATTACGGGTGACTACGTGTGTGCACCCATAATTACGGGTGACTACGTGTGTGCACCCATAATTACGGGTGACTACGTGTGTGCACCCGTAATTACGGGAGTGTTGCTAGGCGACGTCAGTAAATAGTCACTGTCCAGGGTGCTGAAAGAGTTAAGCGATCGGCAGTAACTGTTTCAGCACCCTGGACAGTGACTACCGATCACAATATAGAGCAACCTGTAAAAAAAATAGAAGTTCATACTTACCGAGAACTCCCTGCTTCTTCCTCCAGTCTGGTTTCCCAGGATGACGTTTCAGTCTAAGTGACGGCTGCAGCCAATCACAGGCTGCAGCGGTCACATGGACTGCCGCGTCATCCAGGGAGGTCGGGCTGGATGCCGAAAGAGAGACGCGTCACCAAGACAACGGCCGGTAAGTATGAAATTTGTTTACTTTCACTAGGGAAAGTGCTGTCCCTTCTCTCTATCCTGCACTGATAGAGAGAAGGGAAGTACTTTCACCTCAATACGCAGCGGCTAGTCCGCATCAATTTATTGCCCATTTTGGGCAGAGCCGCAACAGAATCTGCAACGCAGATTCTGTGCGGCATTGATGCGGACAGTTGCGGAAGAATTCCGCCACGTCTGGCCATGCCCTTACTCTATCAAATTTAAACAGATAGGACATGTTCACATCAGTGCTGGCTTCCGTTCATCTGTTCCGATGAACAAAAAGCCAAATACAAACGAACGCTTCCGTTTGCATTACCATTAATTTCAATGGTATCTTTTTCTTTCAGTTGGTATCCGTTTGCCTCCGTACTGCTAGGTTTGTTTTTTTTTCACAGAAAAAACTATAGCGTATTTAAAAATAAAAAAACAAAATGCTTTGTTTGATAATATCGATGTGAAATTAGAAACAACATGGTTGAAAAATGGTTAAGTAAAGCCAGTCTGCAATCAGTTATCTGCATTTAAGTTTATTATATCTTATACACACTTTCAGTTATATTAATTTTGTGCTTTCATGCTCTGTATACTTATCAAAACCCATGTCAATCCAAGTTCGAAAGACTGAGTGCCAAGCTTTCTGAAGTGTGAAATTGAAAACTATTAACCCCATAGAGGTTTTCAGTTTAAATCTTAAAAAATAAATAGAAAACAAATGCATATTCTGAAAGAAATCATAAATGGTTATTGTGAATTTACATTAACCCCTGCCCGCATTTTCACATACATGCACTTCATGGGAAGGGTCCCCATCCTGATTTGTGACATGCATATACGTGACAGTGATCGCACGGGACAGAAGCTGTGCCCGTGCGATCATCGCAGGAGTCTGGCTGTGACTGACAGCCGGGGTTCCCCTGTAACGACCAGAATTAGAGAGGCTTTCGATTTCGACCGTTTAACCCCTTAAATGCCGCAGTCAATAGCAACAGTGGCATTTAAGGGGTTTGACAGAGGGAGGGTGTTCCCTCTGTCACCCATCAGCGGCCTGCGAAACGCTATCGCCACCGCCGATGGATTGCGATGGCAGCCGAGGTTCTGATATATGCCTTTATAATATAAGCCTTTTAAGCTTTGCCATGGCCTAATTGCCTGTCAATTTTACACTGACAGACAGTAATGCTTTAGTACACTGAATATATCAAAGTATTCTATCAGCGATCAAAAGGACAAATTGTGAAGTCCCCTAGTGATAAAAATAAAAAAAATAAAAAAATGTCCACAAAAAGTTTTTATTTTGTACAAGTGTAAGAAAAAACTGATATATATGGTATCACAACGATAGTAAAGACCTGAACAATAAAGTTAACATGTTACTGAAAAAAACCTCAAAATACCACAGCAAAATTGCTTTATTATTTTCATTCCCCCCCCAAAAAAAATATAATAAAAGTTAATCAATAAGTCCCATATAGCAATGAAAACTACAACTCGTTTCACAAAAAACAAGCCCACATATGGCTACATTGATGGAAAAATACAAAAGTTCTGGCTCTTGGAATGCGGCACTGCGAAAACAAATTATTTTTGTTTAAAATCGAATGCCTGAATATTTTGTTTTATTCAATTCCTTACCAAAAATGTTAATAAGTTAACCAATATATTATATGTACCCAAAAAGTGTGCCATTAAATAATACAACTCCTCCTGGAAAGAACAAGCCCTCATAAAACTACGTTGACTAAAAAATTAAAAAGTTCTGACAATGAAAAACGAAAAAGACTGCCTGGTCATTAAAGTTTACTCTTATTATACTAACATTATTTAGAAAAACTATTTTAGTGATTCCTGCTCTGTTCCCTTGTCTCCCAGCCGTTCTGGATACTGGAGCCATGGAGATGAGCAGGACGCTGTCTCTCCTACTGCAGAGTTATGATCCGCAGGCAGCATGGAATATACATAGTCCGCACTGTAGTTAGAAGCAATATCGCTAATACAAGTTATTGAGAAAAACCATTACTGTGCACTCTCCTGCACTATAATCGATTTTGTAAGTAATGTCAGTATAATTGGAGGTACGCTTTAAGGCCAAAGTAGGCTTGATTAAAAATGTAATCATTCAATAAGAAAAACAAAAATGTAGGACCTCCACGTTACATAGTTCGTAAAAAAAGACACATGTCCATCAAGTGCAACCAAGGAATGGAAAAGGGAAGGGAAACATTTCTACACATAGGAGCTTATATTTTCTTGTTCATGGAAATTATCTAAGCCTTTTTAAAGCCATCTACTGTCCCTGCTGTGACCAGCTCCTGCGGTAGGCTATTCCATAAAATCACAGTTCTCACAGTAAAGAAGGCCTGTCGCCTCTGCAGGTTGAACCTTTTTTTTTTCCAGATGGAGGGAGTGCCCCCTTATTTTTTGAGGGGGTTTTACATGGAACAGGATTTCACCATATTTTTTATATGTGCCATTCATATATTTATATAAGTTAATCATGTCCCCCTCTTAGTCGTCTTTTTTCAAGGCAATATAGGTTTAATTCTTTTAATCTTTCCTCATAACTTAGATTCTCCATGCCCCTTATTCGTTTTGTTGCTCTTCTTTGTATTTTTTCCAACTCCAGGGCATCCTTTCTATGAACTGGAGCCCAGAACTGAACTGCATATTCTAGATGAGGCCTCACTAATGCTTTGTAAAGTGGTAATATTACATCCCTGTCCCGCAAGTCCATGCCTCTTTTAATACACGACAATATTTTGCTGACCTTTGAAGCAGCTGATTGACATTGCATGCTGTTATTTACTTTATGATTTACAAGTACACCCAGATCCTTCTCAACAAGTGACTCCCCCAGTATAGCTCCCCCTAGGACATATGATGCATGCAGGTTGTTCGTACCGAGATGCATAAGTTTACATTTATCTACATTAAACTTAATTTGCCAACTGGACACCCAAACACTCAGTTTGTTTAAATCCGCTTGCAATTCCCGAACATCTTCCATAGACTGAACAACACTACATAGCTTGGTGTCATCTGCAAAAATAGAAATAGTGCTATTAATCCCATGCTCTATATCATTAATAAATAAGTTGAATAATAGTGGTCCCAGCACTGAACCCTGGGGTACACCACTTTTAACCGGGGACCATTCAGAGTAGGAATCATTGACTACAACTCTCTGGATACGGTCCTTGAACCAATTCTCAATCCAACTACAAACTATACTTTCTAAAGCTATAGTCCTTAATTTACCCATTAGATGTCTATGAGGGACAGTGTCAAATGCCTTTGCAAAGTCCAAAAACACTATATCCACAGCGGCCCCTCTGTCTAGGCTTCTGCTCACCTCTTCATAAAAGGTTGGTTTGACAGCTTCTGTCCTTAGTAAAACAGTGCTGGTTGTCACTTATAATACTATTTTTTGTCACATAATCTTGTATATAGTCCATCAATAGCGCCTCAAACATTTTCCCCATGATGGATGTTAAAGGAACAGTGTCATCACAAATTATTTTTTTATATGTTAAAGATGTTAGTGCTTTATTAAAAACGTTTATATTCATTTGTGTGTTTGTGTTTTACTTTTTCTTATTTTTACACTTTTTCTTCCCTATGGGGGCTGCCATTTTTTGTTCCATTTCTGTCTGTGTCGATTAACGACACATACAGACATGGAATACGGCAGCCACAGTCCCATAGGGACTGCGAACGGCTCCCGTCCCATTGACTTCAGTGTACGGCGTCTGTGTGGGAACTGCGCATGCGCCGCTCCCACACAGTCCAATTCGAAATTGGCGCCGTCCGGCGCCATTTTCCTGTGGACCGGAAGTCGCGGCCGGACAGTAATATTACTACTTCCGGTCGCGGCTTCCGGATTTGTGCACTTGGACCAGCGGCAGCAAACGGAGCGGACGGGCCGGAGGGAGCCGCGGCGGCAGGAGCAGGTAAGAGATTTCAATGTATGTTCGTGTTTGTGTGTGTTTACTACTGTATGTAAACCTACTACGCTGTGTGTTAGCTCAAAAAATGGCGACACACAGCGTAGGAGGTTACACCATTCAAACCCCTCGTTTATCCCGGCACTAGCCAGGATAAAGGAGGGGGGGATGCTGAGAGCTCACTAGAGCGAGGGCTTTTAACCCATTGTTGCAATGCTGCAATTTTGGGAATAGCTCCATCTAGTGACCAAAAATGGGTAGTATTATAAATTAGAATTAATTTATAATATTTCCTGACTATTTCCTGACTCGTGAAAAAAAAAAAAAAAATTTGAACCATGTTTAATCACCCACACACTAAATGTTTAATTTAAAAAAAACAAACATGTTTTACTGGCAACACATTCCCTTTAAGCTTACTAGTCTATAATTACCCGGGGAAGACCTAGAGTCCTTTTTGAAAATAGGCACCACATTTGCCCTGCGCCAGTCCCTTGGAATTATACCAGTCACTAGATAATCTCTAAATATTATGAAGAGGGGGACAGAAATAACTGAACTAAGCTCTTTAAGAACTCTAGGATGTAACCCATCTTGTCCCGGGGTCTTGTGTACATTTATTTTATTTTATTTAGCTTGGACCATATCTACATTCATCCAATTCAGTATATCAACTGATATATTAACAGCACTGGAACCGGCTACTTCAGCTGCTCTTTCTTCTGTTGTATATACCGAGTTGAAGAACCCATTTAGCAACTCTGCCTTCTCTTGATCCCCTGTGACCAACTCCCCATTACCACTATCTAGGGGTCCTACATGTTCAGACCTTGGCTTTTTTGAATTTATATACTTGAAGAATTTTTTGAGATTTGTTTTACTATCCTTGGCCACCCACCTTTCATTTTGTATTTTTGCTAATTTTATTACCTTTTTACAAATTTTATTAAACTCTTTATAATTGACAAAAGCTACAGATTTGTATTTTTGAAATGCCTTTTTTTTTTTTGTCATGTATTGCCCTTTTTACAGAAGGTGTAAGCCATGTGGGGTTTAATTGTAGTCTTTTTTATACTTGTTACCTATAGGAATAAAATCTCCCATTTATTATTTGTACCATTATTTGACAGTTCTTCTCAGTCTATATCCTGAATTGCAGCCCTCATCCTGGGGAAATTGGCCTTCTTAAAATTAAGTGTTTTTGCCCTCCCAGCCTGTGTTTGTTTTTTACAGTATAGGTAAAATATAACTATATTGTGATCACTGTTACCGAGGTTTTCACGAACATTGACATTCCCAACAAGCTCTGCATTATTAGAAATGACCAGATCCAACAGAGCTTCACCTCTAGTCGGGTCTTCCACAAACTGGCCCATAAAATTGTCCTGCAACATGTTGAGGAAATGTCTCCCCTTTGCAGTTGAAGCCGAACCATGACACCAATTAATATCCCGCTAATTAAAATCTCCCATTATCACTACTGTACCTGCCTGTGCAGGCCGCTCCATCTGTTTATATAGCTGACCTTCCATCGCCTCAGTTACTACGTTACTTTCTATTAAATCTGATTAATTGTTTTTTCAACCCTCTTCTAGGGGCTAGTACACTGAAAGAAAAAAAAAAAAAATTTCCCTTTACTGGTGAGGCAGTATGGGTGTTGGGTGCTCCTTTTTGTGGAGATAGGTGCAGATCCCAGAGCTTAAAAATGCATGCAAAATCTTTAGATTTATTATAGAGAAGTGTATGGAAAAACTACTGGAAAAAATGACATAGCTAGAGGCTGTTGCATTTTAAAAATAACGCCATGGACCCAAGGAACACACCTAAGGTGAAGCAAAATTCCACAACAAAAAACGCAGTTTGTAGTGCATTTCATATTTGCATATGGACTTAAAGCATACATCTGGCCGCTGCTTTTTCTAAAAGTGCTGTGTGTTGAGGCAGGGCCGGTGTCAGCACACGGCGAACACAGGCAAGTGCCGGGGCCTACTACCCTTCGGAAGGGCCCACTCGGCCACCGGGTGCTGACGCTGCTGTCATGGCTCCTCCAGAAGTGGAATCCCCGGCCAGAGTGTTGCCGACGGGATTCTGCTTCTAGAGGGAGCCCCTGTCTAGGAGGTGGCATAACTATCGCTGTAGCACCCATAGTGGCTGCTACGGGGCCCTCAGCATGAGGGGGACCGGTCCGTCCATCATCACAGCCCCCCATGCCCAGCGGCCCCGATAGCAGCCACCATAGCTGCTACAGCAGCAGCGACGCCACATTCAATAGTATCTGCGTCCTTAGGAAAGGGGCTGTGTGGCACTGTGTGGACATTGCCTCTGTTATTGCCCCTGACATCACTATCCATATATGGACAGTGATGCCAGAGGCTGCCCCAGAGAATGAGTACCGGAGCAGAGCCTTTGCTAGCGCTCTGCCCGTGACTTCAGCTCTGCTCTGGACATCACTATACATATATGGACAGTGATGTCAGGGGCAGAGCAGGAGTCCCAGACAGAGTGCTAGTAGTGCTCTGCCCGGGACTATGGCTCTAGGGTTGCCCCTGACATCATTGCCCATAAATGGTCAGTGACATCAGGGGATTCCTGGTCAAAGCGTCGGCAATGCTCTGGTTGTGGATTCCACTCCTAGAGGGAGCCCCAAAGGCGCTACCTACAGGGAGGGAGGCTGTGTGGAACTACCTGGGAGTGAGGGGCTGTGTGGCACTACCTGGGAGGAGGGGCTGTGTGGCACTACCTGGGAGGAGGGGCTGTGTGGCACTACCTGGGAGGAGGAGCTGTGTGGCACTACCTGGGAGGAGGAGCTGTATGGCACTACCAGGGAGGTGGGCTGTGTGGTACTCCCAGGAAGGGGTTATGTGGCACTAACTAGCAGGGTAGATGTTTGGCACTACCTGGGAGGGGGGCTGTGTGTCTACAGTGGGCAGTAAATTTATGGGGATACAAACTCGGGGCCTAACCTCTATATGGTGGCACGAAGTGACGTTTGCTGCCATTTTACTGCCGCAGTGAGTTCCCCTGCAAAGGGGCCCACTAAGTCTGTGTCACCCAAGGGCCCACATAAACCTGGAGCTAGCCTGTGTTAAGGTACCCTATAACTCCTCTTACATGGGCATATAAATTGCCTGTAACGAGTGCCGACCGACGTAAGAAGTAACTGGCGCTCATATACCCCATTTCTAAGTTGAAATCATTGTAATTTTTTTTTTTGGACAATCAAAACATAAAAAAAAAAACAGCAATTGCGATGTTGTTTTTTAATTTGGTTTTTACAACATGCGCTGTGTGATATAAATATTATTTAACGTTTTTTTATGGGTTGTTATGACTGCAGCAATACCATATATGGATGTGATGAATGCCTAATAGTGGCATCCATCACCCATAGACTTTAATGGTTTAACAGATATGTCATGAACTCTTATGACCCCAGTTAAACAACGCTATATTGTGATAGTTTGGACTTTTAGGCTATGTTCAGTATTTTGCAGGAGGAATATCTGCCTCAAAATTCCGTTTGGAAGTTTGAGGCAGATTTTCCTCTTCCTGCACGCCGATTTTCGTGGAGTTTTTCGCGGTCTTTTTCGCCCGCGGCCATTGAGCGCCGCGGGCATAAAACACCACGAAATACGCTTTCTCTGCCTCCCATTGAAGTCAATGGGAGGTCAGAGGCCGAAGCGCCCCAAGGTAGGGCATGTCGCTTCTTTTTCCCGCGAGGCAGTTTTACTGCTCGCGGGAAAAAGATGCCGACGCCTCCCATTGAAATCAATGGGAGGCATTTTCGGGCCGTTTTTGCCGAGTTTTGCGACGCTGTTTCCGCGTCCAAAAACTCGGAAAAATACTCCGTGTGAACATAGCCTTAGGGACGCGGCGATACTATGTATTTTAGGTTTTCTTTTTTTAACATTACTTTAGGGGAAAAATGGGGGGGTTTTATGAACTTTTAATAAGTTTTTTTTTTAAACTAAAAAAAATCTTTAACTGTTTTTTGTTTTTTTTATTAGTCCCCCTACGAGACTTGAACCAGCGATCATTGGATCGCTTGCATGATATACTGAAATACTAATGTATTGCAGTATATCGTGATGCGGACAACCTCCTTTGAAGCTAGAGGCAGAGCTTCATTTATTAGGCCCCCAGGCTTCCATAACAACCAATGTAAAAGGCTGATCGCGCAGCGGGGGGGGGGGCACGATTGCGTGTTTGAGGGGGCGCCCCCCGGATTCTAACAATTTAAATGCTGCAGTCACGAATGACCACGGCATTTAAAGTGTTAAACGGGCAGAATCAAGGTGAACTTTGATTCCGCCCCCTGGAGTGAGGTGACGGCTGTGTAACACAGCCGTCACCCGCCAAGTATGGAAGGCGCTCAGCCCATGAGCGCGCTCCATACTTCGCCTTTTAGTAATAGTACGTGGTATGTTGCCAAAGGGTTAATGAGGAATCAGAAATTTCAGGGTCAGATCTTACAGGCATTGTCATTAAATAGGTCCTGTGAAAGATATATACCTAATAGTAATGAGTTAGAAACAGGAGGAAACCAACGTAGTTAAATTTTATCTTTACAGGTACACTTAAAATAATCAAAAAAAGGAAAACTAAATTGTGTAATAGACAAATAAAAGCAGGAAAGATTGAAACAGAATCATTGCCAAAGAAAGAAAACACAACCCCAAAATATTTTTCAATTACATAAATAATACGAAACTAATTAGGATAAATAATCTGGGAGTACTGGTGGAGGAGGATGAGGAAAAGGTCAATGACTTCTTCAGGTCTGAGCCTGTTTTGGCCTTGAGGACGAAGCCAATTTTTTCAAATCTGACATGTGTTGACTTATGTAGTAATATCTTGGGAATGCTTTTACCTATCCAAGTGATTCTGAGATTGTTTTCTCGTGACATATTGTACTTTATGTTAGTAAAAAAAATTTGGACGATAAATTCAATATTTATGTGGGAAAGACACCAAAATGTTGAAAAAATGTGCAAAAATTTTCATTTTTCTCAAATTAAATGTATCTGCTTGTAAGACAGACAGTAATACCACACAAAATAGTTACTATTTCATATATCCCATATGTGTACTTCATGTTTGCATAATTTTTTGAATATTCTTTTATTTTTCCAGGACGTTACGAGGCTTAGAACTTTAGCAGCAATTTCTCATATTTTCAAGAAAATGTAAAAAGCCCATTTTTTCAGGGACCAGTTCAGTTCTGAAGTGACTTTAAGGGCCTTATATATTAGAAAGTCCCCATAAATCACCCCATTTTGAAAACTGCACCCCTCAAAGTATCCAAAACAGCATTCCGAATGTGTTTTAACCCCATAGGCGTTTCTCAGGAATCAAAGCAAAGTAGAGGTGAAATTTACAAGATTCATTTTTTTTGCCAAAAGTCATTTGTAATACAGTTTTTTTGGAATACAGAAGGTTTTATACGAGAAATGCAACTCAATATACATTGCCAAGATTGGGCGGTTTTTATAAATATCCCACATGTGGCCCTAGTATACTAATAGGCTGAAACACAGGCCTCAGAAGCAAAGGAGCACCTAGTGGATTTTGGGGCCTCCTTTTTTTTTAAATATATTTTAGCCACCATGTAAGGTTTGAATAGGTCTCGTTGTGCCAAAACAGTAAAAAAAAACAACAAAAGTCACCCCATTTTGGAAACTACACCCCCTCACAAAATTTATCTATGGGTAAATTTAGCGTTTTGACCCCACAGTTTTTTTGCCAAATGTATTTGGATTAGTCTGTGAAGATGAAAATCTACTTTTTTTCTGAAAAAAACTTACAAATTTTAAATTTTTACAAGGAATAAAGGAAAAAAAACACCCCAGCATTTGTAAAGCAATTTCTCCTGATTACGGAAATGCCCCATATGTGGTAATAACCTGCTGTTTGGACCCACAGCAGGGATTAGAAGGGAAGGAGCGCTATTTGGCTTTTAGAGCTCAAAGTTAGCTGAAATGGTTTTCGAGTGCAATGTCGTATTTGCAAAGTCCCTTGTAATGATGGGGGTAGAGAAACGGACAAGTGAGCCCTAATCTACCCGCCACTCTGTCCCTGCCTACTTGCAACGACCCGCCCTAGGCGACGGGGTACAACTGGGCGGCGGTCCCTACGCTCAGTAAGTGCACGAGACAAACAGACAAGGGAACACAAAGCTAAGGGAAATGGGGCAGTTGCCCACGGCAACACCGTGAGCAACAAGAGTGGTGAACGAGCCGAGTCAAACCAGGAGTGCACGAGGTACCAAACGCAGAGCAGGAGAGTAGTCAGTAAGCCAAGGTCGGTATGGAGCAGGATCAAATAGTCAGAAGCTGTAGCTGGGCCAGGAAACCGCACAAGAAGAATCACAAGCAAAGGAGGAACAGGAAAGGCAGGTATAAATAGACAGAGGGGGGGAGCTAGCTCCGTCTGGCCAGGCTGCGATAGGCTCTCCCACTCCTAAGCCTGCCATCCTGAGTGGTGGAAGATGGAGTCAGTCTCAGAGACATAGACTCAGGTGCAGACTGATTACCTATGGGCGTATACACAGAAGTTGTGCCTGGCAGATCCTTTACAGTACCCCCCCTTTTATGAGGGGCCACAGGACCCTTTCTAAGTGGACCTGGTTTATTGGGGAAACGAAGGTGGAACATCCTGACCAATACCCCAGCGTGAACATCCCGGGCGGGTACCCAAGTCCTCTCCTCAGGCCCGTATCCTCTCCAATGGACCAGGTACTGGAGGGAGCCTTGGACCATCTTGCTGTCCACAATCTTGGCCACCTCGAATTCCACCCCCTCAGGGGTGAGAACGGGAACAGGAGGTTTCCTCAAGGGAGCCAAGGACGGGGAGCAGCGTTTAAGGAGGGAGGCATGAAACACGTCGTGTATTCGAAAAGATGGGGGCAACTCCAGTCGGAAGGAGACAGGATTGAGGACTTCAATGACCTTATACGGCCCAATAAACCGGGGAGCAAACTTCTTGGACGGGACCTTAAGGCGCAAGTTCCTAGACGATAACCACACCAGATCCCCGACCATAAACAAGGGGTTAGCAGAACGTCTTCTATCAGCCTGAGTTTTTTGTACGCTCTAGTACGCCTCTAGGTTCTTCTGAACCTGGGCCCAGACTGTGCACAGTTCCCGATGAACGACATCTACCTTGGGATTGTTGGAACTACCAGGTGAAACGGAGGAGAACCGTGGATTAAACCCAAAATTACAGAAAAAGGGGGAGACCCCTGACGAGTTACTGACCCGGTTATTAAGGGAAAATTCGGCGAGGGGAATGAATGAGACCCAATCATATTGACAGTCAGAGATAAAACACCTTAAAT
The DNA here is from genome assembly GCF_050947455.1 of Rhinoderma darwinii. Lineage (NCBI taxonomy): Eukaryota > Metazoa > Chordata > Amphibia > Anura > Rhinodermatidae > Rhinoderma > Rhinoderma darwinii. The sequence continues at coordinate 210,997,036 of NC_134691.1, forward strand.
ATTGTTCTAGAGATTGATTAGTCCTCTCAGTTTGGCCATTAGTTTCAGGATGGAAGGCAGAGGAGAAGGACAGATCAATCTCCAACTTTTTACAGAAGGCTCTCCAAAACAATGAAACAAATTGTACCCCTCTGTCCGAAACAATATTGACAGGGACCCCATGGAGACGCAGGATGTGTTTGACAAACAAGGTAGCTAACGTCTTGGCATTGGGTAGTTTCTTGAGGGGCACAATGTGGCACATCTTACTGAAGCGGTCTACTACAAACCACACCACCGACTTGCCTTGAGATGGAGGCAAATCGGTGATAAAATACATGGAGATATGGGTCCAAGGTCTCTGGGGAATGGGCAAAGAATGTAGTAAGCCCGCTGGTCGGGACCTGGGAGTCTTGGACCTAGCACAAACCTCACAAGCGGCGACGTAGGCCTTAATGTCTTTAGGCAACCCAGGCCACCAATAGTTTCTGGCAATGAGGTGTTTGGTACCCAAGACGCCTGGATGACCAGATAGTGCGGAGTCATGATTTTCCCTAAGTACCCTTAGCCGGAATTGCAGGGGAACAAACAGCTTGTCCTCAGGAAGGTTCCCGGGAGCTGAACCTTGATCAGCCGCAATTTCAGAGACTAAATCAGAATCAATAGAAGAAATGATTATACCAGGAGGCAAAATACAAGCAGGATCTTCCTCCGAAGGAGGGCTGGCCATGAAGCTACGCGACAGTGCATCGGCCTTAATATTTTTAGACCCAGCCCTATGGGTGACCAAAAAGTTGAATCTGGTAAAAAATAACGCCCATTGAGCTTGTCTCAGGTTTAGCCTCCGGGCAGATTCTAGGAAAACCAGATTCTTGTGGTCGGTAAGGACCGTTACCTGGTGCCTAGCCCCCTCCAGGAAGAGGCGCCACTCTTCAAATCCCCATTTAATGGCTAAGAGTTTGCGGTTGCCAATATCATAGTTACTCTCAGTGGGCGAAAACTTCCTGGAGAAGTAGGCACAGGGACGGAGATGGGTGAGGGACCTGGTACCCTGGGACAAGACAGCCCCCACTCCCACCTCGGATGCGTCAACGTCCACGATAAATGGCTCCATTTGATTGGGCTGAACAAGCATCGGGCCGAGATAAAGCACTTCTTAAGGACCTCAAAGGCCTGGACAGCCTCAGGAGGCCAGTGGAGGAGATCAGCACCTTTGCGAGTGAGGTCCGTAAGAGGCTTAGCGATGACCGAGAAGTTCGCAATAAATCTCCTGTAATAATTAGCGAACCCCAAGAAACACTGCAACGCCTTTAGGGAGGCAGGTTGGACCCATTCCGCCACAGCCTGGACCTTGGCGGGGTCCATGCGGAATTCATGAGGATTGAGGATTTGACCCAAAAATGGTATCTCCTGTACCGCAAACACACACTTTTCGGTTTTAGCAAACAGTTTATTTTCCCGAAGGACCTGGAGCACCTTCCTGACATGCTCAATGTGGGAGGACAAGTCCTTGGAAAACACCAGTATGTCATCAAGGTACACTACAAGAAATACCCCCAGGTAATCTCTTAAAATCTCATTTATGAAATTCTGGAAGACAGCAGGAGCATTACACAACCCAAAGGGCATGACGAGGTATTCGAAATGACCTTCGGGCGTGTTAAACGCAGTCTTCCACTCATCCCCCTCTTTGATGCGGATAAGGTTATACGCCCCCTGTAGATCAAACTTAGGCGCGGAAGTTTTCCGGCTGCTAGGACAGGTGTTCACTTGATGCTTGTCATCCCCACAATAGAAGCAGAGACCATTCTTCCTGCGGAACTCTCTAAGTTGTCGGGGGGACACGGAGGCCCCGAGTTGCATAGGTACCTCCGAGTCTTCCGTGGAAGAGCGAAGCAACGGGACCTCGGGAGGCATCATGGGGGAGTCAGAGGGGAAAACACAAAAACGTTCAAGTTGTCGTTCCCTGAGACGTCGGTCAAGTCGTACCGCTAAAGCCATAACCTCGTCTAGGGAGTCAGAAGAGGGATAGCTAACTAGCAGGTCTTTCAGAGCGTTCGACAGACCCAACCTAAACTGGCACCTTAAGGCAGGGTCATTCCACCGAGAAGCTACGCACCACTTCCTAAAGTCAGAACAATACTCCTCAACAGGTCTCTTACCCTGATGTAAAGTCACCAGCTGACTCTCGGCAAAGGCTGTCCTGTCAGTCTCGTCATAAATGAGTCAGAGAGCAGAAAAGAAACGATCAACGGAGGAAAGTTCAGGGGCGTCAGGAGCCAAGGAGAAGGCCCACTCTTGGGGCCCTTCCTGGAGCCGGGACATAATTATACCCCCCTCTGGCTCTCAGAACCTGAGGAGTGAGGCTTTAAGCGAAAGTAGAGCCTACAACTCTCCCGAAAGGAGAGAAAAGTCCTCCGGTCCCCTGAGAACCGGTCAGGCAACTTGAGGTGAGGTTCAAGAGGTGAGGTGAAGGGCACTACCATGGTAGCGTCAGGCTGGTTGACCCTCTGAGCCAGGGCCTGGAACTGTAGGGAGAGACCCTGCATTTGCTGGGCCAGGGTCTCAAGGGGGTCCATAGTAGTGTCAGGGACCAGGGTAGACTAGGTATATGGGCTTGTGATTATGTAATGATGGGGGTAGGGAAACGGACAAGTGAGCCCTAATCTACCCGCCACTCTGTCCCTGCCTACTTGCAACGACCCGCCCTAGGCGACGGGTTACAACTGGGCGGCGGTCCCTACGCTCAGTAAGTGCACGAGACAAACAGACAAGGGAACACAAAGCTAAGGGAAATGGGGCAGTTGCCCACGGCAACACCGTGAGCAACAAGAGTGGTGAATGAGCCGAGTCAAAGCAGGAGTGCACGAGGTACCAAACGCAGAGCAGGAGAGTAGTCAGTAAGCCAGGGTCGGTATGGAGCAGGATCAAATAGTCAGAAGCTGTAGCTGGGCCAGGAAACCACACAAGAAGAATCACAAGCAAAGGAGGAACAGGAAAGGCAGGTATAAATAGACAGAGGGCGGGAGCTAGCTCCGTTTGGCCAGGCTGCGATAGGCTCTCCCACTCCTAAGCCTGCCATCCTGAGTGGTGGAAGATGGAGTCAGTCTCAGAGACATAGACTCAGGTGCAGACTGATTACCTATGGGCGTATACACAGAAGTTGTGCCTGGCAGATCCTTTACATCCCTGAAGTAACAAAACAGTGGAAACGCCCCAAAAGTGACCCCATTTCTGAAACTACACCACTTAAGGAATCTATCTAGGGGTTTAGTGAGCATTTAGACACCATGGGTCTTTTGCAGAATTTATTAGAATTAGGCTGTGAAAATGAATTTCAACATTATTTCCACTAAAATGTTGAATTTTTTAATTTTCACAAAGAATAAAAGAGAAAAAAGCACCCCAACATTTGTAAAGCAATTTCTCCCGAGTATGGCTATACCCAACTTATGGTCATAAATGTTTTTTTATTAGAAATGAATTAACCCTTTCTGGACTGATCTATTTTTAACAAATTTATAGAGGTTTTTTTTATATTTTACTACATTTACAAAGTAAAAACTATTTGTTAAAAAAACTAATTGTTTTGTTTCACCACATTCCGAGAGCCATAACTTTATTTATTTTGGTCGTTTGAGAGGTGTGAGGGCTTATTTTTTACGGGGCGAGCTGTAGTTTTTATTGGTACCATTTTTTGGTACATACAACTTTTTTTGAGCACATTTTATAAAATTTTTTTTTAGAGCTAAGGTGACCAAAAAACAGCGATTTTGGCATTTTAAATTCTTTATTATTTACGGCGTTCACCGTGTGAGTTAAATAATGGTATATTGTATTAGTTCGGACTTTTAAAGACGCAGAGATACCAATTTTGTGTATTTTTTTACATTGCTTTAGCGAAAAAATGGGAAAAGGGTTTTGCTTTTTACTTTAAATATTAATTAATTTTTTTTCACTAATAACTTTTGTTTAATTATTATTATTTTTTTACACATTTTATTAGTTTCCCTAGGGGACTTCAACCGGCGATCATTAGATCGCTGGTACAATACACCGCAATACTAATGTATTGTAGTATATTGTCATTTTTACAGGCTCCTGTAACAGCGCGATTGCTGTTTCTGTCCGTTAGTCTCGGGTGTCAGCTGTAATACACAGCTGACACCCGCAATGTATGGCACGGGCTCAGCGCATGAGCCCGCTCCATACATCCCCCTGCACACCACGACATGCTATTAAGTCGTGGTGCACAAAGGGTTTAATGCGCAATGGGTGGTGCGGAGTGAAAATTAAAATTTTCCACTCATGTGCCATTTTAGTGAACAATATGTTGTGCCCAGTTTGAGCCACTAAAGATAAATACTTCATAAAATATTAATCGGGTTCTCCCGGGTATGGCGATGCCAGATCTGTGGACGTAAAGTGCTGTTTGGGCACGCTGTAGGGCTCATAATAGAAGGAGCGCCATTTGGCTTTTGGAGCGCAGATTTAGCTTGGTAGTAGTTCTGTTTGGGGTTTTACTTGTATTTCAGTTTATAATATAATGTAATTTAATATTAATTTGTAGGTTGTGCGGAGTACATCAGGGTATAATAAGAGGATATAATAATGGGGTAAATAAATAATAATTCATATATATGTGGCCAGTGTCGCATTGATATATGGTGCCAGTTGTTATCCACTTTTAGAACACTCTGCACATTTTGCATCACCATATTCTGAGTATCCTATGTAACACCACAGATAACAGTGATAACTCTCTGAGTACAGACAATGTAGTAGATGATACTTGCAGTCCTATGTATCACCACAGATAAAACAGTGATACCTCTGAGTACAGAGAATGTAGTAGATGTCCCCTGCAGTCCTATGTAATACCACAGATAACACAGTGATAACTCTCTGAGTACAGATAATGTCGTAGATGATAACTATACCCACACACACACACACACACACACACACACACACACACACACACACACAGGCATATATATAAGGGCAGCAGAATATATAAGGGGTAGCAGGGTTTAAAAAGGCTAGCAGGTTATATAAGGGGCAGCAGAGTATATAAGGAGCAGAAGGGTATATATGGGGCAGCAGGGTATATAGGGGTAGTAGGGTTTATAAGCGGCAGCAGGGTTTACAAGGGGCAGCAGGGTATATAAGGGGCAGCAGTGTATATAAGGAGCAGCAGGGTATATAAGAGGCAGCAGAGTATATAAGGAGCAGCAGAGTATATAAGGGGCAGCAGGGTATATAAGGGGCAGCAGGGTATAAAAGGGGAAGCAGGGTATATAAAGAGCAGCATAATATATAGGGGTCAGCAGGGTATATATTGGCAGCAGGGTATATAGGGGCAGCAGGGTATATAGGGGCAGCAGGGTATATAAGGGGCAGCAGGTTATTTAAGGGGCAGCAGGATATATAGGGGGCAGCAGGATATGTAGGGGGCAGCAGGGTATGTAGGGGCAGCAGGGTATATAGGGGCAGCAGGGTATAAAGGAGGCAGCAGGATATATAGGATATATATCTGTCTTACTTTATTATTGAACACACACTTTTACAAAGAGACACACACAAGCAGAGACACACAAACACACACACACACACACACACACACACACACACTGTAACGTATACACATACAAACACAGACACATACTGTATACACACAGAGACATACTGTATACATACAGAGACACATACTGTATACACACACACATATACACACAGACACACATAGATACTCACCATCTCTCCTTGCTGACAGGCTCACAGGCTTCGTACAGGCTTTGTGCGGAGCTTCCTCCTCTTCTCTTGTTCCTCGGCTCTTATTTACTCTGTGTGTGTAACTAAGAACAGAGCACAGAGTAGAGACGAAGCCGGTCCTAGGCGAAACGCGCGTCGAGGTGCTCTGTCCCTGTGCCACATCTCATTACGTCCTGGTCCTCCACCATGTCTTTAGGTATGCTCTGCCATCTTTATGAATAGGTATTTTTGCTACTGCTGCTACTGTGTTTATTTCACTTACATAGGCTTTCCTACACATACCTTGATCACTGCTTAATATACATTATGCAGTTTCTGTAGCTATATCTGGCATTTTTTACCTCTGGAATATTATATTAGACTACTCATTTATTTTATATCTGGTGGTATTAGATACAGGACGCTAGACTTTGAGATGGGTTAGGTCTGTTAACCTCTTGGTATATTTAATGATATACCTTATTGCTGCTGCTCTCCATGTGACCATTTGTATTTTCATTACATTCTATGTGATACCTTGTATTGTTATTTATTAATAAAGATTTATATAAGCTTTTTACAATACTACGCTGTTATTTGTGCTATACTATATATAGGGGTGTTCTGTCCCCTTGCTTTAGTGCTTTTAGGTTGTTTATGTCATAGTGACATGTCAGAAGTTTTGATTTTTGGGGGTTTGAGCACTGAGACCCCCACCAATCGCTAAAACTAATCGGCAGAAGTGCTCATGTGAGCGATGAGCCACTCCATTTCTGCTCGGCTTTATCCGGAAATGAATGTAGTGGAGTACAGGCTCAATAGAAAGTCTATGAGCCCGTTCTCCAATACATCGGCTTTCCGGAAAAAGCCGAGCAGAAACAAAGCTGCTCAGCGCTCACACGAGCACTTCTGACGCTTCGTTTTAGTGATTGGTGGGGGTCTTAGTGCTCGGACCCCCACCAATCCAAACTTCTGACTTAAAGAGGCTCTGTCACCAGATTTTGCAACCCCTATCTGCTATTGCAGCAGATAGGCGCTGCAATGTAGATTACAGTAACGTTTTTATTTTTAAAAAACGAGCATTTTTGGCCAAGTTATGACCATTTTCGTATTTATGCAAATGAGGTTTGCAAAAGTACAACTGGGTGTGTTGAAAAGTAAAAGTACAACTGGGCGTGTATTATGTGCGTACATCGGGGCGTGTTTACTTATTTTACTAGCTGGGCGTTCTGATGAGAAGTATCATCCACTTCCCTTCAGAACGCCCAGCTTCTGGCAGTGCAGATCTGTGACGTCACTCACAGGTCCTGCATCGTGTCGGCACCAGAGGCTACAGTTGATTCTGCAGCAGCATCAGCGTTTGCAGGTAAGCAGCTACATCGACTTACCTGCAAACGCCGATGCTGCTGCAGAATCATCTGTAGCCTCTGGTGCCGATGTGTCCTCGCTCGTCTGACACGATGCAGGACCTGTGAGTGACGACACAGCGTGATCTCTTGAGAACACGGCTGTGTCTGCACTGCCAGAAGCTGGGCGTTCTGAAGAGAAGTGGATGATACTTCTATACACAACGCCCAGCTAGTAAAAGTAGTAAACACGCCCCGATGTACGCACATAATACACGCCCAGTTGTACTTTTGCAATCCTCATTTGCATAAATACGAAAATGGTCATAACTTGGCCAAAAATGCTCGTTTTTTAAAAATAAAAACGTTACTGTAATCTACATTGCAGCGCCTATCTGCTGCAATAGCAGATAGGGGTTGCAAAATCTGGTGACAGAGCCTCTTTAAAAAAATTGTCTCAAAATTAGTTATAACATACGCTTTAACTGGTTGCCGACACAGGACGAGAATGCTCGTCCTGAGCGGCGAGTACTTTGCGCATTAGGACGAGCATTCTCGTCCTGTGTGACAGCCGTCTCTGTGCGCAATCGAGAGTGGGGCAACGGCTGTAATACACAGTCACGGCCCCGCTCTGACAGCGGAGAGGAGAGAAACATTTTCTCTCCGCCATTAACCCTTTGAACGCCGCGATGAAAGCTGATTGCGGCGTTCAAGGAGAGGGGACTGCATATTGATCGCGTCACAGAAGATAACTGTGACGCGATCAAAGCCCACAACTCATATGGCCAGACAGCCCATGGTCCATTGAAGGACCCCAGGGCTGTCTGAACATATTTCCTGTTGTTAGGGCATACTGAGGTATGCCCTAACAACTGCCTGTGTAAAATCAGTACACAGGCTAATGTACTGGCATACAGATATATGCCAGTACATTGCAGTTACAAAATAAAAATCAAAATGATGAATAAATAAATAAATAAAAAATAAAAAAATACACAGAAACACACATTTTTTTATAATAAATAAACTTTTTAAAATATAAGTCCCAAAACATTAAATAATATAGACATATTTGGTATCGCCACGACCGTAACAACCTGTACAACAAATGTATAACATTATTTATGATGATCGGTGTATGGTGTAAAAAAAAAATATTAAAACTGCTGCGGAACTGCTTTTTTTCTGCAATTTCGCCAAAATAAAATTTATAGAAATTAAACGATAATGTATTTGTACCAAAAAATGGTACCTACATAAAGTACAGCTCGTCCCACAAAAAAATAAAAGAGTTATGAGCGTCGGGATGCAAAGAGTGAAATCTAAAAAAATTGCTCTGTCCTCAAGGCTAAAATTGGCCGTGTCCTTAAGGCGTTAAAAATGCTTGCAAAAATATATATATTTTTTAAATAAGCTATAAAAAGTCTCGTATTTATCAGTCTGAACATATGCCTTAAATGCTATGTACACCTTTGTACAATTGGTGCAACTTTTTTTTTTATAAAAAATTATTTCAATTTTTTGTGATACAGCTGCTTTGTATTCTGTATACAGAGCAGCTGTATCGTGCGCTAAGGACAGAATACGTCATGTCCAAGGGACTGATGGGTTCAGTGACAGTGGGTTCTTCGTGTCTCTGACACGCAGGATCCACTTGTAATCAATCACATTTTAGTTATGAACTTAGATGTGATCGGTAACAGCTCGATCCTGCGTGTCAGAGACCCACTGTCATTGAACCTGTCAGTCCTGACAGATACAGGTTTCAGCGCTAGATACAGCTGCTCTGTATACAGAATACAAAGCAGCTGTATCTCAAAAAGTAAAATTAATTTTTAGTCAAAAGTATTTTGAAAGTTGAACCAATCACACTGTTTGTTTTTTTAAAAATATCTAACAATTTCAAAGGCGTACATAGCCTTTAAGCCTCAGGCTGGGTTCCAATGTAGGGTAAATAAGCGGAATTTCCGAAACAGAAATATAATGCAGAAAACTAGTGCGGAAACTGTTCTGCGGTGCAACTTTCATGCAATTTTCATGTTGCGGGTTCTGTGCGGAGATGCTGTGTATTTAGCCTAGAGACTTGAATGGGGAGCATAAATTCTGCAAAAGATGAGTTTTGTTGCAGTTTGTTCAGCGTTTACGCAGCAGAAATGCCGTACAAACCGCTGGAAATCCGCAGGTGCACATAAATGCAATAATCAATGCTTTACACTAAGGACGGATTCACACGAGCATTGCGCATCTCGGACGTGGAAAACGGTAGTTTTTCATGTCTGAGGTGCATCCGTGCTCTGTGCTGCGGGATGTGATATCATGCATCCCCCATAGACTAGAGTCTATAGAGGGATGCGAGAAGCATGAAAATATAGGACATGTCCTATTTACTCACGGAAGCTTCACCCTTAACCCCTTCCCGCACCTTGACGTTAATGCACGTCAATGTGAGCAGTCACTTCGCGCACCTTGACGTGCACTATCATCAGTGCTTTGACAGTTGACCGCCGCGCGGCGCTGCACCGCAGCGGCGGTTAACTGTGCAGGGTGTCAGCCCTGCTCTCCCCGTTGCCGATCAGTGGCCTGTCGCCGCTGAAATCGGCAATTAACCCCTTTGATGCGGTGGTCGATTGCGATCACCACATTGAAGAGGTTTACAGCGGATCGGCAGCCCCCACATGTATTTGCGGGGGCTGGCAATCCTTCTCACGGCAACCAGAGGCCAGACAATGACCTCCGGGTTGCCATGTACGGAAGCTTCGGAGGATCAGCCTCCGGCCGGTCCTCCGATGCTTCCTGTCAGTGTGACTGTCACGTCACAATGACAGTTAGAACACATTACACTATGTGTGTAGTGTAATGTGTTTCAGCAGCGATCAGAGCTGCAAGTCTAAGTGTCCCCTAGTGGGACAAGTAAAAAAAGTAAAAAAAAGATAATAAAAATGTTTTTAAAAAGTGTAAAAATAAAAGTTATAAGTGACATAAACAAAGAATGCTTTTTTTCCTATAATAAGTCTTTTATAATAGGAAAAAAATTAACACGTTAAAAAAAGTACACATATTTGGTATCACCGTGTTCGTAACGACCCCAACCATAAAACTGTAATATTATTTTTCCCGCACGGTGAACACCGCGAAAAAAATAAACGAAAAACAGTGCCCGAATCACAATTTTTTGGTTACCAACCCTCTCAAAATATACAATAAAAAGTGATCAGAAAGTCGCATATACGCCAAAATGGTACCAATACAAACTACTACCCGTCCCGCAAAAAACAAGCCCTTACACCGCGTTTTTGACTGAAAAATAAAAAAGTTATCGCTCTCAGAATATGGTGACACAAAAAATTATTTCTTTTATAAATAAGTGATTTTATTGCACAAACACTGCAAAACATAAAAAAATTATATACATATGGTATCGCCGTAATCGTGTCGACTCGCAGAATAAAATATAATGGTAATTTATAGCCCAGGGTGAACGCCATAAAAAAAAAAGAATAAAAAACATTGTCAGAATTGATGGTTTTTGGTCACCTTGCTTGCGAAAAAATGGAATAAAACGTGATCAAAAAAAATTCTGGTACCCCAAAATAGTACCAATGCAAACTACAGATTGTCCCGCAAAGAATAAACCCTCACACAGCTCCGGTGGAGAAAAAATAAAACCGTTCTGGCTCTCAGAATATGGCGATGCAAAATGTGCAGTGTTCCAAAAGCAGATAAGATTGGGCGCCATTTATCAGTGCGACACCGGACACACATCTATGAATTATTATTTATTTACTGCATTATTATACCCTCTTATTATGCCTGATGTACCCCGCACAGCTTACATATGCCCCCACATTATAAACTGAAACCCCAAACAGAACTACTACCAAGCTACATCTGCACCCCAAAAGCCAAATGCTGCTCCCTCCCTTCTGAGCCCTGCAGCGTGCCTAAACACCAGTTTACGTCCATAGATATGGCATCGCCATACCCAGGAGAACCCGGTTAATATTTTATGAGGTATTTGTCTTCAGTGGCACAAACTGGGCATAACATGTAGTGCACTAAAATGGCATATGAGTGGAAAATTGTAATTTTCAATCTGCACCATCCGCTGCACATTAACCCCTGCGCGCACCACAACATAGCATGTCGTAGTGTGGGGGTGATGTATGGAGCGTCTCACGTGAAAAATAAAGCATTTAAAATGGCAAAATCACCGTTTTTTTGTCAGCTTGGCTCTACCTAAAAATGTAATAAAAAGTGCTCAAAAAGTTGAATGTACCAAAAAATGGTACCAATAAAAACAACCGCTCGTCCTTCAATAAATAAGCCCTCACACCGCTCTATTGACTGAAAAATAAAAAAGTTATGGCTCTTGGAACGCGGGGAGGAAAAAACTAAAAAGGAAAAGAAAAAAATGGATCAGTCCAGAAAGGGTTAATTACTTTCTAATGAAAAACCATTTATGACCACACGTGGGGTATTGCCGTACTCGGGAGAAATTGCTTTACAAATGTTGGGCAGCTTTTACCCCATTTATCCTTTGTGAAATTGAAAAAATGCAACATTTTAGTGGAAGAAATGTCGATATTTATTTTCACGGCCTAATTCTAATAAATCCTGCAAAAGACTTGTGGGGTCTAAATGCCCACTATATCCCTAGATAGATTCTTTAAGTGGTGTAATTTCCACTTTTGGGGGGTTTCCACTGTTTTGGCCTCTCAGGGGCTTTGCAAATGCGACATGGCACCCAATAACCATTTCAGCTAAATTTGAGCTCCAAAAGACAAATAGCGCTCCTTCCCTTCTAAGCCCTGCTGTGGGTCCAAACAGCAGTTTATTACCACATATGGCATATTTCCGTAATCGGGAGAAATTGTTTTACAAATGTTGGGGTGCTTTTTCTCCTTTATTCCTTGTAAAAATTAAAAATGGCTACCTTTTTTCAGAAAAAAAGTAGATTTTTACCTTTACAGAATAATTCCAATGAATTCAGCAAAACAACTGTGGGGTCAAAATGCTAACTTTACCCCTAGAAAAATTCCTTGATGAGTGTAGTTTCCAAAATGGGGTCACTTTCCGAGGGTTTCCACTATTTTGTTCCCTCCAGTGCATTTCAAACGCGACACGACACTGAAAACTATTCCAGCAAAATCAGAATTTCAAAATCCAAATGGTGCTCCTTCCCTTCTGAGTCCTGCTGTGGGTCCAAACAGCAGTTTATTACCACATATGGGGTATTGCTATAATCGGGAGAAATTGCTTTACATATGTTGGGGTGTTTTTTCTCTTTTATTCATTGAAAAAATAAAAAATGTATAAGTTTTTTCAGAAAAAAAAGTAGATTTTAATCTTCACATACTAATTCAAATAAATTTAGCAAAAAAACTGTGGGTTCAAAATGCTAACTATACCCCTAGATAAATTCCCTGAGGGGTGTAGTTTCCAAAATGAGTTCACTTTTGGGGGGTCTTTATTGTTTTGGCCCCACAAGACCTCTTCAAACCTGACATGGTACCTAAAATATATGCTAAAAAAAAGGAGGCCCCAAAATCCACTAGGTGCTCCTTTGCTTCTGAGGCCTGTATTTCAGTAAATTAGCGCACTAGGGCCACATGTGGGATATTTCTAAAAACTGCAGAGTCTGGGCAATAAATAATAAGTTACATTTTTCGTGTAAAACCTTCTGTGGTATAGATTTTTTTTTATTACAAATGAATTTTGTAAAAAAAAAATGAAATTTGTAACTTTCACCTCTACTTTGCTTTAATTCCTGTGAAACGCCTAAAGAGTTAAAACACTTTCTGAATGCTGTTTTGGATACTTTGAGGGGTGCAGTTTTCACAATGGGGTGATTTATGGGGATTTTCTAATATATAAGGCCCTCAAAGCCACTTCAGAACTAAAATGGTCCTTGTAAAAATCGCCTTTTGAAATTTTCTTGAAAATATGAGAAATCGCTGCTAAAGTTCTAAGTCTTGTAACGTCCTAGAAAAATAAAAGAATGTTCAAAAAACTATGCCAAACTAAAGTAGACATATGGGAAATGTTAACTAGTGACTATTTTGTGTTGTATCACTATCTGTTTTACAAGCAGATACATTAAAATTTAGAAAAATGCTAATTTTTGCACATTTTCTTCAAATCTTGGTGTTTTTTACACATAAATATTGAATTTATCGACCAAATTTTTTCCCTAAGATAAAGTACAATATGTCACGAGAAAATAATCTCAGAATCACTTGGATAGGCAAAAGCATTCCGGAGTTATTACCACATAAAGGGACACATGTCAGATTTGTAAAATCGGCTTCGTCCTGAAGGCCAAAACAGGCTCAGTCCTGAAGGAGTTAAAACAACGGCGGTGTAAACAGCCACATTGAATTATATAGGTCCGTGTGACGGCCGTTGAAACAATGGCCGTCACATGGCTGTTTAACATGTTCGTGTGAATAAGGCCTTAATTCTCAGGTAAAACAAGGAGCAATATGCGCAACAAAAAAAACACTATTTGCTGTGGATTTTTGTGACTGAATCACTTCAGTTTTTTTTGAGATTCCGTGCAGATTTTCTGTTGCAGAAATTCTGCAGCGTCTCGTGTGTGTATCCTTAGGGTATGTTCCCACAGGTCGGATGTGCTGAATTAAAGTGCGCAGCGTATCTGACCTAGAACCCGTAGGGAATTCCGGCCAAAAAACAGCACAAAATTGTGGTACAGATTGGTACATGATGTGTTTTTTCAGGTTTGCGATTTTTGCGGTGGAATCGCAGCATTTCCGCTGCAAAACTCGCAACAATTGCTACTTGTTGCGGCTTTTACCTTCCCATTGAATTCAATGGGGAAAACCTGCAACAAAAAAGCAACGATTCCGCAGGATAAATTGACATTCTGCAGATTAAAAAAACGCCGGTCTATTTATGAACGTTTTCTCAGCTGTTTTTTTCTGCAGCGTGTGGATGAGATTATTTTATAACCAGAGCTGCTACGGTAAATGCTGCCAATCTTCCGTACAGAATTCTGCTGCAGCATCTAAGTTATGTGGGAACCCAGCTTAATATGACCTAATATGCTTGTGTACATGGCAGACCTGGGGGCCATTGTTAAGCGATCTAGTGTGGGGGTCACCGATGGGGTGACAGAGGGAGCAATCTATAATACAGCTGGCACCCGCAAGTGATGAAGCTGTGACCGTGCCATCATTGTAAAATACTACTACGTCATGTCGCGGGAGCTGCATAGTTCACAGGGCGGGAAGGAGTAAACCTGAACTTAATGGAATTTATCTACTATTTTCAACTACCTATTACTTGCAAATTTATTCTTTTTGTCACAGAGAAGTTTCAAATTGATGTAATTTCTATTGGCCGATTACTTAACATCGAGTTAATGTGCACTTCCAAATAGCAATTATACTCACCCCTTCTAGCGCAATATCCTCTTTGAAGCCTTATACGAATCTGGTGACTTGGTATTTTATCAAGATTGGTTAAATGCAGAGTTAGTAAGAAGTTATATTTACCATTATGATTCAATAATCCACTGACAAATAGGGCTTGCCCACAAGTAGCGGAATTGCTGCGTATCTTCCACCTGGAATTGCGATGAAAAATACGCAGAAGAATACAGAAGCAGTAAAGTTGGTAATATTTAACAAATCTCATCCACACGCTGCGTAAAAATTCCAACCACTAATTGACCTGCGGTGCCTATTTTTCGTACTGCAGCATGTCAATTCCTGCTGCGGAAGTTGGACTGAATTGCTGCGTTTTTCAGAGGAGATGTCACCATATCCCAGCATTGAGAAAAACGCAGCAAAATCCTCACCATTTTCTGCAGTAAAATATGCAGGAACAAGTTGTCGTTTTTCACAGCGCCATTTAAAGGGAATGTGTCACGACTTACATTTTTTTTTTTAAGTAAGTTACTTATTTTTATTATTTTTTTAAGTTTTTTTTGCTGTATTTTTCTTTCTTAAAATTAAATATTAAATAATAATTTGACATGTTTTCCTATGTTGGCCACCAGAGGGTGCACTTCCCGGAATTACGGCAAGGTGAATCAGGCAAAGCAGCCTGATTTACAGCTGATGTACATGTGGGAGGAAGACTCATCCCCCCTCCCTATTTTTTGATACAAGCAAGGTAAAGGTGTCTTTAAATTGCTAAGCATTGTCCTGCTCCCATTTTGGGAGTGCTTTTACAATGGCAGCTGGTAAAAGGCTAAGAATGATGAAAGTCAAGAGGGAGACCCTGTGGACTTTTCAGTTGACAGGTTTACACGGCGTGTATTTGACACGTTATTTTACGTGCCGAAAACCAAATCAGAAAACCATTGATTTACATAAATGGAAAAACTTTTTTTACACACGTATTTTTAAAAACGCATTTTTTGCACGTAAAATACTCCAAATGTTCCCATACTTAATGGGAGCCCTAATTATGTACAAAAAACGTGCAAAAAGCGCACAAAAAAGACGTAAAAAAAACACACAAAAATAGCGTCAAATGCTTGATTAAGCTTCCCATTTACATCAATGGGAAAGTGAGCCGTTAGTTTTTTACGCAAGCGCTTTTAAAAAACATGTTGCGTAAAAAAGAAGTGTTGGATCAATTCTTTGGTTCATAAAATGCGCCAAATGTTCCCAGAGTCAGTGGGAGTCTTAACTACGCGCCCAAGAACTTGCAAAAAGCGCACACAAAAACAGCAAAAAAAAACAACAACAAAAAAACGGAAGTGTGATTGGCCCCATAGAAATGAATGGGTCAGTGTACTATCCATTAAAAAACGGATAGCACACTGAAGCATTTCACTGAAGTGTGCTTGAGGCTTAACTTTATTTTTTTTGCAGGTTCCGCAGGACCTATTGGACTACTTTGCAGATTCGGTGGACTACTGCGATGATCTACGTTTTTTTTAAAATAAAATGGTTAGCGAGGATTGTGTGGGGGAGTTTTTATGTCAATAAAAATATTTTCTTATGTCTGTGTTCTTTTAATATTATATTAGCGCCTTAGTAATGGCAGTTGCCTGTTTGACGACATCCATTACTAAGGAGGGGCTTAGTGTTAGTCAGTAAAAAGGCTAGCACTAACCCATTATTACCCCGGTACCCAACGCCACCAGGGGTATCGGGAAGAGCCGGGTACGATCCACAAGCACCCTGCATACAACACCCCCACAGACACCCCACCCCCACCAGAACCCTGCACGCACCCCCCCACAAGCACCCTACACAGAATCCCCCAGCAGCACACTGCACGCACCTCCCCACAAACACCCTGCACACAACCCCCCCACCAGCACCCTGCATGCACCCCCCAAAGACCCTGCACACAACCCCCCCAGACACCCCCCACCAGCACCCTGGACGTACCCCCCACAAACACCCTGCACAGAACCCCCCACAAGCACCCTGCACACAAACCCCACCCACAGACACCCGCCACCAGCACAATGCACGCACCCCCCACCCACAACCCCCCTCACGAGCACCCTGCACACAACCCACCCCCCTTGCTCGACAAAGCAGCGGTGCTGGATGCTGATTCTTCAAAACAGCTGATAAGCGGCTATGAAGGATCAGCAGCGCACGTCCCTTCATGGCCGCCAATCAGCTGTTTTGAAGGACCAGCGGTGGTCACCGCTGCTTCTTCGAGCGCCCCCACACACAACACCCCCCCACACACATGCAACCGCACCACACACAACCCCCACACACACAACACCCCCCACATACACACGCACGCACGCACGCACACACCCGCACACATACACACACCTTACGTGCGTTCGACCGGTCTTCACCAAAATGGCGCCTACTTTCCTCCTTCAAACCAGCTTCTATGTTGGGTCGATCTGATCTGCCCTTGCGCAGTACAGAGCTAGACAGCAGAGGAAGAGGATTTAATGAATGGCTCCCATTCGTTATGTCCTATGCCCTGTAGCTGCAATATTCCATCTGTGTATGTATTGTTAAGAGAAAAATACACAGATGAAATCCATAATCCAGTGCACATATATGTGAGCTCCTATGAAACTGAATGTCGTCTTCCTGCCTCCCTGCACTTTTCTCCAGGAATATCCAGGCAGATCTTTTTTTATTTATCAATGCGCTTGGTCGGGTATCTTTTGATCTCACATGATGTCTTGTTCTTATATCCATTACTATAGATGTTACCAACTTCTACTCACGTCTGCTATGCTGCCTGCCAGTCTCTAGTGTGCATCTCTCTCAATGGGCTTAATGTAAAACATACATTTTTTATTTCTCTCTCCCTTGGGGAAGGATCTTTGTCATATGACTATGATGTCACCAAAGGTGCAGCATTAATACTGCTAGTTGCAGTTTTGCCACAATTTTTGCAAAATCGTGGCAAAAGCATTGCTGTTTTGCAGCAATTCATGTAGCTCTTTGTTAAAAGCAACACAGTTCTGCACAAATTTCGGTCAATTTTCAGTGATTTTGCCACGATTTTGCGCAAAAATGCAGTCAATAACTGGGGGCCCCCTGAGACAGCAGGAGAGCAGGGCCTGTAGAATGTGCTCCAGGACCACCAATGATAATCCTGCCCTGAGCATATATAATGGAAGAGTTTACATTCAGAGGTTGTAAAAGCTCCTGACCTAGTTTTGCTCACATAACAAATGCGCTAATTGTGAAACAGTATATCAGTACAGAACTTCCTCTGTGAGCTAAACCCATCAGCTGCAAAAGGCTAGGGCTCCATGGCAACATCCGAGAGCATTATTGCAACATGGTCGGATTTGTTTTTCCATTGGGAAACATTGAAGAACCGTTGTAAGTTGCAGTAAAGACACTATTTTACAGCGACTTGCAGATGAGGCAGTGTTGCTGTGGAGCCCTAGCCTATATCTAACTTCTATTTTGGAATCCAGGCTGAATACATCAGTTTAGGAAAGAACCACCCTAGGGTTGGTAATTTAGGCCACATTCACACGATTTACAAGATAATCATGCAGATTTTGACACAGATTTCCCACATTTTAATACAAAAGATCAAATCTATGGCCTTTTCTACAATGGATCAAATCAAAAGGGAATCGGTCAGGAGTTTTGAGCCCTCTAAACTGCTGATAGTGTTATATACAGGGTGGGGAGTGTAGGGTAACTATACAGGTGAGGTCGGTTATTCAAGTTGCAAGACGAGAAATCTACATTTTAATACCCACAGCATATGCCCTGCTGACAGATTCCCTTTGAAGAGGACATGTCACCTGCCCAAAAAAATGGAGCTGACACCTTATTTAGATTGCCAGCACCTCACCAATTCTGGAGGTTTTTTTTCTTCTAGCCCCCGCCGTTCCTCAGATATCGGTGCCATATGCAAATTAGGCCTTTGACTGTCAAGTGGGCGGTTAGCACCGCTCACTTGCCAAGGGGTAACTGCCCACTTGAATATCAAATACCGCCCGCCTCATTTGTATATCGGGCAACAAAACTAACAACACTAATATTTCAGGAAACCTCATGATTTGGGGCTGCTTTGCTGCCTCAGGGCCTGGATGCCTTGTGATCAATGAATTCAAAGGTGTATCAAAACATTTTACTGGAGAATGTAAGGGCAGCAGTTCATGATCTCAAGCTGAAGAGATCTTGAGTGATGCAAGAGTCAACAACCCAAAGCACACAAGTAAATCAACTAAAGAATGGTTGAAAAAGTAGAACATTTGTGTTTTGGAATGGCCAAATCAGTCATAAGCTTAGAGCGGTGGACACAGAATCGACAATTATCACCTATCCACAGGATATGTGATAACTTTCTGATCACTGGGAGCCCCACCAATTGCTAGAATAGGGGTCCCCCAGATATCCCACACCGCACCCACGCCATGAGGAAGAGCCTGAATGAAGCGGCAGTTGAGCATGTGCCTGCCGCTCCATTCACTGTCTATAAGACTGACGAAAACAGCCAAGCGCTGTACTCCATCATTCCAATAGACTTTGAATAGAGAGGAAGCGTGCATGCTCAACTGCTGCTCTATTTAATGTCCTCCTCACTGCGTTCGAGAAGTGAGGAGGAACAGGGGTTTTGGGTTCCCTGTTTTCACAATCCCAGCGATCAGACAATTATCTTATCAGTACAAATCTTATTTGCAGCTACAGGAAACGTTTGGTGAAGGTGATTGCTAATAAAGGGAAATCTACAGGTTATTAAATTTAAGGGTTCACTTACTTTTTCTCCCTGCTATGTGAATGTTTACTCAATGTCCTTAATAAAAGGCATGAACAGAACAACTGTTTGTGTGTTATTTAGTTTGAAGCAGAAATCTAAATAATTCACTTACTTTTTCTTGCAACTGATTGTACCTAGTTTTACGGTAGAATACAAGTCAAATTTATCTAAATATAAACAGTAAATGCTTCCAATAGATCGTCGTGGAGAAATACAGAGTGAGACTGTCATTTTGTTTCGCCCGAAGCTCAAACTTTGCCATCCTCACACAGGGAGAGCCTGTTGTTCCCTGAGGAGTGGTAGGATTCGATATGCTGGATGGCACATTCTCTCTACATGCTCAGCTTCATGGAGGACTGATGCTCCTATTTTTGAACATTGAGTTGCAATTTCTTCTGTGTTCTACAAAGGTCTTTTCGGATCTTTTGAGAGACCGACCATAGTAATAAAAAAATAAAGGAAAAATAAAGTGCAAAAAAATGTAATAATATATACACATAAAATACCCACCCCAAAAAAACCTTCCCCCACCAATCATTGCCATAACGCTAGCCCTGAGCCAATTACCCTAAAATAGGCATGTAGTATATTAAAATTTACGGTAGACAAGGACGATCAAAAATAAAAGGTCTATTTTAGGGTAAAACTATGTTATTACCAGAAAAAAAGTGCTGAAATGTAAAAAATCTTATTTTTTTTACTATTATTTTCAAACTTTAAGCCTAAAAATTCTAAAATAGTAAAAAGGATGTGTATAAAAATTATTAAAAAAATAAACATGCATTGTCTATGGAAAAAACATCTCAAAAATCAAGTCGCTAGCCCAACAAATAAAAAAGTTATAACGATTTAACCCCTTGAGGACCAAGCTCATTTTGGCCTTCAGGACCAGACCCATTTTTTCAAATCTGACAAGTGTCACTTTATGTGGTAATGACTTGGGAATGCTTTTACCTATCAAAGCGATTCTGAGATTGTTTTCTCGTGACTTATTGTACTTTATGATAGTGGAAAAATTTTGTCGATAAATTCAATATTTATTAGTGAAAAACAAAATTTTGTTAAAAATTGCAAAAATGTGCATTTTTCTAAATTTAAATGTATCCGCTTGTAAGACAGGCAGTTATACCACACAAAATTGTTGCTAACTAACATCCCCCATATGTCTACTTTAGATTGGCATCGTTTTTTGAACGTCCTTTTACTTTTCTAGGACGTTACAAGGCTTAGAACTTTAGCAGCAATTTCTCACATTTTCAAGAAAATTTCAAAAGGCCATTTTTACAGGGGCCAGTTGAGGTGTGAAGCGGCTTTTAGGGCCTTATATATTAGAAACCGCAAAAAAAGTCACCCCATTTTAAAATCTTTACCCCTCAAAGTATTCAAAACAGCATTTAGAAAGTTTCTTAACCCTTTAAACGTTTTACAGGAATTAAAGAAACATAGAAATGAAATTTTCAAATTTCATTTTTTTGGGCAGAAATTCATTTTTAATCTCTTTTTTTTTTGTAACACAGAAGGTTTTACCAGAGAAATGAAACTCAATATTTATTGCCCAGATTCTGCAGTTTTTAGAAATATCCCACATGTGGCACTAGTGTGGTAATGTACTGAAGCACCAGCCTCAGAATCAAAGGAGCACATAGTGTATTGAGGAAATTATCTAGGGGTATAGTGAGCATTTTGACCCCGCAGATTTCTTGCAGAAATTATTGGAAGTAGGCCGTGAAAATGAAAATTTACATTCTTTCAAAGAAAACGTAGGTTTAGCTAATTTTTTATAATTTCCACAATGACTAATGGAGAAAAAGCACCCTAACATTTGTAAAGCAATTTCTCCCGAGTAAAACAATACCCCACATGTGGTAATAAACGGCTGTTTGGACACACGGCGGAGCTTAGAAGGGAAATGCCATTTGGCTTTTGGAGCTCAAATTTAGCAGGAATGGTTTGCGGAGGCCAGGTCAGATTGGCAAAGCCCCTAAGGGACCAAAACAAAACAGTGAAAACGCCAAAAAAGTGACTCCATTGAGAAAACTACACCCCTTGAGGAATCCATCTAGGGGTGTAGTGAGCATTTTGACCCCACAGGAGTTTCATAGATTTTATTAGAATTGGGCAGTGAAAATAAAAAAAAATCCTTTTTCTTCAATAAGATGTAACTTTAGCCCCAATTTTTTCATTTTCTCAACAAATAAAGGAAAAAAAGAACCCCAACATTTGTAAAGCAACTTCTCTGGAGTACGGCAATACCCCACACGTGGTCATAAACTGCTGTTTGGGCACACGGCAGGGCTCAGAATGGAAAGAGTGCAATTTGCTTTTGGAGTACAGATTTTGCTGCATTTGGTTTCTTGGCGCTATGTCGCATTTGCAAAGTCCCTGTGGGACCAAAACAGTGGATCCCCCCCAGAAGTGACCCCATTTTGGAAACAACACCCTCAAGGTATTCACCTAGGGGTGTAGTGAGCATGTTAACCCCACAGGTGTTTTGCATAAATTCGTGTAAACACGATTTGGGAGAGTGAAAATGGGAATTTTTCCTTAGATACGCCAATATGTGGTGCCCAGCTTGTGACACTAAAACAAGACAGCTCTCAATTATTATGCGGTGTTTCTCTGTTTTAGAATCACCCTACATGTGGCCCTAATCTTTTGCCTGGACATTCGACAGGGCTCAGGAGTGAAAGTCTACCATGTAAAATTGAGGCCTAATTTGGCGACATATAAAGTAGTGGTTCAAAATTACAGAGGCTTTGATGTGAAATAATAAAAGAAACCCCTGACAAGTGACCCCATTTTGGAAACTGCACCCCTCAATGCATTTATTAAGGGGTGTAGTGAGCATTTTCACCCCACGTGTCTTTTCCATAAATGATTGCGCTGCGGAAGGTGCACATTAAAATTTTTCCCTAGATATGTCAATTCAGTGGCAAATATGTCGTGCCC
This sequence comes from Rhinoderma darwinii, assembly GCF_050947455.1. NCBI lineage: Eukaryota > Metazoa > Chordata > Amphibia > Anura > Rhinodermatidae > Rhinoderma > Rhinoderma darwinii. The sequence goes on from NC_134691.1 coordinate 211,019,253, forward strand.
AGCTTGACACACACCCAAAATTGTTAAAAGGGTTGTCCTGGGTATGGCGATGCCATATATGTGGAAGTAAACAGCTGTTTGGGCCCACTGTAGGGCTCAGATGGGTGGGAGCGCCATTTGGCTTTTGGAGCGTGGATTTTGCTTGGTAATAGTTTTGTTTGGAGTCTTACTGGTGTTTCCATTTATAATGTGGGGCATATGTGAGCTGGGCAGAGTACATCAGGGGCATAGTCAGGTGGTATAATAATAAGGTAAAAAAAACAATAAAATAATCCATAGATATGTGTTATGCTGTGATCGATCCTTTCTGCACAGGCCGGTGACGCACTGATATATGGCGTTCTTTCTTATCCTCCTTTTGGTTCACACTCCGCACCTTTGCAGTTTGGGGAATTTTGCTGGGAAGTGTTGTCCTGGTATAATACGGGCGCCCTTGCTTCTAGCAGATATGTTTGGGCCCTTCCCTTCCTGGTTCCCTAATTTTAGTGCCTAGATAAATCGCCTTTTGAAACAGAAGAAATGTTCCCCTCGGGTCGGCACAACTGGATATTTTTCTTTCCTGACTTATTGGAGCCTTAACTCATTTTATTTTTTCAACGACGTAGTGGTATGAGGGCTGTGTTTTTGCGGGACGAGCTGTAGTTTTTATTGGTACCATATTGGGGTACATATGACTTTTTGATCACTTGTTATCCTTTTTTGGGAGGCAAGGTGACAAAAAAACAGCAATTCTGGCATAGTTTTTTTAGGGTATTTTTATACAGCGTTCACCATGCCTTATAAACTACATGTTACCTTTATTCTGCGGGTCAGTATGATTCCGGCAATACCTAATTTATAGAACTTTTTTATAACTTTTTGCACAATAAAATTACTTTTGGAAAGAGAATGTATTTTTTCTGTTGTTGGAGCTGTATGAGGGCTTGTTTTTTGCGAGACGAGGTATAGATTTTATAGGCACCATTTTTGGATACATGCGACTTTTTGACCAAAAAAACAGCAATTATGGCAGTGTTTTTTAGTTTGTTTTTTTACGGCATTCACTGCACTGGATAAATAACATAATATTTTTATAGTTTAGGTCATTACGGTCGCAGCGATACCAAATATGTATGGTTTATTATTTTTTTCAATAATAAATGACTTGATAAGGGAAAAAGGGGGAGATTGTGTTTTATTTTATTACTTGAAACTTTTATTGTATGTTTTACAACTTTTATTTTTACTTTTTTTACACTTTTTTTTTTACACTTTTCTTTAGTCCCACTAGGGGACATGAAGGTCCAACTGTTTGTTTGATGTTCTAATACATTGCACTACCTATGTAGCGCAATGTATTGGAACTGTCAGTTGTTCACTGACAGCAAGCCGATCAGGCTCCGCCTCTGGGCGGGGCCTAATCAGCCACAGTAGCAGTCGCCAGCCTTGCCATCGCATGGCAAGCTGCCGATTTGCTACAAACCTCTAGGATGCAGCGATCACAATGGATTGCTGCATCGAAGGGGTTAATGCCAGAAATCGGAGCTAGCTACGGTTCCTGGCGATAGATCGGGGTGTCCGCTGTAACATACAGTGGACACCCACTGCTGAGGACGCCGGCTCAGCTTCTGAGCCGGAAGCTGAGCCGGCGCCATCTTGCCGATGGTACCGGAAGCCTTTTAGGCCCCGCCGCCGAGTGGGGCATAGGAGGCTTCCGATGCTGGCAGACCGGGAAGTAAGTATTAGGCCTCCGATCGACTTTGCATCCACCGGCAAGCCAGCGATCACGTTGCTGGGGTGCTGGTGGCTAAAAACTCCTCACATGCTGCGATCTCTATTGAACGCAGCATCTGAGGGGTTAATTGGCCGGATCGGATGCTAGCTCCGGTCCTGGCCGATACCTCAGGGTGCCAGCTGTAACATACAGCTGTCACCCGGCGGTGATGTCGCTGGCTCAGCTCCTGAGGCAGCTTCATCTCCAACACGTACAGTAACGTGAAAAGGCATTAAGACACCAGTTTTCATCACGTTACTGTACGTGATTGGGCGGGAAGGGGTTAAGGAACCATATAATGCACTGGGAAACTGCAAAAAAAAATCTTTGTGGGGTGAAAATAGAAAAAAACTGCGATTCCTCCATTGTTTTTTGGGTTTCGTTTTTACAGATTTCACCGACCAGCAAAACGTCATATTAACTTTGTTCTGAGGGTCAAAACGATTATGGCGATACCAAATATATATAGTTTTTTTTTAATATTTTACTACTTTTACAAAGAAAAAACAATTTGTTTAAAAAAAAATGATTTGTGTAACAAAATTTTTTACATTTTCATCGATTGAGCGGTGTGATGGCTTATTTATTGTTGGACGATATGTAGTTTTTTTTTTTGGTACATACAACTTTTTGATCACTTTTTATTACATTTTGGTTTTTTTAAGAGCTAAGGTGACCAAAAAACAGCAATTTCCAGTGTTTTAAATTTTGTTTTTACGCGGCAACAACAACCGTGGCAGAGAGAGGTCAGACCTAGGCGGCTTCATTAGGCCCCCAGGCTGCCATGACTACCATTGGCACCTTGCGAACGCTTCGCGGGGGAGAACAGGCTATTGGAGGGGGTCGCCCCCTCTTTCTAACGGCTTAGATGCTGCAGCCGCTATTGACCGTAGCATTTGAGTGGTTAAACGGCCAGGAACAGAGCGATTGCTGTTACTGGCTGTTAGTGCAGTGTGTGAGTTGTAATACACGACCGACACTAGCAGCATATGGAGTGGGCTTAGCGCGTGAGCCCGCTACATACTTCAACCCACGCACTCGGACGTGCAGTTACATCCAGGTGCATGAAGGGGTTAAACGCCATTTTCTAAACTATAGTTACACAGGAAAATTCAATGTGAGATGACATGATTAGGGATAAAGTAAAGTCTCCATTAAATGTCACCTGCCTAAATCAGCAAGTGCAGCGTCGACCATAAAAACACTAAGGTAGACAAATCACCGGTGCCGGATGGCAGACACCCCTGCGTTCTGCAGGAATTAAGTACTGTGATAGACTGACCCTTATTTCTGATATTGCCCTTCTATGAGAGAGGCTCTTAGGGCATGGCCAGACGTGGCGTGTTTCTGCCGACACTGTCCGCATCAATGCCGCACTTTATCTGCGTTGCAGATTCTGTTGCGGCTTTGCCTAAAATGTGCAGGAAATTGATGCGGATTAGCCGTTGCGTATTCAGGTGAAGAGTACTTCCCTTCTCTCTATCAGTGCAGGATAGAGAGAAGGGACAGCCCTTTCCCTAGTAAAAGTAAAATAAATTCATAATTTCCCGGCCGTTGCCTTGGTGACGCGTACTTCTTTCGACATCCAGCCCGACCTCCCTGGATGATGCGGCAGTCCATGTGACCGCTGCAGCCTGTGATTGGCCTGTGATTGCCTGCAGCCGTCACTTGGACTGAAACGTCATCCCGGGAGGCCGGACTGGAGGAAGAAGCAGGGAGTTCTCGGTAAGTATGAACTTCTATTTTTTTTACACGTTGATCTATATTGTGATCGGTAGTCACTGTCCAGGGTGCTGAAACACTGCCGATCGTTTAACTCTTTCAGCACCCTGGACGGTGACTATCTCCTGGCGTCGCCTAGCAACGCTCCCGTAATTACAGGTGCACACACGTAGTCACCCGTAATTACGGGAGCCCCATAGACTTCTATGGGCCTGCCCGTGCCGTAATTACGGCCCGTGATTACGGGCGTTTTTACGTTCGTGTGCATGGGGCCTCAATCTGGCTATAGACCTAGAAATACATAGGTCCACCCAGAATGAAGTAATATCCTGTTCGAAAAAAACAATACGCAACACACATAGCATCTGCGTATTTCATTGCAGAATTTTGAATCTCCATTGAAGTCAATGGAGAAATTCCGCAACAAGTCCGCTACATGTCCGCAACAGCCAGTGTATGCTGTGGACACCAAATTCCGCACCGCAGCCTATGGTCCGCAGCGGAGTTTTCCGCCACATCAGCACGAACCTAACTGAAAAGGTGTGGAAACCAATGGAGAATATGTCCGCTGCGGATTACCGCAGCGGACTGTCAGAGCAATTCCGCCACATCTGGCCATGCCCTTATAGTGCTGATACCCAAGTCCCGTAAAGATCCTAGAGACTGTGCTCATATCGACCTATCTCATTTCTTCATTGTGACATTAAAATATTAGCCAAAATTCTGGCGATGCATATGCAAAAGATTATATCTCATATTATTCATCCGGATCAATCTGGTTTTATGCCAGGGAAGGTCACTGATGTTCATCATCAGAGACTTTACCAACATATCATCTACTATAGAGTCAGGTAGCACCCGAGTTGTTGCTTCCTTGGATCTTGAGAAAGCATTTGACTCAGTAGAATGGTCCTATATGAGGTCTGTTCTAGACAAATTTGGATTTGGCCCCAAATTTATACAATGGGTACAGTTACTATACTCCGAGTCCCAACCTACAGCAAGTATTAAAACAAATTGTCATACTTTCCCCTCATTTACACTAGCCTGAGGGACTAGGCAAGAATTGACAACTATCACCTTCCCTTTTTGCACTGGCCATTGAGCAATAGCTATGAGAGTCCCTCCTGATATAAAGGGCTTCAAGATGGAGGAGAGGGAGGAGCGTGTCTGTCACGGCTATGGGTATGTGGACCCACTAGGACGCTCTGCCGTAGCGGAGTAGCAGCTGGCCAAACAACAGTCAATAATAGTCTTTAGTACAAGAGTACCTGGATAGAAGATTAGAATACAAGAGAAAAACACAATGCGCACAATAGTGCATGAACCAGTGGAGTACTGTTTGAATACAGGTGTTTAAAGGTATTGCTCACCTTGCGGAGTTATGCTGGGAGCATAACATCCACAGACGTATGTAGAGAGAATCTTGCTGTGATATTGACAGCTAGGGATAAGGTGCAGCCTAGGTTGTTGAATTCACTCGTAGGAGATTCAGATAGGTAAAAAACTGACTTTATTTGAGGTACAAAATGCAACAAAAAGTTTCGAGATCGAACAGATCTCTTCCTCAGGCAATATACAAGTGTTTGTCTTTTATTATATAAAAAAAGAATTCTTCATCTACTAGGAAGCTGTTCAAATATAATAATAATAATAATAATAATAATAATAATAATAATAATAATAATAATAATAAAAATGTATTTACAGAACAATTCATACCTTTGTTAAATGCAAAAAATTCTGCATATCCAGTTCTAGATAATTTTATGCAATGTTACTGGATTTAATTCTTTTAGAAGGGGAACTGTATTTTATATTTTTAAATCCGGCATTCTGTGTCTGATTTATCATTTTATATTGAATTTTTAATATATTCATTCATTTTGTAATTGTTTTTAACTTTTTTTTTTGAAAAGTTTTTAATCAGTACTTACAAATCAATCAATATATATATATATATATATATATATATATATATATATATATATATATATCCATTGTTTTACGTATGTGTGACCTTTCAAAATTTGACCCGGCAGCTATTCCAAAAGTTAACTCCCTGTCTGTGTTATAAAACAGAGACTACCTCTTCATGTCAAACACTTGTATATTGCCTGAGGAAGAGATCTGTTCGATCTCAAAACTTTTTGTTGCATTTTGTACCTCAAATAAAGTCTGTTTTTTACCTATCTGAATCTCCTACGAGTGAATTCAACAACCTAGGTTGCGCCACAGGAAAAATCCATCTTTTTATTCCTTCTTCTTTCCATTGACATGTCGAGCCTGATTTCAGTCCTCGAATTGGATCTCCGGCTGCACCTTATCCCTAGCTGTCAATATCACAGCAAGATTCTCTCTACATACGTCTGTGGATGTTATGCTCCCAGCATAACTCCGCAAGGTGAGCAATACCTTTAAACACCTGTATTCAAACAGTACTCCACTGGTTCATGCACTATTGTGTGCATTGTGTTTTTCTCTTGTATTCTATACAGCAACTGTGTGGGTGGTATTTTACCAATCCCACATTGTGAACCTGAAGGTTCAGCACAAAGCAGCAAATAGAGAACCACCCAACATCCCTTCGGAATCAAAGACTTGATAAGGATCCAATTACACTATGGAACATTTTAAACACCGCTATGAAACAAGGGAGGGGCTGATCCAACAACTAACAGCAAGTATTGACACCGCACCGCTCCATTCTGAACTTTCCATTGAATCATTTTCCAGCGATGATACCAAATTAATGACTGACCTATTTAATGATTTGGAAAATCTCTGTAAATCTGAGATGCAACATAGTCTTGACGTCATGTTTTTAGCAATATATTTAAAAGAAAAAATCTCACCGAGGGGTTTGAGAATGCCATTTTCGTCCACTTTTAAAGATGATCTCCCCGTCACCCTTGAATGGGAAACCTATATGGAGGATTGCACTAGAGGGATGATCACTAGACTACTCAATAAAAGAAAATCAATATGCACCATACTTACTAATAAAATTGAACCAATCATCACACAATTACAGTTTTATTCCAAACATCAGGACTTTCACCATATTAATCACAATATCAACAATAGGATTTATAAACTGGAACACGAACTAATAGAAAAGAAAGCAAATAAACTAACTAGAGATCGAAGAGATTATCTTACCAATCAGATAAGATCCTGGAATAAACAATTGCCACCGTTCAGACAATTTGAAGGACTTAATACACAAAGAATTCCCCAAAATAACCCCCAAAAAAGTTTACCCCTATTACAAAATACCCCACAACAGGGAATCAGTACATTAAGACAAGACCAGAGATTAGAGATAGTGAGGTCCCCGCAGACTTTTTCTCAACAGCAAATATAGCAAAGGAACTCTTCCACAAACTACCCCACAACAGGGAACCAGCACATTGACACAAGATCAGAGATTTGAGTTAAAGAGGCTATGTCACCAGATTTTTGCAACCCCTATCTGCTATTGCAGCAGATAGGCGCTGCAATGTAGATTACAGTAACGTTTTTATTTTTAAAAAACGAGCATTTTTGGCCAAGTTATGGCCATTTTTGTATTTATGCAAATGAGGCTTGCAAAAGTACAACTGGGCGTGTTGAAAAGTAAAAGTACAACTGGGCGTGTATTATGTGCGTACATCGGGGCGTGTTTACTACTTTTACTAGCTGGGCGTTCTGATAAGAAGTATCATCCACTTCTCTTCACAACGCCCAGCTTCTGGCAGTGCAGATCTGTGACGTCACTCACAGGTCCTGCATCGTGTCGGCCACATCGGCACCAGAGGCTACAGTTGATTCTGCAGCAGCATCAGCGTTTGCAGGTAAGTAGCTACATCGATTTACCTGCAAACGCCGATGCTGCTGCAGAATCATCTGTAGCCTCTGGTGCCGGCTCGTCTGACACGATGCAGGACCTGGGGAAGTGACGTCACAGCGTGATCTCTGGAGAACACGGCTGTGTCTGCACTGCCAGAAGCTGGGCGTTCTGAAGAGAAGTGGATGATACTTCTCGTCAGAAAGCCCAGCTAGTAAAAGTAGTAAACACGCCCCGATATACGCACATAATACACGCCCACTTGGACTTTTACTTTAAACACGCCCAGTTGTACTTTTGCAAGCCTCATTTGCATAAATACAAAAATGGCCATAACTTGGCCAAAAATGCTTGTTTTTTAAAAATAAAAACGTTACTGTAATCTACATTGCAGCGCCGATCTGCTGCAATAGCAGATAGGGGTTGCAAAATCTGGTGACAGAGCCTCTTTAATGAAATCACGCAGAATCCTCCTCAATAGCAAATCTAATAAAGTAAAACAGGCTCCTAAACCCAATTACATCCCTGTGGGTACTCAAAATTCAGAGAGCCATCCAAATTCCTATTCCCCCCAACACACCGGATCCCCCTGTGAACAACCTTATTTCTCCTACAGGGAATCTACTAGATTTTTTGCTTTTTACCATTCACAACTCACCATCCATTTCCCCTATTTCAAACCCAGTAAGTAACATATTAGCTACTCCATTTAATACCAACTCAGCAGACTTGTCTGAGTTTGAACATAGAAACATTTTTCGATCTGATTTGACCAATTTCCCAGACAATGTAATTAGCACCATAATAGATAATACTCAAGCAGGCACAAATATGTCTGTCCCTTTTTTAACCTCAGCATTCCCTTCTGATACTAATATAGAAGGACCTCCAACATCTATTTCAGAACAAAACCTTTTTTTGAAGGTCAAAGATCCACAACCTCTGACCATCACTCATTTTTTCCATCCGAAAAAAAGAAAAAATGTTTCAGAGGAACTAGGGGAGGCAAAAATAAAAATATAAAAACTGTAACATCAACCCCCTCTATAGAGTATACCTCTATATTTAACCTCTCTGATCATATCTTAAACAGTGCAGAAACGACCCTCTTAATCAAAGGATTGTCGTTTTACCCCACTGCTAACAGCAATGGATTTGAGCTCTTTTTAGACCTACACAAATTCACCAGAAAATTGACCCTACACAGACATTTTGACATTTTAGCCACGAAAACTACACTGCATTGTGAAATTACTACTCTAGATAAAGAGACCAATCTAGAAACCATATTAATTGATCATTTTACACACACTGATTTGAAACCCCCATCAAAATTTTATCCTATAGGTAACCAAGGGAATTTTGTCAATACTTTTTACCACCTGGTCTCTTCGGACCTTGAAAGCCTAGATTGCGACAAATCTTTTGGAAAAAATAATTTAACTGCAAACGAAATATCTGCCCTCAAAAATCTAAAGAAAAATAATAATATTGTAATTAGATCAGCAGAAAAAGGAGGAGGCACTGTCATACAAAACACCACAGACTATCATTCTGAGGCCATCAGAATATTATCAGATGTAAATTACTATGTAAAATTAACTTACAATCCCCTTTCAACAATTATAGAAAAACTCAAGCTTTTAATTAATCAAGCCTTTTCCAATAAAATTTTAAATCAGAAAGAAAAAAACTATCTGATTCCCACTAATGTCAATATGCAATTTTTTTATCATTTGCCAAAAATACATAAGGACATCAAAAAACCACCTGGTAGACCTATCATTTCAGGGATTCAATCACCCACCTGCAATCTGTCCCATTATTTGGATATATTTCTCCAGAAATATGTTATGGAATTCCCGAGCTACTTGAAAGACTCCACACAGCTAATAAGGGAACTCAGTTCTATTACTAGTACAGATAACTTGCTTTTTATTACCCTAGATGTTAATTCTCTATATAGCAACATTGAGCACGAGATAGGTCTAAAAAACCTTAAAATCAGACTTAATAGAGACCCCTATTTACCAACATTACAAAATGAGTTTTTAATCGACAGTATGGATTTCATCCTTAAAAATAATATTTTCACTTTTGATGGTGGCGTATACCATCAAACAAGAGGCACGGTTATGGGCACTCGTGTAGCACCTAGCTATGCCAATATTTTTATGGGCATGTTTGAGGAGATATATGTTTGGCAACATATATGGGCAACCAGACATATTACTTTTTTTAGAAGATTTATAGACGATCTCTTTATCATATGGAAAGGAGACATTACCTCCGCTTTGACCTTCTGTAATTCATTGAACAATAACACATGGGGCATCAGTTTTACATTTAATATTCAAGAGAAAGATATTCAATTCTTAGATTTAGTCATCACAAAAACAAAAGAAAAAATTATAACACGTACCCATTTAAAAAAAGTGGATAGTAATAGTTACCTGGATTTTAAAAGTGGCCACTATCTGAAATGGCTACAAAACATACCTTATAGGCAATACATGCGTATCAGAAAAAAATTGTACATCAGATACAGATTATAACCAACAAAGTCGCATTATTTACAAACGCTTCAGAGAGAAAAATTATCCTCGTACCCTGCTATCAGATGCCTACAAAAAATCTAGAACAGCTAGATTGTGTCAAAATCACTGCACCACAAAAAACACTACCAAACAATAAAGAAACAAACAAATTTTCTTTCAATTTCATAACGAAAAATAATTGTGAACACAAGAAAATCAGGAACATTATTGGTAAACATTGGCACATCTTACAAAAAGACCCTTATTTGAAACAGAACTTACCAACAAAGCCACAAATCACCTTTAGGAGGGCAAAAACCATTAAAAATATACTGGCACCCAGTCGGGTAATTTTTCAAGATAAGAAAAACGAAATCAAACTATCAGCCACTATAAAACAAAACAAAAAAGGCAGTTTGAAATGTGGCAATTCAAGATGCCTTTGTTGCGAGACGATTACTGAGACCGATGTTTTTACATCAAACCAGACTAATATTACCTACAGGATCGAAAACCATCTAAACTGCCAGTCACAATATGTCATCTACTTAATAAACTGCCAGTGTGGCTTACAATACGTAGGCAGGACCACACAGCAATTACATTGCCGTGTGAACAAACATCGGTTTAATTGTAAGAATAATTTTATATTACACAGTATATCCAGACACTGTACGATGGCACACAGTAGCAATTTTAATTGCTTCAAAATTATCCCCATCGAACATGTAACTATATCAAATACTAACAGATTTGCATCTCTGTGTAACAGAGAAAACTATTGGATTTACAAATTAAAACCACTAGTACCAGAAGGGCTTAATCAAAAAATGGAAACTGTTATATAATCATAATAAATTTATCATCTATTTTCTAATAATAAATCTATGAATTTTTATCCTGACTTTTTATATTTCCTCTTTAATTATATATGCGCAAAAACACGGCAGACCAAAGTAATGTACAAATAACGAATAATCGTAAGAAAAACCAAGTAATTCACTAGTAATAACGAATTATTATCCTAAAAAATACTTTTATTGTTTTTATTGTCTTTTATTATCTAAAAAAAGAATTCTTCATCTACTAGGAAGCTGTTCAAATATAATAATAATAATAATAAAAATTTATTTACACAACAATTCATACCTTTGTTAAATGCTAAAAATTCTGCCTATCCAGTTTTAGATAATTTTATGCAATGTTATTGGATTTAATTCTTTTAGAAGGGGAACTGTATTTTATATTTTAAAATCCGGCATTCTGTGTCTGATTCATCATTTTATATTGAATTTTTAATATATTCATTCTGTAATTGTTTTTAACTTTTTTTTTGAAAAGTTTTTAATCAGTACTTACAAATCAATATGTTTATATATATATATATCCATTGTTTTACGTATGTGTGACCTTTCAAAATTTGACCCGGCAGCTATTCCAAAAGTTAACTCCCTGTCTGTGTTATAAAACAGAGACTACCTCTTCATGTCAAACACTTGTATATTGCCTGAGGAAGAGATCTGTTCGATCTCGAAACTTTTTGTTGCATTTTGTACCTCAAATAAAGTCAGTTTTTTACCTATCTGAATCTCCTACGAGTGAATTTAACAACCTAGGTTGCGCCACAGGAAAAATCCATCTTTTTATTCCTTCTTCTTTCCATGGATAGAAGATTGGGCAGACACTTGGCGTAGTAGACGTTTGATGTAGCAGACACTTGGCACAGATGACACTTGGCACAGGTGACACTTTCGACTCCGACACTAGACTTCGGACTGGAACAAACACAATTACTGGATACGGGAACATGGCATACAGGATATAACAAAGGGACCATTTGCAATAAGCGAACATGGGCAGACACAACAACGCTCAGGCAAGGAGGAAGAGGGCAGATTCCTTTTCATACAGAAGGGTGAGTTGGGATTGGATAGATAATGAGAGCAGGGGAACAGAGAGGCCACGTGTGCTGGCGTCTCCGAGGAGAGAGACGCTGGCTGGAGGACATCGGTCTGTCGTTGTGGTCGCTGGCGGGTAAGTGATGTCAGCAGTCCGTGGCCGCAGTGATAACAATGTCCCTCTCTACGCAAATGATACACTTCTATTCCTCAATGATCAGGGTCCATCTCTGTGGGCACTATTATCTTTGTTTGATTTATTTTCATCCTTCTCTGGATTCCGTGTGTACTGGTCAAAATCTTTGGTAATGGCGCTAGACGATGCGGCTAGAGATTTTTATCCTTGGAGGATGTGGTAGTGGAAGATAAGGTAGCTACTTTTGCACAACTTAGGTCCAAACACTAGATACCGACCTATCTCAGGTTCCGTTATTTCCAGCTTAGACACGCTCTTTGGTCGCAATTTTCAGGATATAATGTACATCCCCTGTGGTGGATTGGGAGAGACAAGAGACGTTGGCTAAACCATTATCCATACTTTATAGACGGCTATTAATTGTATCTTCTAATAAACTTGGTAGGGCCCTGGACCGATGGTCTCAGACTCTTCCCTCAGTATGTACAGACGATCATCAGGAAATGCTATCCGCTCTTAGGCCCCATGCACACGAATGTGTTTTGCAGCCGCAATTCACCCGCAAATCTGCGGGTGAATTTGCTGTCCCATTCATTTCTATGGGCCCATGCACACGACCGTGGTTTCCACGGTCCGTGCATTGCCCAGTAGCCTGGACCAGTCATGTCTTATTACGGCCGTGTTTTGCGGTCCAGGCTCATAGAAATGAATGCACGTGGCAATGTGCACGGCCTGAGATTTGCGGGCAGCCCGCAGGTGACACTCCGCGGCCGTCCGAGCCAAAATCACGGCTGTACACACCACTACGGTCATGTGCATGAGGCCTTACAGGTCCCTTGGTATCTACAATAGAACACCTTATTCAATTAACATTTTTCCACCAAATCTATTACACACCTTTCAAATTATTTAGGGTGGGACGTATACCTACTCCTATGTGTCCACGTTTCCAAGGAGCTGAGGGCTCCTTCCTACATACAGTGAAGGAAATAAGTATTTGATCCCTTGCTGATTTTGTAAGTTTGCCCACTGTCAAAGACATGAACAGTCTAGAATTTTTAGGCTAGGTTAATTTTACCAGTGAGAGATAGATTATATTTTAAAAAAAAAACTGAAAATCACATAGTCAAAATTATATATATTTATTTGCATTGTGCACAGAGAAATAAGTATTTGATCCCCTACCAACCATTGAGTTCAGCCTCCTCCAGACCAGTTACACGCTCCAAATCAACTTGGTGCCTGCATTAAAGACAGCTGTCTTAAATGGTCACCTGTATAAAAGACTCCTGTCCACAGATTCAATTAATCAGTCTGACTCTAACCTCTACAACATGGGCAAGACCAAAGAGCTTTCTAAGGATGTCAGGGACAAGATCATAGACCTGCACAAGGATGGACTGGGCTACAAAACCATAAGTAAGATGCTGGGTGAGAAGGAGACAACTGTTGGTGCAATAGTAAGAAAATGGAAGACATACAAAATGACTGTCAATCGAAATCGATCTCGGGCTCCATGCAAAATCTCACCTTGTGGGGTATCCTTGATCCTGAGGAAGGTGAGAGCTCTGCCGAAAACTACACGGGGGGAAATTGTTAATGATCTCAAGGCAGCTGGGACCACAGTCACCAAGAAAACCATTGGTAACACATTACGCCGTAATGGATTAAAATCCTGCAGTGCCCGCAAGGTCCCCCTGCTCAAGAAGGCACATGTACAGGCACGTCTGAAGTTTGCAAATGAACATCTGGATGATTCTGAGAGTGATTGGCAGAAGGTGCTGTGGTCAGATGAGACTAAAATTGAGCTCTTTGGCATTAACTCAACTCGCCGTGTTTGGAGGAAGAGAAATGCTGCCTATGACCCAAAGAACACCGTCCCCACTGTCAAGCATGGAGGTGGAAACATTATGTTTTGGGGGTGTTTCTCTGCTAAGGACACAGGACTACTTCACCGCATCAATGAGAGAATGGATGGAGCCATGTACCGTCAAATCCTGAGTGACAACCTCCTTCCCTCCACCAGGACATTAAAAATGGCTCGTGGCTGGGTCTTCCAGCACGACAATGACCCGAAACATACAGCCAAAGCAACAAAGGAGTGGCTCAAAAAGAAGCACACTAAGGTCATGGAGTGGCCTAGCCAGTCTCCAGACCTTAATCTCATCGAAAACTTATGGAGGGAGCTGAAGATCCGAGTTGCCAAGCGACAGCCTCGAAATCTTAATGATTTACAGATGATCTGCAAAGAGGAGTGGGCCAAAATTCCATCTAACATGTGTGCAAACTTCATCATCAACTACAAAAAACGTCTGACTGCTGTGCTTGCCAACAAGGGTTTTGCCACCAAGTATTAAGTCTTGTTTGCCAAAGGGATCAAATACTTATTTCTCTGTGCACAATGCAAATAAATATATATAATTTTGACAATGTGATTTTCTGTTTTTTTAATATAATCTATCTCTAACTGGTAAAATTAACCTAGCCTAAAAATTCTAGATTGTTCATGTCTTTGACAGTGGGCAAACTTACAAAATCAGCAAGGGATCAAATACTTATTTCCTTCACTGTATGTTCTGGGAGTGTCCAATTATTAATACTTTCTGGACTGAAGTACTAGAATTTCTTGAGCTTAAAGTAGGACTCCATCATATACTTGAATCCAGAACTTGTCTTTTATTACTGGTGGAATACATTATAATGTGTCAGTTACACCTCTCATGATGCTACTATCATTTTATGCTAAAAAAAAAAACTGTACTCCTGCACTGGAAACATCCTAAGGTACCTACATTGTCAGCATGGATTACGTTCGTAAACTCTGCCCTGCCACTTTTTAAACTCACTTATGAAGCACGTGGATGTCCTGATAAATTTATGAAGGGGTGGAGCTCTTGGATAGCCAACCTTCAAACCAGCTCATAGGCTTGACATAGCCCAGGTTGACTGGAGTTGCTGACGTCTCTCTTTGATCCCCCATTGCTCCACCAAACTTCTCCCTTTGACTGGTCCTCATCAGATTTTATTTTATATATACTGCTGATAAGGAAAGGATTTTTGTTATTGTGTTTTAACTTATATGCATATCAATATATGGAAAAATGTATCCGTGTGTTTTTTGTTAATAACCGACCTTGCACAATTACTTTATGCAATGCTCAGGATTCTACACTTTTATATTTGTATCATTGCTTTGCTATGAGGTCTTAATAAAATTACCTTAAAAAAATAAAAAAGATAATTGGATTATTCGATCAGAGGCTTTAGGTCCTCCGGGTCTGAATGACAGAAACGATTTATTTACATTCCTTCTTTCTTTTTATATCGTGCTGTGTTTATTTAATAATGAATCTTTGTAACTGTAAATATTTTTTAAATAAGTTTATGTATCTAATTTTGGATTAGGTATAATGCACATGGCTAGGGATTTAAGCATAATCCCGCTGTAACCCATTGGGCCTTGAGAAAGCCTCATTGTGACGTGAAACAACCATTGTACGCCTGTGCTTGTTTGTCTCCCTTTTATATGTGGAAATAAATTAAAGAAAAATATTGTATTATTGGTGAGTAAGTCTTTTTTTGACCGTACTAACTATGTGAGTGCTGTGTCTCTTTTCACCTTTCTATCCCTCAGTGAGCTGAGCAGTTCAGGGAAAGGAGTCTGATAAGTAAATTTTTCTCTAATTAGATATATTGCAAAGTTTCTCACTTGTACTATTGATTTATGCAAGGCTTGCTGAAAACTTAGAGACCACTTAAGAACCATGCATTCTTTTTTTGTTTTTTATTGGATGCATTCCAAGAGCAATAACTTTTACATTTTTCCATCGATTTAGCTGTTTGAGGTTTTTTTATTTGTGGGATGAGTTGTGTGTTTCAATGACACAATTTTTGGGTACATATAATATGTTAATTAACTTTTATTAACTTTTTGTGGGGAGGAAGAAACAATGCCGACATAGTTTTTTGCGTTTAAAATTTACATCATTCACCGTGCAGGTTAAAGAGGCTCTGTCACCACATTATAAGTGGCCTATCTTCTATATAATGTGATTGGCGCTGTAATGTAGATTACAGCAGTGTGTTTTATTTAGAAAAACAATCAATTTTGACAGAGTTATGACCTATTTTACATTTATGCTAATGACTTTCTTAATAAAAAGCAATTTCACCTGGCGTGATATCGTGGAAATACCATCTATATGTATTTTTCAAATTAATTTTGTTTTACATTTTTATAAAATCAAATGGTTTTATTTCACATTATTTGTTTAGTTCCACTAGGGGACTCCACAATGCAATCATACCAGGGCTGATATAATGCTTTGGCATACTCCGTATACCAAACCATTATTGCCTGTCTGTAAAACTGATGGGGAATATATTAGGCCGTGCCTCTTGCACAGCCTAATAGGTATACAGCCATGGCTGGCCTGGTGGCTTTAAAAGCAACCAATGGCAGCCCACCGTTGGGTGATAGAGGAAGCCCCCTCTCTCTGTCCATCCACTTAAATGCCACAGTTGCTATTGACCGCAGCATTTAAAGGGTTAATCTCAGATACTGGCATTAAGTCACAGCCAATATTCCCCTGCGCGATCAGAATGATGTACATATATGATATTCTGCGTCAACTTTAAAGTGTTATGACCTATTTTACATTTATGCTAATGACTTTCTTAATAAAAAGCAATTTCACCTGGCGTGATATCGTGGAAATACCATCTATATGTATTTTTCAAATTAATTTTGTTTTACATTTTTATAAAATCAAATGGTTTTATTTCACATTATTTGTTTAGTTCCACTAGGGGACTCCACAATGCAATCATACCAGGGCTGATATAATGCTTTGGCATACTCCGTATACCAAACCATTATTGCCTGTCTGTAAAACTGATGGGGAATATATTAGGCCGTGCCTCTTGCACAGCCTAATAGGTATACAGCCATGGCTGGCCTGGTGGCTTTAAAAGCAACCAATGGCAGCCCACCGTTGGGTGATAGAGGAAGCCCCCTCTCTCTATCCATTCACTTAAATGCCACAGTTGCTATTGACCGCAGCATTTAAAGGGTTAATCTCAGATACTGGCATTAAGTCACAGCCAATATTCCCCTGCGCGATCAGAATGATGTACATATATGATATTCTGCGTCAACTTTAAAGTGTAGCTAAACGTTTGACAAACTTCTGACATGTCATACTGGCATGTCAGAAGGTTGGATTGGTGGGGGTCCGAGCACTGAGACTCCCACCAATTGCTAGAACGAAGCAGCTGAAGCCCTCGTGTGAGCGTTCAGCCGCTTCGTGTCTGTTTGGCGATAACGCAGTAATAGTACGTCGTATGTCACCAAGGGGTTAAATGGTACCAATAGAAACACAGCTCACCCCTCAAAATATAAGCCCTCATACCGATAAATTGACAGGCAAAAAAATCGCTCTCAGAATATGGCGACAAAACTCAAATTTTATTTTTAACAATAGGTTTTTCATTGTAAAAGTAGTAAAATATAAAATAAATCTATAAATTTGGTATCGCCGTAATCGTATTGACCTGCAGAATAAAGTTAACATGCTATTTTTACCGCACTGTGAACACCGTAAAAATGAAACCTCCCAAAATATTGAGGAATCTGTTTATTTTCCTATTGCACCCCACAAATAATTTTTTTTCCAGTTTCCCACTAAATTATATGGTACAATAAATGGTGCCGTGAAAATCTACAACTTGACATGCAAAAAACAAGCCCTCATACGGCTATACTGACAGAAAAATAAAAAAGTTATGGCTGTTGGAAGGTGGGGAGGAAAAAAACAAAAGTGAAAATCTGAAAAATGGCTGCGGTGGGAAGGGGTTAAAAGTTGTCAGCTGTCTCTTGATAAATTATGTATGTAAACTAAAAAGTGTTACATTGCTATACATTGTACTTTAACTAGTCACTTTTTATTTATTTCGGGCTTATGGTTTTTTATGATTGCCAGAAAGCCACTCTAAGTTCTGATTTACTAATGAACTGTTCGTTCATAACATTAAAACTATTAACATGCGAAGTGAATAACATTGATTATCTGTGGCAAAATTGCTGAAAAAGTTAATGCTGACTATGAAAGGATTTTAGAACCCAGTGCATCGGAGCTTGCTGTGTTTGAGGTTGGGTAGTTGCAGACAATCATAGTGCCCATGCCTACCGCTGTCCAGTGCTGAGAGAGATTGCAATGTGCTCTTTTTTCCTTTACATCATGTGGACGGCCGCCTGTGTGCGTCGCTTACCTGGGGAAGAGACTGCGCCATGATACACTATGGGAAGATGGGAGCCGGTGGAGGCAGTTTGATGCTCTGGACAATGTTCTGATTGGAAACCTTGGTTCCTGGCATTTATGTGAATGTTACCTTGATACGTAACACCTACCTAAACATTGTTGCAGACCAAGTACACCCCTTCATGGCAACGGTATTCCCAAATGGCAGGCTTCTTTTAGCAGGCTATTGCGCCCTGCCACAATGCCACAAAATTGTTCAGGAATGGTTTGAGGAACATGACAAAGAGTTTAAAGTGTTGACTTGCCTTCCAAATTTCCCAGCTCTCAAACCAATCGAGCATCTGTGAGATGTACGGAAAAAAAACAAGTCTGATCCATGGAGGCTGCACCTTGCAACTTACAGGACTTAAAAGATCTGCTGCTAACGTCTTGTATCAGATACCGCAGGACACCATCAGAGGTCTTGTGGAGTCCACGCCTCGATGGGTCAGGGCTGTTTTGGCAGCGGAGGTGGTTGTAACGGTGTATATACCCATTTTAATATCTTGAGTGGAAATACTTTTTAAAACCGTGGCTTTTTCTTTTGCCTCCCTCCTATAAAGCTGTAACTGATGTAATAGGGCAACAATTATTACAGTATATAAACAGTCCTACCCTTCTCTGACACCGAGGCTTGTAATTCCTTCAGAGTTGTCTTAGGTCTCTTGATGTTCTGATGGCTTCTTGATGACCTAATGGCATTGGATGTTGTGTGCACCATGGCAAAGACTGACGTGACAGCCTGAGGGGATCCAGGGCGGGCCCCCTGCAGACAACATTGAATTATAATGGCTTTTTGGAGATTTCGCCGGGTGCCGGTGGGAGAGAGGGAGCTCCCTCCCTCTCTCCAAAACCACTCAGATGCGGTGCACGCTATTGAGCACCGCATCTGAAGGGTTAAACGGGTGAGATCGATACTAATATCAATCTCACCCGGTCGAGCAGGGATGCTCCCAGCCCTCAGCTACCTCTGGCAGCTGAGAGAAGGGAGATTTGACAGCTTCCTGTTTGGTTTACTTATTCCGATGCAGTGACGTAAAAAGTCTATTGCATCAGAATAAAGCCCGTTTGTGACCGACGTAAAAACACTATGGGCCGGTCACTAACTGGTTAAAGGGGTTATGTAGGGACCAAAAGTTATTAGCAGTGTACTCACTGCAGTATGTGGGTACATTCGCCAATATACATTCTGGTCCCCCATTGCGCTGATTCTGAGATTTTCATAGATTTTTATAGCTCAGCCAGGGGACCATAAGTCTAGTTGCACAGACTTCTTTGATAACAATTCAACTCTTCGTCATGTGACCAGCCCCGCTGTACTCTATGTAATTTATGTGCTACTGCTACGAGTACGAGACAGTTGTCCTGCAGCGAGGCAGGGACTCCTAGCATCGTACATAAGTATGATGCTAGGAGCCCGGCTCCCTGCACTGTGTTCGGTCCGGTACTTGCGGCCGAAATACGTCCGTCAATTACGGACGTAATTAGTGTGTGTGCACATACCCTAACACTTTTTGACCCACCCTCTTTTTTAAAGCACAACCTCCTTTTTTTTATCAATATGTAGTAAAAGTTGCATTTTATTGTGTAATTGTTTTGATCATCCGTTTTTTTCTGTGACTTCAGTTTTGTAGTTGTGCCATATTTTTCCATTTTGTTCTAATGGATTTAATAGTGGTCCCTGTGATGTGCAACGTTTCGGATTATTTTTATAACCCAACCCAGATCTATACTTCTTCTATTTAACCCCTTAAGGACGCAGCCTAGTTTGGGCCTTAAGGCTCAGAGCCCATTTTTCAAATCTGACATATTTCACTTTATGTGGTAATAACGTCGGAATGCTTAAACCTATCCAAGCGATTCTGAGATTGTTTTCTCGTGACACTTTGGGCTTCATGTTCGTGGTAAAATTTGGTCGATATATTCAGTCTTTATTTGTGAAAAATTGCAAAATTTAGAGAAAATTTACAAAAAATAGCATTTTTCAGAATTTAAATGCATCTGCTTGTAAAACAGATGGATATACCACCCAAAATAGTTACTAGTTCACATTTCCCATATGTCTACTTTAGATTGGCATCGTTTTTTGAACATTATTTTATTTTTCTTGGACGTTACAAGGCTTAGAACATAAACAGCAATTTCTCATATTCTTAAGAAAATTGCAAAAGCCTTTTTTTGAAGGTGCCAGTTCAGTTCTGAAGTGGATTTGAGGGGCCTATGTATTAGAAACCCCCATAAAACACCCCATTTTAAAAACTAGACTCCTCAAAGTATTCAAAACAGCATATAGAAAGTTTTTTAACCCTTCAGGCATTTCACAGGAATTAAAGCAAAGTGGAAATGAAATTTGCAAATTTCATTTTTTCTGCTGAATTTCAATTTTATTCAATTTTTTTTTAGTAACAGAGAAGGTTTTACCAGAGAAACACTACTAAATATGTATTGTCCAGATTCTGCAGTTTTTAGAAATGTCCCACATGTGGCCCTACTGCGCTCGTGGACTAAAACACAAGCCCTAGAATCAAAGAAGCACCTAGTGCATTTTGAGGCCTCTTTTTTATTAGAATATATTTTAGGCAGCATGCCAGGTTTGAAGAGGCGTTGAGGTATCAAAACAATGGAAACCCACCAGAAGTGACCCCATTTTGGAAATTACACCCCTCAAGGAATTCATTTATGGTTTTTGTTATCATTTTGACCGCACAGTTTTTTCACAGCACCTATTTGAATTGGGCTGTGAAATGAAAAAAATGATATTTTTTCCAATAAAATGTCATTTTTGATCAAATTTTCTTATTTTCACAGGGAACAACATACCCCATTTTGTTGCCCAATTTGTCCTTAGTGCGGCAATACCCCATTTGTGGTGATAAACTGCCGTTTGGGCCCATGGGAGGGCTCAGAAGGAAAGGAGCGCTATGTGTTTGTTGGAGTCCAGATTTTGCTAGATTGGTTTTCGGGTGCCATGTCGCATTTGCAGAGCCCCAGAGGTATCAAAGCAATGGAAACCCACCAGAAGTGACCCCATTTTGGAAACTACACCCCTCAAGGAATTCATTTATGGTTTTTGTTATCATTTTGACCGCACAGGTTTTTCACAGCACCTATTTGAATTGGGCTGTGAAATGAAAAAAATTATATTTTTTCCAATAAGATGTCATTTTTGATCAAAATTTCTTATTTTCACAGGGAACAACATACCCCATTTTGTTGCCCAATTTGTCCTTAGTGCGGCAATACCCCATTTGTGGTGATAAACTGCCGTTTGGGCCCATGGGAGGGCTCAGACGGAAAGGAGCGCTATGTGTTTGTTGGAGTCCAGATTTTGCTGGATTGGTTTTCGGGTGCCATGTTGCATTTGCAGAGCCCCAGAGGTATCAAAGCAATGGAAACCCACCAGAAGTGACCCCATTTTGGAAACTACACCCCTCAAGGAATTCATTTATGGTTTTTGTTATCATTTTGACCGCACAGTTTTTTCACAGCACCTATTTGAATTGGGCTGTGAAATGAAAAAAATGATATTTTTTCCAATAAGATGTCATTTTTGATCAAAATTTCTTATTTTCACAAGGAACAACATACCCCATTTTGTTGCCCAATTTGTCCTTAGTGCGGCAATACCCCATTTGTGGTGATAAACTGCCCTTTGGGCCCATGGGAGGGCTCAGAAGGAAAGGACCACCATTTGGCCTACTGGAGCTTTTCTGGTGCTAAGTCATGTGTGCAGAAGCCCCTGAGGTACCAGTACAGTTTAAACCCCCGAGAAGTGACCCCATTTTAAAAACTACACCCCTTAAGACATTCATCTAGAGGTGTAGTGAGCATTTTGACCCCACAGGTACTGTGTAAAAGATAATGCGCAGCAGATGGTGCAGTGTGAGATTTGCAATTTTATATATGTATATGCCATTTCAGTGTCCAATATAGTGTGCCCAGCATGCGCCACCGGAGATATACACCCCTTAAATTGTAATGTGGGTTCTCCTGGGTACGACAATACCCTACATGTGGCTGTTATCAGCTGCCTGGGCATACGGCAGGGCTCAGAAGGGAAAGATGAGGGGGGTAAGCTGTGCGGAGTGCATCAGGGTAAATTAAAAATCAAGGGATGTATGATACATTTTAAAACAATCTTTTATACAGAGCCCTGGTTTTTCGGGACACGTGTCACATTGGTATATTGTGTTCTTCCTTATCCCCCTCTTATAGCAGACTCTGCACCTCTTTTGACTCTTTCCCTTTCCACCGGTTTGGGGACCTTCTCCTGGAAAGTGTTGCCCTGGTACGATGCGTGTGGCCTCGCTTCCAGAAGTACTGGGTGCCCCCCCTTCCTGGTCCCTAAAGATTAGATCTTGAAATTCCAGGAAAGTTCCCCTCTGGCCTGCACATCGACGTAGCACATACGCATTGTACAAAGCCATCTGTATGATGTGCCCGGCCAGCTTCTTATACCACACCGCATGGCGCTGTAGGGCTTCAGGACTTGATTTGACAAGTCCATCCCTCCCATGTACCTATTGTAGTCCAGGATGCAGTCTGGTTTGGGGGTGGCCTTTCCTTCATATATCCTAAACCTGTAGGTATACCCTGATGCACTCTCGCACAGCTTATACATCTTCACGCCATACCTTGCCCTCTTACCTGGCAGGTACTGGCGGAATTGAACCCTCCCTTTAAAATGTACCAGGGACTCATCAATAGAAAAACACTTCTCGGGGGTGTATGCTTGGGAAAACCGGGCACTGGAACGGTCTAATAGGGGTCTCCGTTTATACAAACGGTCAAAACTGGGGTCATCTCGGAGTGGGCACGGCTCATTATCAGTATAATGTAAGAAGCGAAGTATTGCCTCATTTATTTATTTTTTTAGGTTCCAGTTCATTTCTGAAGTTGCTTTGAGGGGCCCATATATTAGAAACCCCTATCAAACACCCCATTTTAGAAACTAGACCCCTCAAAGTATTCACAACAGCATTTAGAAAGTTTATGAACCCTTTAGGTGTTTCACAGAAATTTAGAGCAAAGTAGAGGTGAAATTTACTCTTTTTATACCATTTTTTTTATAACACAAAAGGATTTATCAGAGAAACGCAACTCAATACTTATTACCCAGATTCTGCAGTTTTGAGAAATATCCCACATGTGGCCCTAGTGCGGTAATGGACTGAAGCACCGGCCTCCGAAGCAAAGGAGCACCTAGCGGATTTTGAGCCCTCTTTTTTATTAGGCACCATGTCCGGTTTGAAGAGGTCTTGTGGTGCCAAAACATTGGAAACCCCCCAAAAGTGACCCCAATTTGGAAACTAGACCCCTTGAGGAATCCATTGTAGTTTTCATGGGGTGCATGCGGCTTTTTGATCAGTTTTTATTCCATTTTTAGGTGGCGTGGTGACTAATAAACAGCAATTCTACTATTGTTTTTGTATACTTTTTTTTTTACAGCGTTCACCGTGCGCTATAAATGACATATTCACTTCATTCTGCGGGGCGATACGATTACGGCGATACCAGATGTTTATAGTTTTTTTTTATGTCTTATGGCGTTTGCACAATAAAATACGTTTTGTAAACAATCATTCACTTTTTGTGTTACCATATTCTAAGAGCCAGAACGTTTTTATTTTTCAATCAATAAAGCCGTGCGAGGACTTATTTTTTGCGTAACGAACTGTATTTTCCATCAGGACCATTTTTAGGTACATGCGACTTTTTGATCTCTTTTTATTCCATTTTTTGGGAGGTGAAGTGACCAAACAATTGTGATTGTGGTACGGTTTATTAATATTTTTTTTTACGGCGTTCACCGTGCGGGATAAATAACAAAATAATTTTGTAGTTCAGGCCGTTACAGACGCGGCGATACCAATTATGTATAGTTTATTTGTTTGTTTATATATTTTTATTAATAATAAAGGACTGATAAGGGAAAAAGTGGGACTTTTACTTTTATTACTTTTAAAACTTTTATTTTCTTATTTTTACACATCTTTTTTTAACTTTTTTTTTACTTTATTACTTTGTCCCACTAGGGGACTTGAGGGCAGGAGGCCCTGATCGCTATTCTAATACACTGCACTACATGCGTAGTGCAGTGTATTAGAACTGTCAGCTACTCACTGACAGCAAGCATAGTGGGTCCTGACGTTGTCAGGACCCACTAGGCTTCCGTCTATGGCATAGCCGGACGCCATTGTTTGGTGTCCGGTTGCCATAGTCACCATCGCCGGCCGCTATCGCGTAGCAGGCTGGCGATGGCAGCTTAACCCCTAAAAAGCCGCGATCTCTATAGAACGCGGCTTTTAAGGGGTTAATCAGCGGGGACACAGCGATCGGTCCCCGCTGTAGGAGCTGTGACAGCTGCTGAACAAGACAGCAGCGTCACAGCTCCTGTATGTGTCGGGAGGACGGCCGAAACGGCCGTTACTCCCGTGACGTACTATTACGTCATGGAGCGCGAACGATACAGCTGCCATGACGTAATAGTACGTCAAGGAGCGGGAAGGGGTTAAAGAGGTGATTATCAAGGTCCTAATATTACGGAACCAGAAAAGGGAGGGCTCAAACATATCTGCTGGAAGCGAGGGTGCCTGTATTATACCAGGACAACACTTCCGAGCAAAATTCCCCAAAATACAAAGGTGCAGAATGTGTATCAAAAGGGATAAGAATGGACACCATTTATCAGTGCGATACTGGCCTGTGCATAAAGGATTGCTTCAAAACATAACATATATCCATGGATAATTTTCTTATTTTTTTACACCATTATTATACCACCTTATTATGCCTTGATGTAATCTGCCCATCTTACATATGCCCCCACATTATAAACTGAAATACCAGTAAAACTCCAAACAAAACTACTACCAAGAAAATCTGCGCTACAAAAGCCAAATAGCAGTACCTCTTTTCTGAGCCCTACAGTGCACCCAAACAGCAGTTTACTTCCACATATATGGCATTGCTATATCCGGGAGAACCCTTTTAACAATTTTTGGGATGTGTCTCCTGTGGCACAAGCTCGGTACAATATATTTGTGTGGGGTCAAAATGCTCACTACACCCCTTAACCCCTTCAGGACTGAGCCACTTTTTGGACCAAATGACAGAGCCTCATTTTTTAAATCTGACATGTGTGACTTTATGTAGTAATAACTCGGGAATACTTTTACCTATCCAAGCGATTCTGAGAGTGTTTTCTCGTGACATATTGTACTTTATGTTAGTGAAAAAATTTGGTCGATATATTCAATATTTTTGTGTGAAAAACACCAAAATTTTGAGAAAATGTGCAAAAAATTTGCATTTTCTAAATTCAAATGTATCTGCTTGTAAGACAGATAGTTATACCACACAAAATAGTTACTAGCTAACTTTTCCAATATGTCTACTTTAGATTGGCATCAT
The DNA here is from genome assembly GCF_050947455.1 of Rhinoderma darwinii. NCBI lineage: Eukaryota > Metazoa > Chordata > Amphibia > Anura > Rhinodermatidae > Rhinoderma > Rhinoderma darwinii. The sequence goes on from NC_134691.1 coordinate 211,044,840, forward strand.
TTTTTGAACATGCTTTTATTTTTCTAGGACGTTACAAGGCTTAGAAGTTTAGCAGCAATTTCTCACATTTTCAAGAAAATTTCAAAAACCCATTTTTTTAGGTAACAATTCAGTTGTCAAGTGGCTTTGAGGGCCTTATATATTAGAAACCCCCACAAATCACCCCACTTTACACTGCACCCCTCAAAGTATTCAAAACAGCATTCAGAAAGTTTTTTTTAACCCTTTAGGCTGGGTTCACACGAGCACATTAACGTCCGTAATCGACGGACGTATTTCGGACGGAAGTCCCGGACCGAACTCAGTGCAGGGAGCCGGGCTCCTAGCATCGTAGTTATGTACGATGCTAGGAGTCCCTGCCTCTCCGTGGAACTACTGTCCCATACTGAAAACATGATTACAGTACGGGACAGTTGCCTTGCAGAGAGGCAGGGACTCCTAGCATCGTACATAACTATGATACTAGGAGCCCGGCTCCCTGCACTGAGTTCGGTCCGGGACTTCCGGCCGAAATACGTCCGTCCATTACGGACATTAATGTGCTCGTGTGAACCCAGCCTTAGGCGTTTCACAGGAATTAAAGCAAAGTAGCGGGGAAATGTATCAATTTCATTTTTTTTGCGCAAATTCCATTTTAATCCATTTTTACTGTAATACTGAAGGCTTTTACCGGAGAAGCACAACTGAATATTTATTCCCCTGATTCTGCAGTTTTTAGAAATATTCCGCATATGGCCCTGGTGCACTACTGGACTGAAATACCAGCCTCAGAAGCAAAGGAGCACATAGAGGATTTTAGAGCCTTCCTTTTCTTAGATTATATTTCAGGCACCATGTCAGGTTAGAAGAGGTCTTGTGGTGCCGAAACAAAGGAAACACCCCAAAAAATACCCCATTTTGGAAACTACACGCCTTGAGGAATTAATCTAGGGGTGTAGTGAGCATTTTGACCCCACAGGTGTTTCATAGATTTCATTAGAATTGGGCAGTGAAAATGAAAAATTACATTATTTTCTAATACCATGTAGCTTTACCTCAAAAATTTTTATTTTTTCAACAAATACATGATGAAAAGCACGCCAACATTTGTAAAGCTACTTCTCCAGAGTACGGAAATACCCAACATGTGGTCATAAACGGCTGTTTGGGGAAGCGGCAGGACTCAGAAGGGAAGGCACGCCATTTAGCTTTTGAAGTACAGATTTTGCTGGTTTGATTTCTCGGCACCATGTCGCATTTGTAAAGCTCCTAAGGTACCAGAACAGTGGAAACCCCCCAAAAGTGACTCCATTTAGGAAACTACACCCCTTGAGGAATTCAACTAGTGGTGTAGTGAGCATTTTGACCCCCCAGGTGTTTGATAGATTTCATTAGAATTGGGCAGTAAACATGAAAAATTTCATTTTTTCCACTAAGACGTAGCTTTAGGTAAAAATGTTTCGTTTTCTCATCAAATAAAGGAGAAAAATCACCATAACATTTGTAAAGCAACTTCTCCAGAGTACGGAAATACCCCATATGTGGAAATAAAGTACTGTATGAATACACATCAGGGCTCAGAAGGGAAGGAGCGCCATTTGGCTTTTGGAGAGCAGATTTTGCTGGATTGTTTTTTCTGCACCATGTCGCTTTTGCAAAGCCCCTTAGGTACCAGTACAGTGGAAGCTACCCAAAAGTGACTCAATTTGACAAACTACACCCATTGAGGAATTCATCTAGGGGTGTAGTGAGCATTTTGACCCCACAGGTGTCTCATAGATTTTATTAGAAATGGGCAGTGAAAATGAAAAATTGCATTATTTTCCAATAAGACGTAGCATTAGTTAAAAAATTTTCATTTTCTCAACAAATAAAGGAGAAAAAGCACCGTAACATTTGTAAAGCAACATCTTCAGAGTAAGGAAATACCCCACACGTGGTCATAGACTGCTATTTGGACACACAGCAAGGCTCTAAAGGGAAGGAGCGCAATTTAGTATTTGGAGTGGAGATTTTATAAGATTTGTTTTTTGACACCATGTTGCATTGAGCTATAGTACCAGTACAGTGGTACCCCCCGAAAAATTACCCCATTTTGGAAACTAGATCCCTCAAAGAATTGATCTAGGGGTGTAGTGAGCATTTTGACCGCACAAGTGTTTTGCAAAAATGAGTAAACAATAGATGTTGCAGATTGAAAATGGCTGTTTTCAACAAATATGCCATTTCAGTGCCCAATGTGTTGTGCCCAGCTTGTACCACCGTAGACACACATCCCATAAATTGTTAAGCGGGTTCTCCAGAATACCCCATATGTGGTCATAAATTGCCGTTTTGGCACACTGCCAGGCTCAGTTGGACCATCATTTGGCTTTTGAAGCGCAGATTTTGCTTGGTGTATTAGTGGTATTTCAGCTTATAATGTGGGGGCATATGTGAGCTGGGCAGAGTACATCAGGGTATATGTAAGCTGGGCGGAGTACATCAGGATATATGTAAACTGTGGAGTACATCAGGGTATATGAAATATGTGCGGGTACATCAGGGTATATGTAATATGTGCGGGTACATCAGGCCATATGTAAGCTGTGCGGAGTACATCAGGGTATATGTAATATGTGCGGGTACATCAGGCTATATGTAAGCTGGGCGGAGTGCAACAGGGTATATGTAAGCTGTGCGGAGTACATCAGGGTATATGTAAGCTGGGCGGAGTACATCAGGGTATATGTAAGCTGTGCGGAGTACATCAGGGTATATGTAATCTGTGCGGAGTGCAACAGGTCATAATAGGATGATGTAATAATGGGGAGAATGAATAATCCATGGATTGGTGTGGTCGCTTTGAACCAATCCTTTATGCACAGGCCGGGTTTTGGGGTATTATATAAAATATCTGCTCTCCAGTGTTGCCTAATCTTTGACTTCTTCACTAGCCCTATAAGCCGCACAAGGCCCTAAAGTTTCCTCATCACCGCTGCATCTACAGGGTCCACCTTTGGGGTCCAGCAAATGACGATGTGGGGTATTTAGAAAAATTCTACTGGACCTAAAAATGAGTCTGGGTCGTCATTTAGAATCATTTTGCATCATTGCGTTTTGAGGGTCTGTTAACGCAATCATGGGCCAAAATATATTAGACTGAAATTTGTAATGGGTATGTCAACCGATACTCGCCCTCCAGTAATTTATCCAGCTTCCAAATCATAGGTGATAGATATATATATCTGAGAGAAAAGACGACACAAGAGACCATGCTTGTATGCTCAAAATCCTTCTCTGCGGTTTATTGATCCAAACAAGTATATAAATATAATGACAGGAAAGGTGTAGGCTTTGGTTTCAGCCAATCATCTACAATATGATAATGACTCTGATTCAGCCAATGAGAATATTTCAATGCATTATAATAATTCTTCACCCTCCAAGCCCCAGGTGGCCTGAACCTTGTCCCATGGGAAGACACACATTTCAGAGACACAAGTTAATTTGTCTCCTTCTTATCTCACTAGAGAATGGAGACTGCAGATAAGATTAAATCATCTAAACAGAGGGCTGAATCCCCTTCCCTCATGGTAAACAATGTCATTGTTCATTCGGCCAAGGCTATTTGATCTGCTCCTCACAAGAGTAATAAAACATTCAATTCAAGAACACATAACATAGAATTGCTTCAAGATATCTGTTGACATATTACTTTTTACTTATTAATCTCAAGATGGCTCCTTCAGGCCACAAGATGGATTACAACAATCCAAAATGGACGCCTACCATACAAGATGGAGTCCATGCAAAATGTTATCTTTTAAACATATTCTAATCACTTTCACATTTCCCACCTTTTGTTTATATGAGGACATTTTGCATCCACGCCAGGTACTTAAAGGAGGGCTCATCCCCCCTTGAGGACTTACCTAACCATTTCACCTCATCCCCTGGTCATTTCAACAAAATTCCTTCCCATAATTGTTTGACTCATGGGGTACACTTGATCAAAAGATCCAGGATGCTGGGTAATAATTTTAACCTTTGCTGCGAAGCATTGCAAGTGTTTTGTCAGGCCTCAAAATATGAGCCTCAGAAGCAAATATAATGTAATACATAATAACACAACCTGCAGGACACTCTGGAGCAGACCCATTACTCATCCCCCAACACCCTTACACCAGTTAGAGGGATTGAGACATGACAACCAATCCGGCCACTCCAGGTTCAATCATCTTTAGAATTGTCTTTCCTGAACTCTTCCTTTATTTTCTCAGCTTTATCTACAGTCATACTTGTCCTGCATAATGTCAGTAGGGTCTATATAATGGCAACAGGCTGGGACAACTACTTGGCACATACACATCCCCCCTTGGGCAGCATTAAAAACATCAAACACATAATCTGTGAAGTGTCCCATCTGTCGGCCACTTTCTCTATATTATGAGCATTTTTTACTGTTAAACCTACTAATATTGGCAATAATCCAAACTTCTCCTCTACGGTACTGGTATTGGTAATAATTGGTGCACTGTCACTTACTGTCCTAATGGGACTTTTACCCCTACAGATATAACAGGTAATGGGCAGCATCTTTCTCAAACCTAAAGACACCCAGGTCACATGACCTCCGGGCTCTCATTGCTGCCATGTACTTCTTACTTATGAGTGACAACAACCAGTGACCTTCACCTCATAACTCCACATAAAACACCTCAAGTTGTTATTCACAGTACCGTGGCATATTTACATACATTATAATTATAAACCTCAGACAATATAAACAATATGGCCTCAACTTATAAAATAATGCTATCACCAAGCCCCTCTCCGTCACAATCTATATTTGTCATCATCATCATCATCATCATCATCATCAATTCCTTATATGCAGCACTCCGGATTCATTTTCTCTCTCTGTCTATTCACAAACAGCCATTTATTAACATCCACCTACATTTTTGAACAATCAGCTCATTTGATCACATATCTCATCCTCCCCACTCAGCCATTTACTCTGTGGGATGTAGTCCAGGGATTTGCTACGTATGTTGGTGATTATTTCTTTAAGGGCCTCGGGTGTGCGCCAATACCAATGTCCTTCACTGTAATTGTGTAGGTAGTTATACTACTACGACACATGTGGGTCATTCTTTGCTTTGAACACAGATTGTTATGTTACAACGGTATTCATTTCCAGCGGTCTCATATTAATACAGACTGACTGACTTGGATGTTATACTACATCAAAAGTCCATACCAGATGATCAAATGCGTGCTAGAAATCAGTCTGTACTGATCCCCACCTTATGCCAGTCTGACAATGCATACAACTGGTTGTTAAGGACCCTTACACATAATATTACAAGCTGGCAGTGTGCTAAAAGTGTATCAATGATTATTCAAATCAACATTCAAAGTTTTCCCTATTGCACTTGGTAATGGTACATACACCCTTATCACACATCTCACATGCACTTTCATATATATTCATTTGATTACTACAATCCTGACAAAGAACCTATTATTACAGAACCCCTTTTAGTTGTTATAGCGTCTTCCTTCCCCTGTTTGTCACAATAATCTTTGGCTGTACATCACACTATGGAGCTTCCCCTGTTGCGCTGCTCTCCAAGTTCTCCATTATCAGGACTTAACCACAGAAGTCCTAATGATACTACTGGAAATCACCTCTGAATATCCAACTTTTCTGTCCCAGACTCTCTGCTATAAACGCGCAGTCTGTCTATCCGCGACTCTCTGCTATACTCGTGCAGTCTGTCGATGTTCGCAACTCTCTGCTATAAACGCGCAGTCTGTCTATTCGGACAGTTGCCAAGTCAGGCGTCCCTGATGCTCGGCTCCCTCAGAACAACTAGGCAACAGAAAAACATTCCCCTTTGATCCTTAACAGTTTCTACACAACAGCCAAATAATAAATACAATTTTCAACAGACCTATAACAATACACAGTTCATTGCAGGTTCACTACAGCATTCAGCTTCCTCATCTTACACAGACAGATGTACACCATGAATTCACACTACTTCTACACAAGTTTCTCTCTTTTTTTTTTTTTTTCTTCTTCCCACATCATCACATTTCACAGGAGGGGGTCACGCACTCACTCCTCACAGCTTCTGTTCTCAATCTTAACAATTTCAATGTTCAATGCCGGCAAAAATTTTCTCATAGTCACACATCTGTACAACAACTCAAGATAACGTACGTATCTGCAATCATTCATCACACTAAAAGCGTTCAACATACCTGCTGGATAAACACTGCGTATCAGGAGATGTGACGTCATGACCGCTAATTCCGGCCTCGGCAATGAATGAGTGAACCATGTTTGTAAGAATAAGCTTCTTACGTACCGGCCGGTTTTTGATATTCACTGATGCAAATGCCGTCAGGCCTCCAGCGACAGCGTATCAGACGAGCAATCTCCTGCGTTTTCGGCACCAAAAACTGTTAACGCAATCATGGGCCAAAATATATTAGACTGAAATTTGTAATGGGTATGTCAACCGATACCCGCCCTCCAGTGATTTATCCAGCTTCCAAATCATAGGTGATAGATATATATATATCTGAGAGAAAAGACGACACAAGAGACCATGCTTGTATGCTCAAAATCCTTCTCTGCGGTTTATTGATCCAAACAAGTATATAAATATAATGACAGGAAAGGTGTAGGCTTTGGTTTCAGCCAATCATCTACAATATCATAATGACTCTGATTCAGCCAATGAGAATATTTCAATGCATTATAATAATTCTTCACCCTCCAAGCCCCAGGTGGCCTGAACCTTGTCCCATGGGAAGACACACATTTCAGAGACACAAGTTAATTTGTCTCCTTCTTATCTCACTAGAGAATGGAGACTGCAGATAAGATTAAATCATTTAAACAGAGGGCTGAATCCCCTTCCCTCATGGTAAACAATGTCATTGTTCATTCGGCCAAGGCTATTTGATCTGCTCCTCACAAGAGTAATAAAACATTCAATTCAAGAACACATAACATAGAATTGCTTCAAGACATCTGCTGACATATTACTTTTTACTTATTAATCTCAAGATGGCTCCTTCAGGCCACAAGATGGATTCCAACAATCCAAAATGGACGCCTACCATACAAGATGGAGTCCATGCAAAATGTTATCTTTTAAACATATTCTAATCAATTTCACAGGGTCATAACGTGTTATTTTTCCGGTGACGGAGCTGTGTGAGGGCGTGTTTTTTGTGGAACGAGCTGTAATTTTTATTGGTTCCATTTTGGGGTAAATGCGATTTTTTTTTTTTCACTATTTATTCCATTTTTTGGGATATGTGGAAAACAAAAAACAGCCATTCCAGCACGTTTCTTTTTTGTTTGTTTTTTACAGTGTTCACAGTGCAGTATAAACAACATGTTAACTTTATTCTGCGGGGCGATATGATTACAGAAACACCAAATTTATATTGTTTTTTTACGTTTCACTACGCTCCCACAATAAAAATACTCTTTTCTAAAAAATCATGTTTTAGTGTGACCATTTTCTGTCAGCCATAACTTTTTTATTTTTTCGTTGATATCGCTGAGGGGCGGCTTGTTTTATGCGTGACCAACTGTAGTTTCTATTGGTACCATTTTGCGTTACTTGCAACTTTTTGATCACTTTTTATTACATTTTTTTTGAGAGAAGATGACCAAAATATAAAATGCTGTCATTGTTTTTTATAAAAAAATGTTACGGTGTTCACCGTGCGGTAAAAATAATGTGATATTTTTATAGATCAGGCCGTTCCGAACACGGCGATACCTATTATGTATAGTTTTTTTTCATATTTTCATTTTTTTTCTAATAATAAAGGAGTTGATCAGGGAAACAGGGCAAGTGTTATTTTTATTATTTATTTATTATTTATTAACTTTTATTTATTTATTTTTCTTTCAATTTTTTTTTTACATTTTTTACTTTTTCTTTTACACTGATCTGGGGACATGAAGATCTGGTCTTCTGATCCCCGGTACGATGCACTGTACTACTTATGTAGTGCAGTGCATCGCAACTGTCATTCTTCATTTGACAGTTAGCCTATTACGTCCTGCCTCGGGCAGGACCTAATAGGCTACCGTACCTTGGCAACCAGGAAGCCTAGTAACGGCTTCCTGGTTGCCATAGCAACCATCGCCACCTGCGATCCATCGCGGGGAGGCCCGGGGGTTACAGAGGGAGCTCCCTCCCTCTGTCAACCACTTCAATGCGGCGGACATCATTGACAGCCGCATTGAACGGGTTAAATGGCTGCGATCGGCGGTAACAGCCATTGCAGCCATTGCAGCGGCATGTCAGCTGTGTATAACAGCTGACAGCCGCTGAAGATAAAGCGTGCACAGCTCCTGTGCTCGCTTTATCTGCAGGGCGTAACTGTACGCCCGTCTGCGGGAAGTCACTTGGTTTTCGGACATACAGTTACGCCCAATAGCGGGAAGGGGTTAATAAATGCCTTGAGAGATGTAGTTTCCAAAATAGGGGTCACTTCTCAGGGGTTTCTTTGATTATTTTACATCAGAGCCTCTGCAATTGTGAACCAATACTTTGTGAATTGCCAAATTAGGCCTCAATTTCGCATAGTGCTCTTTCACTTCTGAGCCATGTCCTATGTCTAGGTAAAAGATTAGGGCCACACATAGGGTGTTCCTAAAATCAGGAAACACAGCAGCATAATTAAAGAAAATTGTAACAATATGAAAACTCAGCTCTCCACTCACTGCAATTTTCCAAAAAATTGGAAAAAACAACCGGACCAGGTAAAAAAGAGGTGAAACACCACAAAGTCAGAATAAAGTAATAATTATTATTTTTTTATTTTACCGCTCAAAAAAAACAGATAGTGCACTACCTTTGGGAAAGTACAAAATCCACGTCCTGGGATTGGGCTGCAGAACTTGGCGTGCCGCATGAGATTGACATATGCCTCTTTAGAGCACGTTCAGACGTGGCGGAATTGCTGTGGAATTCCACTGCGGACAGTCCGCACTGGAAATCCGCAGCAGACAGTTTGTCCATTGGTTTCCACACCTTTTTAGTTATCCTCGTGCGGACCATAGGCTGCGGTGCGGAATTTTCTGTCCGCAGCATACACTGTGTGTTGCGGACTTGATGCGTACTTGTTGCGGAATTTCTCCATTGACTGCAATGGAGTTTCAAAATTACGCAATGAAATCCGCAGATGTAATGTGTGTTGCGTTGCGAATTATAGTTACATAGTTTGTACGGTTGAAAAAAGACACATGTCCATCAAGTTCAACCAAGGGATGGGAAAGGGGAAGTAAAAAATTTCTACACATAGGAGCTTATATTTTTTTGTTCTAGGAAATGATCTAAGCCTTTTTAAAGCCATCTACTGTCCCTGCTGTGACCAGCTCCTGCGGTAGGCTATTCCATAGATTCACAGCTCTCACAGTAAAGAAGGCTTATCGCCTCTGCAGGTTGAACCTTTCTTTTATCAGACGGAGGGAGTGCTTCCTTGTTTTTTGAGGGGGTTTTACATGGAACAGGATTTCACTATATTTTTTGAATGTGCCATTTATATATTTATATAAGTTAATCATGTCCCCCCTTAGTCGTCTTTTTTAAAGGCTAAATAGGTTTAATTCTTTTAATCTTTCCTCATAACTTAGATTCTCCATGCCCCTTATTAGCTTCGTTGCTCTTCTTTGTATTTTTCCCAATTCCAGGGCATCTTTTCTATGAACTGGAGCCCAGAACTGAACTGCATATTCTAGATGAGGTCTCACTAATGCTTTGTAAAGTTGTAATATTACATCCCTGTCCCGCGAGTCCATGCCTCTTTTAATACACGACAATATCTTGCTGGCCTTTGAAGCAGCTGATTGACATTGCATGCTGTTATTTAGTTTATGATTTACAAGTACACCCAGATCCTTCTCAACAAGTGACTCCCCCAGTGTAGCTCCCCTAGGACATATGATGCATGCAGGTTGTTCGTACCCAGATGCATAACTTTACATTTATCTACATTAAACTTCATTTACCAAGTGGACGCCCAAACACTCAGTTTGTTTAAATCCACTTGCAATTCACCAACATCTTCCATAGTCTGAACTATATTACATTGCTTGGTGTCATCTGCAAAAATAGAATTAGTGCTATTAATCCCATCCTCTATATCATTAATAAATAAGTTGAATAATAGTGGTCCCAGCACTGAACCCTGGGGTACACCACTTATAACCGGGGACCATTCAGGGTAGGAATCATTGACCACAACTCTCTGGATACGGTCCTTGAGCCAATGCTCAATCCAATTACAAACTATATTTTCTAAACCTATAGTCCTTAATTTACCCATTAGACGTCTATGAGGGACAGCGTCAAATGCCTTTGCAAAGTCCAAAAACACTATATCCACAGCGGCCCCTCTGTCTAGGCTTCTGCTCACCTCTTCATAAAAACAAATCAGGTTGGTTTGACAGCTTCTGTCCTTAGTAAAACCGTGCTGGCTGTCACTTATAATACTATTTATTGTCACATAATCCTGTATATAGTCCCTCAATAGCCCCTCAAACATTTTCCCCACAATGTTAATCTTACTGGTCTATGACATCAATTAATATCCTGGTAATTAAAATCTCCCATTATCACTACAGTACCCGCCTGTGCAGCCCGCTCCATCTGTTTATATAGCTGACCTTCCATCTCCTCAGTTATATTGGGGGGGGGGGTCTATAGATTACCCCAAAAGTAATTTTTTCAGTGTTTACCTCCCTTTGTAATTCCACCCACAAGGTTTCAACCTCCTCACAGTCTTCACCCACTATTGTCTCATTCACACTCACCTTCATATCGCTTCTCACATACATACAGACATACACCACCTCCTTTTCTATTCGCCCTGTCTTTCCGATTTACAGCCCAGTCATGAGAAGAGTCTAGCCATGTTTCAGCAACACCAACTATATCTATATTTTCTTCCAGTACCAAGATTGCTTTCAGGAACAGGATATTTCATCATTCTGGCTGGACCTATGTGTGTCGAGGTCTATACCCAGACTGAGATGGAATGTTTGAAAGAGAGCAGGGTGTGATCTGCACCTGAATCCGCAACAACAAATCCGCAGCATTTTACTTAACATTTTAGCCAAATCCGCAACGGAATCTGCAAAGCGGATTATGTGCAGCATTGATGCGGACAGGGTCTGCAGAATTCTGCCACGTCTGAACATGCCCTTATTCTGTTTGTCTTGTAAGTATGGATTAAACACATGGATTTTGTACATTCCCATAGGTGGTGCACTATCTGTTTTTTTCTCCCTTGTTAGAGATATAGATCAGAGACTGTAAGAACTTGTATAGCACGCTGCTATATTGTTTAGTGGACCTATAAGAAACACACAGGTGGAAGTTGGCATTTTCTTTTCTGCATGCAGGCTGGGGGAGAAGGGAACTCTCCGTGAATATTTGTGCTTGCAACCGTCTGAGCGGGAAAATGTATTACTTTAGCATAATTAAAGAGCTGTCTTTTCATGGTGGCACAAGCTGGGCACAACAAATTGGACAATAAAATAGCATATCTATCGAAAAATTTCCATTTTCACTCCGCGACATCCACTGAACACTAATTTCTGGAAACACCTGTGGGGTTAGCATGTTCACTACACCCAAGGTGAATACCTTGAGGGCGTAGTTTCCAAAATGAAGTCACTTCTGGGGGATTTTGGGTCCCACAGGATCAGTGCAAACGAAACAGGTTGCCCAGAAACCAGTCCAGCAAAATCTGCAATCCAAAAACCAAATGGCGCTCCCTCCTTCCCTTGAGCCCTACCATGTGCCCAAACAGCAGTTTATGACCACATATGGGGTATTGTCGTGCTCAGAAGAAATTGCTTTACAAATGTTGGGGTGCTTTTTCTCCTTTATTCCTTGTGAAAATTAAAAATTGTTATTTTAAACTACATCTTATTGAAAAAAAAAATATTTCTCTTTTCTCACGGCCCCATTCTAATAAATTCAGCGAAAACCTGTAGGGTCAAAATGCTTGCAATTCCCCTAGATTCCTTGTGGGGTGTAGTTCCCCAAATTGAGTCACTTCTCTGGGGTTTCTACTGTACTGGTACCACAGGGGCTTTGCAATTGCGACATGGCGCCCAGAAACCAATCCAGCAGAATCTGCGCTCCAAAACCTAAATGTCGCTCCTTCCCTTCTGAACCTTGCCGTGTGCCCAAATAGCAGTTTATGACCACATATGGAGTATTTCTGTATTCTGGAGAAGTTGCTTTACAAATGTTAGGGGGCTTTTTGTCCTCTATTTGATGAGAAATTAAAAATTTTGCGCAAAATCTACGTCTTATTGAAAAAAACATTTTTTTTATTTTCACTGCCCAATTCTAATAAAATCTATGAAACACCTGTAGGGTCAAAATGCTCACTACACCCCTACATGAATTCCTGAAGGGGTGTAGTTTCCCCAAATGGAGTCACTTTTAGGGAATTTCTACCGTACTGGTACTGAACGAGCGGTCAGAGAGATAGAAAGAAAACCAATAGAGAGCAGTGTATTTAAGGCCAATAGAGTGGAGCATACCGATTAGGACCTAGTGGTCAACAGTGTCAAAGGCTGCAGAGATCCAGAAGAATTAATAGAGAGTAATTGTCGTTAAATTTAGCTGTCAGGAGATAATGTGAGACTTTAGTAAGGGCAGTGCGGACACCAGATTGTAAGGGTCAATAAGAGAGTTAGCGGACACCAGATTGTAAGGGCTCATTCAGACGAATGTGAATAACCTCCGTGTGCTGCGCAGGGAAATCAAGCACAGCACACGGACCCATTGATTTCAATGGGGCCGTTCACACATGCCAGAGTTTTCACGCAGCGTGTGTCCGTTGAGTAAAACTCACTGAATGTCCTATATTGGTGCGTTTTTCACGCACCTATTGCCCATTGAAGTCAATGTGTGCGTGAGAATCACGCACTGCACACGGATGCATATCCGTGTGCTGTGCGTGATTTACGCATCAATTCAATTGAAAATAATTTAAAAAAAATAAAAAAAGATGTGCTTTGCGAGTGCGTGAATAACGCATGCCACTCGCAAAGCACAGATGCAATAACGCAACACACACGGACCAGATTCACGCACATTTTTTACGTGCGTGAATCTGATATACGTCCGTGTGAATGTAGCCTTAGGGTATGTTCACACGCACTAATTACGGACGTAATTCGGGCGTTTTTGCCCCGAATTACGTCCGAAAATAGCGCCTCAATAGCGCTGACAAACATCTGCCCATTGAAAGCAATGGGCAGACGTTTGTCTGTTCACACGAGGCGTAATTTACTCGCCGCTGTCAAATGACGGCGCGTAAATAGACGCCCGCGTCAAAGAAGTGACCTGTCACTTCTTTGGGCGTAATTGGAGCCGTTATTCATTGACTCCAATGAAAAGCAGCACAAATTACGTCCGTAATGGACGCGGCGTTCAAGCGCCTGCACATGCCGGTACGGCTGAAATTACGGGGATGTTTTCAGGCTGAAACATCTTCAGCCGTTACGGACGCCCTCGTGTGAACATACCCTAAGGGTCAAGAAGAGAGTTAGCAGAGAGATTGTGGATTAGGTGAGAGTAGACCAAGCGTTCCAAGAGTTTAGAGATGAAGGGGAGATTAGAGACAGGTCGGTAATTAGCAGCACTGGATGGGTCAAGAGATGCTTTTTTCTTTAGAATTACAACCGCAAGTTTAAAAGAGGAGGAAAAGATCCCAGAAGATAGCGAGAGGTTAAATTTTAATTTGATGACTAGTAAAAGCCGGGGAGAAACTGGATGAGGTGTGAATTTATGTAATGTATGTGTTTTATGATTTTTAACAATTTCCTAATATAAATGTATTAAAAAATGTATTTTGTTTATTTATTTAGGATCCACCTGTTATCGATCACATATAAGTTATGAACTTAGATGTGATCGGTACCAGCTCGACCCGCTGACACCGAGCCTGTCAGTCCCGCTTACTTGACAGATACAGGTTTTAGCACTAGATACAGCTGCTCTGCATACAGGATACAAAGCAGCTGTATCTCAAAAAGTAACAATTATTTTTAATAAAAAAGTAATTAGAACCGCATCAAACAGTTTCTCCTGAACTGCTGCAATGTAACGAATAAGTGACGGACTGCTGAAATCAGCGCCTCTGTACTTTATGCCACCCTCAGACAAGTTAGCATGAAAAGGTGACAGATCCACTTTAAAGACACTGGCGCTGACACGTCATATTGGTGAAGAGACTGATGATATCGTTGTGTGTGGTGGAATAAGGCACTTTTAAGAGCGTATACAATGTAGGTATGATAATTCATCATCTGTGCGTAAGCGGCAAGTGTGAAAGCGAGTAACATTTATTATGTGAGAATGATAGTGTGTGCAAATGGCGCAGTCACAGGTAGTGCAGTGCGCAAAATGAGAGGCGATTCAGCGCGATAGTGAAGCAAGGGGGCTGAGGTCTTTTTGGGGTAAACTTTGGGGTATCTTCTAATATTGGGTATGCAGAACGCACCATGTTATACTTTCAATATAACTATACACATGGATCACCGAAATTTTGTCATCGCCAGTATTTTTTATTTTTTTTTTACAAATTAATTTGTCTTCAATCTTACTAACAGTCATTTTCCATCTAAGTTCTTCCCATGCATTAGGGGACACAATCATTTATGTTTTCGCTGATTTTCTTGTGCACATTAACAAGATGAATCAAGTCCATGACCCATAAACCATGATTAACCAGTCGTGTGTACAATAAATAGGATTTCTACGAAATAGATGTCCAATAAAGACAGTCACATAATGCACGGGCATATTATCACATCAACGCATATTGATATGAATTCATTACAGTTATTATAAAACAACTTTAGATATTTTGTTTAATATATACTTTATGTATATTAATTTCCTTGATATATTTTACTATCAATAATTACAACCAAAGGCATAGCATCCATCAACTTCAAGACATGTTCTCAGCCAACACAAGAACTTCTCCCTTGTCATCGTTCACAATGGTGCTGGTCTGACCTAAATAGGAAACCTGGAAGGAGAAATTCAACGATGCCGCCCTATATAATCTCATCACTGGTATTACGGTGTCTCCCCCATCACAGAATGAATAGGGCTTCATCATATGATTTGTGCTTATAATAAAGTCCCGCTGAAAGGTGGCTTATCTGAAATGCTCTTACCAGACCAGAAGCAAAGAAGACAGCCAGTAGTGCCAGGCATGCCCCCATCACAATCAGGAGCAGGAAGACGATCAGTGGGTGCTGCTGGCTCATGCAGTAATAAGACTGGTATAGCCAGTCCCTGGACTTCTGCTGCTCTTCCTTCCTAGCCATATTATCTGTCCTGTCAAGAAAATAGCGGCGCCTCCTCCTCATCGCCTTCTGCCACATCTCGAAGTTGCAGGGCTCTCAGCTCCTTTTTCTTGTTGTGTGCCAATTAGGAAGAAGACGGGTAAGTTGGTATCAATGGCCACCTCACAGCAAACAGAAAACGCAGGGTCCTCGATGGTGCTGCCCTGTGAATCTATGTGTGGTGTGTGAGCAGAGCGGAGCAGGTAGAGAGCGGAACGTTAGAGTCCCGCCTGGTGACGCTGCCAGGGGAAGGAGAGTGATGCCAGTCAAGATGAAGGCTGGACGCTCGCTCGAAGTTTACAGAGTGCTGCACGGCGCGTGTCACATAAGAGCGATACAGCTGAGTGTCTCCCTCCCGCCCTCATCCCAGCGTCCTCCTCAGCTCATTCATAATGAGTTCTCTATCTCCTGTAATAGGAAAATAACGCACACAGGACGGAGCATGCTGAGTGTGAGGTGGATTCAAGTGCCACCAGTTTCCTGTCAGATGTGTCTTCTGTCTCTTTTTCTGCTCTTGTCATTTTGTTTTGCGTTTGCTGAAGGCTTTTTCCATCTACAGCAATTCTCCCATGAACCCCTGGCAGGCAGCCTAGGGGGACTAGTCCTTCATGAGCCTACATGGCGAAATGATAATACCTCTAACAATTGTAATACAGTAATGGGGGAAAGAGGTTCTACATCAATGTCATTACTAACAACATAGGGACATGAAGCATCATTAACCCTCTTGTTGCCAGGGGTGTGTGCTATAACGCTCAATTCACACCACACCAGTCCCAGACAGAAGTGGGATTCATATTTTTAACAAGTACATTCCAAATACACATGTATTAATACTCAAGGGACATTGCTAGGATCTAAAAACATCTAGGGCACAAGCCCCAAGACATTTACCCCCCATCTATGTATTAGAAACCACCATAAATAACCCCATTTAAAAACTGCACCCTCAAAGTTTTTAAAACAGCATTTAGAACGTTTGCTCAACCCTTTAGGCGTTACACAGGATAGTTGAGGTGAAATTGACAAATTCATTTTTCAGAAATTCAATTTTAATCATTTCATGTAACAGAGGTTTTACCAGAGAAACACAACTTATTCTATATTGCCCAGATTCTGCAGTTCTTAGAAATATCCCACATGTGGCCCTAGCGTGCTACTGAACTCAAACACGGGCCCCAGAAGCAAAAAAGCACCTAGTGGATTTTGGGGCCTCCTTTTTATTGGAATATATTTTAGGCACCATGTCAGGTTTGAAGACGTCTTGTTAGTGCCATAGGAAACACCCCCAAAAAGACACCATTTTGGACACTAAACCCCCAAGGAATTCATGTAAGGGTAAAGTGAGCATTTTAACCCCACAGGTTTTTTTTCTTAATATATTGGAATTAGGCAGTGAAAATGATAATCTAAATTTTTCACATAAAATGTAGATTTAGTTCAGATGTTTACATTTTCACAAGGGATAAAAGAGAATAAGCACCTCAACATTTGTAAAGCAATTTCTCCAGAGTACGCCAATACCCCACATGTGGTCATAAACTGCTGTTTAGACTCACGGCAGTGCTCAGAAGGAAAGAAGCGCCATATTATATACCTATTTGGAGTATAGTGAGAATTCAGGCCCCACAGTTTTTCTGCAGAATTTAGTGGAATTAGGCTGTGAAAATCAAAATCGATTTTTTTTTTCCACTAAAATGTAGAATTTTTTCATTTTCGAAAGGGATGAGCGAGAAAAAACACCCCAATTTCTCATATGTAAATACCCCGTTTGTGGTCATAAACTGCTGTTTGGACACATGGCAGAGCTCAGAAATGCAGGAGTGCTCTTTGGCATAAAGATTTTGCTAAATTGGTTTTTGGGTGCCATGTCGAATTTGCAGAGCCCCTGAGGTACCAGTACAGTGTAAACCCCACAGATATGCCATTTTAGTGCACAATATGTTGTGCCCAGTTTGTGCCATTGAAGACAAATACCTGATAAACTGTTAACCGGGTTATCCCAGGTATGGGAATGCCATATATGTGAACGTAAACTGCTATTTGGGCACACTATATAGCCTACAAATAAGGTCAATTAACACAAAATGATTTAGAAATTTACAAAATGTTCTTTATTGTTTAACATATATGAGACACAAACAGGTTAAAAAAAATGAAAAATACAGTGCAAAAAGGTGTCCTACACAGCAGGAATTATATGGGCATGCTATAATAGATGAAAGTATATGTAAGCCACAGAGGAATTCTGACACAATATACGCTTGTTTAATAGTGGGAAAACAATCCCTATGCGTGTAATTAAAGCTGATTGTAAGTTAATGAAGTAATCATGCAGAGCGTGACATAATGGTTGTAAGTAACGTCATAAATTTATGTAATAAG
Source organism: Rhinoderma darwinii (assembly GCF_050947455.1). Lineage (NCBI taxonomy): Eukaryota > Metazoa > Chordata > Amphibia > Anura > Rhinodermatidae > Rhinoderma > Rhinoderma darwinii. Next base: position 211,062,613 of record NC_134691.1, read on the forward strand.
GAAAAAACACACTCATGAGCATATAATTACAGCAAGACCTATATAAGTAGCACAGTAAAACATCTTACTCACCCATATCGTTGCTCCTGCACTGTAGAGACACCAGCCCGACGCGCGTTTCGTGCCTTCGTCCGGGGGTGGTGTCTCTCAAGCGGAAGCCACTATTTACATAAACATTGTCCGATCACGCTAGAGAGACCTGTGAGGGCAGACTATGAAGGGATAGCCATTATACGGCGACAGACGCCAGGTACGAAGATGTCCGACTATGTACTTCCGGTATCACGTCATCCGGAGGGGCCAGAGAGAGCGCGACGGCAACGTCTCTCTGACTCAGCACATCCGGATAGAGATACGAGACCGCAGGACGTCATGGACACTCCCCCCTGATTCGCAAGCGCTCGGCTTATCCCGGGTAAGATAAAAAGATCTATCTCTGGAACGTGATTGGACAAATGTGCATAGGATCGGCAGAGGAAATAAATCAGGGGAGACGGAAAAGGTACAATGATCACTAACATACTGAGATACAAAATCTGTCATACAAAATAACATGTAAAGTGCGAGTGAAGGTGACAAAAGTATTGAAATAAATATAAGATAAATGGAAAATGTGTTCAATTATGTATGTGCGAAAAAGACAAAGTATGGGAATAAAAAATGTGTGGCTGAGCAAAAATGTGATAATGTGAACAAAAGATAATGAATATAATAGTGGTGAATGGGTGGAAGAATGGAACGTGAAATAAGATTGTGTGAATAGGATCAAATAAAAAAGTGTATTGGAGCAGGGGCTTAGCTAGGGGGGGGGCAGGCGGGGCATGTGCCCCGGGCGCAGTTTAGAGGGGGGCGCCAGCGCCACCTCCTCCTGCACTATAATTGTACCTGTGTCGCAAGGACACAGGTACAATTAGGAGCAATGAATTGAAGCAAGTGAAGCTACTGGTACCTTTTGTACCAGTGAAGCTTCCGTCGATGAAAGGCGCTGAGTGACAGGGAAAGTCATCCTGCCCAGCCAATCAGCGCCTTTCATAGACGCTGCGTTCAAGCCCCAGGAGACCTGCGCAGAAGAGAGCAGGTCTCCATGGCTGCCGGACGGCGTGGGAGCGGGATTAAGGTGAGTTTGAATATTTTTTTTTTATAATTGTAATAAAAGTGCGTGGCTGCATCTACAGGGGGACTTTATCTACAAGGGGGACTTTATCTACGGGGGACTTTATCTACACGGGGGGCATTTATCTACAGGGGGTCTTTATCTACAAGGGGGGCTTTATCTATGGGGGCGGGACTTTATCTACAAGGGGGACTTTATCTATGGGGGGGGTGTCTATCTACAGGGGGGGCTATATAGTGGGGTGGGCTATCTATGGAGCACCATATACAGGGGTGGGCTATAGCTACAGGGGGGGCTATATAGTATATAGCCCACCCCTGTAGATATAGCCCCCCCTGTAGATATAGCCCACCCCTGTATATAGTCCCCCTGTAGATATAGCCCACCCCTGTATATAGTATCCCACAAATAGCTCCCCCTATAGTGCTCCACAGAAAGCCCACCCCTGTATATAGCCCCTCCTGTACATATCGTCCACCCCTGTATATAGTGCTCCACAGATATCCCACCCCTGTATATAGTATATACAGGGGTGGGCTATCTGTGGAGCACTATATACAGGGGTGGACGATATGTACAGGAGGGGCTATATACAGGGGTGGGCTTTCTGTGGAGCACTACAGGGGTGGACTATCTAGTGGAGCACTATATACAGGGGTGGGCTATATGTACAGGGTGGCTATATACAGGGGTGGGCTATCTGTGAAACACTATATACAGGGGTGGACTATATGTGGAGCACTATATACAGAGTTGGCCTATCTGTGGAGCACTATATACAGGGGTAGGCTATATCTACTGGGGGGGCTATATACAGGGGTAGGCTATATCTACAGGGGGGCTATATACAGGGATGGGCTATATCTACATGGGGGCTATATACAGGGGTGGGCTATCTGTGGAGCACTATATATAGGGGTGTGCTATATCTACAGGGGGCTATATACAGGGTTGGGCTATACGTTTAGCACTATATACAGGGGTGGGCTATATCTACAGGGGGCTATATACAGGGGTGGGCTATCTGTAGAGCGCTATAGGGGGAGTTATTTGTGGGACACTATATACAGGGGTGGGCTATATAGGGGCACTATCTACAGGGGGCTCTATGACAGGCACTATCTACAGGGGGCTCTATGGCAGGCACTATCTACAGGGGGCTCTATGGCAGGCACTATCTACAGGGGGCACAGTGTGTGTGTGTCGGACATGGTTTATGGTGCTATTATAATTAGAGGTGCAGTGTATGGCGCTATTATATTTAGGGGCGTAGTGTGTGGTATAATGATAACTTTATCTTTATTTATAGGTGCAGAAATGTTGGAAAAGTGAGAAGCTGAAGACATCTGAGCGGCAAAATGCAGAAATGGGCTGTGACCGGGAGAAGTCATCATAGAGGTCTGGACCGGATGGAGAGAAAGAACTAGAATCTGAGATGTCACCGGTGAGTCACTTAATGTAAATGTTCATTCTGCCTCTAATCAGTACTGTAGTCACTGTATGATCTGCAGCGAGATGATGGTATGATTGATAGGATTTATTTTTTGTGAAACAGCAACTCCCAGCATATCCTCACCATTGTTCGGGCCATGCTGGGAGCTGTAGTTTTACACCGTACATACCTATACAGCAGGGGTTGCACTAAATTGAGCTGTATTTGTGCTGGTGCTGTATATATGTACTGAGCTTGGTTCTGGGGCCTGTATTTATGTACTGAGCTTGGTTCTGGGGCTGTATTTATGTACTGAGCACTATTCTGGTGTTGTGTATAGAACTATATTGCTTGTAAAATGTACAAATGTTTTTATGCTCGCGTTACATAAAAAGAAATGTGGAAAAGAAATGACACGTCCATTGTTAGAGAAAACAAACATGGCGAGGGGGAAGGAGATGTCTGGAAAGAGGTTGGGGGGGGGGGGAGGCGCCAAACTGAATCTTTGCCCCGGGTGCTGGAGAACCTAGCTACGCCTCTGATTGGAGTATGCATGTGTGTTAATGTAACCATATACATATATATATAGTACATATATCTACAGTGAAGGAAGTAAGTATTTGATCCCTTGCTGATTTTGTAAGTTTGCCCACTGTCAAAGACATGAACAGTCTAGAATTTTTAGGCTAGGTTAATTTTACCAGTGAGAGATAGATTATATAAAAAAACAAACAGAAAATCACATTGTCAAAATTATATATATTTATTTGCATTGTGCACAGAGAAATAAGTATTTGATCCCTTTGGCAAACAAGACTTAATACTTGGTGGCAAAACCCTTGTTGGCAAGCACAGTAGTCAGACGTTTTTTTGTAGTTGATGATGAGGTTTGCACACATGTTAGATGGAATTTTGGCCCACTCCTCTTTGCAGATCATCTGTAAATCATTAAGATTTCGAGGCTGTCGGTTGGCAACTCGGATCTTTAGCTCCCTCCATAAGTTTTCGATGGGATTAAGGTCTGGAGACTGGCTAGGCCACTCCATGACCTTAATGTGCTTCTTTTTGAGCCACTCCTTTGTTGCCTTGCCTGTATGTTTGGGGTCATTGTCGTGCTGGAAGACCCAGCCACAAGCCATTTTTAATGTCCTGGTGGAGGGAAGGAGGTTGTCACTCAGGATTTGACGCTACATGGCTCCATCCATTCTCCCATTGATGCAGTGAAGTAGTCCTGTGCCCTTAGCAGAGAAACACCCCCAAAACATAATGTTTCCACCTCCATGCTTGACAGTGGGGACGGTGTTCTTTGGGTCATAGGCAGCATTTCTCTTCCTCCAAACATGGCGAGTTGAGTTAATGCCAAAGAGCTCAATTTTAGTCTTATCTGACCACAGCACCTTCTCCCAATCACTCTCAGAATCATCCAGATGTTCATTTGCAAACTTCAGACGGGCCTGTACATGTGCCTTCTTGAGCAGGGGGACCTTGCGGGCACTGCAGGATTTTAATCCATTACGGCGTAATGTGTTACCAATGGTTTTCTTGGTGACTGTGGTCCCAGCTGCCTTGAGATCATTAACAAGTTCCCCCCGTGTAGTTTTTGGCTGAGCTCTCACCTTCCTCAGGATCAAGGATACCCCACGAGGTGAGATTTTGCATGGAGCCCCAGATCGATGTCGATTGACAGTCATTTTGTATGTCTTCCATTTTCTTACTATTGCACCAACAGTTGTCTCCTTCTCACCCAGCGTCTTACTTATGGTTTTGTAGCCCATTCCAGCCTTGTGCAGGTCTATGATCTTGTCCCTGACATCCTTAGAAAGCTCTTTGGTCTTGCCCATGTTGTAGAGGTTAGAGTCAGACTGATTAATTGAGTTTGTGAACAGGATTCTTTTATACAGGTGAACATTTAAGACAGCTGTCTTTAATGCAGGCACCAAGTTGATTTGGAGCGTGTAACTGGTCTGGAGGAGGCTGAACTCTTAATCGTTGGTAGGGGATCAAATACTTATTTCTCTGTGCACAATGCAAATAAATATATATAATTTTGACTATGTGATTTTCTTTTTTTTTATATATATATATAATCTCTCTCACTGGTAAAATTAACCTAGCCTAAAAATTCTAGACTGTTCATGACTTTGACAGTGGGCAAATTTACAAAATCAGCAAGGGATCAAATACTTATTTCCTTCACTGTATATATGCATAAAATATATCCAAAACCCTTAAGAATATCAACGTGCAACATATTGATGAAATCAACGTGCTATTTATAATGTTATATGAAGCATAGAAGAATACAACATGGGATCAAGTCCTTATCCATCATGTTTTTGAAAAAGAATTTATTAACATAAAAAATACATATTATGAAAAATGACACATAGGACATTTTTGTGAATCTTGTCCTAAGAATGAAGATCTCTTTTCGGATATCTATCTCATGATATCTAAATCCGTCAGTCCACCAAGAAGAAATACAGTCTCAACTCCATCTGTATGCATAAATATTCAAGAAAATATTTGGGGAAAATACTAGAAAAAATAATGATAATAATGAATAAAGTAAGTAAGTATGTGTCCACAATCTCTATGGAGAGAAGAACATGAATAAAAATGGACCCGCTAGAGATCCATGGTCAGAGGAAAGAAGCGAAACTTAAAACTTCATTCAACCCCTGTGGATACATGGTATTGAGAGTCCAAATCCATTTGGATTCACATTGTGCCAGTTTTTGGCATACGTCACCCCTTCGAATGCCAACCTTAATACAATCAATACCCCTTACCTTAAAAAGTGTGGGGTTACATGCATGATTGGTTTCAATGTTTCCAAAATTTTGATTTCAACCGCTCCCATAATATCACGTATATGCTCCCTCACTCGTACTTTAAGTTCCCTAGTAAAACCAATGTATATTTTAGGGCAAGGGCATGTTGCATAATATACAACCGCTCGTGTGGCACAATTTATGTGATGTGTGATGTTAAAGGTTTTCTCACCTCTTGCATCCACAAAGGTAGTTACCCTTTCAAAGTTTGGGTAGGCGACACAATGTCCACATGGATTACACCCCCATTTAGGGCCCTTCGTTCCAAAGGGAAATTTGGAGTTCTTGGATTGATAATGACTCCTTACAATGTAATCTTTCTGATTACGTGAGCGTCTAGCAAAGATAAATGGAAATTTGGTAATGTATTTCTGAATGGTAGGGTCTGATAAGAGAACTGGCCAGAACTGTCTCATGATTTCTTTCATCTGAGACCAATGTGAATGGTAATTGGTAGTAAATCTTACCCGTAAATCATTTTGTTTCCTATTCTTGGGAAAAAGGAGATTTTCTCTAGGTGTGTTTTTTGCACGATGATAAGCCTTTTTTATGGATCACTTGCTGTATCCACGATTCAGGAAGCGATTAGTTAAATCATAAGCTTGTTTCTCAAATATTTAGTCTGAGGAACATATCCTTCTAATCCTGAGAAATTGTCCTGTTGGTACGGCTTGTATAGTTTGTGCAGGATGAGAAGAGGATGCATGAAGTAGTGCGTTTACTGCAGTTGATTTTCTAAAAACATCAGTTTGAAGAAACCCTTGTGCATCCTTGGATAGTTTAACATCCAAAAAGTCAATCTGACACTTATCATGCTGGTACGCCAATCTGACATTCAAGTTGTTAATGAATTTCTCCAAAGACGCTGAAGTCCCCTTCCTGATGATCAGGATGTCATCAATGTACCTGGCCCAAAAAATGACCTGGTCCATCGAGACATCCCGACCATCCCCCAATAGGTCACTCTCCCACAACCCCATGAACAGGTTGGCGTATGAGGGTGCACATGCAGCCCCCATTGCTGTTCCCTGGAGTTGTAGTCATATTCATTGAATATGAAAAAGTTATGTGTCAATATATATTCCAGAAGGGTAAGAATTAAATTAGCGAGTGATGTTTCCACATTCCCCATAGCCAGAAATGAGGCTACTGCTTTTAAGCCATCTGTGTGTCGAATACTTGTATATAAGGATTCTACATCACAGGTGACTAATAACATGTCGTCTTCAATATTAATACCGTCAATCTAAAAGATCTGCTGTGTTCCGTGTGTATGATGGCAAATTTTCCACGATCCCTTTAAGATGATAATCAATAAAAGTACAGATTTTTTTCCATCATACTTCCCCTACCTGAAATAATTGGTCTGCCCGGTGGAGTTGTGGCATTCTTGTGGATTTTGGGAAGTAGATATAGCGTTGGAATCGTGGGTTCAGAGACGGTTAACGCTTCATTTAATTCCTTTGAGGTTATATTATTACGCATAGCGTCATTTAGTATCTTCTGCAGATCAAGTCTGTAAGCAGACAAAGGGTTAAAGGTAAAAAAAATTATAACAGTTTTTATCATGCAATTGTCGATAGGCTTCCGCCTCGTACATATTGCAAAGCCACACAACTATATTTCCACCTTTGTCGGGCCGCCTTAAAGATGACATCATCCATTTTTGACATTTTTTTGAGGCTCTGTCGTTCTAAATTTGTGAGATTATCACATTTGACATTGTTGGATATCTTTTCAAATTCTCTGCTTACAGACTTGACAAACATGTCCACAGCTGGATATAATGCCAATGGTGGAAAGCGTTTTGACTTCACTCGCAATTGATTACTTTACTTAATGGGTCAGTATCCTGTTCTCTCAGAAGTTCTTCCAAAGCATGTAAAGTTTGTTGTTCTTCGGAAGTAGTAAAGATGTTATCATATTCTGAGCTATGATAGAATTTTTTCAAAATAAGTAGCCTGCCAAAGATATGCAAATCTTTGATCGCAGTAAAGGTGTCGAATTTAGCACAGGGAGAAAACGTTAACCCCTTTCTTAATACTACCAAATCTGAAGTTGTAAATGTATGTGAAGATAAATTAATTACCTTAAGACTATTAGGGGGTTCATCCCTCTCGGGTTTTCTCTTATTCATTCCTTGTTTATGTGTCATTTTCCATTTTGACCTTGTACCATAGGACTGATATGGTTGGTATGGTCGCTGGCGAGGTAGACCCTCTGTTTCACTTTGAGAAGATAATGAGGTAATAGAGGAAGAACGTTGAAAAGATGTGGAGTATTGATTTTTTCCTACACCTATTTACCTTCTTCTGTATAAAATCATTTGTGTCCCTACTAAACTTTTATGATTTTGTGTCTTGGATTTCTTTTTCCCTGTCTAGGAACTGGCCATCAAGAGTGTGATTGAAACTTGTCCAACCTTCCGTTGTCATTTTTATAGATAGTTGAGACTGTATATTTTCAGTTTCAGTTTCCAGCTGTTCTAATCATTTTGTATCAAAACCCACCAGAAGTTCCATACATTTTTGAGAATTATTATTGCATACTTCTTCCCAATTCGTGATGAAATTTTCATCATCAATCTGAAAAGATGGGAATATTTGGACTCTCAGACCTCTGGGGATAAGCCTTCTTTGTATATAATTCTCTAAGAAGACTTTATTCCACCAAATCTTCATTCTACGGTGGAGTAGATTTTTATATTTATTTTGAAGTTCGCTTACATTCCCCTGACCATTAAAACCAAGCAAAGATGATTCATTATTAAAAACCAGACCCATTTGGGAGTGTCAGGTGCGTTCCCTAGCTTTGTAATCCATGGATCCTGAAGCACTTGTATCTGTGAGAAACACAGCATAAATTGTAAGATATCACCTATATGTACCTCCAGGAGAAAAATCTTTAGACTGACAGGCACACTGTAGGGCTCAGAAGAGAGTGAGCGCCATTTGGATTTTGGAGAGCAGACTTTGCTTGGTAGTAGTTGTGTTTGGGGTTTACTGATATTTCAGAGTACTGGCAGAGTACATCAGGGCATAATAAGGTGGTATAAAAATGGGGTAAATAAATAATAATATGTCTCCAGTGTCGCACTGATAAATAGTGCCCAATCTTATTCCCCTTTTCGAACAAACTCTGCACCTTTTGAGTTGCCATATTCCGAGATAGAGAACTTTTTTATTTTTCTGTCGACAGAGCTGTGTGAGGGCTTATTTTTGGCGGCACAAGCTGTAGATCTTATTGGTATCACTTTTGTGTACATGGAACTTTTTGATCACTTTTTATGTTTTAGGAGGCGTGGTGACCATAAAACAGCAATTCTGGTATTGTTTTTTTAGTCTTTTTTTTCTCGAAGATCACTGTGCGCTATAAATGACATATTTTTTTTATTTTGCAGGTGGATATGACTACGGCAATACCAAATGTATATCGTGTTTTTATGTTTTACAGCGTTTGCATAATTAAAATCACTTTTTAAAAAGAACTCTTTTATTTTTTCTGTCGCCATATTCTAAGAGCCATAACGTTTTTATTTTTCCGTCAAGAAAGCTGTGATAGGGCTTGTTTTTTGTGGGACGGACTGTAGTTTTTAGGGGCTGTTCACATCTGCGGTGTGGCATTCCGTTCTGCTCCATCAGAAAGAATACCAGAAGCAACAGTTCAGTTGCACAAGGGATACCTCTGGCGGCCGACGGAACCTATTGAGTTTCCATCGTAGTTTCCATGACTTTACCGGAAACAATAGCGCAGCATGCAGCATGCTGCCCTATTGTTTCCAGTAATCCCTGCTAGATCTGCAACGAAGGCCCCTAGCAGATGTGAACAGCCCCTTATTGGTACCATTTTGCGTTACATGCGACTTTTTAAACTGTTTTTATTTCATTTTATAGAAGGCAAGGTGACCAAAAAACTGCAATTCTGGCATTGTCTTTTATAATTTTTTAATAAAAAATGTTTTACGGCGTTCACCGAGCGAGATAAATAATTTAATAGCTTTATAGTTCAGGTAGTTACGGACACAGCGATACCAAATACATATAGTTTTTTTAATGTTTTCATTTTTTTCCTATAATAAAACACTTATTATGGGGGAAAAAAGTGATATATTGTTTTTTAACACTACATTTTTTTATTTTGTAATATTTTCTTTTACTTTTTTTCTTAGTCCCACTAGGGGACTTGAAGGTCCAGCTGTCTGATTGTATAATACAGTTTCATACTGACAGGCAGCCTATTAGGTCCTGCCTCTGGCTGAGCGCTCATGTGATCGCTCAGCCACTTCGTGTCTGTTCGTCTTTTTCCGGAAAGCCGATGTAGCGGAGTACGGGCTGATAGACTTTCTATTGAGCCCGTACACCGCTACATTGATTTCTGGAAAAAGCCAAACAGTAATTAAGTGACTAAGCGCTCACACGAGCACTTCTGCCGCTTCATTTTACCGATTGGTGGGGGTCTCAGTGCTCGGACCCCCACCAATCCAAACTTCTGACATGTCGCTATGACATGTCAGAAGTTTGTTGAACGTTTAGTTACCCTTTAAATACGGCGATAACATATATGTGTATTTTTTTTTACACTTTTACTATATAAAACCACTTTTTATTAAAAAAAAAATCTTTTTTTATTTTTATTATGCAACCCATCGGCGAACGACGGCCAGCATTCACTTTTGCGGGCCCCCGATTGGTGACAGACATAGCCCCCTCCCACTGTCAATCCAATTAAATGCCGCGGTCACTTTTGATTCAGGGCTTAAACAGTCAGGATTGGAGGTTTCTCTAACCCCAGCCGTTGTAGCGTGACTGTCAGACACATCCGGGGTCCGGCGGTGGTCGTGCGGGCACAGCTAATATGCCTGTGCGATTACGATCACATACATGAATGCGTTAACGGTTTAAATATTTCGCTTATTTGTTATATTTTACATATTTTCTCTTTATCCAGGAGTTATCCCTCACCTCGTCTGTGCTAGTCTATTGCATTTTTTTTTTTTATTCCACCACTCCAGTCATGTTCTCTTGTCTGTCTTGTCTGTATAATGTACTGAAATGTTCTCTGCAATTCAGTCATGCACGTGACTAAATAAAGGCATTTAGATATTATTCTTGATTTCTCAGAGACAGCCAACCGTCCTTTTATCACTACCATATTTTATTTGTAATTATTTATATATAAAAAAAAATTAACTACAATATATAAAGAAAAATTAGGAACAGATTAGGGCTTGAGAAAAAGTGTATACGAAATTATGGTAGTGACATGAAATGGTGACATAAGAGGCAGGACCTAATAGGATGCCTGTCAGTTTTACACTGACAGGAAAAATACACTTCACTAAATCAGTAGTGCAGTGTATTGTGCAAGCTATCAAATGACTGCATGCATAGTCTCCTTGGACTAATAAATAGCATAAAAAAAATTCAATAAAAAGTGTTCCTAAAAAATAACAATTAGTAAAGAAAAAAATATCAATGTTTACCCTTACATAATGCTTTACTATAGAAAATAAATTTTGGGAAAAAAATCTACACATTTTTGATATTGCTGCATTCATAACAAAACGAACTTTAAAAATTACCACGTTATTTATCTTGCATGGTAAACGCTGAAAAAATAAAAACTATGCCAAAATCACAGTTTTTTCTTAATCTGCCTTCCAAAAAACACAAAAAAGTAGTTAAAAATTTGCATGTGTCCCTAAGGGTATGTGCACACACACTAATTACGTCCGTAATCGACGGACGTATTTCGGCCGCAAGTACCGGACCGAACACTCTGCAGGGAGCCGGGCTCCTAGCATCATAGTTATGTACGATGCTAGGAGTCCCTGCCTCGCTGCAGGACAACTGTCCCGTACTGAAAACATGATTACAGTACGGGACAGTTGTCCTGCAGCGAGGCAGGGACTCCTAGCATCGTGCATAACTATGATGCTAGGAGCCCGGCTCCCTGCAGAGTGTTCGGTCCGGGACTTGCGGCCGAAATACGTCCGTCAATTACGGACGTATTTAGTGTGTGTGCACATACCCTAAATGAAACCAATAAAAACTACAGCACTTCCCGCAAAAACAAGCTCTCATACAATCCGTTGCCGAAAACATAAAAATGTTATAGGTCTTGTAATGTAGAGACTGGAGTCTGGCGACACCAAAACATGATTTCTTTTTTTTTTTTTTTTTTTATATTTCTTATTGGATTTCAAAAAAATATAACAGTGTAAAGGAACAACATGTACATTAACGCAAAATATGAATACAGAGCATTATATAAGCATGGTAATATGTACTAGACACACACAAATGAAATAAGTAACGTACTACATTGGGTCATTGCCAAGCAATCAGTAGGACAAAAAATAGCAGAGGATACATATGAAGTATTGTAGACCTATGGGAATTGCCAGGCCGAATACACCAGGAAACAAGTAGATGCCGTGAGAAACAAAGTGCAATTGGGAGAAGAAAGAGGAGTATGAATGACAATATCCCCTACAGATTATTATCTATTATATAACCGAGAAGGACGTGGTGTCCGAAGCTGACATAGAGCTCTGCCCACATAGAGCTCCACCCATCACCCAACCGCCAGTTAGCTCCACCCACAGCCAGAAGACTGAAGAAGGAGATGTGAGTGATTAGTGGCGTAGCTATAACACCCCCCTCCCTCCCATACACAGTATAATGCCCCCCTCCCTCCCATACACAGTATAATGCCCCCCTCCCTCCCATACACAGTATAATGCCCCCATATGTATGGACCTAATAGAAAAATAATAACATACATACTTACTTATCCCCGTTCCCCTGCCGGGTGGAGGATCCTTCTCCTCCGGTCTGTGCGATGTGAGTGACTCGGTGCAGACAGGTGCGATGACATCACTACATTGCGCCTGCCTTCGCTGAGCCGCTCACAGCACACTGAGCACAGTGAAAAGGAGGCAAAGGATCCTTCACCCGTCGTAGGAACGGGGATAGGTAAGTATGTATGTTATTTTTCTATTTGGTCCGTACATATGGGTGCATTATACTGTGTATGGGAGGGAGGGGGGCATTATACTGTGTATGGGAGGGAGGGGGGCATTATACTGTGTATGGGAGGGAGGTGGGCATTATACTGTTTGGGAGGGAGGGGGGCATTATACTGTGTATGGGAGGGGGGGCATTATACTGTGGTGGCAGCTATGGCGAGCATTATGCTGTGTGGGGGCAGCTATGCGGGGCATTATACTGTGTGGGGGAAGCTATGGGGGCATTATACTGTGTGAGGAAGCTATGGGGGGGCATTATACTTTGTGGGGGCAGCTATGGGGGACATTATACTGTGGGGGGCAGCAATGGGGGCATTATACTGTGGGGGGAAATTTATGGGGAGCATTATACTGTGTGGGGCAGCTATAGGGGGCGTTATACTGTGTGGGGGCAGCTATGTGAGACATTATACTGTGGAAGGAGCTGATATGGGGGCATTATACTGTGTGGGGGCAACTATAGGGGCATTATAATGTGTGGGGGCATCTATGGGGGGGCATTATACAGTGTGGGGGCAGCTCTAGGGAGCATTATACTGTGTGGGGCAGTTATGGGGGGCATTATATGGTGTGGGGGCAGCTATGGGGAGCATTTATGTATATTAACAGACCACTGCATTCCTTTTGCTAGCAAACCCATGTAACGGGTTTTCTATACTAGTTCTGAATGCAATCCTGCAGACCAAGCTGTGTTAGAATACATCATAGATCCAGATGTATTATGAAGTCAAACATGCCGATACTCTAGTGCAGTGGTTCCCAAACTTTCTAAGGCCGAGACCCACTTTTGGCCGAGTCTTTTGTTTGGGACCCCCCACTTCTGTACTTAGCCCCATTTCGTCTGACGTATGTCAACATCATTCATAGTTAGGTGCAGGTACTTAGCTCTGTTCGAAAACGAAGTCCCTGCAACATTGAAAACAACAACAATTGTGTGGGCGGGGGATGGGGCGGGCTCAATGTATCCTGCTGCTTTGTGTCGCTGAGACCGGACTAGCTGTCCCTATGCAGTAAAATGCCTCCATAGCTGCTCCACACTGTATAATGACCTCTTAGTGCCCCCCAAACAGTATAATGCGCCCACAGCTGCCATCACCCAGGATAATGCCCCTATAACTGCCCTCACACAGTATAATGCCCCTATAGCTGCCCCACACAGTTTAATGCCCTATAGCTGACCCCACACAGAATAATTCTGCCATAGCTGCCCCCACACAGTATAATGCCCCTATAGCTGCCCCCACACAGTTTAATGCCCCATAGCTGCCCCTACACAGTATAATGGCCTTATAGCTGCTCCCACTCAGGATAAGGCCCCTATAGCTGCACCCACACAGGATAAGGCACCTATAGCTGCCCTCCCCACAGTACGCCCTCCATAGCTGCCCCCACACAGTAATATGCCCCCATAGCTGTCCCCACACACTATAATATCTCCAGAACTGCCACCATAGCTGTCCTCCACACAGTATAAAGCCCCAATATAGCTGCCCCCACACAGGACAAGGCCCCTATAGCTTCCCTCTCCACAGTATAATGCCCCCCATAGCTGCCCCCACGCAGTAAAATGCCCCTTTAGCTGCCCCCACACATAAGGCCCCTATAGCTGCCCGCCCCACAGTATAATGCCCCCCATAGCTGCCTCCACTCAGTAAAATGCCACCACTGCTGTCCCCCCACAGTATAATATCCACATAACCGCCACCATAGCTGCCCTCCACACGGTATAAAACCCCTCATAGCTGCCATCTCACAGTATAATGCCCCATAGCTGCCCTCACACAGTATAATGTGCCCATAGCTGCCTCCACACAGTCTCAATAGTTCCTATAAAATTATAATAAAATACATACCTATGCCAGTTCCCCCGACGGGCGGAGGAGATCCTTTTGCTCCTCCGGTCTATGTGCAGCGTGTCTGTGCAGCGTGTGGCTCAGCGCAGACAGGCATGATGACGTCACTGCATCGTGCCTGTCTGCGCCAAGCCACTCACGGCATAGTGAATGCTGGGGCAAGGAGCAGTCAGCTCCTTGCTCCAGCATTGAATTCAACTGTATCTGCATCCTGAGGACACAGATACAGTTGAAACCGAGTCATCAAACAACCCCCAGGGGGCGCAACACACAGTTTGGGAAACACTATGTAAATAATTAAAACAACAGAGAGTACATATCTCATAGAAAGGAGAACAATACTGTATAATGTCACAGGTTAAGTGTTATGAAATGTTAGGATATGTGGACGCTAAGGATTTTTCCAACTTCCCAATAGATAGTGTATAACAAGCGTATTTTAACTCCATATTTTATGCCATATTTACAGAGGCCCATTGTAAAGGATCTGCCAGACACAGCTTCTGTGTCGACGCCCGTGGGTAATCAGTCTGCACCTGCTCCTAAGTCTGAGAGAGTGACACGATCTTCTACCAGTCAGGCTGGGAGGCTGAGGAGTGGGAGAGCCTATCACAGCCTGGCCAGACGGAGCTAGCTCCCGCCCTCTGTCTATTTATACCTGCATTTCCTGCTCCTCCTTTGCCTGTGATTATGTAATGACGGGGTAGGGAGACAGACAGGTGAGCCCTAATCTACCCGCCACTCAGTCCCTGCCTACTTGCAACGGCCCGTCCTAGGCGACGGCGTACAACTGGGCGACGGTTCCTACGCTCAATAAGTGCACGACAGACAAACAGACAAGGGTACACAGAATCTAAGGGAAATGGGGCAGTTGCCCACAGCAACACAGTGAGCAACAAGAGTAGTGAACGAGCCGAGTCAAACCAGGAGTGCACGAGGTACAAATCGCAGAGCAGGAGCATAGTCAGTAAAGCCAGGGTCAAAAATGAAGCAAGGTCAATAATCATAGCAGCAGCAACAGAGCCAGGAAACAGAAAAGAATCACAGGCAAAGGAGGAGCAGGAAATGCAGGTATAAATAGACAGAGGGCGGGAGCTAGCTCCGTCTGGCCAGGCTGTGATAGGCTCTCCCACTCCTCAGCCTCCCAGCCTGACTGGTAGAAGATTGTGTCACTCTCTCAGACTTAGGAGCAGGTGCAGACTGATTACCCACGGGCGTCGACACAGAAGCTGTGTCTGGCAGATCCTTTACACCCATACTTCCGAAAATGACAGTGCTTTTGGATCTTTTCAAGATTTAGCAATTGCACTTCTTGCAGCTAAGATTATATGCGATCTCTTTACCCGTTCGCAATGTATGAGCATTTAGAAAACATAATGCCAAATCTGGAGACATAGGTATGTTTGTCGAAAACAGGTGATTGAGGGCCCTAAAAACACAGTACCAAAATAGTATTAAGACAGGACAGGTCCACCAAGCATGTAGGTATGTGCCACAGAGAGCAGATAGCACGCGTCAGGTTAACTAGCGTTGACTCTAGAGATCCAAGTAGCAATTGCCATCTAAGTAGCAATTTATGGGACAGTTCCTAGTGGTGAACGCCCCTAGATATGCGTTTAGTCTAGTTAATTGCTAATAACGAGTCCTCTGTATTATACGTACTTCCCAAGTCTGACTACCAATGTCCAATATATTTAGACATAATGTTAATAGCAGTCAGTGAGAGCACTGTAGAAAATAGATATACCTTTCATCCTAGGATTATGTGCTGAAAAATAAAGATAAGATAGTCTTGGAAAGAGCGGTTCATTAGTGTTAATAGTGGCTAACGCATGTCCAACCTGAAGATATTTCAAATAATCAATCTTGGGAAGACGGTATATAGAAGTGAGGGTTTCAAATGTGCATTATTGACCCTTATCATACAGTTCTCCTATCATTGTGATACCTAAAGTTACCCAGTTCGAAAGGTCAATGGAAGGGACCAAAGAGTAGAGGTAGGTTAGTGAAAGATGCCGGAAAGCTAATTCAGCTAAGTCAGAATTGGGATTAACAGAAATATATTTGTTCCAGGCCGCTCGAGTTGCCTTAATGCTCATAGGAAGTGTGTGTGTGTTTGTGTGTGTGTGTGTGTGGGGGGGTTAATATTAGATTAGTAGATTCAGTAGCGATATTGCTTGGTTGCTACGAAATGTTCCTCAATTTGAACCCAGGCTTTCCATGGTGAGGTGGGCCACCAAAACTTTGCCTGATCTAAAAGGGAGGCTAGATAATATTTCTTAAGGTCGGGATCTCCCATACCACCCAAATTCCATCTTATTGACATAATAGAAAATTGTGTTCTATGGCGGTGTCCTAACCATATAAAGGAAGATATTTCACATTGAAGTGTCTTAAAGAATATTGCGGGAATTAATATACCAATTGTAAAATATCAAATTGACGGTAGAACCATCATTCTAAATACCGCAATTATGCCAGCCCAAGAAAGTGGCACTTTAGAATAAGAACTTGGCTGTTTGGGTATAGATTGCAACAGTAGTTTAACGTTTTCTCGGTTAAGGACCATACTAAGGGATGTTAATAAAACACCCAGGTATTTAATCAACTTCATATTCCATTGATATGTCAATTTTGTTGCGCACACTACTCAGTAGCAGGATAAGATACCTAAATTTTAAATTTGAGATTTTCTATCGTTCACTTTATAATAAGACAATGTGCCAAGTCTATGTAAAAGAGTTTGTGCCGAGGGCAAGGAAATATGGGGATCTTATAATGTTAGTATGACTTCATCGGTATAAAGGCCAATTTTATGTTCCACATTTCCAACTTTCAGGCCATGGATATCTTTATTTGCTCTTATGAATTCCGCCAACGGTTCCATAATAAGGGTGAATATAAGTGGCAATAAAGGGCAACCCTGACGGGTTCCATGAGAAATGGAAAATGGTTGTGACAAATAACCAGAGGAGAACACTCTTGCTGAGGGGTTAGACTATAAGGCCATAATTGCTGATTTAATAGGGCCAATGAATACAAATTTCTAAAGAACTGCCCCAAGATATCCTCAGTGTACTCTATTAAACGCCTTCTCCACAGCCAAGGCTAGAAGCAGAGACGGCGTCCCAGAGAGCTTAGCATGTTGGATTGCATTCAGAATTCTACGCGTACCCTCAGAGGACTGTTTACTTGTTACAAACCCCACCTGATCAAAATGGATAATGAGTGGAAAGATGAAATTACCTAGTTACCACCACCTTAGCATACAGTTTCACATCAGTTTTCAACAAAGATATAGGGTGAAAATTTGCTGGGGTAGTAGGTCCTTTACCTGGTTTCAGCAAGGTAATAATAGTAGCTAAGAGCATTTCGGAAGGAAATTCCATAGTATCAGCTGCTTTCTTGAAAAGTGTGGAGCCAAGGTGGAAACATATTTTTTAATAGCCATTAAAAAGTCCGTCAGGGCCTGGCGACTTACCCAATTTAAGGTTCTTAATTGCTAATTCTACTTCGTCTGCAGTGAAAGGGGTAGATAGACCTTCCAGTAGAGCAGGAGAATTTTTGGGGGACGTAAACTGTCTAGCAAAGCTGCGATATCAGTACTAGTAGGTTAAAAGGTAAATTCACTGAAATGATTTATGAGTAAAACGTATAACTTTTATTTCATAACTCTCTAAAAACAGGGGTACAATCACCACTGTGAAAAGCCCCACCGTGTGTATTTAAAAACGTATTAAACAAACACTCCCAGTCCTGATTCATTTGTGAACCCACTATGACTGGGTGTACTTTAAAGATACCGATATGGAATCAGCGTTTAAACATTGGTGTAACAGTGGATAAGACCCTAAAGCACACTGGAGCCTGCAGTTACCGCACCTAAATCTCCTAATGCTAAGGTACACATAAATACCACTGTCCCCTACGCAAAAATTCCTCACTTAACCTGACCCTATGCGTTTCTATACTTATCATCAGGGGTCTGTAGCTTGGTCACTCTGGCCAAGATGCCAGCGATATTTCTTCAACAGCAGATATTCTGCTGTACACCACGGAAGCATGCACGCATAGATGTCAGCGGCATGCTTCACTATGGGACTCTGAGTTACTATAACACATTACTCCTCCCCTGACCTCGGCGGCGCACTCCGAACCAGCCAATCACACTAACCCACCAGATTCGTGACGCCTGACCATGTGACTCCCGGCCGTCACCTGACATACCCGGAAGCAACATCGACAACATTAAACCGAACGCGCAGGCGCAGTGGGAGGCTGTAGGCGCATCTCCTTGCTGCACAAGAGCTCTTTCTCATTAAGGATAGAGTATAACAATAATAAGTTTGGATAATTATTGCGTATCAGCTCAAAACCGCAACTAGACTGCCATAAATAAAGCACCTTCCCTGTAGATACATATTGTATAAATAAATGAGCGATATAATTTCAGCCACACTTAAGAATTTTGAAACACTACTGAAATAGAAGAACCATGCCTGTTGACATTGAATGGCATACTGCAAGTAGCTGTACAAGGACCGGGTTGAACGGCCATACACCCACCCAGAAAACCAACATGATATATATTCAGTCAGAATGTATATTTAGATAAAACAGGTATAATTTGTTTGCTCGTTTAGACCTTCAGGCTGTACACAAGTCAGTCTATAAATCCATTGGGCCTCTTTGCGCAGAATGAGGTTGTCCCAGTCCCCTCCCCGCTTAGGAGGACGCACCAGTTCAATCGCCTGAAATTTTAAACATTCTGTTCTGCCTTGATGTTTAGCATGTACATGTTTGGATATGGAAGTATCTCTCAAATTAATAACATCTCCAACATGTTCTCTAATCCGGCGCCGAAACTGCCGCACCGTTTTGCCCACATAATTCAGGGGGCATGGACATGTTATTAGATAGACCACTCCTGCTGTTTTACAGTTCACGAAGTCTCGAATATCATACTCCACCTTCGTGGTAACACTTTTGAATTTTTTCCCACTCTGGATGAATTCACAAGCTTTACAACTGCCACATCTATGTGTGCCCGGTATCTGCCTGTCCAGCCAAGTTCCTTTTTGTGTTATAGGGTCAAAACAACTCTGCATCACCCTATCCCTGATGTTTTTACCTCTACGGAACGTTACTGAAGGCCATTGTGTAATCTGATCCGCCAAGTCCGCATCAGCACCTAGGATACGCCAGTACCTTTTTTAAAATTTGCATGATCTCAGATTGTTTGGAGTCATAAGTACCTATGAGTCTCGTGACTCTTTCCTCTTTGCGTTGTCCTTGGGGAAGCCTCTCTCCTTTAATCTATTTGTGAGGTCTTGTGCCTGTATCTCAAAAGGAAGGCACAATATGTACCAAAGTACACCGAAAGGAGACAGCGACTAATAGCTTCCTTCAATGGAACAGTTGCCACCCTTATCCCCTCAAACGAGGGATCCCCAGGGGCCAATTTATGAGAGTACGCCGGAACTGTAGCTCGATAGATGAATTTGAGATACAGGCGCAAGACCTCACAAATAGATTAAAGGAGAGAGGCTTCCCCAAGGGGGTAATTAGAAAGGCCTATGAGGGAGCGAGGGATGCAGACAGGCAGAGTCTTCTAGTCCCTAGACAACGCAAAGAGGAAAGAGTCTCGAGACTCATAGGTACTTATGACTCCAAACAATCTGAGATCATGCAAATTTTAAAAAGGTACTGGCGTATCCTAGGTGCTGATGCGGACTTGGCGGATCAGATTACACAATGGCCTTCAGTAATGTTCCGTAGAGGTAAAAACATCAGGGATAGGGTGATGCAGAGTTGTTTTGACGCTATAACACAAAAAGGAACTTGGCTGGACAGGCAGATACCGGGCACACATAGATGTGGCAGTTGTAAAGCTTGTGAATTCATCCAGAGTGGGAAAAAATTCAAAAGTGTTACCAAGAAGGTGGAGTATGATATTCGAGACTTCGTGAACTGTAAAACAGCAGGAGTGGTCTATCTAATAACATGTCCATGCCCCCTGAATTATGTGGGCAAAACGGTGCGGCAGTTTCGGCGCCGGATTAGAGAACATGTTGGAGATGTTATTAATTTGAGAGATACTTCCATATCCAAACATGTACATGCTAAACATCAAGCAGAACCGATAAAAACAAGGGGACATATACGAAAACACAGAAAAAGGCCATACTTACAAATGGACACAGCCAGGTCAGAAACGCTGATGACGGAATGAGCAGGTGCTTTAAATAATAATAGCCACTCCCACTGGTCTTGAGGGGAGTGGTGTGTGTGGTGCATGGGATGTGTAGTAAGAAATTAATAATGTGTGTGCAAGTGTAATACTATGAGTGAAATATAGGGGGCAGTAATGAGTGAAGTGCCTCAATAGAAATAAATGGATAATGAGGTGCAAGTGTGTGAAACATGGAGGGATAGTGTGTACGTCATGAGGCACAACGTGTATAGCCAGGTAGAAGCCTATTTGTGACGCCTTGATAGTTCATAGAGCGGGCTACCCTGCTTGCTATGCCAAACAACAACACACCATGCTCTCCCAGCATCAAAGACCCGGCTGTGTCCAAGAAAAGCGAATATATGTAGTAATGAAAAATACCTGGGGTATTAGTAATCATTTTGGCCAAAAGGACGCAAGTTCGCAATCCACGACAAGGATCCCCAGACTTGCGAGTCCCTAACTCCTTAAATGGAACAGAACGTTCCTGATGTACAAACAGAACCGATGGTGTGTTGTTGTTTGGCATAGCAAGCAGGGTAGCCCGCTCTATGAACTATCAAGGCGTCACAAATAGGCTTCTACCTGGCTATACACGTTGTGCCTCATGACGTACACACTATCCCTCCATGTTTCACACACTTGCACCTCATTATCCATTTATTTCTATTGAGGCACTTCACTCATTACTGCCCCCTATATTTCACTCATAGTATTACACTTGCACACACATTATTCATTTCTTACTACACATCCCATGCACCACACACACCACTCCCCTCAAGACCAGTGGGAGTGGCTATTATTATTTAAAGCACCTGCTCATTCCTTCATCAGCGTTTCTGACCTGGCTGTGTCCATTTGTAAGTATGGCCTTTTTCTGTGTTTTCATGCTAAACATCAAGGCAGAGCAGAATGTTTAAAATTTCAGGCGATTGAACTGGTGCGTCCTCCTAAGCGGGGAGGGGACTGGGACAACCTCATTCTGCGCAAAGAGGCCCAATGGATTTATAGACTGGCTTGTGTACAGCCTGAAGGTCTAAACGAGCAAACAAATTATACCTGTTTTATCTAAATATACATTCTGACTGAATATATATCATGTTGGTTTTCTGGGTGGGTGTATGGCCGTTCAACCCGGTCCTTGTACAGCTACTTGCAGTATGCCATTCAATGTCAACAGGCATGGTTCTTCTATTTCAGTAGTGTTTCAAAATTCTTAAGTGTGGCTGAAATTATATCGCTCATTTATTTATACAATATGTATCTACAGGGAAGGTGCTTTATTTATGGCAGTCTAGTTGCGGTTTTGAGCTGATCCGCAATAATTATCCAAACTTATTATTGTTATACTCTATCCTTAATGAGAAAGAGCTCTTGTGCAGAAAGGAGATGCGCCTACAGCCTCCCACTGCGCCTGCGCGGTCGGTTTGATGTTGTCGATGTTGCTTCCGGGTATGTCAGGTGACGGCCGGGAGTCACATGGTCAGGCGTCACGAATCTGGTGGGTTAGTGTGATTGGCTGGTTCGGAGTGCGCCGCCGAGGTCAGGGGGAGGAGTAATGTGTTATAGTAACCCAGAGTCCCGTAGTGAAGCATGCCGCTGACATCTATGCGTGCATGCTTCCGTGGTGTACAGCAGAATATCTGCTGTTGAAGAAATATCGCTGGCATCCTGGCCAGAGTGACCAAGCTACAGACCCCTGATGATAAGTATAGAAACGCATAGGGTCAGGTTAAGTGAGGAATTTTTGCGTAGGGGACAGTGGTATTTATGTGTACCTTAGCATTAGGAGATTTAGGTGCGGTAACTGCAGGCTCCAGTGTGCTTTAGGGTCTTATCCACTGTTACACCAATGTTTAAACGCTGATTCCATATCGGTATCTTTAAAGTACACCCAGTCATAGTGGGTTCACAAATGAATCAGGACTGGGAGTGTTTGTTTAATACGTTTTTAAATACACACGGTGGGGCTTTTCACAGTGGTGATTGTACCCCTGTTTTTAGAGAGTTATGAAATAAAAGTTATACGTTTTACTCATAAATCATTTCAGTGAATTTACCAAGTTTCATATTTTGTGGGAGCACAAATCAATATGTATCGTTTAATACAGTGAATTATAGGTTAAAAGGTAGAAGCATAATTTTTAAGGTTGTATAAATTGCTATAATAATCTCTAAATTACGCCACTATGTCTACTGAGTGGATTATTGTTTAACCACTAGCGGACTGAAGATAAGCAATACGTTGTCTAGCTTGTCTATTTTTTAATTGTTGTGCAAGAAATTTCCCAGGTTTATGGTTGTGAGCATAACAATTTAATTATTCTCTGTAGTAACATCTCATGTGTGTTTAACAGGAGTAGCCTAAGATCAGAGCGTAATTTCTGAAGATCACTGGAGTTAGAGTGGGACAGAGTACATTTATTCATCCATTCTAATTCCGCAATTTTAGAGATAAGTCGTGAAGATTCTGAGTTCCGTAAAACAGGCTGCTGCAAGCAGAAACAAGTCCTGCATGTACGCTTTATAAGCATTCCAGATTAAAAAGGGGTTTGGTGTCAAATGGAAATTTAAGTCAAAATATTCCTGCAAATTATAGGGTTAGGGTGACTAAGGATAGATTTATCTAAACATCATACAGGGAACCCTGAGAAGCATATGAAATATCTATAGAGATGGGCACATGGTCTGACCATGTAATTAGGCCTACCGTATCTTAGCATTATGTGCTCTAAAGAGGTCATGCCTACCTATCAGAAACATATATATTCTAGAATAAGCTAAATGCCGAGCTGAAAAAAAGGTGAAATCTCTTTCTGAACTATGCAAACATCTACATACGGTATATCTAAATAGCCCTCTTTAACAATCAAACCATGAATAAAGGAAAAATGCATAGTCCTGACCGAGGAATCCATCTCAGGGAACATGACCTCATTAAAGTTACCACCAATAAGAACAAGGCCCTCTGACGCCTTCCTGAGTTTCACAAATACCTTATACAAGAATTAGTTCTATTTAGAGTTAGGAGCATATTACATTTCCTAAAGTATATTTGACATGGTTGATTTCACAAATTAGTATAATGAATCTCCCTTGTTTGTTAGAAAGTGTGCGTATAGGAGTAAATGTTACAGAGTTTGTAATAGATATCATGACCCCTCGTTTTTTGCTGGGCATAGATGCTAAAAAGATATTGCGAAATTTCGAGTGTGTGTAATGGGTAGTCTTGTGTTTATGTGTGTCTTTGCTGCCACCACTGGCAGCTACACTGGTACTGCAGCGTAGGAACTGTGCTTAGGGAAAAGATATTCTGAAGCTCGGGACAGGCTCCACCCACTCAAGAGGCTTGGCTCAGGACACAGATCGAGCTGGGAGATAACACCTGTGGTACCGGTAGAGCTACGTTACACTTGGCGTAGTCGGCAGGATACGCGTTATCAACAGTAATGGAAGGAGTCACCCAAGCGAGCACCCAGGGGAGCCAAGACCTGGCTGCACTCCTCCAAGCTTTTCTGAACTTAAACGTCCCAGCCCAGGGGCCAGATGGTGGGAGGACCCTGTCCTTGGGAGACATAACAAACCACCTACCCCGATTTGACTGAAAGAACATAAGCTTGACTAACTGGAAAGAGAGGCTAATGTCAGCATAGCTTTGTATCGGGTTGCCCCTGACGTGCAGGCCAAATTGGCACTAGAGACCTTACAAGGATACGCCCGACAGACAGTGCTTTTACGGCCCCGCAGGAACGGTCATTGGAGCAGGTTATAGGCTTGTTAGAGAACACATATGCCAAAGTGATAACCGTGACCGCGTTACACACACAGCTGTATAGTTTACAGCGTTACTACAGCTTGTGGGAAAACTTGAGATGAAGGACCCAGGAGGATTAGGAGAGGCAGACCGGTGTGATAGAACATTGAGGGACCATTTCATAAGTGGGCTTCGGAGATCCACAACCCGAAAGGACCTCAAGAATAGAGTACGAGCTAACCCTATGATGACCCATTCCCAAGATCTGAGGGAAGCATTAGAATAAAGTGAAGATGAAGATGTAAACGAAGTAGAAATCAGGTACCAGATTGTTGCCCCCGATCCTCTCAGCACCCCATCAATAGAAAAGGGGTTGCAGACATTGTTAAAAAAAGATGCAAGAAATACAGGTGAAAATACTAGAGCAAAAGCTGACTCCGCCGGTCACGGGGGGGGGGGGAGGGTCAGCAGAAAAAAGGTTCTACCAAAGGGGACCAGAAGAAGGAAGGTCCCACCAAAAGGGACCGGAAGACGGCGGGTCCGACCAAAGGGGACCAAGAAGGCAAGACCCACCTCAAAACGGACGGTGTTGGAATTGCAAAGGATGGGGCCACTTTGAGGCAGTCTGCCCCACAAGGAGAAGACAAACGCCGTTAAACTGAAGACCCCTGCGGTGATGGGGCATACCGTGTGGCGAGTTTAATGAAGGAGTAGGGAAGACTTCCCCGAGGATATAATCGTGGCATGCCCCATGATTTGGGTGGAAAGGAGGTTAATTGTCTGGTAAACACAGGATTCCATGTGACCACTATGCCTGAAAACTTATTTTCAGCGGCACTACAGCTGACAGGTCACAATGGTGTGGGAGCATCTAATCCAAATTTTTGCAGCTGACGGACAGCCCCTCGACGTTGTAGGAATTGTATGGATGCCCATATGGCTGTGCGGACAAAATGTTGGAAGAAAAGGAATAATCATAACTAGGGAACTCATCCGGGATAACCTGCAAGTATCGCTGGGAATAAGTGTACTGTGAGATTTGGATGAGATTCTCTTCAACAAACAGGGGCCAAGCTATTGGAAACAAACAACAGAGCACCAACCAACCCAGAAATTATTTCAGCGCTTGATCCGGAGTTGTGGGCTTCAGAAGAGTATTGGGAAGATATGAATTCCAGCCAAGACTCAAGTAACCTTACCGGCCGGGTGTGAGACACTGGTGACCATGCCGGTGGGGTCGTCCCGACGTTTGGAAAGAGTGGAAGTATTAGTGGAGCCCATACAAGCCTTCATTGGGAGAACTGATCCTTTAGTGGCCCGAGGCTTGATGGTAGTCCAAAATGGAAGAGTACCCGTGCGGTGCGTAAATACCAGCGACCATGGAGTGACCCTCAAGGCTGGAAGGGAGTTGGCTCAGGTGTGTGTAAAGCGTGAAGTGGGAAACCCGCAAAGAATTTCATTAATGCCAGTGCAGGGACCACAGTGGGCCCTGGCCGTATCAGTTGTTGATCCGGAAGAACCCACAGCTCAGTGGAACGGGAACGGGAAAGTGATTTTTGAACAAATGGAAGCTGAAAAGAATGCCTTCTTGTCAGGGCAAATTGCACAGATTGGGACTCCTCTCTGGCAAAACCAGGAGACCTTTGCCCGCCACGCAGATGATTTTGGTTGCAGCGACAGTATCTAGCATGAAATCCCTACTGGGGACAAATTGCCTATTTGAAAACGATATAGACAGATTCCCCCATGGATATATCAAGAAGTGAAGGAGATATTGTCCCAGATGTTAAAGAACGGGGTAGTGAGGGAATGTCAGAGCCCGTGGGCTGCCCCAGTGGTACTGGTTAAGAAAAAGGATGGTTCTATACAATTCTGTGTGGACTGTAGTATGTTCGAGTTCAATAGAATACCATTTGGCATGACTAACTCCCCGAGATCCACAGCACAGTGAGATTGTGCAGTGAAAGAAGCTGGGCTGGAACAATGAGAAGTGTAGGACACTGATTGGTCACTGATTGGTCAGCCTCATACACTTCTTTACAACACCCACTTGGTCAAAAGTAAAAACACGCCCAGTTGGGCATTAAGAAACTAAATCTAAAATTGCTCATAACTTGCTCAAAAATGATCGTTTTTCAAAATAAAAACCACTGCTGTTACCTACATTCCAGCGCCAATCAGATTATGTAGGAGATAGGGCACTTATAATCTGGTGACAGAGCGCAGGGGGGGTGTAAGTGGTAGTCTTTTGTTTATGTGTGTCTTTGCTGCCACCTCTGGCAGCTACACTGGTACTGCAGCCTAGGAATTGTGCTTAGGGAAAAGATATTCTGAAGCTCGAGACAGGCTCCGCCCACTCAAGAGGCGTGGCTCAGGACACAGATCGATCTGGGAGATCACAGTTCATGATTCAGGAGTTTAAATGGAAGATGAGGCGGTGATCTGTGAGGCAGAGAAGAGAAGCAGTGATTGTGCCGAGACATTACAAGATAGCTGTGGCAAATCAGACAGGAGAAGCCTAAGATGAGTTGTGGGGTCCTGTGTGTGAGAGGGACGGTGACAGAGGAGTGTGTAGAGGCAGAAGTGTGAAGCCAAAGTCTGACAGGGTCGACGCAGTGTGTGAGCTATTAGGAGTGGTGCTGCTGCAGAGGCCTGCATACCTTATACAAATAGACCGTGTATATTCACTATGTGTTTCAGTATACCTGAATACTGAAAGACAAGTTAAAAGAGAACATAGTAGAAAGACAAGTTATAGGAGAACTTCGTCGTTTGACAAGTTAAGGGAGTCCTCGTCAATACACCGGTGCAACGGACATTTGCCAGGGGAGACGTCCTTCCAACATTAAGTAAGTCTGCTTAAGCAGGGGATGTGGATTGCATGATACTGTACCCAGGTATAGTAGATAGGAACACTTGTTTAGTTTGTATTTGGGGAATCGCTTCTCCTGGGACTTGAGACCCGGTAGTACATACCACCCTCTATTGAGTGTTATTATTTTACAGAAATTACTATTCACAGCTTTTATTATTTTGGACCCCGTTTCCCTACCCTCCGTTAATCATTTCTATTTTTGCACTCCTTGTGTGAGCCTGGTTTTTGACACTTATCCGCCACCTATGGTACCGCTAGAGCCATGTTACATGTGTACATTTGTGAGTCTTCTCGCTATAAAAGTGCATCTCCTGTACAAACAGTACATCACATTTCAACGCTACTGCCTCTTTCCACAGAAGGTGTCTTTTATTGAGGCCCTTAGCGTTAATAGAAGATAGAGTGATAGGCATATAAAGAACATGAAACGTTGCTATAGTGTAGAGTTTTAAATATCCACAAGGTGGCAAAGTTATCAGTACTCACAACCCATGTGATAATAAACATTTCGGAATGTAGAATATTGGCATGTGGCGAGGAACTAAAAAAGAGGACAAACAAAAACATACAAAAAAAACAAAAAAGGGAGAACAGAACTAAAAGTCTGAACTCACCCAGCGCATCCAGTGTGCTGGGCATTTATCTTTAGGAGGGAGAGTATTGAGCTCGAAAGGCAGTCAGCCAAATAGCATGTGAAGGCCATCATATTTAATATCCACGTCTCGTAGT
This sequence comes from Rhinoderma darwinii, assembly GCF_050947455.1. NCBI lineage: Eukaryota > Metazoa > Chordata > Amphibia > Anura > Rhinodermatidae > Rhinoderma > Rhinoderma darwinii. Next base: position 211,090,469 of record NC_134691.1, read on the forward strand.
GCTTTGGTCACAGGGGAAAAAGAGTGGCGAGCTTGCAAGGTGGCAGCCGGCAAATCAGGATACATCAAAATTTATGTGCATCTTGCAGCAGGCAGTCTTTAATATGGTAAAAGTGCACCCTCGCTAGCACATCTCTGGGCGCGTTTTCTGGCGAAAATCAGCAAGAATATATGTAGGAAGAAGTGCTTGAAACAAAGGATGTGAAAATGCAATTAGATCCGTAGGTTTAATATCTTCAGGAATACCCGAAAATGTAATATTGTTTCTATGGGATCTGTCCTCTAAGTCAGTCACTTTGTCTTTAAGCCATTTAATATCTTCTTCCACATAGTTATGTGTGTCAACTAGTTCATTATGAACAATGGAGAATTCTACCAACTTATTTTCAAGATGTGAGGTGCGGTTTCCTAGATCATCTAGTTGCAGTTGCAGTCCATGCACAAATTTCCCCATATCTGGGCACATGTGTTTTGCAAGGAGAGCAGCATACCCCTTAATGCTCTTTCTGTAACTGGGTCATCAGTAGTAGATAGGGTGTACATATCCCATTTAGATGGCGGTGCGGCCTCATGAGCCTGAGCGCCATTTTCCGTATTAGAAGTAAGAGAGCTCAGTTTATGAACAGGGCCTTTAGGGGAGGGGAGGCCTGTGGTGACAAAGAAGGACCTCTCTTACTTTGGTCCTTACCTCCAGATGTCTGCTGAGTCCCGACGCTAAATGTTGGGGACGAGCGAGAGGAAGAACGGGAGTCTTCCCTATCAGGCCCACCAGACGCTGAGGGAGAGCTGGAGCCAGCGCCATCTTGTGTAGCTGGGGCCGCCCAAAAGAAATCAGTTAGGCGGCATGGTCCGGTCTTGACCCCCTTCTTCCGTGCCATTTGTCCGTTCCTGAGACCACAGGGATTGCAGGGAGCGTAAGTATGAGTTATTCCTTGCAGTATGACAAAGCTGTGAGCTGCATTTATGGGCTGCCGGCAGAGCTCTCTCACACTGCGGCCATGCACAAGTGCGGCCAAGCTCTGCCCCCCCCCCCCCATGATTTTGTTTTTTTTTAAATCGTCTGTCCATAACACTTTTTTCCAATCTTCCTCTGTCCAATGTCTGTGTGATTTTGCCCATATTAATCTTTTCCTTTTATTAGCCAGTCTCAGATATGGCTTTTTCTTTGCCACTCTGCCCTGAAGGCCAGCATCCCGGAGTCGCCTCTTCACTGTAGACGTTGACACTGGCGTTTTGCGGGTACTATTTAATGAAGCTGCCAGTTGAGGACCTGTGAGGCATCTAGTTCTCAAACTACAGACTCTAATGTACTTTTCTTGTTGCTCAGTTGTGCAGCGGGGCCCCCCACTTCTTTTTCTATTGTAGTTACTGTTTGTGCTGTCCTCTGAAGGGAGTAGTACACAACGTTGTAGGAAATCTTCAGTTTCTTGGCAATTTCTCGCATGGAATAGCCTTCATTTCTAAGAACAAGAATAGACTGTCGAGTTTCACATGAAAGCTCTCTTTTTCTAGCCATTTTGAGAGTTTAACCGAACCCACAAATGTAATGCTCCAGATTCTCAACTAGCTCAAAGGAAGGTCAGTTTTATAGCTCCTCTAAACAGCAAAACTGTTTACAGCGGTGCTAACATAATTGCACAAGGCTTTTCAAGTGTTTTCTAATCATCCATTAGCCTTCTAACACAGTTCGCAAACACAGTGTACCATTAGAACACTGGAGTGATGGTTGCTGGAAATGGGCCTCTCTACACCTATGTAGATATTGCATTAAAAACCAGACGTTTGCAGCTAGAATAGTCATTTACCACATTAACAATGTATAGAGTGTATTTCTGATTAATTTAATGTTATCTTCATTGAAAAAAACTGTGCTTTTCTTTAAAAAATAAGGACATTTCTAAGTGACCCTAAACTTTTGAACGGTAGTGTAAAAATTATCCATAAGGCATTAACCAATCTTTCCTAAAAAGAAAAAATTCCCTCCTGATTCTTAGTGGCAATCCGACTTGATCAACATTCAAACAATAATTCTATACATTGACATAGGACCTGATATTTTTTTGTTATAAGAAATTATTTAAACCTTTTTTAAAGCCATCTACTATAGCTACTGTTACGAGCTCCTGCAATAGACTATTCCACAGATTCACAGTTCTTATGGTAAAGAAGGCTTGTCGTCTCGGGAGATTGTACCTTTCTTCTCCAGATGGAGGGAGTGCCCCCTTGTCTTTTGAGGGGATTTTACATGGAAACAGGATTTCACTATATTTCTTGTATGTGCCATTCATATATTTATGTAAGTTAATCATGTCCCCCCTTAGTCGTCTCTTTTCAAGGCTAAATAGGTTTAATTATTTTAATCTTTCCTTATAACCTGGAATCTCCTTATTAGTTTAATTGCTCTTCTTGGTATTTTTTCCTACTCCAGGGCATCCTTTCTAAGAACTGGAGCCCAGAACTGAACTGCATATTCTAGATGAGGTCGTACTAATACTTTGTAAAGTGTTAATATTATATCCCTGTCCCGCAGGTCCATGCCTCTTTTAATACACGACAATATCTTGCTGGCCTTATATTGCTTGCATACTGTTATTTAGTCTATGATCTACAAGTACACCCAGATCCTTCTCAACAAGTGACTCTCATAGACTGAACAATACTACATAGTTTGGTATCATCTGCAAAAATAGAAACAGTGCTATTAATCTTATCCTCTATATCAGGGGTCTCAAGCACGCGGCCCGCGGGCCGCATGCGGCCCCTGGGGCTGTCATCTGCGGCCCGCAGGACACAGAGCTGCTAATATAGGCTCTGTCCACATATGAACAGCGATGTCTGGGGCTTCTCCAGAGCCGGAGTCCCGTGCAGAGCGCTAGTACGGGCTCTACTCCGGGACTCTGTGGAATTCCCTGACATTGCTGTCCATATATGGACAGTGTGTCAGGGTCTTCCCCAGAGCGGAGTCCCAGGCAGAGCACTAGTATAGGCTCTCCTCCGGGACTCTGTGGAATTTCCTGACATTGCTGTCCATATATGGACAGTGTGTCAGGGTCTTCCCCAGAGTGGAGTCCTGGGCAGAGCGCTAGTATAGGCTCTGCTCCGGGACTCTGGAATTCCCTGACATCGCTGTCTACATATGAACAGCAATGTCTGGGGCTTCCCCAGAGCCAGTGTCCCGTGCAGAGTGCTAGTATAGGCTCTGCTCCGGGACTCTGTGGAATTCCCTGACATCGCTGTCCATATATGGACAGTGTGTCAGGGTCGTCCCCAGAGTGGAGTCCTGGGCAGAGCGCTAGTATAGGCTCTGTTCCGGGACTCTGTGGAATTCCCTGACATCGCTGTCCATATATGGACAGTGTGTCAGGGTCTTCCCCAGAGCGGAGACCCGGGCAAAGCGCTAGTATTGGCTCTGCTCCGGGACTCTGTGGAATTCCCTGACATCGGTGTCCATGTTTCAACACATGATGTCTGGGGCTTCCCCAGAGCCGAAGTCCCGGGCAGAGCGCTAGTATAGGCTCTGCTCTGGGACTCTGGGGAAGCCTCTGACATCGCTGTCCATACATCGACAATGATGTCAGGGGCTTCCCCAGAGCAGGAGTCCCAGTGATGTCAGGAGCACAGCTGGAGTCCCTGGAAGAGCCTACTAGCGCTCTGCCTGGGACTCCAGCTCTGGGTTTGCCCTGACATCTCTGTCCATATATGGACAGTGATGTCACAAGCAGAGCTGGAATCCCAGGCAGAGTGCTAGAAGTGGCTCTGCTCTTGGACTCCAGCTCTGGGCAAGCCCCTGACATCTCTGTGGCAGCATCTGCAGAGGGTACTGTGGCAGCATCTGTGGAGGGCACTGTGGCAGCATCTACGGAGGGCACTGTGACAGCATCTACGGAGGGCACTGTGGCAGCATCTACAGAGGGCACTGTGGCAGCATCAACAGAGGGCACTGTGGCAGCATCTACAGAGGGCACTGGCAGCATCTACAGAGGGAACTGTGGCAGCATCTACAGAGGGCACTGTGGCAGCATCTACAGAGGGCACTGTGGCATTATCTATGGGTGTGTTGCATTATCTACAGAGGGCACTGTGGCATTATCTACAGAGGGCACTGTGGCAGCATCTACAGAGGACTCTGTGGCAGCATCTACAGAGGGCACTGTGGCAGCATCTACAGTGGGCACTGCGGCAGCATCCACAGAGGGCACTGCGGCAGCATCCACAGAGGGCACAGCGGCAGCATTCACAGAGCGCACTGCAGCATCCACAGAGGGCACTGCAGCAGCATCCACCGAGGGCACTGTGGCACTATTTAAAAAGGGTCTGCCCAATCTTGACATGTGTGTCTGCCAAACACTGCTAACTGAGCCACCGGACTGCATTTAGCGACACTTAAACTGGAAAACTGGATTGTTGAAATAAGCATGTGGAGAAATATCTCAAATTTTAAACCTAGCGGTATTATTATAGTAATGTAGTATTATTATTATAGTAATATGGTGTTACTATAACTAATTCATTAACAATAATTTTGTATTGTATCAAATTTGAAAGTAATGCGGCCCGTCAACTTCCCATTTTTTCTACATGTGGCCCACTTACCCGGCCGAGTTTGAGATCCTTGCTCTATATCATTAATAAATAAGTTGAATAATAGTGGTCCCAGCACTGAACCCTGGGGTATACCACTTATAACCAGGAACCAGTCAGAGTAGGAATAATTGACCACAACTCTCTGGATACAATACTTGAACCAATTTTCAATCAAATTACAAACTATACTTTCTAAACCTATAGTCCTTAATTTACCCATTAGGCATCTATGAGGGACAGTGTCAAATGTCTTTGCAAAGTCCAAAAACACTATATCAACAGCAGCACCTCTATCTAGGCTTCCACTTACCTCTTCATAAAAACAAATCAGGCTGGTTTGACAACTTCTGTACTTAGTAAATCCATGCTGGCTGTCACTTATAATACTATTTTTTGTCACATACTCCTGTATATAGTCCCTTAAGAGTCCATCAAAAATTTTCACACGATGAATGTTACGCTTACTGATCTGTAATTACCTAGGGAAAACCTAGAGCCCTTTTTAAAATAGGCACCACATTCGCCCAGTGCCAGTCTATTGGCACTATACCAGTCACTAGAGAATGCCTGAATATTATGAACAGGGGGCTACAAATAACTGAACTGAGTTAAGTCCTGGGTGTAACCCGTCTGGCCCTGGTCTTATTCACATTTATTTTATTTAACTTAGCTTGGCATTGCCTTTACCAGCTGCTCTTTCTTCTGTTGTATATACAGAGCTAAAGAACACATTTAGTAGCTCTGTCTTCTCTTGATCCCCCTTGACCAGCTCCCCATTACCACTATTTAGGGGTTCGACATGGTCTGACCTTGACTTTTTTGCATTTATATACGTGAAGAATTTTTTGAGATTCGTTTTGTTTTCTTTGGCCACCTGCCTTTCATTTTGTATTTGTACTGAATTTATTACTTTTTTACATATTTTATTAAGCTCTTTCTAATTTTAAAATGCTAGAGCTGTACCCTCACATTTATGTTTTACAATTGCCCTTTTTTGTCATCTATTGCCCTTTTTACAGAAGGTGTAAGTAAGCCAGATGGGGTTTAATTTGAGTAATTTATACTTCTTACCCATACAAATATATTTTGCACTATAATTACCCAAAGTAGATTTTAAGATCTCCCATTTATCATTTGTACCATTATTTGACATTAGTTGTTTCCAGTTTACATTCTGAAGTGCAGCCCTCATCCTGGGGAAATTGGCCTCCTTAAAATTAATTGCTTTTGTTTAAATTAATTGTGATCACTGTTACAGAGGTTTTCCCAAACAATGACATTCCCAACAAGCTCTTCATTGTTAGAAACGATCAGATCCAACAAAATGTCACCTCTAGTCGGGTCTTCTACACACTGGGCCATAAAATTATCCAGCAACAAGTTGAGGAAATTTCTCCCCTTCACGGTTGAAGCCGAACCATGACCCCATTTAATATCTGGGTAATTAAAATCTCCCATTATCACTATGTGCAGCCCGCTACATTTGTTTATATAGCTGACCTTTCATCTCCTAGGTTATATTTGTGGGTCAATAGATTACACCAAAAAAGCGTTACCTCCCTTGTAATTCTACCCACAAGGTTTTAAGCTCCTCACAATCTTTACTCACTATTGCCTCTTTCACAGTCACCTTCGTATTATTTCTCACATACAGACACACTCCACCGCCTTTTCTATTTGCCCTGTCTTTCTAAAACAATGTAATAACTTGAAGATTTACAGCTGAATCATGTGAGGAGTCTAGCCATGTTTCAGCAACACCGACTGTATTGATATGTTCCTCCAGTACCGAAGTCTCAAACTCCCTCATTTTGCTTTCTAGACTTCTGGCATTTATGAACATAAACTTTAAGTTGCCTTCCAATTTTTCACATTATGTGTTAAACTAACAAAACAGGCAATACTCAAACTAAACAGATTTGAGATTCCCTGAAAAATGTATGAGAAAAAAAGGGTAATCTATTCTAGCATTATATTCTGTGGACCAACATATAGTAAAACAGTGAAACAGGCGCATTGATTTGCTGACCCCTAATCCTGATCTGAGCACAAGGCTCCACTTTACTATTTAGATGCTGTATAGAATTAGCTCTTCCCCCTAACAGTTGGTACATTCCTAATTACTCCTCTGCCACAGCCTGATATCCAACCACATCCCACCGGTGCAGAGCTCCTCCTCCTTTCACTGCTTTGGCGAATACCTTCCACTTTTACGCCATGATGACGGCTCCCCTCTTTCCCTGACAGAAGACTCAGTTTCATTAACTTATTTAGGGGCATAGTGTGGTACATTTTTTTTATTATGGGGCAGGCACAGTGTGGAACATTTTTTATTTAGTGGGCAGGCACAGTAAGAGACATATTTTTTTCAGTGGGCACTGTATGTGGCATTATTATATTCAAAAGCTCAAGTGTGTAGCCCTATTATATTTAGGGGGACAGTGTGTAGCACTATTATATTTATGAGGCAAAGTGTGTGGCATTATATTCAGTGTGTACAGTGTAGGGGTATGTGATTCAAAAGAAAGGAGCAGAAGACATCTGGGCGGAAAACTCTGCAGAGATGAGTTGTGGCTGGAAGAAGTCGTAATGATGGTCAGGACCCAATGGACAAGAAAAGGAAGGAGAATTGCTCTAATCGGAGAAGTTGTCACCTGTGAGTTACTGGATCTAAATGTTTATTCTGCCTCTGACTAATGAGTACTGAATTAACTGTATAATATCAAGCGAGATGATTGATGGTAGCATTATTGTTTGTGAAACAACAACTCCCAGCATACCTTTACCCTTGTTAAGGTCATAGTGTGAACTATAGTTTTACTGTGGTACAAACTTATACAGGAGGATTTAACCTGACTTTGCAATTGATCTCTGTACTGCTTGACTCTGGTGCTGTATTTATGTATGAGCTTAGTTCTGGTGCATTAACCCCTTAATGACCGGGCCTGAAAAGACCTTAATGACCAAGCCAGATTTGTTAAATCTGGTATGTCTGACTTTATCAGAGAATAACTCTGCGAAAGTTTTGAAAATCCAAGTAATTCTGATTTTTCGTCACATGTTGTACTTTATTTTAGTGGTAAAAGTAGACTGATACGATTTGCGGAAATTAATAAAAAAATAGAAAAATGGAAGAAATTTTGTAAAAATTATAATTTTTCCCTATTTTAAACTGCAATATGTGACATATGTACACACATACTGTACAATTGTTTTATTAAATATATATTTCCATCGCTTTACTCTATTTTGGAAGCACTTTTGAAAAAAAAAAATTTTTTTTGGAGCAATTTAGAAGACTTACAAGTTTAGTAATAATTTTATACATTTTGAAGTACATTTTGTTTTCCTGCACCAAGCCAGGTTTTCAGAGGCTCATAGGTGTCAGAATGGTGGAAACCCCCACAAGTGACACCATTTTGAAAACTACACCCCTTAAGGTATTTATTAAGGGGTGTTGTAAGTATTTTGACCCCACAGTTTTTTTGTAAGAATTCATGCAAAGCAGGTGTAAAAAAATGTAATTTAACTTTTTTCATAAAAGTATCACTTTGAAGACCGATTTCTTTGTAAAGCGACCATGAGAATGAAGAAACACACCCCAAAATCTATCACCCTGTTTCTCCTGTTTTCAAAAATGCCCCCATTGTGGCCCTAATGCGTTGCCTGGACACACGGCAGGGACTGAAAGGAAGGGAGCAACCGGAGGCATTCAGGTCTCATATTTTGCTTGAAAATGTTTTAGGGCCCACTGTACATTTGGAGAGGTTTTGAACTACCAGAATGAAAGACACTCCCCATAAACGACCCCATTTAGAAAACTACACTCCTTAAGGTATTTATCTAGGGGTGTAGTGAGTATTTTGACCCCACAGTTTTTTGCTAAATTTAATGCATAACAGGTGAAATTAAAAAAAAAACACTTTTTATATAAAAGTATCACTTTGAAGACCGATTTCTTTGTAAAGTGACCATGAGAATGAAGAAACACACCCCAAAATCTATCACCCTGTTTCTCCTGTTTTCAAAAATGCCCCCATTGTGACCCTAATGCGTTGCCTGGACACATGGCAGGGCCCGAAAGGAAGGGAGCAACCGGAGGCATTCAGGTCTCATATTTTGCTTGAAAATGTTTTAGGCCCCACTGTACATTTGGAGAGGTTTTGAACTACCAGAACGAAAGAAACGCCCCATAAACGACCCCATTTAGAAAACTAGACCCCTTAAGGTATTTATCTAGGGGTGTAGTGAGTATTTTGACCCCACAGTTTTTTGCTAAATTTAATGCATAGCAGGTGAAATAAAAAAACAAAACACTTTTTATATAAAAGTATCACTTTGAAGACCGATTTCTTTGTAAAATGACCATGAGAATGAAGAAACACACCCCAAAATCTATCACCCTGTTTCTCCTGTTTTCAAAAATGCCCCCATTGTGACCCTGATGCGTTGCCTGGACACATGGCAGGGCCCGAAAGGAAGGGAGCAACCGGAGGCATTCAGGTCTCATATTTTGCTTGAAAATGTTTTAGGCCCCACTGTACATTTGGAGAGGTTTTGAACTACCAGAACGAAAGAAACTCCCCATAAACGACCCCATTTAGAAAACTACACCCCTTAAGGTATTTATCTAGGGGTGTAGTGAGTATTTTGACCCCACAGTTTTTTGATAAATTTAATGCATAGCAGGTGAAATAAAAAAACAAAACACTTTTTATATAAAAGTATCACTTTGAAGACCGATTTCTTTGTAAAGCGACCATGAGAATGAAGAAACACACCCCAAAATCTATCACCCTGTTTCTCCTGTTTTCAAAAATGCCCCCATTGTGGCCCTAATGCGTTGCCTGGACACAGGGCAGGGCCCGAAAGGGAGGGAGCACCCGAAGACTTTCAGGACACACGTTTTGGTTGAAAATGTTTCAGGTCCCATTACACATTTATAGAGGCACTGAGCTGCCAAAAAGATAGATACTCCCAATAAATGACCCCATTTTGAAAACTAGACCCCTTAAGGTATTCATCTAGGTGTGTACTAAGTATTTTGACCCCACAGTTTTCGCAGGAAGTAATGCAAAGAAGGTGGAAAGAAAATTTTATTTCACTTTTTTTCACAAATGTGTCATTTTAAGGTCAGATTTCTTGTACAGAGGACATGAGAATAAGGAAATGCACCAGAAAATGTATAACCCTGTTTCTCCTGTGTTCAAAAATATCCCCATTGTGGCCCTAATGCGTTTCCTGGACACACGGCAGGACCCAAAAGGAAGGGAGCACCCGGAGGCTTTCAGGACATATATTTTGCTTGAAAATGGGAGGATTCTACTTTTCTAGATTGAGAAATATATGTCCCTAACAGTTTCTACACCCTATGACTATGTCGTGCTAAGAAAGCAGCTGTCCTGAAATCATGTCAGTCCATAGACATTATGTATATCAACCCGCTCTGATATATAGTAAGTTAGAGTGGGAAAATTTATTAAACTGTTGGCAGAAAAAGGCAATATATCCCCAAAAAAAGGAGGAAGAATGTATCCAGCTATGTGGAAAACTAGAGCATGTTCACAGGATGAAAGAAAATTTGTAGGGCTGTAATGACTTTATTATTCAAAGTGACTGGTCATACAATGTCTCTTTAGCTCTATCAATCCCTATATAAGGGACGAATGTGCTAAGTGACGCGGTACACCATAACAAGCCCCTGCCCGGCAAGGTAGGAACCGCCATGTGCACAAAACAACCAATCACCTGTAGAATATATAAAGGGGCAGTGTCCCACACCGTATGTATAGATACAGTAAAGGACCACTACTCCCCAAATTAATGTCGCTATTTCTAGAAGTATTGTCGGGTGTAAGAGGTCCACCAAAAACCCGAACAAAACTGTAATAAAGCCCATAGTGTATTGATAAGGAACAGCTTGCTTATTAGAAATCCTCAGAATAAAAAGAAAAAATTATGCCGTATCCCCAGTGAGTAACAGCTATTTATGGCAGGACATAGTCATAACGGAAAAGGAAATAAAAAGCTTTCAGGGCACAATTTTATCTTGAATGAATTTCAGGGCCTTATTCCACTTTCTATAACTGGGTTATATCCCAAAATGACTCCATCTAGAAAAGTATATTTCCCTCCCTCCCAAAAAAAGTGATTAAAAAAAAGAAATCTCTAAAAGAACCCTAAATTTTGTCATCTCCTAAATATAAAGCGAAGCTGCTTCCCTAAAAAAAAAAAAGAGGTGTACAGAAAAACAAAATCCTAAATAAATCCTGCATTTTAACTTTTATAACTCACAAAAGAAAATTAGTAATGTGCGACGGTATGATAGATTTCAAAACAGGGACTTATGCATAGACCAGGGTTGGAAGGACAAGCGGAACAATAATATCTTGACTCACTTCGCTGTCCTCGTTTGCTGCAGACCCGACACCATTTTTTGGGGTATTTTTGGTTAGGTGTTGAAGGGATGGGGTGTAAAAAATGTTTTTTCAGCAAGTCGGCATACATCCTCTGACTCATGGACTACTCTCTGGTCTGCAGATTGAAATAGGAGATCTTCAATCACTTTCTCCTGAAATTCAAAGAATGTCGCCCTGCCCGCTGATTTTTTGTACAGGACAAATGCATTGTGCATTGCAACCTGGATGAGGTATATTGCCACTTTCTTATACCACGTTCTGGTTTTCCTTTTAACCAGATAAGGTTGTAACATCTGGTCGCACAAATCTACCCCACCCATGAATTTGTTATAGTTGATGACACACACAGGCTTTTGCCTATCTGCAGCGGCCCCACGTTCTCTAACAGTTGCTGTTGCACTTGTATGGATAGTGCTGATCATGTAGACGTCCTTGCGGTCACTAAATTTTAAAGCCAGCATCTTCTCAATTTGAAAAGTGCATGACTCCCCCTTTGGTAGTTTTTTATCCACAAGTTGACGTGGGAAACCTTTGCGATTCCTGCGTATTGTGCCACAGGCTCCGGTGTTGGCACAATGAAGGGCGCTAAACAAAGGCACACTGGTATAAAAACTGTCCGTGTATACATGATACCCCTTGTGTAGGAAAGGGCCAATTAAATCCCACACAATCTTACCAGTAGTACCAATATTTGGAGGGCACCCTGGTGGATTGAATTCACTGTCTTTACCCTCGTAGATCTTAAATGCACATGTGTAGCCAGTAGTGCTTTCACATAACTTGTAGATCTTTACCCCGTATTTTGCACTTTTTGAGGGTATGAATTGGCGGAATGAGAGACGCCCTTTGAAATTCATTAGCGATTCATCCACTGCTACATTTTGTTCAGGGGTATATGCTCCTAAAAAGGAGGAATTAAGAAAATTTAGCAAAGGCCTTAATTTATACAGCCGGTCACGGCTTCTGTCGCTGGAAGGGGGTGCCTGTAGATTGTCACTAAAGTGGAGAAATCGCATAAGTATTTCGTACCTGCTGCGTGACATAATGCCAGAAAAAATGTTAAGGGTGAGGCCCAGAATTTTTTTTATTTCCGTTGCATTTGTGGGATTCCACAACCTGGCATAAGGTGACGAAGGCTTATTGGCAATGTACTGCCTGGCATACAAATTTGTTTCCTGCACAAAATGTTCCAAAACTTGGTCCGTAATAAAAATATTAAAATAATTTAGTGGTGAAAAATTACTGACATTGGGACTTATGCCAGGAGTAGCAATAAAGTCATTTATGGTGGGAGAAAATAGACTTGTGGGTTCCCACACTAAATCCGTTTGGTGGGGTTGCGCAATTTCAGGGGCTGCACTTTGAATGGACGTTGTGGCAACTGCGCCGTCTCCCATATCACTGGTGCTGGGTCTCATATCCGTAGAATCCCTTGAAGCGACACTTTCGCTGTCGCTTTCAAGAAAAAGCTCAACTTAAGATGCAGAATCCGTATCGGAGCATAGCATCTGATAGGCTTCCTCAACGCTGTATCTTTTGGCAGCCATAATGATTATACAGTCTAAACCGCAAATAATAAACGTAACTAGCGGTTTCAATTTTTTTATCAACTAATCACACTAAAGGAATTAAACTTTTTTTTTTTTTCAAACCCAAGCCCAGAACAGCACCTTACGCCGTCTAACAGCGTACACGCCGTCTAACAGCGTACCCTAAAAAGAAAGTCATTTATAGTACGATTCTTGGTATATACAGTAAATATATTTATATTTATATATATATATGTATATACTATATACTATAAAATACTGAAAAAATGATTTTTTTTTTTGAAACTGTGTGAGGAACAAGTGATTTTGTGTGGGGACACTGACACACTTGTATCTGTTTCTCTCAACAGCTAGAACAGAGTGAGGAGAAACAGATACATGTTTTTACTTTTATTTTACAGTAGTGATCACTATGATTGGATCTCATAGTGAACACAAAAAAGATCAGGAACCAATACTATTGGCTCCTGATCACTGCTCTAAGAACAGAGCTGCTAGCAACAGCTCGTTCTTAGAGCAGGAGCTGTCATTTAGACACTCCCGGCGGCTCTGTACACAGTAACAACATGTGACCGCTGTGATTGGCTGTCACAGCGGTCACATGCTGTTACGACGAAATCGGCAGGTCCTGATGGCTGCACTAAGAACCGGACCTGTTACTTACAGACGGTTTTTAGTGCAGACTTGACCAGGCTGCCGTTAAACCCACTCTACTACAGCGACGCCAAAAGGCGTCGTTGTAGACTGAGTACATGCACCGCCCGACGTCAAAAGACGGTGGGCGGTCGTTAAGGGGTTAAAGAGCATCTCTCACCACCTTTTTGTTGCTCTTACTGAAGGTTACAAAATATAGGGAAAGAGATGCTGATTTCAGCATTATATGTGTTATGTGTAGATGAGGTGTACTTTTTGTAAAACTTACATTTTAATCAATGTAGCATCGCATTATGAGCACGTGTCCGGCATATTCATAAGGTGTCGTTAATTCCGTCTCGCTGCCGCTGATTGACAGTTTTCTCTTTATTACTGTGCATAGGGAGAAAACTGTCAGTCAGCGGCGGGATGATGGGCTTATCGGCACCTCATGAATACGCCAGACTCACAACGTGATACGAGCATTGCACCAATTAAATTGTACATTTTACAAAAAGTACACCTAACAAAACACTTAGGCTGAGTTCACACAGGGCGGATACGCTGCGTAAAGTTACACTTTGTATCCTTCCCGGTGGCCGCAGGAAATTCTGGAGGAAAAACCGCACCGAACTGTGGTGCATTTTTTCGACCGGGATGTCCTCTGCGAAAAACTGCAGCATTTAGCCGGCCTGTGATTGGCTGCAGCTGTCACATGGGATAAAACGTCAAGTCGGGCCCGGAGGAAGAAACACAGACTTCTGGGTTAGTATGAGAAAAAAAAAATTCTGAGCTGCGTTTTTTGCGGCGGAATCGCTGATATTTGTTGCGGGTTTTAACTCCACATTGAATTCAATGAGGAAATCCTGCAACAAATAAACAGGGTTTACGCAAATACAATTGTCTTGCAGCAGAATAAAATTCTGCATCGCATGTCAATTTCTGAGTGTTTTTTCCGCTCAGTGTTTATGCAGCGTGTGGATAAGATTTGTTCTATCTCATCCACTTTGCTGCTACTGTATTATGCTGCAGATTTTCCCAATTAAATCCATTTTGGAAAATACGCTATATTTGCGCAACGTGTGAACTGACCCTTAGGATGCTAATCAGCTTCTCTTCTACTATCTTATACTGCTCTCAGTGATGGCACCAAAAATGTGGGTACAGAATCTCTTTAAGCTTAATTCTAAGGGTATGTTCACACGCACTGTTTTCAGACGTAATTCGGGCGTTTTACATCTAAAAAAATGCCCCTAATACGCCTACAAACATCTGCCCATTCCTTGCAATGGGTTTTACAGTGTTCTGTTCCCACGAGGTGTTATTTTACGCGTGGCTGTCAAAATACGGCACGTAAAAAGACACCCGCGAAAAAGAAGTGCATGTCACTTCTTGGGACGTTTTTGGAGCCGTTTTTCATTGACTCCATTGAAAAACAGCTCCAATAATGTCCGTAAAATACGCCGCGAAAAACGCAAGTTGCTACAAAAACGTCTGAAAATCAGGAGCTGTTTTTGCCTGAAAACAGCTCTGTATTTTCAGACGTATTTTGCTAAGCCGTGTGAACATACCCTAGTACTGTATCTGTACTTTAAACTCCTGTATTTGGGGAGTGTCAGAAAGCTCAGAAATGAGATTACATGATGTCTCTGGTATTGAATGTGCACATATACGTCCATAAGTAAAGTATGAGTGTAATGTGAGTGAGTGTGGGGAGGTAAGTGAGTTTTATAATTGGGCAAACCAGTTTAAATTCTAGCCTAGTAGTGGGAGTGGGACACACAAATTTGGATAATAGGAAATTACTGTTACATACAATAATATTTATTTACCTTCCACTTTAATATATAGTGTTTTTTGAATATTGTAATTTTTTTATTTGGTTATAGATGTAGAAATAATATTCCGCGGCGCACTGCCCCTGCTCCCCGACTAGGCTAAATAGTATTTTTGCCTCAGTCTGATATTTGTTTCAGGTGCCTGTCAGATATAGGAACATTTCTACATGTTGTTTGGTTATGTGATAAACTGGTTTCCTTTTGGTCAGAGGTTATTGGCCTCATATCTATTTCATTGGTCTCCCTAGAATTTTCTTATAAGTTTATCTCCTGTAAATAACTGACACAGTAGTCCAAGTGTATTTTTTAGGATTCTACTATTTTGTTCAAGACAGGTTGTGATCCTGTCCTTGAAATCTGGTGGGAATACAGTATATATACCTTTATAGAAAATACTGAACATGAATAGGAAGTACCAATTTCCAACAATATTGCTTGTCTCTACCATTGCTTTTTAAAAAAAAAAAAAAAAAGAAATGTTAATTAAGCCTGTGAAAATTGTGTGAGATTTATTTTTCTTTTAATATAGAAAAATAGGTCAGTGCGATTTGTCTGCACAGAAACAACATAACCTATAAGAATCAATAGAACAATAAGGAATGTTTTTAGCTCTCAACCCACAGGCTATTTCCTGCTTGAAACACAGATTTACAAGGTAATCCAATTCACAGCTTTAGGAAGCCTACGATGTCAAGCCTTGATTGAACAGATCACTGAAAACTTTCACGTATGTTTCTGCTGCCTTAATAAGCTCATGCTTTATATTTATTATCATTATAATATAAGTCTTTTATCAAAACTCACACCCTTGCTGTGGAAGATTGCCATTTTCACAGAATGTAAGAAGAGTCTTAGCCATTTTGTAGACTGAAATTTGGCATAGCAGGTAAATTTACACCTCTAGTCTGGATTGAAGAGAAAAATTGCTTATGATGTTGCAATCTGCGAGAATTTTACAGCCTTGCAACATTTTTTTATACTAGCACATACAAGGCCAGACCAGTTATAGATGCAACTTTTTACTTTGTTACAGTTTGTATTTGTGTGACATTTTATATTTCATTGAACATCCTCCAACATTGAAGTGTATCTGTCGGATATTTATGCTGCCCTGTCTGCTTTCAGAGTGCCGTCACTTATTAGTTGATGTTAAGTAGTTTAGGAGTATTCAGAACTTACACTTGCGGCACGCGGCCAGCGCCACAAGTATGAGTCCAAGTATTTTCATATATTTACACTATATCAGATTGATCTACTTAAAGAACATCACCAATTATTTATATATTACTGCATCAATTTTGTGCATTTGGGGGTGTGATAATTTTTACGGAATTATTGACAACAGCAAAGTGTAAACAAAATTGCACTTTTTATGCATGTGGCCCAGATTATTTTACAGAGATTGAATGATAAAGAAATTGCTCATTATGTACACAATTTGACATTGTGCATTGTGATAACTCAGTAGGCTTGGCTGTAATCCATGGTAAAATCTCAAATAAGAAATTGTGATATAACTATGAGATGTGCCAAGAGACAAATTCAGTTCTGTTACCTCTTTCATATTTTATACAAATAATAGAAGTCTTTATCTTAGGCTAATTTCTCATGATGTGTATTTATTGCTGATTTTGTCAGCGTAGTCCGCAGCAATGTACAGTAAAATTTGCTGGATTGAATCTCGACACAGGATAGAGGGGAAATATTCCTTTTCGATCAAAAAAGACGTAGGAGAGAGCAGATTTGCTCAACGTGATGTGTATTGGGCCTAATAAAATCACCACAGTAAAAGGGTCATTGAGCATGTCTTAACATCACCAGTCCTTGGTTTCAAGGTCAAAGTCACATCAAAGCCTATTTTTAGGGCAATATTACATGCATTTTTTTTTTTTTTTCTAGCGCTGTTCGTGACTGAACTCAAATAAGTACATCTATTTATAGTACATGTTACATTTGGGGACACCAAATATATTTGGATTATTGTATATTATGTGGTGTATAGTAAATAAAATATATTTCATTATAAAAAATCGTTTTTCTCACTGTTTTTTTTTAATATACTTCACCAAATGCAATAAACGGGGTTGGTCTAACTATATGTAAAGTCTGTGCAGCCTGGAAATGATAATCACTACTAAAAAAAGAACTACTGCACAGAAATGTAATAAAAAAATATATGTTTTTTTATGTCCATAGATGTACATGGTAAAACAATATATAAGTAAAATAATATATCATCGTTCATACATTACCCATGAGTCCCAACCCAGGATCCTATATAGTGCCATTCCACCATAGCTGTATAATGATAAAGTGCTTAGTAGGTCAAAGGATGGGTAGCCCACTGTTAGTTATATATGTGCAGACATATCATCAACAATATACACACATGAGGACATCGAAACCATGTAAAAGAAGCTAGACCAAACAATCCAAGGTTGGAAGAGAAACCTTGTTTCACACGTCGCTTAGCCTCCGGAAGAAGTGACATGCAAAACGTGTTGGGGTTTCTCTACCAACCTTGGATTGCTTGATCTGCATACCCTGGCTTGCTTTACATGGTTTCGACTTCCTCATGTGTGTATATTGTTGATGATATGTTTGCATGTATATACCTAAAAGTGGGCTACCCATCCTTTGCACTATTAGGGTATGTTCACACGCTAGCTGGCTTTTACGTCTGAAAAGACAGACTGTTTTCAGGAGAAAACAGCTGCGTCGTTTCAGACGTAAAAGCTCCTCCTTGCATTATGCGAGGTGTCTTTGACACTCGTAATCTTGAGCTGCTCATTGACTTCAATGAAAAACGGCTCAAATTACGTTGCAAAGAAGTGTCCTGCACTTCTTTGCCGAGGCAGTCAATTTACGCGTCGTCGTTTGACAGCTGTCAAACGACGACGCGTAAATGACAGGTTGTCGGCACAGTACGTCGGCAAACCCATTCAAATGAATGGGCAGATGTTTGCCGACGTATTGTAGCCCTATTTTCAGACGTAAAACGAGGCATAATACGCCTCGTTTACGTCTGAAAATAGGTTGTGTGAACCCAGCCTTAGCACTTTATCATTATACAGCTAAGGCCCCATGGACACAACCGTAATTTTGATCCGCAATTACGAGCCAAGAATACCCTCATTGAGGGGGTTAAACGTCGCATGCTTACTGGGTGAATAAAAACCATCTGTTTTTTACCACATATTGGTGTGCTACCTCTGCTCCTGGGTTGTTTCCTTAGGATTTTTGTGGATTATACTGTATTTATTGATTTTATTTTTATGCATTAGTTATTTTTTTTGTTGGTAGTTAATTTTAGCTTTTGTTAAAATAGTTTAACCCCTTAACGACCGCTAACAGGCGGTGCACGACAGGCAGTGCAAGTGCTTTGTCTACAGCGACGTATTTTGGCGTAGTTGTAGAAGAGGCTGATGAGCGCTTCTGTGAGCGCTCATCCTCTAAGCAGGAGCTGTAACTAACAGCTCCTGAACATAGAGCAGCCTGCTGAACGCAGCTGGGATCGAAAAACATTCCATCCCCTGTTGCTTAACCCTTCGATCCCCGCAGTCTGTGTTCTCGGCATGATCAATGAGGACTCTCCTCTTCAATTGCGTCATCGGCAACCTGGTGACCCTATCAAAGATCAGGGAATCCATCTGCATTCAGCCCTTGGGACCTACAAAGGACCCTAGGGATGTCTGCTCAGTATGCATCCTGTTAGGGCACACTACAGTGAAGGAAATAAGTATTTGATCCCTTGCTGATTTTGTAAGTTTGCTCATTGTCAAAGACATGACCAGTCTAGAATTTTTTAGTCTAGGTTAATTTTACCAGTGAGAGATAGATTATATATAAAAAAAACAAAAACTGAAAATAACATTGTCAAAATTATATATATTTATTTGCATTGTGCACAGAGAAATAAGTATTTGATCCCTTTGGCAAACAAGACTTAATACTTGGTGGCAAAACCCTTGTTGGCAAGCACAGCAGTCAGACTTTTTTTGTAGTTGATGATGAGGTTTGCACACATGTTAGATGGAATTTTGGCCCACTCCTCTTTGCAGATCATCTTTAAATCATTAAGATTTCGAGGCTGTCGCTTGGCAACTCGGATCTTCAGCTCCCTCCATAAGTTTTCAATGGGATTAAGGTCTGGAGACTGGCTAGGCCACTCCATGACCTTAATGTGCTTCTTTTTGAGCCACTCCTTTGTTGCCTTGGCTGTATGTTTCGGGTCATTGTCGTGCTGGAAGACCCAGCCACGAGCCATTTTTAATGTCTTGGTGGAGGGAAGGAGGTTGTCACTCAGGATTTGACGGTACATGGCTCCATCCATTCTCCCATTGATGCAATGAAGTAGTCCTGTGCCCTTAGCAGAGAAACACCCCCAAAACATAATGTTTCCACCTCCATGCTTGACAGTGGGGACGGTGTTCTTTGGGTCATAGGCAGCATTTCTCTTCCTCCAAACACGGCGAGTTGAGTTAATGCCAAAGAGCTCAATTTTAGTCTCATCTGAACACAGCACCTTCTCCCAATCACTCTCAGAATCATCCAGATGTTCATTTGCAAACTTCAGACGGGTGTAAAGGATCTGCCAGGCACTACGTCTGTGGATACTCCCAGGATTAATCAATCGACACCTGAGGCCGGACCTCTTAGACTGACTCCGGCTCCCACCAATCAGGGTGACAGGCTCAGGAGTGGGAGAGCCTATCGCGGCCTGGTCAGTCGGAGTTAGCTCCGCCCCCTGTCCATTTATACCTGCCGTTTTCTCTTCCTCATTGCTTGTGATTCTTCCTGGTTTCCTGGCTCTGCTACAGCCTTGCTCCAGCCTGCTACTGCCTTGCTTCAGCCTTGCTACAGCTGCCGCTTATCCTGCTTCGCTCTGACCCCGGCTTGCTTCCTGCTCCTTGCTCTGCGTTCGTATACTTCGTGACATCCTGATTCTGACTGCTCGTTGACCGCTCTGGTTTCCTCACGGTGTTCCGTGGGCTACTGCCCCTTCCCTTGCTTGTTCCCTGTTTGTATTCCCTTGCACTTAGTCAGCATAGGGACCGCCGCCAAGTTGTACCCCGTCGCCTAGGGCGGGTCGTTGCAAGTAGGCAGGGACAGGGCGGTGGGTAGATTAGGGCTCACTTATCCCCTTCCCCTTCTTCCTGCCATAACAGAAATCACAAGCCCTTACCTAGTCTACCCTTTCTCCTACTCTATCATGGACCCCCTTGAGACCCTGACCCAGCAGATGCAGGGCCTCTCCCTACAGGTCCAGGCCCTGGCTCAGAGGGTCAACCAGCCTGACGCTGCCATAGTAGTACCCCTCGCCTCACCTCTAGAACCTGACCTCAAGTTACCTGACCGGTTCTCAGGGGACCGTAAGACTTTTCTCTCCTTTCGGGAGAGTTGCAGACTTTACTTCCGTCTAAAACCTCACTCCTCAGGTTCCGAGAACCAGCGGGTGGGAATCATTATATCCCGACTCCAGGAAGGGCCCCAAGAGTGGGCCTTCTCCTTGGCTCCTGACGCCCCTGAACTTTCCTCCGTTGATCGTTTTTTCTCTGCCCTCGGACTCATTTACGACGAGACTGACAGGACTACCTTGGCCGAGAGCCAGCTGGTGACCTTACGTCAGGGTAGGAGACCTGTTGAGGAATACTGTTCGGACTTTAGAAAGTGGTGCGTAGCTTCTCGGTGGAATGACCCTGCCCTAAGGTGCCAGTTTAGGTTAGGCTTATCTAACGCCCTGAAGGATCTGCTTGTTAGCTACCCCTCTTCTGACTCCCTAGACCAGGTTATGGCCTTAGCAGTACGACTTGACCGACGTCTCAGGGAACGACAGCTTGAACGTTTCAGTGTTTTCCCCTCTGACTTCCCTGCGATCCCCCCCGAGGTCCCGTCTCCTCGCTCTTCCACGGAAGACTCGGAGGTACCTATGCAACTCGGGGCCTCTGTGTCCACCCGACAACGTAGAGAGTTCCGCAGGAAGAATGGTCTCTGCTTCTATTGTGGGGATGACAAGCACCAACTGAACACCTGTCCCAGGCGCAAGAATAAGCAGCCGGAAAACTTCCGCGCCTAAGTGATCATCGGGGAGGTCACTTGGGTGCACAGGTATTTCCCGTTAATATGAAACGCAATAAAATTTTGCTTCCCTTTCAGGTCTCGTTTGGTGGTCGGTCTGCCACCGGCAGTGCCTTCGTGGATTCAGGCTCATCTGCTAATATCATGTCTGTGGAATTTGCTATGTCTCTAAAGATGCCTTTTATTGATTTGCCTAATCCTGTCCCGGTAGTGGGTATCGACTCCACTCCTCTTGCTAATGGTTATTTTACTCAGCATACTCCTGTCTTTGAACTCCTTGTTGGCTCCATGCATTTGGAGCAGTGCTCTGTACTGTTGATGCAGGGATTATCGTCCGATCTGGTATTAGGTCTTCCCTGGTTACAGTTGCATAATCCCACGTTTGATTGGAATACTGGGGATCTCACCAAATGGGGTAGTGAATGCCTGACGTCATGTCTTTCGGTTAACTCTATTTCTCCCCGTGAGGAGGTAAACACGCTACCTGAGTTTGTTCAGGACTTCGCTGATGTTTTCTCTAAGAAGGCCTCCGAGGTGTTGCCCCCTCATAGAGATTACGATTGCGCTATCGATTTGGTACCAGGTGCTAAGCTTCCTAAGGGTAGGATATTTAATCTTTCATGTCCTGAACGTGAAGCCATGAGGGAATATATCCAAGAATGCCTGGCCAAGGGTTTCATTCGCCCCTCTACTTCTCCTGTAGGTGCTGGCTTCTTCTTCGTGGGGAAGAAGGATGGTGGTCTTAGGCCGTGCATTGACTATCGTAACTTGAATAAGGTCACCGTAAGGAACCAGTATCCCCTTCCTTTGATTCCGGATCTTTTTAATCAGGTTCAGGGGGCCCAATGGTTCTCTAAGTTTGATCTACGGGGGGCGTATAACCTTATCCGCATCAAAGAGGGGGATGAGTGGAAGACTGCGTTCAACACGCCCGAAGGTCATTTCGAATACCTGGTCATGCCCTTTGGGTTGTGTAATGCCCCTGCTGTCTTCCAGAATTTTATTAATGAAATTCTGAGAGATTACCTGGGAATTTTTCTTGTAGTCTACCTTGATGACATACTGGTGTTTTCCAAGGATTGGTCCTCCCACATGGAGCATGTCAGGAAGGTGCTCCAGGTCCTCCGGGAAAATAATCTGTTTGCGAAAACCGAAAAATGTGTGTTTGGGGTACAGGAGATACCATTTTTGGGTCAAATCCTCACTCCTCATGAAGGTTCAGGCTGTGGCGGAATGGGTCCAACCTGCCTCCCTGAAGGCGCTACAGTGTTTTTTGGAGTTCGCTAACTATTACAGGAGATTTATTGCCAACTTCTCGGTCGTCGCTAAGCCTCTTACGGACCTCACTCGCAAGGGTGCTGATGTCCTCCACTGGCCTCCTGAGGCCGTCCAGGCTTTTGAGACCCTCAAGAAGTGCGTTATTTCGGCCCCAGTGCTGGTTCAGCCCAACCAAAGGGAGCCATTTATCGTGGAGGTTGACGCGTCCGAGGTGGGAGTGGGGGCTGTCTTGTCCCAGGGTACCAGGTCCCTCACCCATCTCCGCCCCTGTGCTTACTTCTCCAGGAAGTTTTCGCCCACGGAGAGTAACTATGATATTGGCAACCGCAAACTTTTAGCCATTAAATGGGCTTTTGAAGAGTGGCGTCACTTCCTGGAGGGGGCCAGACACCAGGTAACGGTCCTTACTGACCACAAGAATCTGGTTTTCCTAGAATCTGCCCGGAGGCTTAATCCGAGACAAGCTCGATGGGCGCTATTTTTTACCAGATTTAACTTTTTGGTTACCTATATGGCTGGGTCCAAAAATATTAAGGCTGATGCCCTGTCACGTAGTTTCATGGCCAATCCTCCTTCCGAGAAGGATCCTGCTTGTATTTTACCCCCTGGTATAATCGTTTCTGCCACTGATTCTGATTTAGTCTCTGATATTGCGGCTGATCAAGGTTCAGCTCCCGGGAACCTCCCTGTGGACAAGTTGTTTGTCCCCCTGCAATACCGGCTAAGGGTACTTAGGGAAAACCATGACTCCGCACTTTCTGGTCATCCTGGCATCTTGGGTACCAAACACCTCATTACCAGAAACTATTGGTGGCCTGGGTTGCCCAAAGACGTTAGGGCTTACGTCGCCGCTTGTGAGGTTTGTGCTAGGTCTAAGACCCCCAGGTCCCGACCTGCGGGCTTACTACGTTCTTTGCCCATTCCCCAGAGACCTTGGACCCATATCTCCATGGATTTTATCACCGGTTTGCCTCCATCTCAAGGCAAGTCGGTGGTGTGGGTGGTAGTAGACCGCTTCAGCAAGATGTGCCACTTTGTGCCCCTTAAGAAACTACCTAACGCCAAGACGTTAGCTTCTTTGTTTGTTAAACACATTCTGCGTCTCCATGGGGTCCCAGTCAATATCGTTTCTGACCGAGGGGTACAATTTGTTTCATTATTTTGGAGAGCCTTTTGTAAAAAGTTGGAGATTGATCTGTCCTTCTCCTCCGCCTTCCATCCCGAAACTAATGGCCAAACGGAGAGGACTAATCAATCCCTGGTACAATATTTAAGGTGTTTCATCTCTGACTGTCAATTTGATTGGGTCTCATTCATTCCCCTCGCCGAATTTTCCCTGAATAACCGGGTCAGTAACTCGTCAGGGGTCTCCCCGTTTTTCTGTAATTTCGGGTTTAATCCACGGTTCTCCTCCGTTTCTCCTGGTAGTTCCAATAATCCCGAGGTAGAGGTCGTTCATCGGGAACTGTGCACAGTCTGGGCCCAGGTTCAGAAGAACCTAGAGGCGTCCCAGAGCGTACAAAAAATTCAGGCTGATAGAAGACGTTCTGCTAACCCCCGGTTTGTCGTCGGGGATTTGGTGTGGTTGTCGTCTAGGAACTTGCGCCTTAAGGTCCCGTCCAGGAAGTTTGCTCCCCGATTTATTGGGCCTTATAAGGTCATTGAAGTCCTCAACCCTGTATCCTTCCGTCTGGAGCTGCCCCCATCCTTTCGCATACACGACGTCTTTCATGCCTCCCTCCTTAAACGCTGCTCCCCGTCCTGGTCCCCCTCGAGGAAACCTCCTGTTCCCATTCTCACCCCTGAGGGGGTGGAATTCGAGGTGGCCAAGATTGTGGACAGTAGGATGATCCAGGGCTCCCTCCAGTACCTGGTCCATTGGAGAGGATACGGGCCGGAGGAGAGGACTTGGGTACCTGCTCGAGATGTTCACGCTAGGGTATTGGTCAGGAGGTTCCACCTTCTCTTCCCCACTAAACCAGGTCCTCTTAGTAAGGGTCCGGTGGCCCCTCATAAAAGGGGGGGGACTGTAAAGGATCTGCCAGGCACTACGTCTGTGGATACTCCCAGGATTAATCAATCGACACCTGAGGCCGGACCTCTTAGACTGACTCCGGCTCCCACCAATCAGTGTGGCAGGCTCAGGAGTGGGAGAGCCTATCGCGGCCTGGTCAGTCGGAGTTAGCTCCGCCCCCTGTCCATTTATACCTGCCGTTTTCTCTTCCTCATTGCTTGTGATTCTTCCTGGTTTCCTGGCTCTGCTACAGCCTTGCTCCAGCCTGCTACTGCCTTGCTTCAGCCTTGCTACAGCTGCCGCTTATCCTGCTTCGCTCTGACCCCGGCTTGCTTCCTGCTCCTTGCTCTGCGTTCGTATACTTCGTGACATCCTGATTCTGACTGCTCGTTGACCGCTCTGGTTTCCTCACGGTGTTCCGTGGGCTACTGCCCCTTCCCTTGCTTGTTCCCTGTTTGTATTCCCTTGCACTTAGTCAGCGTAGGGACCGCCGCCAAGTTGTACCCCGTCGCCTAGGGCGGGTCGTTGCAAGTAGGCAGGGACAGGGCGGTGGGTAGATTAGGGCTCACTTATCCCCTTCCCCTTCTTCCTGCCATAACAACGGGCCTGTACATGTGCCTTCTTGAGCAGGGGGACCTTGCGGGCACTGCAGGATTTTAATCCATTACGGCGTAATGTGTTACCAATGGTTTTCTTGGTGACTGTGGTCCCAGCTGCCTTGAGATCATTAACAAGTTCCCCCCGTGTAGTTTTCGGCTGAGGTCTCACCTTTCTCAGGATCAAGGATACCCCACGAGGTGAGATTTTGCATGGAGCCCCAGATCGATGTCGATTGACAGTCATTTTGTATGTCTTCCATTTTCTTACTATTGCACCAACAGTTGTCTCCTTCTCACCCAGCGTCTTACTGAGGGTATGTGCACACACACTAATTACGTCCGGAATTGACGGACGTATTTCGGCCGCAAGTACCGGACCGAACACAGTGCAGGGAGCCGGGCTCCTAGCATCATACTTATGTACGATGCTAGGAGTCCCTGCCTCGCTGCAGGACAACTGTCCCGTACTGAAAACATGATTATGGTACGGGACAGTTGTCCTGCAGCGAGGCAGGGACTCCTAGCATCGTACATAAGTATGATGCTAGGAGCCCGGCTCCCTGCACTGTGTTCGGTCCGGTACTTGCGGCCGAAATACGTCCGTCAATTCCGGACGCAATTAGTGTGTGTGCACATACCCTTATGGTTTTGTAGCCCATTCCAGCCTTGTGCAGGTCTATGATCTTGTCCCTGACATCCTTAGAAAGCTCTTTGGTCTTGCCCATGTTGTAGAGGTTAGAGTCAGACTGATTAATTGAGTCTGTGGACAGGAGTCTTTTATACAGGTGACCATTTAAGACAGCTGTCTTTAATGCAGGCACCAAGTTGATTTGGAGCGTGTAACTGGTCTGGAGGAGGCTGAACTCTTAATGGTTGGTAGGGGATCAAATACTTATTTCTCTGTACACAATGCAAATAAATATATATAATTTTGACTATGAGTTTTCTGCTTGTTTTTTTTATATAATCTATCTCTCACTGGTAAAATTAACCTAGCCTAAAAATTCTAGACTGTTCATGTCTTTGACAGTGGGCAAACTTACAAAATCAGCAAGGGATCAAATACTTATTTCCTTCACTGTATGTCCTGCCCTAACAGCAGCCTGTGTCAAAGTGACACAGAAGATCATGTATTAGCATACAAGACTATATGCTAATACATTATAAGTAAAAACTAAAGTTAGAAATAAAGTTATCCCGTAATAGGCTTAAAAGAAATATGGAACAAAAAAATAAATAAATAAAAGAATGTCCAAAAAAAGTCATTATTTTGCATAAAATAAGTTTTATTGCCCATACATTACATAAAAACAAAAAACCTTCACATACTATGTATCTACACGACCATAATAACCTGAAGAATTAATTTAACAGGTTATTTAGCATGAAACATGATCAGGATAAAAAAATAAATAATAAAAACAATGCTGAAAATCGCTTTTTCCTATATTCACGCCGTAAAAATAAATGATATAACTTGCACAGTGATTTTTTTTTTTGTATCCCCAAACTGCGCAGAAACAATTTCTCCAGCATAAAATAAGGTCTCATATAGCCACGTCAATGAAAAAAATAAAGTTATGGTTGCTGAAAGGCAGAGAGACAAAAACTGAAAAATGTAGTTGGTCATTAAAGGGGTTTTCCGGAACCAATTCATACAAGCTAGTTAAAATAAATATATAAAACAAAAGGTTTTTCTAATGTGCTTGCGTTTCATTAGATGTTTCTAACGGCATATCTCATATACGATCACGCGATGCGTCCCTAAGCCGAAATCATAACTTCTGCCACAGCCCAGTACATGAGCTGTAATTACCTTTTTCCGGTGGTCTGAATGTACGGTCACTTCATTAATGACGTAACTGTACAGTGTGGGAAAGGTTTGGACTGGCTACTATTAATCCTCCTCCTATGAGCATGCGTGGTTGATACTGTGTACACCACGCATGCTATATTCTCTGTTAGCCCAGGGTCTGTGTGTCTTTTCCTACTGTGAGTTCCGATTGCGCATGCACCAGTGCTAAGCGCTTTCACAAGAGAGACGGGTTGCTTTTATGCAGGAGTAATAAGATGGAGATGGGAGGGGAAGTGGCCGCCAAATATATATATGAAGAAGGGGTTTGGCGAGGATCTGGAGCAGGGAGATTCTTCTCTGGGAGGTCTCACCGGCGCTATGCTTATTGGGATTTGGAGTCTTTGATCAGAACAGGAAACGTCCGGGCACAGTGAAAATAGAGATGCAAACAAAGTGCAGAACAACCGCAGCGCAAGTAGAAATAAGAATTTTTGTGATCAAAACAGGTGGGCAATATTGGTTCAACATAACTAAAAGGTATAAAACTTTTTTACATTTTAAAAACTATATTGGAAAACCCCTTTAAGGCCTTTTCAGGCCCGGTCATTAAGGGTAATAAAGACTTAACCTTAGGGCTTGTTCACAGGAGCAGAACAAAAAGTGCCTGCTGCACTATTATGTATAGCAAAAACAACGGAATCTGTGAAGTAGCCTCCGATGCAGATGTGAACAGCCCTTTATTCAGACAAGCATTGTTAAACTTGTCTAAGTTCCGTCAGTGAAAAACTGACGAGTTTGCATGAGTTTTTTCTGCGATTGCCTTCAGTTTATAATTTTGTTCCGTCCTGATGGCATCAGTGTGTCATCCGTTTTTCACATACGCAAATGAATGAATAATGTCCTTAAGTGTCCCAACCCACTGAAACACCCCCAGGATGGTTATTTGACCGCAGAAACTCTATTTTCAATAGCTTATAGCATAGAGATCATTGTGAGATATTTTTTGTGCCTATTTTTGGCTTCTGGCCATGTTTTAATTTAGGACCCCGCTGCTCTGGCCCTACTTTCTGGTGTCACTTCTCAAATGAAAAACGGAACAGATGGCATACACATGGTCTCCGCTTTACATGCAGAACGATTGACTTATATGGACCATTCTCCAAAAACAAACAAAGATACAGCATGTTGCAATTTTTTTTTTATAATGGATGGATAGTCCATTGGTCTTTTGACCTATAAGGGCAAGGCCCCACGTGGCGGAATTGCTCTGGAATTCCGCTGCGGACACTCCGCAGCGTTAATCCGCAGCGGACCCGTTTCTCCATTGCCTTCCACTTCTTTTTATTAAGGTTCGTTTAGACGATGCGGAAAATTCCGCTGCGGAGCATAGGCTGCGGTGCGGAATTTGGTGTCCGCAGCATACAATGGATGTTGCGGACCTGTGGCGGACTGGTTGCGGACTCATTGCGGAAGTTATCCATTGACTTCAATGGAGATTCAAAATTCCGCAATGAAGTCCGCAGATGTAATGTACATGGTTATGTGTGCTGCGGAGCGTATTGGTTTTTTAACATGACATTTCTTCATTCTGGCTGGACCTATGTGTATTTCTAGGTCTACAGCCAGACTGAGGAAGTCAATGGGGCTCCCATAATTACGGGTGACTACGTGTGTGCACCCATAATTACGGGTGACTACGTGTGTGCACCCGTAATTATGGGAGCGTTGTTTGGCGACGTCAGTAAATAGTCACTGTCCAGGGTGCTGAAAGAGTTAAGCGATCGGCATTAACTGTTTCAGCACCCTGGACAGTGACTACCGATCACAATATACATCAACCTGTAAAAAAAATAGAAGTTCATACTTACCGAGAACTCCCTGCTTCTTTCTCCAGTCCGGCTTCCCAGGATGACGTTTCAGTCTAAGTGACGGCTGCAGCCAATCACAGGCTGCAGTGGTCACATGGACTGCCGCGTCATCCAGGGAGGTTGGGCTGGATGCCGAAAGAGGGACGCGTCACCAAGACAACGGCCGGTAAGTATGAAATTCTTTTACTTTCACTAGGCGGATATGCGGAGTAAAACTACACAGCTTATCCGCCCCGGTAGCCGCAGGGAATTCTGCCAGCAAAACCGCACCAAATAGTGGCGCAGGTTTCGTGAGGCATGTCCGCTGCGGGAATCCTGCAGGGAAAAAAAAGTTTAGACTTGCCCCACCCGTAGTTTAGGTGACGCATTTCTCTCTTCTGAATGTAGCCCCGCCTCCTGGGATGACGCTGTAGACCATGTGACCGCTGTAGCAGTCACATGGGATGAAACGTCATGACAGGAGGCCGGGCTGCGCTAGGAATAGAGGATCGCGTCACCTATACTACAGCCGGGGTATGTCTAAACTTTTTTATCAATTTAAAAAAGTACCTTTTTTTTTCTCATTTTGTGATTTTTGCGGCAGAACCGCAGCATTTCCGCAACAGAGGAGCAGCGATTCCACAGAATAAATTGACATGCTGCGACTTAAAAAGCCACACTACAGGTAAATTTTTTTTGCAGCGTGTG
The DNA here is from genome assembly GCF_050947455.1 of Rhinoderma darwinii. Classification (NCBI taxonomy): domain Eukaryota; kingdom Metazoa; phylum Chordata; class Amphibia; order Anura; family Rhinodermatidae; genus Rhinoderma; species Rhinoderma darwinii. Next base: position 211,119,811 of record NC_134691.1, read on the forward strand.
GATGAGATTTGTTCAAATCTCATCCACTCTGCTGCGACTGTAATACGCTGCGGATTTTCCGCAATGAAATGTGTTGCATAAAATCTGCAGTGTTCATGCCTAGTGTGCTCCTACCCTAAGGCCGGATTCACACAAGCGTGTGCTTTTTGCGCGCGAAAAAAACGTGGCATTTTGCGCATGCAAAAGGTCCATAACAGCTCCGTGTGTCAGCAGCGTATGATGCGCGGCTGGGTGATTTTCTCGCAGCCGCCATCATTATGACACTCTGTTTGTATGTTTGTAGCACGTGGTGCTTTTCTGTTTTCATTCATAGTTTATACTGCTGCGGAAGTGCTGGGCGTGATTTTCACGCACCCATTGACTTCAATGGGTGCGTGATGCGCGAACAATGCACAAGTATAGGACATGTCGTGAGTTTTACGCAGCGGACACACGCTGCGTGAAAATCACTGATAGTCTGAACGGCCCCATAGAGTAACATAGGTCCGTGCGAGGCGCGTGAAAATCACGCGCGTTGCACGGACGTATTACATGTTCGTCTGAATAAGCCCTAACAATAAGGCCCAGTTCACAGAGGTTTTGGGCCTTGATATTGACTCGGACACTGCGTCAGAATCAGCACCAAACAACTTCCAAAACCGCCTCCCATTGATTTAATCTGAAATCAATGGGAGCCAGTCGCGGAAAAAAGAAAAAGCAGCACGTCCTTTCTTGCCGCTGTTCCGCCTCTGACCTCCCATCGAAATCAATGGGAGGCAGAAAATGCATTTTTCGCTGCATTTTTTGTCTGCTGTCCTCAATCGCCGCGGGCAAAAAACGCAGCAAAAAAACGCGGCAAGATTCTTTAAGGAATTTTGAGGCAGATTTTTTTTTTGCCTGCAAAATACTCTGTGTGAACAGGGCCATACATAAACAGCACTTTGAGACACTTTACTCACTGTGTCAGAAGAGCTGCTGGCTCCCACTCCAGTCCTCTTCAGGCGATGTCTTCCAGGCGATGTCTTCGGTCCAGACGTCCAGTCCTTCACCTCCAGCCAGGCTCCAGGTAAGTTGTGTCCATGTGTGTCCGCGGCTGCGCGCGCTTCGTTCGCGGGTGCGCGCGCGGGCGATCGCGGGTGCGCACGTGCTGTCGCGGCTGCGAGCGCCCGAGACATCGCTGGTGCGCGCTTCCGGGCTTTCTCGGGTCCGCGCGCGGGCGGTCTCGAGTGCGGATGTTCGTGAGTGCGCGCTCGCAGATGCTCGCGAGTGCGCCTGCGCGGGAGTTTCCTTGTGCGCGCGATCGGTCGCGCGGGCGGGCGGTTTGACGGCCCCCATGACGAGAGAGGGGGAGCCCGCAGCTCACGACATTCTATTGGTGAAAAAAACGGGCCCCATTGCAGGGGCCTGTTTTTTCCTACCAAAGGCAAGTCGGGGCAGTTGCCGGGCCCCCCTTTCAATTAGGTTTGGCCGGGCCCCTCACACCAGTACCCCTAATACCCTCCTGATGGCGGCCCTGACCAGAGGTAAAGGTAAACGTAGCTGTAATGCTAATTTATCTTTATATAGTGTATTAGGTGGTCTTAGCGCTTGCAGAGTGCTGTTGCAATGTTTTTTTTTCACATGTATTGTTTGTATTCACAGCGTACTTGCATCTGTACATTTTTCATTTTGCTAGAATGTGCTGTCCAACCTTTTTTGTGTTTCATGTTGTAAGTGTGGGCGTGGTGACTGCCTCCATTTTTGGTCATGCACTCCTCCCATTCTGTCTAAGGCTCAATCCATATGATGCGTATTATGTGCGGTTTTGTCACGCGTATTTGCCTGCAGCAAATCCGCAGTTTAATACAGTACCAGCATAGTCAATGAAATTCAAGGAAATCTCATGTACATGCTGTGGTATTTTTCGGCACGTAAATTGACCTGCAGTGCGTATTTTAAAATCCGCAGCATGTCAATTTATCTTGCGTTTCCGCTTGCGAATTGTATCTGCCTAATACTAAGGAAAGATTCACCAAAACCTGCAGTATGAAAGTGCACTGATTTACGCATCAAAACGTAAAAACCGCACCGAAAAACGTGCGATTTGGTGTGGTTTTTACCTGCGAATTTCCTGCGTTTTGGTGCGTATTTACCGCAGCAAAATGCACAACGTGTGCATTTAGCCTAAAGGTGCTTTTAATTAGAGTTAGGCCTCATTTACACGAGCGTGTGCGTTTTGCGCGTGCAAAAAACGCAGCGTTTTGCATGCGCAAAAGGCACTTGACAGCTCCGTGTGTCATCCGTGTATGATGCGCGGCTGCGTGATTTTCGCGCAGCCGCCATCATAGAGATGAGGCTAGTCGGCGTCAGTCACTGTCCATGGTGCTGAAAGAGTTAACTGATCGGCAGTAACTCTTTCAGCACCCTCGACAGTGCATTCCGATCACCATATCGAGTAACCTGTTTAAAAAAAAAGAGGTTCGTACTTACCGAGAACTTCCCGGCCGTTGCCTTGGTGACGCGTCCTTGGTGACGCGCCTCTCTTGACATCTGGCCCTACCTCCCTGGATGACGCGGCAGTCCATGTGACCGCTGCAGCCTGCGCTTGGCTTGTGATTGGCTGCAGCTGTCACTTGGACTGAATTGTCATCCCGGGAGGTCAGACTGGAGGAAGAAGCCGGGAGTTATCGGTAAGTCAGAACTTTTTTTTTTTTTACACGTTCACGTATATTGGAATCGGAAGTCACTGTCCAGGGTGCTGAACCAGTTTAACTCTTTCAGCACAGCACCCTGCACAGTGACTGTCTCCTGCCGGGTTCGGTCAAAACGAGTTCGGCCGAACCCGGTAAAGTTCGGTTCGCTCATGTCTAAGACACTCCGTTCGGATGTTTGTAAACAGAAAAGCACGTGGTGCTTTTCTGTTTACATTCAGTTTGACAGCTCTTGCGCGAATCACACAGTTCGCACGGAAGTGCTTCCGTGCGACCTTCGTGGTTTTCACGCACCCATTGACTTCAATGGGTGCGTGATGCGTGAAAAACGCACGATATAATACATGTCGTGAGTTTTACGCAACGCACTCGCGCAAAATTCACGCATCGTCTGCACTGCCCCATAGAGTAATATAGGTGGGTACGACACGCGTGAAAAGCACGCGCGTCGCACGCGCGTATATTACGCTCGTGTAAATGAGGCCTAAAGCTGGTTCCTACCTACCCCGAGTACATTTTGCAGGCTTAGACCCAGAACAGAGGTGTATTATCAGGATAGGGACCTACTTAAAAGAGATTACCTTGTCATGGCAGGTGGGCTCACATAATTTGATCAAAATGTGCGCTAAGAACCTCACTTTTGAAGGTAAACGTAGCAGTAATGCAAATTTATCTACAGTATATATAATGTATTTGGTAGTCTTAGGGCACATTCAGACGTGGCGGAATTGCTGTGGAATTCCGCTGCGGATAGTCCGCAGTGGAAATCCTTTGCAGACAGTTTGTCCCTGGAAGCCCTCAGGCGTATTAGCCGCTGGGCTCATGACTGTGCGGCACAGCGGGGGTTAAAAGGGGGCTAACAGGCAGGACAGGGCGGGTAGAGCAGGGAGCAGCGTAGCGTGTGTAAGGAATCGTAATGGCATAAGGACCCGCCCCTATGGGCGTTCCGGAGGCGGGCTGTGGTCGGGGGACCCTCCCTGCATGGCAAAGGTTTCTTAAGGCAGCGGAGGGCGGCCATCTTCCTCTTCTGGCCGTTTGCGTGTCCACGGTGGTGAGTAACCTTACCTCGGGAACATGAACCGGCAAGAGTTAGAGGAACTTATCCGCTTTCGCCTGCATAATGAGGGTTCGGTATGGCTGCGGTCTCTGTTAGACGAGACTGGGGCACCCGAACTTCCTGGAAGCAGTCAGCTCCCCGCGAGGCGTTCTGGGCGTCGCTCTAGGCCGCCGGTGCGGTTGTCTCCCTCCGGTACCCAGCGAGTTCGGGCAGAGGCCCCTAATCGGGTGGCGCAGGCACAGTTAGGTCCCGCGCAGCAGCTATCGCAAGACCGGCAGGAGGACGTGATCCCCCCGTCTCCAGGCCCGGCTACTTCCACTGGACTAGGAAGGGCTCGGCCTAGGGCAGCAGTACGGCCACCGCTGGGGTGTACACAGGCTAATCCGGCAGCGACTCTCCTTCCAACAGGTCGTGGGATGGGAACTAGAAGCAGCACCAGAGGGTCAGTCCCGCAGCACATCCCACCGAGCGCTGCTACGGGAGGGTGGCATGAAACGTCACCCCCCCCATTGGATGTGGCGGACAGCGATTCAGTAGGTGACAGTGCGGAGGATTTCTTTCACTGCGGGCAGGATCCGCCAGGAGTGACGCAACCGGCACCACTACCGCCGCCTCTTCCCACGACTGCTGTGGATGCACTGGTCGTTCCTACTGCCGGGGGTCCTAGTCTTGCGGCATTATTGAGCGGGCGTCGTCAGTCAGCTCAAGGGGCACCAACAGGACTCGGCGATCCCGCTCCCGGCGGTCTTCCAGACGCCGCTCCTCCAGGCGTAGCAGGCGGCGATCGCGACGTAGACGCACTCCTTCATCCTCAAGTTCTGGATCATCGAGCTCTTGCACTGGGTCGTCCCATCACGGCAGGCGCTGCAGCCATGACGGGCGTCGCCATAGCACACGGGCGTCCGGTCGACGAAGGTCCGCGAGCGCAAGGATGGGAGAGGTGCCAGTAGCATCCTCTGCACCTGCTCCTCCCCCACCGCCGCCTTCAACGGCTCTGGTCCCAGCGCCAGCTTCTGGACGCAGTGAGTATGATTGCCTTCGGGCTTGGGGTTCGGGGGCCACATCTGATGTTGAAGTTTTGAATGTATTACGATCCCTGTTGGTGGGTGGGGTGACTGCCCTCCCCACCCCGGCACCGCTGGAGGTACCAAAAACGCTAGTGGAAGCGTCTACGTCTATGACCGGCCCTTCCTTACCCGCCTTCAGGGATACGTATTTTTGCGGGATTCCCCCCCTGGGAGCTCATTTATCGGATGATACCCGGGAAAAAATAGCGCGTAATGAGTACGTGGATATTTGGTTCTTGGTGTCTGTGGATTCGGCTACCGTCGACAGGGAACGTCGTTTTGAAAGAGGGGTCCCGACCAAGCCCAAAGTAGCGAGAACTTTTAATAATTGGGTACAGGCGTTTGCGGTGTTAGGATGTGTAGTTTCCCAGAGTAACCCGGAAAAATCATTCCAACTTTTTGTGTATTTAGATACGGTTTTTAGTGCTTATAAGTCTCATGGGGGTACGGCCTGGTGGCGTTATGATGAGGAGTTTCGCAGGCGCATGTCACAAAAACCGGAGGTGGGTTGGGACACTAAGGCAACGGATGTGTGGCTCAGACTTATGATGTCGCAACGCCCCTTTCAGCCCGGGGCCCCTTCCCCAACAGCATTTCCAGCCGCGGGGGCTGGGGCCCTCAACAGTAAGCGCAACGGGTCCTGCTGCCTTTTCAATGAGGGACACTGTAAATTTTACGCTTCCTGCAAATTCAAGCACGAATGCTCATCCTGTGGCGCCGCCCACCCAGCCGTGCGGTGCAGTCGGCGCAGCGCCCAAGGCCCCCGTCCCAATAGTACGGGTAGGATCGAGGACCCCAGTTCGCGTGTTAGAGATGTTGCCATGGCTAGACCGGTACCCCAAGATGGGGGAAGCCGCCTTGCTTAGGACGGGTTTTTCATTCGGTTTCTTTATCCCTTTCGTTTTCAACCCGGCGCCCCTTTTTTCGGGAAATTTAAAATCGGCGTCTGAGTTCCCGGAGGTCGTCAGGGCCAAGGTGGACAAAGAGGTGGAGTTGGGCCGGATGGCTGGCCCCTTCTCGGTCTTACCGTTCCCTAACTTACGGGTGTCCCCTTTAGGCGTAGTTCCCAAGAAGGAGCCGGGAAAATTTCGTTTAATACACCACTTGTCATACCCCAAGGGGCGTTCGGTGAACGACGGTATAGATAAGGACCTGGCGGCGGTCTCCTATGTATCTTTTGATAGGGCAGTTGAATTAGTATGCCAGGCGGGCCAGGGTGCTCTCATGGCTAAATCCGATGTGGAATCCGCGTTCAGATTGCTGCCGGTCCACCCTGATTGTTATCGCTTACTCGGCTGCCAGTTGCAAGGGCAAGTGTTTTATGATATGTGCCTACCTATGGGATGCTCCATTTCCTGTTATTATTTCGAGGTTTTTAGTTCTTTCCTAGAGTGGGTTCTGAGAGACGTTACGGGTTGTAAGTACACTACACACTACTTAGACGATTTTCTTTTCGTAGGCCCCGCCAGTTCGACACGTTGCCAATCGTTGCTTGATTCGTTTCGCAGTATAGCGGGGCGATTCGGCGTTCCCCTTTCGGAAGGAAAAACTGAGGGACCTACTACGGTTTTGTCTTTTCTGGGAATCGAGATTGATTCGGTGCAGATGGTGTTCCGTTTGCCAGCGGACAAGGTCTCGAAATTGAGGTCTCACCTGTCCGCGGCCATAACGGCCAAAAAGTTGCAGCTAAGGCAGGTTCAGTCATTATTGGGTTTGTTGGTGTTTGCAAGCAGGGTCATGCCCATGGGCCGTATTTTCTCGCGTCGATTGTCGTTAGCCACGGTTGGGGCTCGGTCCCCTACACACCATGTGCGCATTACTGCAGGGCTGAGGAGTGACTTACAGGTGTGGGTTAATTTCATAGCTGATTATAATGGGCGTACGTGCTGGCGTACCCCCCCGGTATCCAGCCACGAGATTCAGTTGTTTACTGACGCCGCTGGGGGTGCTGGTTTTGGCGCTATTCTCGGTTCATCTTGGTGTGCTTCTCCCTGGCCTCCAGTGTGGCGTGATCGGGGCTGGTGCAGGAATTTGACGCTCCTCGAATTATTTCCTATCATAGTTGCGGTTGAGCTGTGGGGAGGGAGAATGTCTAATTCGTCAGTGGTATTCTGGTCAGATAATGCTAGTGTTGTTCATGCTGTAAATCACTTAACCTCTTCTTCTCCCCCGGTGGTTGTGTTGCTCAGGCGTCTTGTTTTAAGATGCCTCCAACACAACATCAATTTCAGGTCCAGGCATATTCCCGGTGTTTGTAATAAGGTTGCTGATGCTTTGTCGCGTTTTAATTGGCAGGCGTTCCGTTCACTTTGCCCGCAGGCGGACTCGGCAGGGGCCACCTGCCCGGACTCGTTGTGGAAGATGATGGACTTCAGTTGACCCCCCTTGTGAGAGCATCGCTCGCACCATCCACTTGGGCGGCATATGGTAAGGCGTGGAACGAGTGGCTGGAGGTGGTGGGGGAGCGCCCCTTGGGGCCGGACGCGGCTAATCTTAAGTCTTATGTGTTGTCGTACTTGGATAAATTATTTCAGCAAGGGGTTTCGGGTGCGATAGCGCAGCGGCGTCTCTCGGGTTTGGCCTTCTTTTTTAAATTACGCGCGTGGCCGGATGTTACCAAGTTCTTTTTCATAACACAGGCGTTAAAGGGATGGAAGAAGTCCTCGGTCAGGCGCGAGTCGAGGCGCCCGGTCTCTTACCCAATTCTAATAAAACTGTTACAGGAGTTGCCTGTCGTTTGTTCTTCTCCCTTTGAAGTTAAGTTGCTCACTGCGGCGTTTGTACTGGCCTTTTTCGGTGCCCTACGCATTTCCGAATTGGTAGCTATGGCGGCCACCCGCCCGGGGGGCCTGCTGGCTGACGACGTGGTGGTGGCTAGTGCCGGCGTCCGTTTTCGCATACGTAGGTCCAAGACAGATACGTTTGGGAAGGGTTGTTGGATTTCTCTGCGGCCGGCTTGCCCGGTTCAAGCCATTTCACAATACGCGCGGGCCAGGGTGCCCGGGGCCCAGTTCCTAGGCCATGCAGATGGCAAACCTCTTACCAGGTTCCAGTTCACGGCGGTGTTCATGTCCGCCTTATCCAGGGCTGGGTTTCCCCCTAAGGAGTTTGGTACTCACTCATTCCAGATAGGTGCTGCTACGACGGCCAGTGAGTTGGGTTTGCCCGATGGGGAGGTGCGGCGCATAGGGCGCTGGTTATATTCGCCCGGATTTGATTTTACATTAATACTATGTTTATTGCAGGTCCTCGTCCGGTTATTTGGATTATCGGCCATTCCTATGTTTTTTGGGCTGAACGGCGGGCTTCTATACGGCCAGGAGGTCTTTCGTTGGGAATCCTGGGAGCTGATGTGCACTGGAGAGGAGTTCGGGGACTAAGATGGCTGGAGGTCTTACCGGAAGTGGTGGCGATTAGTAGGCAGCGGGCGGCTCCTACTGTGTTGGTGATACATGTTGGAGGGAATGACCTGTGTTCGGTGAGGTTGGGCGAGCTGATAGCGTTGATTCAGTCTGATTTAGAAAGGTTTACATCATTCTTCTCCCAGTTGGTTTTAGTTTGGTCTGAGGTGATTCCGCGGGCGGAATGGGCGGGAGCACGTGACCTTAACGCTATCGAAAGGGGGAGGCGCCTGTTGAACACCAGGGTCTCGAGGTATGTCAGAGCTGGTGGGGGGGTGGTTATTCGGCATAGGCAGTTGGAAGGGGATAATAGATGTTTGCTGTTGCCGGATGGGGTGCACCTCACGGATATTGGGCTGGACATCTTTTTGTCCGGTATCCAGGATGGCATGGAGGAGGCTTTGTTCAGGTTGACCGGGGGTCGTGGGGGAGGAGGGGTGCGCAGTTGAGAATGCGCATCCTCCTCGTGGCGTTATTTTGTTATAAGAAAAGTGACCTACATGCCCTGCCCTAGGCAGGCTGGCATACGGGTATGAAACGGTTAATAAGTTATGTGGAAATTGGATAATAAAGAAATAATAAATAAAGCTGTGGCCGACCCTCGAGTCAACCCACGTTAAAAGGAAATTGGTGTCGGTCTAATTATTTAAGGGTTATAGGTAAACCCCCTCCCCCCTGGCCTTTGCGGGATGGTGGCATGCGCACAGTCATTGGTTTCCACACCTTTTTAGTTATCTTCGTGCAGACTTTGTGGAAAACTCCGCTGCGGACCATATGCTGCGGTGCAGAATTTTCCCTCCGCAGCATGCACTGTCTGTTGCGGAGAAGAAGCGGAATTTCACTGCGTATTTCAGCCTTTGCAATTCAAAAACGGAAATCTGTGGCAAGTCCGCTGTGTTTTCTGCAACATCTGAATTACCTGTCAAATATGCAAATGTTGGTGCAGATTCTGTGCGTAATTGCCCCAAATCTGAACCAAAATTTGCCGCGAAAAATTCCGCCACGTCTGAACGTGCCCTTAGTGTTTGCAGAGTGCTGTTGCAATGTGTTTTTTCCTTACATATTTTGAAACCATATAATACTCTTCCTCTCCAATAGGTCCCTAAATGGCCGCCAACTTGTTGCAATCAATTATTGTATTTATCTAAATATGTTCTTATTACTTACAAACGATATACATTTATCAATCTATCTGAGGTAATATCATGAAATTATTAAACCTAGACCTTCCATATGTTTTGTTTTCTATCATTTTTGTATTATACATACTCATCCAAATTTGTTGGTAAGGTATTAATTTTGTAAGCACTGCATTACAATTTATGAACTGCGTTGGGTCAATACTCATTCTGTGAATAACACTACCATTGAATTGTAAACATTTTACAAAAGTGTAAAGAATAGTAGGGTACGGATATAGTGTCCATCAGTACAAAAAAAAAAGTCAATAAATCTATTATTCTAACCATCTAGCAGGAACAGTAAGCACATTTTTTTGATTATAGCTTTATTATGCAGCATTGACTAGCACCAGGTGTTAAACTGAACTAGCATGTTTTATATGAACATGATAACACAGGGAAGACACATATTCATTATTCATATACAAAACAAAATGCATCCATTGTTTTTTCCAAATAATATGAAGACTATTGCATTTATATTTAATTGTAACTATCCATAAAAGTCAATGTTTTTCTTTTCTAAAGAAAAAATCATAATCATAATTAAAATTGCTAATTGAAATATTAAATTTAAGCTCTATAATATATGAAGTACTGCAAAATAAATGAAATTACCAACAGATAACATCTTTATTAATCATGATTATAAAATGAATATATTAAGTGACAAAGAGACTAAGCAAAAGTGTTAATGTGTTAACACTTTCAAGTGTGAATACATCTGGAAGAATTTTGTTTAAATTAAAGTTCCATTAATAATGTACATTAAGCATCACTTTGACCTTGATGTAATAGCAGGTACACGAAAGGCTACTGTATTTGATTTACATACACTTCATAAAAACACAGTCAAGAAGAACATAGTTTGCCTAGTTGTGTAATGGCAGGAAGGAGGTGAAGGGAAAGTGAGCCCTAATCTACCCACCGCCCTGTCCCTGCCTACTTGCAACGACCCGCCCTAGGCGACGGGGTACAACTGGGCGGCGGTCCCTACGCTGTCTAAGTGCACGGGAGAACAAACAGGGAACACGCAAGGGAAGGGGCAGTAGCCCACGGAACGCCGCGAGGAAACGGAGCGGTGAATGAGTAGTCCGGACTAGGATGAAGTGGAGTATACCCAAGTGAGCACGGAGAAGGAAGCAAGCCAGAGGCAAAGCAAAGCAGGTTAAGCGGAACTGCAGCAAGGCAGAAGCACGGCAGAAGCAGGCTGGAGCAAGCAGCAGTGGGGCCAGGAATCCAGAAGAATTACAAGCACTGAGGAGGAGAACACGGCAGGTAATAAAGGACAGGGGGCGGAGCTAACTCTGACTGACCAGGCCGCGATAGGCTCTCCCACTCCTGAGCCTGCCACCCTGGTTGGTGGGAGATGGTGTCAGTCGAACAGGTCTGGCCTCAGGTGTGGATTGATTAATCCCAGGAGTATACCTAGACGTAGTACCTGGCAGATCCCTAACAAGTTGATGGCAAAAAGTGACTATGTGGGCTCTTGATTTTGTTTTTGACTACATGTCCATCATCTCCAACCATAAGCAAAAGGGCCATACAGATAAAAGTAAAAGTTTAGGGAAATGCCCAGGCACCACACCGGCCATTGACAAATACTTGATATGGTTATCCCTGAGACTGCTTGTAAACACTTTAGGACAAGATATGTTGTTTGAAGGAACACACTTGGTGTTATAAAACAGAATTTGTACATTACATGATATACAAGAATTTATAGGCTCACAAGTATCCCAGTGCCCAACTTGTAGCAAGAATACTTAATTGACAACATTTTCCAGACAATATGCATAATAAAGCGTGGTTGTGGAATATCAAAATCTGAGGCTTTCCCTAAACTGTTTTGCCACATGGTCTACTGTCTGTGCTCACTACATTCTTCTTCAAACTTCTGCAACATCCGCCTAAAATTCCTCATCTCCACCTAAATTTCTAGGCATATACTCTGTTTTGTACACCATTGGATCATAAACTCTCCTAAAAAGCGCTTGGACTCCAATGCCCTTCAGACCTCTCAGGTTTCCTGAAGAAACTTAATTTCCCCCAGGTGGAGGACCTCAATACAGTACATTCCTTTTTAAGGACTTGAATCACCTCACTCTGGCTGTCAAAAAAACAACTTTCTTGGGCTCAATTCACTCCTAACCTAAATGTCAGAGCTGTAGAGAAACCTACTACTTATCATCTTTCATTTTAATACCCAGACACCAGAAATGTAACGGATGCTATGGTCACAGGTCACGGCCGCGTATTTACAATTACCCAGTGTCTTCTGCCTCCTGGCTGCGCCGATCCTCTCCTCAGGTGTCTAGGGCATTCTTCGGCTCCTGCCTTGTCCACTGCTGCTATGGCTTTGGCAAGCTACAAAAAGGATCCACACACTCTGCTCCAATTCCTGAGCAATTAGGTTCTACACTAGCTTGCTTGTGTAATGCTGGCTGTGGGTGCCGCTCCTGCCCGTGATTCCCGTCGCTGGATTACCTACCTTCCCTGCTGTCGGCCTTGTCCCTCTGCTGCTCATGGCCACCAGCACCTCCTCCTCCTGCTCGCGGCCACATATTCCATAGGGCGTGCGCACGCTCCCTGGCTGTCTCGAAAAGGACCTGGGCGTGCATTCACAATGCTCTCCAACCAATCCCTGTTGCTCTGGACTTATTTAAGGCAGCTTCTCTGATCGCGGCCACATGTTCCATAGGGTGTGAGCACGCTCCCTGGCTGAATCGTAAAGGACATGGGTGCACATTCACAATGCTCTCCAACCAATCGCTCTTGATCTGGACTTATTTAAGGCATCTTCTCTGATCACCTGGTGCCTGAGCAACTTTGGTACAACTAATTTGTTTCTTGCGAATGCTCCCGTTTGCATCCTGCTATCTGATACCAGTTCACATTGCGCTACCTGCTATCAGTCTGTAACCAGCTACCCACTGCCATTCTGTATCCAGCTTCCCGCTACCTGTCTGTATCCAGCTACACAATACCAATCTGCATCCTGCTACCTACTGCTAGTCCATATACTGCTAGCCCATACCAGTTGGTTTCACGCTACCTGCAACCAGTCTGCATTCTGCTACCTGAAACAAGTCTGAGTTCTACTATCAGTTGGCAACCCATGTCCTGCTGCGAGCCTGTAAACCCAATACCTGTTATGAACTGTGACTTCAGATCTACACCCATCTGCCAAGGTATCATCTGCCAGTTCCTGCACCATTGTCTCCTGGTCCGCTGGGCCACCTTCTACTCACACCAGGACCACCTCAAGAGATAGCGACCTGGTAGCCTCCCCGCAGCGAAGTACAGATCCCCATATGGGGGTTAAAGGGTGAATACCGGGGAGGCTACTTAGACATCGCTCTTAGGGCTTACCTGTAGTCAAAATGGTTGAGTAGAACAGTGTGTCCACAACCTGATGGTCATTACAGATTGCTCAGGCCGTGGACCCTGCTGGCAATCCCAAACCTATGGTGCAGGCCCTCTATGATGTCATCAAAAATACCTTAGCGAACGTCAAGATCAGATGCTGCAGTTTATGAACAGTGGCTGCACAACAGAGGATTAATACATCTCCAGCATCTCATGTCCCACAGGCTGCGGTTCCAGCAACACCTCTGCCTACCCCAACTGGGGTTCATCTGCTGCTGCCACCATGCTATGATGAGGATATCAAGGCTTGTCACGGTTTCATAAACCAGTGCCAGATCCATTTCCACCTGCATGCCCACCACTTCCCCTCCCACCAGACCAATATTGTATTTATGGTCTCTTTGCTCTAGGGCCAAGCATTGGCATGGGCCAATCCCCTATGGGAAGGTGAGGGACCTGAGATCTCTAATTTACAAGCTTTCCTGGAGACATTCTGGACTGTCATTGAGGAACCAGTCATCTGCGCTCTTGAAGGTTGGTCATTACGCTGTTCAGTTCCGGAGCCTTGCTGCAGAATTGATCTGGAACAATGAAGCTCTGGTCGCAACCTTCTGGCAGGGGTTGGCTGGCCAAAAAAAGACGAGCTGGCAGGTCGGGAACTACCTTCTTCTATGAATGCCCTCATTTCTCTTGACACGAGAATTGACCAATGCTTCAGAGAACACACCCAGGAGTGCTCCCAGGAAGCTGTGCGTGAGAGGTTTCCTAGACTCGTTTCATCCTTCCAGAGACCCCTGCTCACTCAGGCTTCTGAAGAACCTATGCAGGTTGCACGAGTCAAGCTCAAGTATCAGGAACGCCAGCGTAGGCGTACAGACAACCTCTGCATGTACTCCGGTGGAAAAGCCACTTTGTCCGTAACTGCCCCTTGACGCTGGGAAACTCCAGCACCTAGGCTTGGTAGGAGGGACAAACCTGGGTGGAGAGAGCCGTTCTCCGAAGTTAACTGTGCCAGTAAATTTGTCCTGCGGTAATACTACTACCACAGTTCAGGCCTATCTTGACTCAAGCTCTGGTGACTCATCTGATACTGACAACTTTTCATCTATCGAAACCCTTAGTGGTGGCTTTTATTAATAGCAAATTTCTTCTGTCCGCCACAATGCCTCTGATTCAGAAATGAGAAGAAATCAAAGATAAAATTGTGGTTCCTTGTGGGGATGCGCTCCAAGTGTGGATATCGGTTCAATAATCCAAAAGGAATTCGATGTAGAAGATAAATTACAGGATTTATTAACACTTTTAAAGGGATCTAAGACCTCAAATAGTAACACATTTCTGGATAACAGCACCCCTTCCTCAGACATAAGGGGACAATGCTCAGGATGCAAATAGAAAGGGGAAAAAAGGGCAGAAATACAGCCCATCATGGGCAGAGTTACAGGCTCTTGAATACATTATTGTAAGTGTATCTGTAAAGATAAAAAAACTTTTTTATATGTGTTCCTTTTAACATACTAAAAAACTTTTCAATGTATTATATTTACCGCTCTGCAAGCGTTAGCCTGCTATGCTGCAGTCTTCTTCCCTGTCTTGCGTCTCCTCCATCTGTTCTACTTCTGTAGTCCTCGCTCATTGTCAGTTGGAATCCGTAGCCAGCAACATCGGATTCTGTGCTATGCTGAGGGGGAGGCACCACGTTGACGTGCGCGCTCCCGAGCCTTACTCTAGGCCCTATTCACAGCACTGCTCCCAACATCACTGTTCATATATGGATGGTGATGTCTGGAGCAGAGCTGAAGTCCTGGGCAGAGTGCTAGTAGAGGCTCTGCTCCGGTACACTGGCTCTGTGGAAGCCCCTAACATAGCTGTCCGTATATAGACAGTGATATCCGGAGCAGAGCTGAAGTCCCAGGCAGAGCGCTAGTAGATTCTCTGCTCAGGTACACTGGCGCTGTGGAAGCCTCTAACATCACTGTCCTTATATAGACAGTGATGTAAGGGGCAACCCCAGAGCCGGGGTCTGCCTGGGACTCCTGCTCTGTTACTAACATCACTGTACATATATGGACAGTGATGTCACAGACTTCCCCATTGACGTAGTTCCGAAACAGAGCCGCTTCAAACGCTCTGCCTGGGACTCCTTCTCTCCTCCTGACATCACTATCCATATATGGACAGTGATGTCAGGGGCAACCCCAGAGCCTGAGTCCTGTACAGTCCGCTATTAGCACTCTGCCTGGGACTCCTGCTCTGCTCCTAACATCACTGTCTATATAGGGACAGTGATGTCAGGAGGAGAACAGGAGTCCCAGGCAGAGCGCTTGAAGTGATTCGGTTTTGGGACTCTGGCAATGGGGAAGCCTCTAACATGACTATACATATATAGACAGTAATGAAAGTAATTTTTAAAAACGACGTGAGGTCTCCTCCATTTTCCTTAACTAGTCAGATACAACATACCAGCAGCAGGCTAGCATTACCAGGGTGGGAAGGCCCATGGTTTTTGGACTTTCCCAGCCTAATAATACCAGCCCACGGCAGCCGCAGTGTACGTCCATCACTACAGATGGTCGGGTACTGGATCGTATCTGGCTTTTCCCGGTACCCCTGGTGGCGATGGGTACCGGAGGAATAATGGAGGGGTTAGTGTTAGCCTTTGCACCGGCTAACACTAAGCCCCCCTTAGTAATGGACACTGTCAATCAGACAGCGGCCATTACTAAGGCAGTAATAATAAAGTTTTAAAAAGAACACAGACACACAAAAAAAATATTTTATTGAAATAAGACACCCCACACAACCCTCGTTAACTATTTTATCAAAAATAAAAAACAATCGCTTTCATCAAAGTAGTCCTCAAATCTGAAGTAGTGCAACAACCAAACCTATAAAAAAACAAACACAAAAGAAACGTTAGTAACACATAAAAAACTTTCAACACCCTAGCAACGCCCCTAGTGTGTTTGTGTGTATATATATATATATATATATATATATATATACATACATGTACATACACATACACACATATATATATATATATATATATATATATATATCTATATATACACACATATATATATCTATATCAGACAAAGAAATGGCGACAGCACACTGCGTACACTAACGCCACCTAAGCCACTAAATATAAATAAATATGCATTACTGCTAAATCTACTTACAAATAGGGAGGTTATTAGTGCACATTTTGATCAAAAAGTGTTTGCCCACCTGCCACGACAAGGCGACCTCTGTAAGGTGGGGACCTACTCTGCACATACACCCAGAACTGGGACTAAGCCTACATATATATCTGGGGATGGTAGGAACCAGCTACTCACATATTAACATTACTGAAGTGTCCTGACAGTGAATAGAGATCACTACCAGCCAGGACGTGATGTCTATTCAGAATCCTGACACTTCGGTAAGGTTTGTGTGAAATTCACAGCACAGCAAGCGTAATCTCGCGAGATTACGCTGTAAACTGTCATTTAAAACGAGATTACGCTTGCTGTGCTGTAAATTTCACACAAACGTTACAAACTAAGTGTCAGGATTCTGAATAGACATCACGTCCTGGCTGGAGGTGATGTGTATTAACTCTCAGGATACTTCAGTAACATTAATATGTGAGTAAGTGACTGCGCATAGTAATCTAGTAAGATCACTATGCGCTGTGTAAATGAATAGACAGAAGTATATGACGCTGATCGGTCAGCGTCATACACTTCTCTCCACAACGCCCACTTGATGAAAAAGTAAAACACGCCCAGTTGTCCATTAAGAAACTCATTAGCATAAAGCTAAAATAGGTCATAACTCCGTCAAAAATGATCGTTTTAATAAATAAAAAACACTGCTGTAATTTACATTACAGCGCCGATCACATTATGTACAAGATAGGCCACTTATAATGTGGTGACAGAGCCTCTTTAAATAGTTAATTTAGCCATACCTAAAGCTTTCACTTTTTCTCTGATTGGTTTGTTTAGAGTTTTTTAGACTAATCATGACTTGCTGAATTATCAGGGACAACTTTTGTGACTTCATAAATAGATTCCAAATGCAAATGACACCTTTAAAATCAACTCTAGAATGTGTATCTGCTTGATTGTAAGTGAAATAATTAGAGAGTATTAAACACCTAACCATAAACCAGCTGAACAGACAATGTCAAACTACTTTTGAGCCCCTTAAATTGTGAGGCTATGTGTGAAAACGATTGTGATTGCTACACTGATCCCCCACTTTGGATGTTAGTACCCTCGTTTTAGAGCTGAAAGTCTGCCCTTTAAGCTCAGTCATTATTTAACTTCAACTCCAATATGCTGTGACAGACAGCTAAAATAGCAATAACTTGGTCAATGTTCAAAAATTTATGGACCTAACTGTATATTTGTGATGATTATTCACAACTTTTTTATAGTTTATTTTTAATTACCAATTTAATTAAAACAATCTATATTTCAAAGTTTTTTTTATTTTCTTTAAGATTAGATGATTTTTTTTTCGACTTTCATCTTATGCAGTGTATTTTGCACGTGAATTCTTTTTGATCTTATAACTAACAATGTAATATGAGAAAATTCAAGACAACTCTTATTCTTCTTTGAAATGCAGTTTTCTTTCATCTCATGAGGCTTATTTTACCCTAATTACTCTTCAGCTTTTGATTCCATTTCCTTTATAAAGCATATTAAATATAAAATATGCCATATTTTGATTTGTAAATAGATTTTCCTTAATGAAGATCAAAGATTTTCATCAACAACCTGTAAGATGATATTTTGCTGAAAATACTAGGAACAGGTGAAACTGTTATTAGATTCACCACTGATCATGTCCTACATTGCAAAGAAACTGTATTCTCAATAAGCCAAAGGCATACTCATGATAAGGACCATGTTTGCAGTATACTTTCATGAGAGCTAGTGCCTAGAGTACGGGGCAGGAAAATGCTTTTAGTTATTTTTATTTATTTAATATAGTCTTTATACAGTACACAGAGTTCCATTGCTCTGTATCAATAGTCAAAGGAAAAGCTTCTATCCAGCCACTGACCCACAGGCGTGTTAACTTTCTCAGCCGATATGCTGCTCTTTCTCTTAAAATGGATCTGTCAAGTGAATATGGTGTGCTAGGTTTGGCCAGCATATTTTAAGGACAAGTCCGTTCTCCTACTTACCAAAACGGCACCAAAAATATTGGCTAATAGGAGTGATCAAAGGTTATACTGAACTCATAGTCATGAGTCTGGTGTATTCATTAGGAGATTTGCTCCCCCCACCTTCTCCCGTCCCTCTTAGCGGTCATGGACGGCTGGCTGCTGTGAATTTACATATTCAGCATATATTCGTATATTCAGCTGACAGGTCTGCTTTGTATCTACACATCGAATGTATGTCCTCCGCTTCCCCTTCAGTGGTGTGTTTCCTGCTGAGATTCCACTGTCCAATACCTGCATAGAAGATTGTATTATTAATTTCCCTATGTATAGTGTGTGTACTGGATCCACGTGCTTTGCAGGTTGTATGTGTACTGTTTGGGTGCTGTAAATGTTCTGCATGAATGCTTTAAGAGTACTGTATGTGTGCGGTGAAGTTGCCGTTAGTGTATTATAGGGGTGCAAAATGCTTCTGTATACACAATGTTTAGTGCTTATAAAAAAGAATTATCCTATTTTCTTACTGTTGAATCACATTAGTTTTTTTTAACATAGATCAAGAGAAAAAGCCTTTAATAAACAAACGTCTATAAAACTGATGTACTGTAAAGTACATTCATTTAGTATCAAACAAATGCTTATAAATGCATAATAATTGAATATATAACTATTCCATCCTACTTCTCAGTTTTTAGTAGTATGATAGCTCTAATTTCATCTAGTACTTGATGTAAGAAGACATTGACTTGCATTTATCTGCAACTTTCATGAGAATTTCATGCAAATGTCACATGACAAATGAAAGACAGGCAAATAAAGAATGTTGTTTTAAAAAGCTCAACTTTAGTCTTGTATCCTGTATGCAGACCATATAATCAGTGCCGCACCTGCCATGAGGCGAGGTGAGGTGAGCCGACAGCCTCAGGTGGCGCCACCTAGCCGAAAATGGGGGGGCGGCATTTTCAGCCAGGGACGGACTGGACCGCGGGGAGGGGGCATGCCTTATTTTACTTAGCAGATGTGCCGCATGATGGGAACGTGTGTGTAACACTCCTCCTACTCTCTGACGCTGTAGGAGGAAGAGAAGTGACAAGACGCACGAGGTGAGCGGTGGCCTGTATTAAAAAGTGAGCGCCACTTACAGCGCTCACGCTCCTGCCTTAAAGGGAATGTGTTGCCAGAAAAACATGTTTTTTAAAAAAAAATTAAACATTTAGTGTGTGGGTGATTAAACATTGTTCACATTTTTTTTATTTTTTTCACGAGTCAGGAAATAGTCAGGAAATATTATAAATTAATTCTAATTTATAATACTACCCATTTTTGGTCACTAGATGGAGCTATTCCCAAAATTGCAGCATTGCAACAATGGGTTAAAAGCCCTCGCTCTAGTGAGCTCTCAGCATCCCCCCCTCCTTTATCCTGGCTAGTGCCGGGATAAACGAGGGGTTTGAACGGTGTAACCTCCTACGCTGTGTGTCGCCATTTTTTGAGCTAACACACAGTGTAGTAGGTTTACATACAGTAGTAAACACACACAAACACGAACATACATTGAAATCTCTTACCTGCTCCAGCCGCCGCGGCTCCCTCCGGCCCGTCCGCTCCGTTTGCTGCCGCTGGTCCAAGTGCACAAATCCGGAAGCCGCGACCGGAAGTAGTAATATTACTGTCCGGCCGCGACTTCCGGTCCACAGGAAAATGGCGCCGGACGGCGCCAATTTCGAATTGGACTGTGTGGGAGCGGCGCATACGCAGTTCCCACACAGACGCCGTACACTGAAGTCAATGGGACGGGAGCCGTTCGCAGTCCCTATGGGACTGTGGCTGCCGTATTCCATGTCTGTATGTGTCGTTAATCGACACAGACAGAAATGGAACAAAAAATGGCAGCCCCCATAGGGAAGAAAAAGTGTAAAAATAAGAAAAAGTAAAACACAAACACACAAATGAATATAAACGTTTTTAATAAAGCACTAACATCTTTAACATATAAAAAAATAATTTGTGATGACACTGTTCCTTTAACTAATTTAAAAGGGGTCAGTCGGCCAAAGCTGGGGGACCAGGCCCCGGGAGTATACTGCAAGGGGGGGGGGGTCTGGGCATTTTACTGACAGCCAAAGGCTCTATAGGGGTGGAATAATCCCCCTCATAGAGCCCTCACATCACTATAATGGAAGGATGGGGGGGGGGCGGTCTGAGCGTCTGACTTACTGCACAAGGCTCTATAGGGGGGTATTCTCCACCCGCTTTAGAGCAGTCAGTCAGATGCTCAAACCCCCCCCCCCCCCTAACCTTGCAGTATAGTAACTAGTGAGGGCTCTATGTGGGGGATTATTCCACCCTATAGAGCCCTCTGCTGTCATTAAAATGCCCAGACCCCCCCCTTGCAGTATACTCCCGGGCCCCCCAGCATTACCCGACCCCTTTTAAATTAGATGGGGCAGGAAGCCGAGTGCAGTATAATCCTTCCCCATAAGTCTGCCCCCACTAGTTTAAAAGAGATCAGCCGACACTGAAGGGCGGGGGATTCTACAAGGGGCGGCCTGAGCATCTCACTCTCAGCCGAGGGCTCTGTAGGGGGGAATAATCTTCCCCATAGAGTCCTCACTAGCCACCATACTACAAGGTTAGCGCGGTCTGAGTGTCTGACTGTCTGCTGAGGGCTTTAAGTGGAATCCGCCCCCTTAGAGCCCTTAGCAGTCAGTTAGACGCCCAGACCCCGACCTTGCAGTATAGTAATTAGTGAGGGCTCTATGGGGGATTATTGAGCACCATAGAGCCCTCGGCTGTCAATAAGATGCTCAAAAACCCCCACTCCGATCACTTAAATAAGTGGGGGCAGGAAGCTGAGCACAGTATAGCTCCCCCCACAGCAGTCAGAGTAAGTACCCTCCTTGCAGTATAGTCCCTCCCCATAGCACCCTATTATTCAGTCACTTTGTGGTTATGGTGTGATGGTATTATTCAGTAACTGTATGGGGGTATTATTCATTCAGAATGTGATTATAGTGTGGCGGTATTATTCAGTAACATTATGGGGGTATTATTCAGTCACTATGTGTTTATGGTGCGGTGGTATTATTCAGTTACAGTATGGGGATATTATTCAGTCACTATGTGGTTATGGTGTGGCGGTATTATTCAGTAACAGTATGGGGGTATTCACTCACTATGCGGTTATGGTGTGGCAGTATTATTCAGTAACGGTATGGGGGTATTATTCAGTCACTATGGGGGTGTGTATTGCACTATTTACAGAGGGCCATTTTGCATTATCTACAGAGGGCACTGTATATATGGGGACACAAACTGGGTCTAACTTCTATATGGTGGCGTAAACAGGGCCTAACTTCTATATGGGGGCACACACTGCCGTTTTCTGCCGTTTTACTGCCGCTGTGAGTTCTCACTAGGTCTGTGTCGCCCAAGGGCCCATATAAACCTGGAGGCAGCCCTTCCACCATCACTGATCAGCCATTTGTGGCATGGGACTTTTCTTTTGTCTGTTTTGCACCATCTCCCTGTGTGCGCCTGCGGCCACTGAGTGCTATTCAGTGACCACCATCACTGATTAGCATCTGTGGTAAAAAAAAAAATTACGCAGGTTTTTTTTTTTCCATTTTTTTTTCAGTTTTCTGCCAGCACCGTCTTTGTGTGTGTGTCCTGCAGCCACTGAGCACAGATCAGTGACCACCATCACTGATTGGCATTTGTGTTTATTTTTGGCTCAGGTTTTTTATTTTGGGCCTGTTATTACTGCACCATCTTCTTGTGTGCGGCCACTGAGTGCTGAGTCATTAATCAGCCTCAGTGGTAATTTATTGACGTAGGTTTTTTCTGGGCCTTTTTGTTTTTTCATTTTTCTGCCAGCACCATCACCGTGTGCACGTTCTGCGGCCTCTGAGTGCTGATCAGTGACCACCATCACTGATTGGCCTCTGTGCTAATGTTTTGGTGCAGGTTTATTTTTTGGCCTATTTTTACTGCACCATCTTTCTGTGTGCGCCCTGCAGTGCTGAGTCTATAATCAGCATCAGTGGTAATTTGTTGGTTTGTTTGGGCCTTTTTTTTTTTTATATAACTGTAAAAAAGTTTAAAAAATATATATAGCTAGGTGTAGCTAGTACCTGCATAGGCAGGACGTTAGGGTAGCGTTTTAGCGATACAATTTTTCTACAGGTACTGCAAATTTTACATAGTGTAGCTTTATAGACTTTAGTCTAAATTTACTGTAGTATCATTTTTATACTACAGTTTTTATATAATATATAGCGCTATAGATTTAGCGTCAGTTAGTGACAGACATTCAGTTCTCTTTTTACTGAAGTTCGTTCACTAAATTTTACATAGCGTAGCTTTATAGTGTTAGCCAAAATTTACTGTAGTATAATTGTTATACTACAGTATTTTAGCACTAGTATGTAGCGTTACAGATTTAGCGTCAGTTAGTGATGGACGTTCAGTTTTTTATTACTGAAGTTCGTTCACTAAATTTTACATAGCGTAGCTTTATAGTTTTAGTCTAAATTTACTGTAGTATCATTTTTATACTACAGTTTTAATGCCAATGTATATATATATATATATATATATATACACACGCTAATGTAATATATAGCGTTACTGATTCAGTGTCACTAAATTTTACTTAGTGTTAGGCCCCATGCACACGACCGTATTTTTGTCCACCCGTAAACACTGGCGTAAATACGGGTCCTTGGTCACACGTATTCGACCCACATTGCACCAGTATTTACGGACCCGTGCCCATAAATACGGGTCCGGTGTCACCCGTATTCCACCTGTACTTACGGGCACGTTTTCACGCTAAAATTACACTGCAGTAATCGGCAGCCCTTCTCTCTATCAGTGCAGGATAGAGAGAAGGGACAGCCCTTTCCGTAATAAAAATAAAATTAAAATTCATACTTAATCGGCCGTTGTCTTGGTGATGCGTCCCTCTCTTGACATCCAGTCCAACCTCCCTGGATGACGCGCAGTCCATGTGACCGCTGCAGCCAGTGATTGGCCTGTGATTGGCTGCAGCGGTCACATGGGCTGTAACGTCATTCCAGGAGGCCGGACTGGAGGGAGAAGCAGGGAGTTCTGGGTAAGTATGAACGTCCTTTTTTTTTTTTACAGCTTTATCTATATTGTGATCGGTAGCCACTGTTCCTGGTGCTGAAATAGTTACTGCCGATCGTTTAACTCTTTCAGCACCCTGGACAGTGACTATACACTGACGTCGCCTAGCAACGCTCCCGTAATTACGGGTGCACACACGTAGTCACCCGTAATTACGGGAGCCCCATAGACTTCTATGGGCCTGCCCGTGCCATAATTACGGCCTGAAATAGGACATGTTCTATATTTTTCAACGGCACAGGCAACTTCCCGTAAGCATACGGGGAGGTACCCGTGGCCAATAGAAGTCTATGGGCCCGTAATTACGGGCCGTAATCACGGCACGTATTTACGGGAGTTTTTACGGCATGGGGCCTTAGGTAGTCTGGAAATTCTTTACAGTTTTATATAGCCGTAATTTTTTTTACTGAAGTTTATTCAGTTAAATTTTTATACTAATTTTTTTTTCTAAACTTTTATTTTCCTTTCTAATTCTCTTTTCCTTTTATTTTTATTCTTCAGCAATTTTGATATACAAGCACAACACACACAACCCCATGTGTAAAAATAAAGGCAGTATTATACGTGTTCAAGCACAACACCCCCCCCCTAATAAAAAAAATGTCCCAATCATCCAAAAGGGTCTATTCAGCAGGGGAGGCATACGCCCTCCTGGCCTCTGACAGTGTTTCAGCCAGCGAGGGAGAAGAGGAATTTGCCCCATACATATTGTCCTCATAATCATTATCCAGTGATGAGGAACCCCCGCAAAGGCGACCCAGTACATCGGCTAAGGAAACCCCCAGACAAATGATCCTGTGTGGAACCCTACCCCCCAAAATGAGCCTCAGATCCCTTATTTCATAGGCAACTCAGGAACTAATTTTGAAACTGAAGGCCTCACAGAAATAGATTTTTTAAAGTTTTTTTTTAGTGAACATTTTGTGAATTTAATGGTGGCACAGACCCATTTATATGCCTAGCCATTTTTGCCCAGAACCCCATGTCATCATATGTTAGACCCTTCAAGTGGACCCCTGTAGATGTAGCAGAGATGCACAAATTTTGTGGCACTGTGCTGCATATGGGGCTAGTAAAGAAG
Source organism: Rhinoderma darwinii (assembly GCF_050947455.1). Classification (NCBI taxonomy): domain Eukaryota; kingdom Metazoa; phylum Chordata; class Amphibia; order Anura; family Rhinodermatidae; genus Rhinoderma; species Rhinoderma darwinii. The sequence goes on from NC_134691.1 coordinate 211,143,957, forward strand.
CCAATGATCGGGCAATAATGGTGTACAGATATTTTGTGCAACACCCCAATTTATCGCATGGCCATGACCCAGACCCGCTTTGAAGATATTCTTAAATTTTTGCATTAAAATGATAATGGATAGTGCCCACCCTGTGATGTCCCCACATTTGACGGCCTATTCAAAATTAGACCAGTCATTAATTATTTCTGCACCAAATTTCAACAAGCTCACACCCCGAAAAGAATATTGCAATAGACGAGTCCCTTGTACATTTTAAGGGGAGGCTAAAATTCTGCCAATACCTTCCCACTAAGTGGACGAGGTATGGAATTAAAATGTACAAGCTGTGCGAGAGTAGCTCAGGGTACACCTACAGGTTTCGAGTGTATGAAAGGAAGGACTCCAGGATTGAACCACCAGAATGCCCTCCTCTTCCTGGGAGTTAGTGGGAAAATAGTGTGGGATTTAATATACCCACTGCTGGACCAGGGTTACCACCTTTTACGTGGATAACTTCTATACCAGTATTCCACTATTTAAGTGCTTCTCCACCAGAAATACTGCAGCATACGGCACCATCCGCAAAAACCTAAGAGGCCTCCCTAAAAAACTGCTTGACTAATGTGTCAGAAGGGGTGAGAGCAGGACATTATGCAGCAAGAACATGTTGTTTGTCAAGTATAAGGACAAAAGCAATGTCCTTCTCTTGACCACAACACACGGTAGCGGCAGCACCCGTCTCTGTACGAGGTACCACCACAGTGACCCCCAAACCAGATTGCATTGTGGGCTATAATAAGTGCATGGGAAGGGTTGATCTCTCAGATTAAGTGCTAAAGCAGTATAGTGCCATGCGAAAAACAAGGGTGTAGTACAAAAATGTGGCCGTGCACATGTTCTAGACGGCAATGTATAACGTTTAAGTGCTATTCCAAAGTGCAGGTCGGAGAGGGTCATTCCTTAATATTCAAGGAGGTGATGATCAAGGCACTTGTGTTTGAAAACCAGGAAGGGGAATGCCCAAGCACATCTGTGAAAAGTGAGGGCGCCCGTATTGTACCAGGGCAACACTTTCCCGGCATCGTTCCCCAAGTTGCAAAGAAGGGAAGATCCCAAAACAGGTGCAGAGTGTGTTCCAAAAGGGGGATAAGAAAGGACACCACTTATCTCTAGTGACTGGTATAGTGCCAAGGGACTGGCGCAGGGCAAATGTGGTGCCTATTTTCAAAAAGGGCTCTAGGTCTTCCCCGGGTAATTATAGACCAGTAAGCTTAAAAAGGCTCTGTCACCCCATTATAAGTGCCCTATCTCCTATATAAGGAGATCGGCGCTGTAATGTAGGTGACTAATGCTTTTTATTTTGAAAAACAATCTATTTTAAACCACTTTATGAGCGATTTTTTACTTTATGCTAATGAGTTTCTTAATGCACAAGTGGGCGTGTTTTACTTTAGACCAAGTGGGCGTTGTACAGAGGAGTGTATGACACTGACCAATCAGTGTCATGCACTTCTCTCCATTCATTTACACTGCACTAGTGATATAGCTATATCGCTATGTGCAGGTACATACTCAAACACGAACATTACCGCAGTGTCCTGATAATGAATAAACATCACTACCAGCCTGGACGTGATGTTTATTCAGAATCCTGAAACTTCTGAATCTTTTCTGTGAGATTCCAGCAAGGCAAGAGTAATCTCGTTTGAAATGACAGGTTACATCGTAATCTCGCGAGATTACGCTTGCCTTGCTGGAATCTCACAGAAAAGATTCAGAAATGTCAGGATTCTGAATAAACATCGTTTTTCTAAATAAAAAGCATTACTGTCACTTACATTATATCGTCGATTTCCTTATATAGGAGATTGGGCACTTATAATGTGGTGACAGAGCCTCTTTAACATCCATCGTGGGGAAAATGTTTGAGGGGCTATTGAGGGACTATATACAGGATTATATGACAGAAAATAGTATTATAAGTGACAGCCAGCACGGTTTTACTAAGGACAGAAGATGTCAAACTAACCTGATCTGTTTTTATGAAGAGGTGAGCAGAAGCCTAGACAGAGGGGCTGCTGTGGCTATAATGTTTTTGGACTTTGCAAAGGCATTTGACACTGTCCCTCATAGATGTCTAATGGGTAAATTAAGGACTATAGGTTTAGATAGTATAGTTTGTAATTGGATTGAGAATTGGCTCAAGGAGCGTATCCAGAGAGTTGTGGTCAATGATTCCTACTCTGAATGGTCCCCGGTTATAAGTGGTGTACCCCAGGGTTCAGTGCTGGGACCACTATTATTCAACTCATTTATTAATGATATAGAGGATGGGATTAATAGCGCTATTTCTATTTTTGCAGATGACACCAAGCTATGTAATATAGTTCAGTCTATGGAAGATGTTCGTGAATTGCAAGTGGATTTAAACAAACAAAGTATTTGGGCATCCAGTTGGCAAATTAAGTTTAATTTAGCTAAATGTAAAGTTATGCATCTGGCTACCAACAACCTGCATGCCTATGTCCTCGGGGGAGCTACACTGGGGGATTCACTTGTTGAGAAGGATCTGTGTGTACTTGTAAATCATAAACTAAATAACAGCATGCAGTATCAATCAGCTGCTTCAAAGGCCAGCAGGATATTGTCGTGTATTAAAAGAGGCATGGACTCGCGGGACAGTGATGTAATATTACCACTTTACAAAGCATTAGTGAGGCCGCATCTAGAATATGCAGTTCAGTTCTGGGCTCCAGTTCATAGAAAGGATGCTCTTGAGTTGGAAAAAATACAAAGAAGAGCAATGAAGCTAATAAGGGGCATGGAGAATCTAAGTTATGAGGAAAGATTAAAAGAATTAAACCTATTTAGCCTTGATGAAAGACGACTAAGGGGGGACATGATTAATTTATATAAATATATTAATGGCACATACAAAAAAATATGGTGAAATCCTGTTCCATGTAAAACCCCCTCAAAAATCAAGGGGGCACTCCCTCCGTCTGGAGAAAAAAAGGTTCAACCTGCAGAGGCGACAAGCCTTCTTTACTGTGAGAACTGTGAATCTATGGAATAGTCTACCGCAGGAGCTGGTAACAGCAGGGTCAGTAGATGGCTTTAAAAAAGGGTTAGATAATTTCCTAGAACAAAAAAGTATTAGATCCTATGTGTAGAAATTTTTACCTTCCCTTTTCCCATCCCTTGGTTGAACTTGATGGACATGTGTCTTTTTTCAGCCATACTATGTAACTATGTAACCTGCCCCCAAACACTTGGCCTGTGCATAAAGGATTGCTTCAAGGCGTACCACATATCTAGCACCACACATCTATGGATTATTACATTTATTTTTATGTACCCTTTTATTATAGTAGAATAGAAAGAGTTGACCCAGCGCTGTAGGAATGTGTTTAAAAAGGAACGTATTCCCAATTTTATTCGTATCAAAGCTTTTAAAATTCGATGACAGGCAGACTTGGTATCAAGGCAGTAGTCGGTAGGTGTAGTGAGCCTACGCGTTTCAAGCACGTCGAGTGCTCTTAGTCATGGCAATCATTCACTAACTTGGACTCAAGGGTATGGGCTTATATGCTTTGTTTTAATAGGTAGAGCCAGGAGGCTTTCTTGGTTGATTGATTAAAAACAGCTTGTGTGTTATTTCGAAAGCAAATGAAGCAGTTAAAGGGGTTGTCCCAAGTTGACTCAAATTTTTTTTTTTTTAGACATTCTAAGCAGGAAATTAATTTTAAAACATTTGCTGTTAAAAAATTGTACAAATTTATTTCCTAAGTGCCTTTTTTTTACACTTGATAACTCAGCAAGTGCTGGTTATCTTATCTAAAAAGGGGCGTGAGCGGCTTGATGTCAATCAATCCGCTCTGCTCTGCAGTGTGCGCGCTCCCGACGTTGCTATATACTGTAGTTCTAGCAACATCGGGAGAATGTTAGTCTCAAGCGGGCATGGTAAGCCCGATTGAGACGAACTTACCGTGAATGTCATCAACCCTACACTACACTACATTCAGCCCATTTCGGCAAACAACTTCTCTCTCTCTCCCCGGCCCCCCCCCCCCCCCCCCGTCACTACATGTAATTTGTGTATCCGCCGCATCGGTGCTGCATCAGCACCCGGCGAACAACTAAAAATATATAAAAAAAATAAACTCACCTAAGACGTTCTAACGGCGCTCTGAACGGTCCCGTCACTTGCCATCTTCCTTCTTCTTGGCGCCGCTCGCATTCATAGTAACAATGCGTTGTGGCACAGATGACGTAATCATATCAGGCCCACATGATTACGTCATCTGCACCCACCGCTATGTTATTGTGAATGGGAGCAGTAAGAAGAAAAGTGACGGGACCGTTCAGCTCTTCGTGGGAACGTCTTAGGGGAGTTTATTTTTGTATGTATGTTGTCATGTATGTATGTATGTATGTGTATATGTGCATGTATGTATGTATGTATGTATGTATGTATGTATGTTTTCTTGTATGTATGTCGTCATGTATGTATGTATGTTGTCATGTTTGTATGTGTATATGTGCATGTATGTTTGCATGTATGTATGTTTGCATGTATGTTGTCATGTATGTATGTTGTCATGTTTGTATGTGCATATGTGCATGTATGTGTATATATGCATGTATGTTTGTATGTATGTTTGCATGTATGTATATATGTGCATGTTTGTATGTATGGTTGCATGCAAGTATGTATGTTTGCATGTATGTATGTATGTATGTTTGCATGTATGTATGTTTGCATGTATGTATGCTTTCATGTATGTATGTGTATATGTGCATGTATGTTTGCATGTATGTTTTCAAGTATGTATGTTTGCATGTATGTTGTCATGTATGTATGTTGTCATGTTTGTATGTGTATATGTGCATGTATGTGTATATGTGCATGTATGTTTTCATGTATGTATGTTTTCATGTATGTTGTCATGTATGTATATATGTGCATGTTTGTATGTATGGTTGCAAGCAAGTATGTATGTTTGCATGTATGTTTGCATGTATGTATGTTTGCATGTATATATGTGCTTGCTTGTATGTATATATGTATGTATGTTTGCATGTATGTATGTTTGATGGTATAAATGTCTGTATGGCCATGTATGATACTGTCTGCTGGCGCCCTGTATCTAAGCCAACTTTGCGGCAGGCTTCTATACATGGTATAACAGTCAGTATCACACATGAAACTGAAACTAAGGCTACGACATGTTTTATTTCATTTTTTTTTTATATATATATATATTTTTACAGGTTTGGTGTTTGGACTACGTCGGTTTCGAGGACTACTTAGATGACGCTTTTTTTTTCATCAATAAAATGGTTAATGAGGGTTGTGTTGGGGGTGCTTTATTTCGATAAAATATTTTATCTATATCTTTTCTTTTCAAATTTTATTACTACCACTTTAGTAATGGCCGCTGTCTGAGTGACAAGGTCCATTACTAAGGGGAGGCTTAGGGTATGTGCACACACACTAATTACGTCCGTAATTGACGGACGTATTTCGGCCGCTAGTACCGGACCGAACACAGTGCATGGAGCCGGGCTCCTAGCATCATACTTATGTACGATGCTAGGAGTCCCTGCCTCTCCGTGGAACTACTGTCCCGTACTGAAAACATGATTACACCACCAGGGGTGCCGGGAAGAGCTGGGTACGATCCAGTGCCCGACCATCTGTTGTGATGGTCGGGCTCTGGTGCGGCCACAGGCTGGTATTATGAGGCTGGGAAGGGCCAAAAATAGTGGACCTTCCCACCCTTGTAATGCTAGGCTGCTGCTGCTGTGTTGTATCTGGCTGGTTATAAAAATGGGGGGGACCCCACGTCATTTTTTTTAAATTATTTATTTATTATTTTTATTAAAAAGACATGGGGTTCCACCCAATTTATCATAACCAGCCACAAACAACACAGTGTTATTAGCCTGGGAATGTACTAAACCAGTGGCCCTTCCCACCCGTGTAATGCCAGGCTGCTGCGGCCTTGTATATGGCTGGTTATTAAAAATGTGGGGGACCGAAGGTCTATTGTTAAATTTAAAAAAAAAACGACGTGGGGTCCACCCCATTTTTATCACCAGCCCGATACAACACAGCAGCAGCAGCCTAGCATTACAAGGGTGGGAAGGTCCACTGTTTTTGGCCCTTCCCAGCCTCATAATACCAGCCTGCGGCCGCCCCAGTACCCGACCATCACAACAGATGGTCGGGTACTGGATCATACCAAGCTCTTCCCGGCACCCCTGGTGGTGGTGGGTACCGGGGTAATAATGGGTGGTTAGTGCTAGCCTCTGCACCGGCTAACACTAAGTACCGCCTTAATAATGGACGCTGTCAATCAGCCAACTGCCATTATCTAGGCACTAATAAAGTTAGAAAAAAAAACACAAAGACAATTTTTTTTTATTGAAATAAGAAATCCCCAACAAAACCCTCGTTAACCATTTTATTAAAATTTGCAAAAAACGTAGATCTACGCAGTAGTCCAACGAATCGAAGATGTAGTCCAATCGGTACATCAAAATCTGCAACAACATTAAAAAAAAGTTATCAATGTGAACAATACCAATACTTATACTCACCTACACACACACACAAACAACCACACACAAACATATACACAAACACATATAAACACACACCCATATATTACACAAACACACATAAACATATACACACAAACATATACACACAAACACACACATATACACAAACACATACACAAACACAAAAACATATACACAAACATATACACAAACACACCCATATATACACAAACACACACACACACATATACACAAACACACACATATACACATGCACAAACACACCCATATATACACAAACACACACACACAAACACACATACACACAAACATGTACACAAACACACCCATATATACACAAACACACACACACATATACACAAACACACACATATACACATGCACAAACACACCCATATATACACAAACACACACACAAACACAAATACACATATATACAAAAACACACACACAAACATATACAAAAACACACACACAAACATATACGCAAACACACACACATATACACAAACACACACATACCCATATATACACACAAACACATACACAAAACACATATATACAAAAACACACACACACACAAACATATACACACAAACATATACACAAACACAGACATACACAAACACACATATACATATACAAAAATACACACAAACATATACACACAAACATATACACAAACACACCCATATATACACAAACACAGACATACACAAACACACATATACATATACAAAAATACACACAAACATATACACAAACACACCCATATATACACACACAAACACATACACAAACACACAGATATACACAAACAAACACACAAAAATATACACACAAACATATACACATACACACAAATACACCCATATATACACACACACACACACACACACACAAACACATATACACAAACACACCCATATATACACAAACACACACACATAAACACACACACAAACACACACACACTTACCTTTAGCGGAGCGTAGACTTCTCCTCGCGACGGGTGCCTTCCACTGCATCTCCTGCCTGCGCATGCGGCGAGATGCACGTTCACGAGTAAATGACATCCTCTGCTCAGGACGCAGAGGATGTCATTACTCATGCGCGGCCACCGCTAAAGGTAAATAGCGGTGGCCGGGAACCTAGGCAACGAGCAAGATACAAAGAGGGACCGACCGCAACTTCAATCAAGGATATCAAGAAAATGACATCGCTGGACGACGGACAGGTAATTAGAAAACTTCTTATTTTTACATGGGGGAGCTTTCTAGCTACATTTATCAACTTGGGAATAACCCTTTAATCCTTCAAAGTATATGAATTTGGCTGCTCCAGCTCGCACTTCCGAGTATTAGAACCAATGCACGAGCGATATAGATGTTATTCCTATGGCCCGTGTATGTGTTTGTTGTTTGTTTTTTATTTATTTTTATTATGTGTAATATATCTATATATAATCAATATATTGTATATCATTTGCTAATGCAAGACTTATTCCTGCATTATATATGAAGGTCCGCGATTGAAAGATGGACCAGCTTCGCAAAAAGCCGCATCTGACATGGAGCTCCAGCAATCTACGTTTGATGTAAGTGGATTTAAACCCTTATTAAGCTTGTGTACCAGTGTGTGAATGACAGTTACCTACCAATCTTGCAATTGTTTCGAAACAAGGAAGACAGAAAAAGGCATTAGAAAAATAATTAAAATCGGAATAGAAGAAACAAAACAATGTTAATTGAAATTTAAACACATATGAGAGAGTGTATATAAAATAAAAAATCACAAATAACACAGATATAAATATAAAATTATTAACTTTGTATTGTGTTAAACAACGATATTCTTCCGAAAAGTAGTGGAAACCTTTATATATATATTTGTTGAGAATATTATTATGCCATATCTGCATACATATAGGAAAAATAGAAATATATATATGTATATTTGTATATATATGTGTTACCTTGTTGTAACTGGTATATTTAGTAAAAAATTTGATGTTTTAACTATTTTTACCTAGATGTTCATAAATATATACATAACTTGAAAGATTATTTTATATATTTATTATTAACTGTCATTTATTTGGTGTGAGAGAATTGGTAGATAACGGTAATCCCTTTCTGGATTATATGTTAGAGTATAGATTTAGTGGCTTCGTGCCTGAATTATGGTTGAACAAAATACGGAACCAATGTTCATAATAAATTTATGATAGAAATTAAGTTTAATATAAAGAGAAAAAGATTTTTGTCCCCCATGATTGACTTTGTATTATATTGAATGCAAAGATATTATTTGGAATAACACTAAATGCTCTCTCTATATATATATATATATATATATATATATATACATATATATATTATAAAATATTATATATACCTATTCTTCTAGATATACAAAATATATTTCATTAAAAAATATTGAAAATGTCTACGTTTTATTGGAAAAAAAAATTATTTTCACTGCCTAATTTCACTAAATTTTGCATGAAAACTGTTGGGTCAAAATGCTCACTATAGGGGCGTTGCCTGGTAATGGCGCCGAGCAGACGTGTGGACTGAGAGCTCCGCTACAGACTTCATCCCAGCAAGCTCTTTAGCATGAGAAGGCAGAGGCAAACGGCACCCCGATGAGCAGGAGAACACCCAGGCATACAGGCACACCGTCCAGACCACAATCGAGGGTACTAACCGGAGGTATTCACAGGTATTTTGGCAACACAGTGAGGGGAGAGAAATCCAAGATGGCGCCGCCGGGCCCTGAACGCCGGACCAGGGGAAATGGAAGCACAGTACAGGACGCTTCTCCTATAGCTCCCCCATCTCCAGCCCAAAACTCCTCTCCTAGCTCCTCGTCACCTCAGAAGAATGACACAGGCCTGACCACGCAAATGGTTGCGACAGATATGATCTCTGTTCCAGGGAATATGCTTATGGAGCTAAAACAACAACTTGCTGCAGTTCCAACAAAGGGAGACATGGAAGCTTATGTGAGCAGATTGGAGACAACGTACAAATCTGAGATTCAGGCGCTGACATGCAATCTTTCTAAGCTTACAGACCAGGTACAGCGCATGGATGGAGATATTACAGCGACTTCTCAGGCACAAGCAGCACATCAGTCGACACTGGAGCAACATACTCAGCAAATCCATATGCTGTTTAATATCGCTGAAGATCATGAAAACCGCAACCGGCGGAATAATTTGCGTGTCCGTGGCCTGCCGGAGACATATAGCATTGCCTCTATAGTTCCTACCCTGAAGGGCCTATTCAACTCTCTCCTGGGACGTGAGCCTGAATCTGCTCTGGAAATTGATAGAGCACACCGCACTCTGGGTCCTAGAAACGCAGACCCTGATAGACCGAGAGATATCCTGTGCCGCATTCACTACTTCACGCTGAAGGAAGAAATATTACGAAAAGCCAGAGATAAAGGCGATATTGTATGGGAGGGGACGAAACTTCAACTCTTATCTGTTCTCTCCAAAATGACTTTGGATAAACGTAGGAACTTGCGCCCTTTACTGGATGTTCTGCGTGAGAATGGGATTCCATATTCTTGGGGATATCCGTTCCAGCTTCAAGTCAGGAAAGATGGCGTTCTCTTCTTCGTCCGGGAGCTAGCCGACATTCCAGAGTTTTGTGAGGCGTTAGACATCCCAAGAGTCTCCATATTGGACTGGCCCTCAACTCCGTTTCTTCCCCAAAGAGCGCACCAAGGTCGGCGCGGCAGATCTCCAGCCCTTCGTGGATGGCGTCAGGAGCGACGACAGATGGAACCGGTTCCAGAAAATTAAGTGGTGGTCGTGAGTATAAATACTCACCCACAGGTAGCATAATTATAAGCCCTTGCCGGCTTTGATGCGGAACTCTCATGATTACCTATTTGTATTCTATTCATTCTACAGGGACACAGGTTGAGGGTTCATGATGTTTTTTGAGAGAATCTAGAACGAATACCTTGATGTGATATGCTTTTATACAACTGTGCTCCGGTTAGAGATAGACGAGGTTCATTAGCACTTTTCATAAATGTGTCACTTTAATGGTACACTGTTCCAATATTTGCCTCTGAATGTATATTTAAGGTTCCGCACCATCTCATGGGGCATACCATACTGCCTTAGATAATACCGCTTAACGGGTGTTCTCCATAGCTCCTTTTGGTGCTATACTATACTGTTCTCTTGATACTTATTCATATTGTATTATTTCATGTTGTTCTTCCTGCTATATTTTTTCAGTAATATTGCTGGGGTGATAGTCTAAGCGTTCGCTAGGTTCCTGACTAGACACTCTTCCAATTAGGGATTCACTGGTTCGCCAGTGTTACTTGGTTTGTAATATCTCTCTGATTTAGTCATCAGAGAGTGGGTTTTCACCCTTATTCTATACTTCATTTTCGAAGTTCGTTTTCTTTGTATTTTTGTTTTAATTTCTCCTATACCTAAACTTATCCCCCTTCCTCCCCCCTTCCCGCCTTTTTAGTGTGAGGGGATGGCCTCCCTAAAGATGTGCACTCTGAATGTCAGGGGATTTAATACTCCTGAAAAACACGCACAGATCCTTTATGACATGCATAAAGAGAGGGTCCAACTCTTGTTTTTACAGGAGACCCATTTTAAAACAGCACACATGCCTCGTCTTAGCACTCAATATTACTCCAAGTGGTATCATAGCACGAATACGGAGTCCAAAAGCAAAGGGGTTAGTATTGCAATTCATAAGTCCCTATTGCACGAGGTATTGGCGACGGCGTCAGACACGGAGGGTCGCTACTTATTTGTCAAAATTTCTCTACATGGCAAGGTGATTACGTTGGCTAACTTTTATTTGCCTAATCAGGATTAGGCTAGGGTGTGCAGGTCATTGTTGCGTAGGCTGGAGGATTTCTCAGAAGGGCTGCTGGTAATTGGAGGGGATTTTAACCTAGTGTTGGACAGATATCTTGACTCTTCGTCTGGTAAAAGCTCGGTACCTAGGTCAGATTTGTCAGCTTTATCATCTACATTACATACAATGCAGTTAGTCGACGTGCGGCGCACGCTCCACCCACAAACCAAAGATTACACCTACTTTTCAGCGTTGCACAATTCATATAGTAGAATTTACATGTTCCTTCTCAGCCACCTTCTCCTCACATGGAAACCCACCACAATGATTGGGAATGTACTCTGGTCGGATCATGCTCCGGTGTATCTGATTTTAGATATCCCAGATAAGCCGAAACATTTTAAGAACTGGAAGCTGTATGACAACCTCCTAAACGACACAGTCTGTATGACCGCAATGAAGAACTCTATTCAGTCCTTCATTCTTAATCATACAGCTGACACAACAGCCCTACCACTGCAATGGGAGGCGTTGAAATGTGTGTTAAGAGGAGTTCTCATTCAACATGGGTCACGCCTGAAGAGGGAGAAAGGAGCCTAAATGACCAAATTATTAGATAAGATCAATGTCCTTGAGACCCAACATAAAACGCACGCAACTCCTCACTACATTCTCAGAACTCGGCCTTGCTAGGAACCAACTTAGGGAGCTGCTCGACCAAACATACACGAGGTATAGAGACAGGAATCGGAAGTACTTTTATGAAAGCTGACAAGTGTGGACGACCTCTCGCAAGGGCGCTGCATCCCAGATCACAGGCTGCATATATCCCTAAATTACATACAGCATCGGGGCAGGTGGTTTCTGATCCCAAGGACATCACCATGGGTTTCCAACAATACTATTCTTCCCTATACAATATTAAGGGTAGCTTACATGACATTCCAGTGGAAACATTACAGTCCAAAATAGATGAGTATTTGAACGAGACTCCAGTCCCTACTCTTTCCCATGCAGACTCTGACATGTTAGAGTCCGATTTCACAGAGGACGAAGTGCTGCAATCTTTTAAGGACTCTCCATTGGGAAAGAGTCCGGGACCTGACGGTTTCAATAACAAATTCTACAAAACATTCCAGGAGTTTCTAATTCCTTTTTTAACAAGGGTTTTCAACTCCATCACTCCAACATGCGGCTTTGCCCAACAGTCGCTTGAGGCACACATCACATTACTACCAAAACCGGGGAAGAACCCTACGTCTTGCCCTAATTTCCGCCCGATTTCACTGATCAACGTGGATGTCAAATTATTTGCGAAGATCATTGCATCACGCATGTCTCCTATTTTACCGTCTCTCATCCACGATGATCAGGTGGGATTAGTCAAGGGACGAGAGGCTAGAGACAATACAAACAAGACCATCCTTCTAATGTCTTATGCACAACGACAACGGATCCCTACCTGCCTGCTCTCAGTAGACGCCGAAAAGGCGTTCGATAGGGTAAGTTGGCAATTCCTTGGGAGGGCATTGTCACAAATTGGTTTGGGCAACAACATGCTTGGAAAAATAATGTCTTTATACACAAAACCTACAGCCAGGGTTCGCGTGAATGGGCTATTATCAGATCCACTGCATATTTCAAATGGTACTAGACAGGGATGCCCGTTATCCCCTATCTTATACGTGCTCACCATGGAACATTTGGCTAGTGCATTGCGGAAAAACTCTTCCATAAAAGGAATAAACGTGAGATCAATGCATACTAAACTTGCTTTATATGCAGATGACCTCCTCTTATATGTAACTGAACCTATTGTGACTCTGCCATCCATCCTTAAGGAATTCGAACGTTTCAGTCAGCTCAGCAACTTCAAAGTCAACTACTCTAAAACTGAAGCTTTAAATGTCTCCCTCAGCAGTGAGTTGGTGGAACAATTAAAACAAAACTTCCCATTCAAATGGCAGCAAAAATCTCTAAAGTACCTGGGAATCAATATCCCAACAGATTTGACAGAGTTGTTCCGTCTGAATTACACCTCTTTATTGCATCGCACAATGAAAGACGTGGAGCAATACTCTTCGGCTCGCCTTTCTTGGTTTGGCCGAATTAATGCGGTAAAAATTGACATTTTACCTAGATTTTTATATCTATTTCAGACGGTCCCGATTCTGGCAACTCAACCCTACTTCCGTCAGTTACATAGAAGCATAAATAAATTTATTTGGGGATCTAAAAAACCCTGAATAAGCCTGAAAGTGCTCTGTAAACCAAAATCGGAGGGAGGGGCGGGGCTACCAGATTTTAAAAAATATCACTCTGCAGCATTGTTGATGAGAATCGCTGACTGGTTTAGATCATATACACACAAACAATGGGTTCGTTTGGAATTTGAAATTTCCCCTTTACGACCAACATCTCTCCCATGGATGGCCAAACAGCTCAGAAATACCTCTATGCTACCATCGTTAACTCAAAACTTTTTAGTGGCTTGGGACAGGGAGGCAGCGGCTCTTAATCTAACCCATTGTCCTGGTCCTTTCACTCCTTTATTTGACAATCCAGACTTTACACCGGCAGTGGGAGTCGAGGAATTTCTTTCTTGGAAGAAGCAGGACAATGTCAGACTAGCTTCCACACTTACTGACACTCATGAGCTCCCCACTTTACTGTCCTTGAGGGAATTGTGTCCTCACAAAAGACTATCTTGGATGGAGTATCTAAACCTTAGGGCATACATTTCCTCTTTCCCAAACAATGAGGCTATCACCTTAGACAAAACAGCACTGGAAGTCTTCCTACTGATACCCTCCATGCCGACCAAACTGTTATCAACAATGCACCTCTTTCTTCGTGACTGCTCTGAGCTGTCTCAACTTAGATATGTACAGGCGTGGGAGCGTGAATTGGGGTTGCACATACAGGAGGAGGATTGGCAAAAAAAATTTTTGCTTACCCATAAACTGCCATCAGCCTGTTACGCACAGGAAAATAATTTTAAAATTCTCACCCGTTGGTATCGATACCCGGTCTTGTTACATAAAGCTTTTCCCTCCGTGTCTGACCAATGTTGGCGCTGCCTTACCGCTTTGGGAACCATGTTGCACATATGGTGGGAATGTCCCATATTATCTCCATTCTGGATTAACATATTCGAACTATATAATGTGCTGTTTGATTCCCAGACTCCTATTGAACCTGCCATTGGACTACTGTCCCTTTTGCCAGGCAACGTCACAGCCTTGAAAAAAGGTATTTTCAGGCACTTTCTCACTGCAGCTAGGTGCGTGATTCCTAGACACTGGAAATCCACGAGATGCCCCTCTCTTCGTGAATGGGTTACCGAATTAACTCATATCATGAGAATGGAAGGCCTTCTGGCAGTGGACAATGGCAAACGAGACAGATTCATGGCTACATGGAGGAGCTGGATTCTGTTTGCAGAAAGCGAAGCCCTGCCACGTTGGCTGGAAGAACACACCTAAATCTTCTTTGGCGTCCGTACGTCTTGATCAGAGGCCCCCCCTCTCCACTATATATCTTACCTGTCCCACGGTCCTTCCCTCTTCCGTTTTCTTTGTTTTTCTTTTCTCCCCCCGTCTCTTAATTTTATTTTTATTATATGTTTCCTTTTTTTGCACTATATTATATAACACATCAGATTGATTATATTGTGCTTATTCTTCAGTACTTATTTGTGCCTTATTGAATGGTTCTTACGCAAGGTACACTGCTTGATGCCAATAATGCATATGCTCTTTATGTATAACATGTATAACATTCGCATTGTATGCAAAAATCTTATGTACAGTGGTTCAGTTGAACTGCCACTCGTTCAAATGCATTGAAGTTGTTATTTGTTTGTATTGAAAATTTAATAAACTTTGATAAAGGAAAAAAAAAAATGCTCACTATACCCCTCTATGAATTCCTTGTGAGATGTAGTTTGCCAATGGTGTCTTTTTGGGGTGTTTCCACTGTTTCAGCACCACAAGACCTCTTCAAATCTGACATGGTGCCTAAAATATATTCTAATAAAAAGGAGGCCCCAAAATCTATTAGGTGCTCCTTTACTTCTGAGGCCTGTGCTTCAGTTTATTAGCACACTAGGGCCACATGTGGGATATTTCTAAAAACTGCAAAATCTGGGCAATAAATATTGAGTTGCATTTCTCTGGTAAAACCTTTTGTGTTACAGAAGATAATGGATTAAAATGGATTTTCTGCAAAAAAATGTAAACATGTAAATTTCACCTCCATAATTCTTTTATTCCTGTGAAGTGCCTAAGGGTATGTGCACACGTAGTGACCAAAAACGTCTGAAAATACAGAGCTGTTTTCAAGGGAAAACAGCCCCTGATTTTCAGACGTTTTTAGCGGCGTTTTTCGCGCCGTTTTCGTGGCGTTTTTTACGTCCGTTTTTGGAGCTGTTTTCATTGGAGTCTATGAGAAAACAGCTCCAAAAACGTCCCAAAGAAGTGTCCTGCACTTCTTTTGACGAGGCTGTAATTTTACGCGTCGTCTTTTGACAGCTGTCAAACGACGACGCGTAAATTACAGGTCGTCTGCACAGTACGTCGGTAAACCCATTCAAATGAATGGGCAGATGTTTGCCGACGTATTGTAGCCCTATTTTCAGACGTAAAACGAGGCATAATACGCCTCGTTTACGTCTGAAAATAGGTCGTGTGAACCCAGCCTAAAGGGTTCAAAAAAACTTTCTAAATGCTGTTTTTAATACATTAAGGGGTGTGTTTTTTTAAAATGGGGTGATTTATGGGGGATTTCTAATATATGTGGCCCTCAAAGCAACTTCAAAACTGAACTGGTCCCTAAAAAAATAGAATTTGGAAAATTTCATGAAAATGTGAGAACTTGCTGCTATAGTTATTAGCCTTATAACGTCCTAGAAAATAAAAAGATGTTCAAAACACGATGCCAACAAAGTAGACATATGGTAAATTTTAACTAGTAACAATTTTGTGTGGTATTACTATCTGTCTTTTAAGCAGATACATTTACATTTAGAAAAATGCTAATTTTTGCAACTTTTTTCAAATTATTGGTGTTTTCACAAATAAACACTGAATGTATCGACCACTAACTTAAAGTACAACAGGTTAAATACAAAACTTCAAAGTACAATAATATTAACTATGCATATCTTCCCAACAATTTATCACTGGCAGAACCCAAAAATGAAGGCTGGATTCACACCTGCATAGGTGTTTCCATTGTTTTGCTCTGTCAGAGAAGCAGAACAACGGAAATACCGGAAGCGTAGTTTCCGTTGTACGATGGACACCACCGGCTGATGTAACCCATTGACTTTAATGGGTTCTGTCGGGTTTCTGTCGGGGTGTCCATGGTTTTATCGAAAACAACGGTGCAGCAAGCTGCGCTATTGTTTGCAGTACTTTAGGCCAGATCTGCGACGGAGGCGCCTAACGGAAGATTTCTGCAAGATTTCTGTTTTTTTTGGAGGACTCAATAGCGTAGTCGACTGTGCTATTGATTCCGTCAAAAAATCTGAAAACCTTGCGGAATGGAGACAAACGGAAACCATTAGCAACGGAAGTGTTAACATTGAAATTAATGTTAATGCTGGCGGAAAGCTATGGTTTCCGTTTGGTTTCTGTTTGCGGTTTCCATTTGGTTTGGTTTCTGTTTGCGGGTTCCATTTGGTTTCTGTTCGTGGGTTCCCCTGATGGAAAGGTCTGAAGTAACCCAGAAAAGGAACACCGACGCAGATGTGAACGAAGCCTTATGCAGAAATAAACGAGGCCTAAACTGTCAAAATGCAATAAATTTGGAAATAATAAAAGCAAAATACTAAAACAGAAACCACTGGCCCAAAACATCTGCCCTCCCCCAAACCTATATTCTGAAACTAGACACCCTTTAAAATTAGCTTCTAAGGGTATGTTCACACGATGAGTCAAAAACGTCTGAAAATACGGAGCTGTTTTCACGGCCTTTTTCACTGCGTATTTTGTTCCAATAAGTGACCCAAGAAGTGACCTGCACTACTTTTTCGCGGCCGTTTTTTTACACGGCCGTTTTTAAAAACGGTCACGAAAAAAACGGCGCGTTGGAACAGAACGCCATTCTCTCATTGGAATCAATGGGCAGATGTTTGGTCTGCTTCCGATTTTCTGGCTGTTTTTCGGGCGTTTACAGCCCGAAAAACGGCCGAAAATAGGCCGTGTGAACATACCCTTACAATGCACAGTGTGCTGCTGCAATTTGGGTCCACACTACAATTTGTGTCGGGAAAAAACAACAACTAAAGAGCCTGGAAAAACAGTATGATGAACAAATTGATATTCCACATGTCTAGACTTACTTGACCATAAATTACAATATTAAAATTTAAATTTATGAAAAAAATTGTTAGGATTCGAATAAGCCAATCTATCTGTCTAACAAGCTATGCCACTGTCAAAAAATATTTTTTGTTCTATCTGTTTTGTACAGAATTCAACAGAAAAAAACGGAGGTAGAGTAAGGGCCCATACACTTTCATAATCACAGTATTACAGCTCCATATAACGCTGAGATTATACAAAGCCATAATATGGCCATGTTCATGAGCCTTAGGGCTTATTTAGACAAACGTTAATACGTCCGTGCAACGCGCGTGATTTTCACACGCCTTGCACGAACATATGTTAGTCTATGGGGCCGTGCAGACAGTCAGTGATTTTTACGCTGCGTAAAACTCACATGTCCTATATTTGTGAGTTTCTCGCGCATCACGCACTCATTGAAGTCAATGGCTGCGCGAAAATCACGCAACCACGCATCATATGGTGATGACACACGGAGATGTTAAGTGCCTTTTGCGCACGCAAAATGCTGCGTTTTTTGCGCGCGCTCATGTAAATCCTGCCTTAGGCTGTGGCTTCATAAAGACTTTGTAGCGCAACTTTCTAATTTTAACTATCGAATGACATATCTGACAGAAACATTGCTTTGATGTTGATAATCTTCTTACAGATTACACCAAATAGGGACATTATGGCAGCACACAGAGACCGTGTGCCTTACGCATCATTTACACGAGCGTAATATACGCGCGTGCTTTTCACGCGTGTCGTACGCACCTATGTTAGTCTATGGGGCAGTGCAAAGCAGAAAATTACCACAGCACTGGACCACAAGTGGGTGCACGCCTCAATAGGACCGGATCCGTGGTCCCCAATATCAGATAGACAAAATAGACGAGGAGACAGCACTTCCAAAATATGTCAGCTTTTTAATCACCCGTGCGACGTTTCAGTCCAGCAGGACTTTTCTCAAGCATAGTGAACACAGCAGTACAGGAGTATTTAAGGACTCACAGAGTCAACAGTAATAAAAAATGTGATTAATACAAAAACAGTTTAAAAGGATCTGTGTATAATAAAGCAGTGTAATTTTAAATCACAATCAGACCACCTAGGTGCTTATGCATAGAACTATATAAGTTTTAAGGGACTGGTACATCAATAAGCAGTCCGAATAAACAAAAAATAATAATGAATAACAAACTCACCAAGTGTGTGTATAATCAAAAACGATTACAGGATATTGTATCAAGATGCCAGATGGAACTACTTCTAATGGATAACGGCGTCCTGGAAGTCCAGATATCCACGTGTATAGGTTGAATAACATTCTATACTTCCTGTATTCAAAATGTGCATACTCTCGCGAGACTATGCTAATTAGTTCCTGCACATGTGCAGTGCATCTAGTGACTGCACGGCGGCCATTTTGGAAAGTGGCAATGACGAACATTAGAGGAAAATAGGGAAAAATTGTCAGTATCATTTAAAAAGGGGGGGGGGGGAGAGAATACTCTGTAGGACAACTAGGAGTTAGGGACAATGATATACTAATCAGTATTAAATTGTAAAAAACAGCACACACATGCTAATGTATAAACATTCTGACAGGGTGTGTGTGTAAACCAATATCATTGAGTATATGTCCCACATAATCTCACAAAAAGTGTCTAATCCCACCAAAATGACAATATATATTTATATCCCTTGGCCTCATACGTATGGAAAAAATTATTATATCTAGCCACACATGTTTCACAAATATGGTCGCCACAGGAAGAAATGTATTCGCAGGATTCCGAAAACCAGAGAAAGCAGTCCATTCAACAAATCGAATCTGTAATAATAATAAAAAAAATATGTATATGTATATATAGTAATAAGACATCATTAAGAATGTGTTCAATTCACATAAAAAGAGATGATGCATAAAAAAAAAAAAAAAAAAAAAATCAAGCAAGGTACATAAGGGAAAAATACGTTACAATATATGACATACTTAAGTGACTACACCGACTTTAAAATCAATGTTCAAACCATGTGGGGCAAGGCAATTTAACTTGAAAATCCATTCAAGTTCTCTCCGTTTGAGTCTGGAGACCCTGTCCCCACCCCTACGATGTAGGGGAATATGGTCAATGATCCAAAATTTAAGGTCGCTGACCACATGCCCCGCTGATACAAAATGTGCGGACACTGGGAGATCCAATTTTTTAGTTCTAATAGTCGATCTATGTTTATTAAGACGAGCCCGACATTCCTGGGTAGTCTCCCCCACATATAGCAACTTGCATGGACACTGTAAAACATAAATGACATGAGATGATGCACATGTCAGAAAATGTTTAATGGGGTAAGTCTTGCCATTAGTCGGATGAACCAACGTGTTCCCTTTAATCATATTATTGCAATTGACGCAATTAAGACACGGGAAACATCCCAATTTTTTGGGAGCCAGAGTCAACTGGCGGTTCATTTGAAAGGATCCGACATCAGCATGAACAAGACGATCCCTTAGATTTTTTTGTCGTCTAAATGCCATCCTAGGAGGACAACCAAATTCAGGACCAGATTTAGTAAGATTTGTAAAAATATGCCACTCCTGGCGAATAATACTAGAAACTCTATTACTAATATCTGAATATGTAGAGACAAAAGTTAATCTATCAGATGATTCTCGTCTATGTGGTATAAGCAATTCTTCCCTAGTGATGGTTTGAACTCTGTCCCTCTGTTTTTGTAAGAGGGACAAAGGATATTTACGTCTGGCAAATTTGTCACTCATTTCATCTAAACGTAGTGTAAGTTGTTGGGGTTCAGTCACTATACGTTTAACCCTTAACATCTGACTAAAAGGTAAGGACTGTACCATTCGGCGGGGATGTTGACTATCGTATCGCAATAAACTGTTGCGATCAGTCACTTTGTTGTAAAGATCAGTAATTAACTTGTCACCCTCCCTATAAACTAGGGTATCCAAAAAATGTAGGTGTGTAGTTGATGATTCCATCGTAAATTTTATGTCATCATCGATGGAATTAAGGAACCCAAAAAAGTCTTCCAATTGTGACGTATTACCGGTCCAAATCACGAACACATCGTCTATGTACCTCCACCACCTCAGAACATGGCTGAAGTGGTGGGATACATAGACGTGGCGCTCCTCGAGGGCCGCCATGAACATGTTGGCATATGTGGGAGCCACATTCGAGCCCATGGCGGTCCCCCTCCTCTGAACATAGAAGGAGTCAGCAAATAGAAAATAATTTTCTGTGAGAATCACCTCCAAGAGGTCCATCAAAAATTGTATGCCTTCAGCCGAGTGTTCTGACCTCCCCAGGGCGTCCTTCACTACACTAAGACCCCGGCTATGGTTAATGGATGTATATAAATTACAGACGTCAAAAGACACCAAAATGATCTCACTACTCAGGGAAATGTGTGTTAATTTCACTATAAAATCAGATGTATCCTGTATATATGATGACGCTGAAATGGCATACACTCTAAGTATCTTATCCAAGAATATTGCTATAGGGTTAAAGATAGAATCTCTCCCCGAAACTATAGGACGTCCTGGGGGTTTATTTAGACACTTATGGATCTTGGGAAGACAGTAGATGACAGGAGTAACTGGATGTGTAACGACAAGGAATTCTGACAACTCTTTATCAATAATCCCTACTGACAAAGCCTGTGAGAGAATATGTGTGATCCTATTTTGGATCCTGAACTTGGGGTCACCCGAGACCTTTGTGTATACATTAATGTCATGAACTTGGCCTCTGATTTCATCCAAGTATAGCGACGTATCCATGACGACCAAGGCCCCGCCTTTGTCGGCCGGTTTGATCGTCAGGGACACGTCACCAGACAGGTCCTTCAAAGCACTCAATTCGGCACTGGTTAAATTAGGGTGAAACAATGACGATTCACCCAACTCATCACGAAGTTTGTTTACTTTTTGTTTGACTATAGTTGTAAATGCATCTATAATTGGTTCACAGACATATGGTTGCCAAACTGATTTTTTAAAAAGCCCTGCTTTATTCAACGCAAATTCACATTGTGCCCCACTACCCTGAGGCATACTATGGGTGCCAAAAAAATGTTTCAATTTTATCCTGCGGAAAAAGGCATATAAATCTAGTTCTAACTGGAACCAGTCTATTTTAGACGCGGGGCAAAAAGACAGTCCCTTGTTCAACAACTTTAACTCAGTGTCGGATAGAGGACGTGAGGAGATATTTACCGCAAGTGATTCTAATTGGCTTTCTTCTCCTTGCCACGTGCCGACTGCCATTGACGTCTGGTTCTCTCCGGTCTTGGTTTTGTACCTCCTCCTATGTTTGCGCCCTCCTCTTCTTGTGCGTCCATGGTTCCCCCTAAAAAAGAATCTGGAACTTCCATGGGGTCACCAAATGTAGACTGTAGGCGTCTCCTGTTCTGAGGGGCTCCCTTGCCATATATTGCCCCTGTCGTATTTCTGGGCTCCTTCTGCCAGTTATAAATCCTCCCATCAGCATAATCTTCAACATCACGTATCCATTTCAATCTTTTAGTGTTCTCCAGATGCGATCTAAATTTGCCAAAGGATTCCCTAGCACCATCCTTGTATTTCTGCAACTCATCTGTTGATAACAAGGATGCCAATGATGTATCGAGGTCAAGAATCCGGGCATTGACACTCCGTAATTCTATTTGCAAAAATTCTATGTTAAGTAGGATGATATCACGGGAATATCTATTAGATATCTGACGGAAGCGCTGGCAGAAGTCCGCATTATTAGGAAAAAGGTTGGGTGTCAAGCTTGATCTCATTCCCCGGGGTATACGATCCGCTTTAAAGTATTCCCCCAAAGTCACCAAATGCAGATAGGTGGTAATCGCTCGCTTAGACTCCATCTCCCATTTTCTTTTAACATGGTCAACAGATGGGGCACAAAGGAAAGACACATCACCTGAAATACCCTGCATGATCCTGTCAACATCATCATCCGTATATGCAAATACTGTGGGTGACGATTCCATATTCAAAAGCTTGAAAGATAGCTCAAATGGCCAAATAAGTCCGTGCAAAGTGGATGGGATCAGATATATCCAAAGCAGAAAATTACCACAGCACTGGACCACAAGTGGGTGCACGCCTCAATAGGACCGGATCCGTGGTCCCCAATATCAGATAGACAAAATAGACGAGGAGACAGCACTTCCAAAATATGTCAGCTTTTTAATCACCCGTGCGACGTTTCAGTCCAGCAGGACTTTTCTCAAGCATAGTGAACACAGCAGTACAGGAGTATTTAAGGACTCACAGAGTCAACAGTAATAAAAAATGTGATTAATACAAAAACAGTTTAAAAGGATCTGTGTATAATAAAGCAGTGTAATTTTAAATCACAATCAGACCACCTAGGTGCTTATGCATAGAACTATATAAGTTTTAAGGGACTGGTACATCAATAAGCAGTCCGAATAAACAAAAAATAATAATGAATAACAAACTCACCAAGTGTGTGTATAATCAAAAACGATTACAGGATATTGTATCAAGATGCCAGATGGAACTACTTCTAATGGATAACGGCGTCCTGGAAGTCCAGATATCCACGTGTATAGGTTGAATAACATTCTATACTTCCTGTATTCAAAATGTGCATACTCTCGCGAGACTATGCTAATTAGTTCCTGCACATGTGCAGTGCATCTAGTGACTGCACGGCGGCCATTTTGGAAAGTGGCAATGACGAACATTAGAGGAAAATAGGGAAAAATTGTCAGTATCATTTAAAAAGGGGGGGGGGGGGGGGAGAGAATACTCTGTAGGACAACTAGGAGTTAGGGACAATGATATACTAATCAGTATTAAATTGTAAAAAACAGCACACACATGCTAATGTATAAACATTCTGACAGGGTGTGTGTGTAAACCAATATCATTGAGTATATGTCCCACATAATCTCACAAAAAGTGTCTAATCCCACCAAAATGACAATATATATTTATATCCCTTGGCCTCATACGTATGGAAAAAATTATTATATCTAGCCACACATGTTTCACAAATATGGTCGCCACAGGAAGAAATGTATTCGCAGGATTCCGAAAACCAGAGAAAGCAGTCCATTCAACAAATCGAATCTGTAATAATAATAAAAAAAATATGTATATGTATATATAGTAATAAGACATCATTAAGAATGTGTTCAATTCACATAAAAAGAGATGATGCATAAAAAAATCAAGCAAGGTACATAAGGGAAAAATACGTTACAATATATGACATACTTAAGTGACTACACCGACTTTAAAATCAATGTTCAAACCATGTGGGGCAAGGCAATTTAACTTGAAAATCCATTCAAGTTCTCTCCGTTTGAGTCTGGAGACCCTGTCCCCACCCCTACGATGTAGGGGAATATGGTCAATGATCCAAAATTTAAGGTCGCTGACCACATGCCCCGCTGATACAAAATGTGCGGACACTGGGAGATCCAATTTTTTAGTTCTAATAGTCGATCTATGTTTATTAAGACGAGCCCGACATTCCTGGGTAGTCTCCCCCACATATAGCAACTTGCATGGACACTGTAAAACATAAATGACATGAGATGATGCACATGTCAGAAAATGTTTAATGGGGTAAGTCTTGCCATTAGTCGGATGAACCAACGTGTTCCCTTTAATCATATTATTGCAATTGACGCAATTAAGACACGGGAAACATCCCAATTTTTTGGGAGCCAGAGTCAACTGGCGGTTCATTTGAAAGGATCCGACATCAGCATGAACAAGACGATCCCTTAGATTTTTTTGTCGTCTAAATGCCATCCTAGGAGGACAACCAAATTCAGGACCAGATTTAGTAAGATTTGTAAAAATATGCCACTCCTGGCGAATAATACTAGAAACTCTATTACTAATATCTGAATATGTAGAGACAAAAGTTAATCTATCAGATGATTCTCGTCTATGTGGTATAAGCAATTCTTCCCTAGTGATGGTTTGAACTCTGTCCCTCTGTTTTTGTAAGAGGGACAAAGGATATTTACGTCTGGCAAATTTGTCACTCATTTCATCTAAACGTAGTGTAAGTTGTTGGGGTTCAGTCACTATACGTTTAACCCTTAACATCTGACTAAAAGGTAAGGACTGTACCATTCGGCGGGGATGTTGACTATCGTATCGCAATAAACTGTTGCGATCAGTCACTTTGTTGTAAAGATCAGTAATTAACTTGTCACCCTCCCTATAAACTAGGGTATCCAAAAAATGTAGGTGTGTAGTTGATGATTCCATCGTAAATTTTATGTCATCATCGATGGAATTAAGGAACCCAAAAAAGTCTTCCAATTGTGACGTATTACCGGTCCAAATCACGAACACATCGTCTATGTACCTCCACCACCTCAGAACATGGCTGAAGTGGTGGGATACATAGACGTGGCGCTCCTCGAGGGCCGCCATGAACATGTTGGCATATGTGGGAGCCACATTCGAGCCCATGGCGGTCCCCCTCCTCTGAACATAGAAGGAGTCAGCAAATAGAAAATAATTTTCTGTGAGAATCACCTCCAAGAGGTCCATCAAAAATTGTATGCCTTCAGCCGAGTGTTCTGACCTCCCCAGGGCGTCCTTCACTACACTAAGACCCCGGCTATGGTTAATGGATGTATATAAATTACAGACGTCAAAAGACACCAAAATGATCTCACTACTCAGGGAAATGTGTGTTAATTTCACTATAAAATCAGATGTATCCTGTATATATGATGACGCTGAAATGGCATACACTCTAAGTATCTTATCCAAGAATATTGCTATAGGGTTAAAGATAGAATCTCTCCCCGAAACTATAGGACGTCCTGGGGGTTTATTTAGACACTTATGGATCTTGGGAAGACAGTAGATGACAGGAGTAACTGGATGTGTAACGACAAGGAATTCTGACAACTCTTTATCAATAATCCCTACTGACAAAGCCTGTGAGAGAATATGTGTGATCCTATTTTGGATCCTGAACTTGGGGTCACCCGAGACCTTTGTGTATACATTAATGTCATGAACTTGGCCTCTGATTTCATCCAAGTATAGCGACGTATCCATGACGACCAAGGCCCCGCCTTTGTCGGCCGGTTTGATCGTCAGGGACACGTCACCAGACAGGTCCTTCAAAGCACTCAATTCGGCACTGGTTAAATTAGGGTGAAACAATGACGATTCACCCAACTCATCACGAAGTTTGTTTACTTTTTGTTTGACTATAGTTGTAAATGCATCTATAATTGGTTCACAGACATATGGTTGCCAAACTGATTTTTTAAAAAGCCCTGCTTTATTCAACGCAAATTCACATTGTGCCCCACTACCCTGAGGCATACTATGGGTGCCAAAAAAATGTTTCAATTTTATCCTGCGGAAAAAGGCATATAAATCTAGTTCTAACTGGAACCAGTCTATTTTAGACGCGGGGCAAAAAGACAGTCCCTTGTTCAACAACTTTAACTCAGTGTCGGATAGAGGACGTGAGGAGATATTTACCGCAAGTGATTCTAATTGGCTTTCTTCTCCTTGCCACGTGCCGACTGCCATTGACGTCTGGTTCTCTCCGGTCTTGGTTTTGTACCTCCTCCTATGTTTGCGCCCTCCTCTTCTTGTGCGTCCATGGTTCCCCCTAAAAAAGAATCTGGAACTTCCATGGGGTCACCAAATGTAGACTGTAGGCGTCTCCTGTTCTGAGGGGCTCCCTTGCCATATATTGCCCCTGTCGTATTTCTGGGCTCCTTCTGCCAGTTATAAATCCTCCCATCAGCATAATCTTCAACATCACGTATCCATTTCAATCTTTTAGTGTTCTCCAGATGCGATCTAAATTTGCCAAAGGATTCCCTAGCACCATCCTTGTATTTCTGCAACTCATCTGTTGATAACAAGGATGCCAATGATGTATCGAGGTCAAGAATCCGGGCATTGACACTCCGTAATTCTATTTGCAAAAATTCTATGTTAAGTAGGATGATATCACGGGAATATCTATTAGATATCTGACGGAAGCGCTGGCAGAAGTCCGCATTATTAGGAAAAAGGTTGGGTGTCAAGCTTGATCTCATTCCCCGGGGTATACGATCCGCTTTAAAGTATTCCCCCAAAGTCACCAAATGCAGATAGGTGGTAATCGCTCGCTTAGACTCCATCTCCCATTTTCTTTTAACATGGTCAACAGATGGGGCACAAAGGAAAGACACATCACCTGAAATACCCTGCATGATCCTGTCAACATCATCATCCGTATATGCAAATACTGTGGGTGACGATTCCATATTCAAAAGCTTGAAAGATAGCTCAAATGGCCAAATAAGTCCGTGCAAAGTGGATGGGATCAGATATATCCAAAGCAGAAAATTACCACAGCACTGGACCACAAGTGGGTGCACGCCTCAATAGGACCGGATCCGTGGTCCCCAATATCAGATAGACAAAATAGACGAGGAGACAGCACTTCCAAAATATGTCAGCTTTTTAATCACCCGTGCGACGTTTCAGTCCAGCAGGACTTTTCTCAAGCATAGTGAACACAGCAGTACAGGAGTATTTAAGGACTCACAGAGTCAACAGTAATAAAAAATGTGATTAATACAAAAACAGTTTAAAAGGATCTGTGTATAATAAAGCAGTGTAATTTTAAATCACAATCAGACCACCTAGGTGCTTATGCATAGAACTATATAAGTTTTAAGGGACTGGTACATCAATAAGCAGTCCGAATAAACAAAAAATAATAATGAATAACAAACTCACCAAGTGTGTGTATAATCAAAAACGATTACAGGATATTGTATCAAGATGCCAGATGGAACTACTTCTAATGGATAACGGCGTCCTGGAAGTCCAGATATCCACGTGTATAGGTTGAATAACATTCTATACTTCCTGTATTCAAAATGTGCATACTCTCGCGAGACTATGCTAATTAGTTCCTGCACATGTGCAGTGCATCTAGTGACTGCACGGCGGCCATTTTGGAAAGTGGCAATGACGAACATTAGAGGAAAATAGGGAAAAATTGTCAGTATCATTTAAAAAGGGGGGGGGGGGGGAGAGAATACTCTGTAGGACAACTAGGAGTTAGGGACAATGATATACTAATCAGTATTAAATTGTAAAAAACAGCACACACATGCTAATGTATAAACATTCTGACAGGGTGTGTGTGTAAACCAATATCATTGAGTATATGTCCCACATAATCTCACAAAAAGTGTCTAATCCCACCAAAATGACAATATATATTTATATCCCTTGGCCTCATACGTATGGAAAAAATTATTATATCTAGCCACACATGTTTCACAAATATGGTCGCCACAGGAAGAAATGTATTCGCAGGATTCCGAAAACCAGAGAAAGCAGTCCATTCAACAAATCGAATCTGTAATAATAATAAAAAAAAAAAAAAAAAAAAAAAAAAAAAAAAAAAAAAATGTATATGTATATATAGTAATAAGACATCATTACTGTCTCCTCGTCTATTTTGTCTATCTGATATGGGGCAGTGCAGACAGTGCGTGAATTTTGCGCAGCACGAGTGCGTTGCGTAAAACTCACAACATGTCCTATATTTGTGCGTTTTTCGAGCATGACACGCATGACACACGGAAGCTCCTGCGTTGGATGCACGTTTTTCACGCATCACTTGTTATGTCCATGAAAATTAGTTTATAAAGCTGGGCCAAACAAGCACAAACCAGGAAGTGTTTGAGTTTCCTCTGCGAGTGGGCCAGACTGAAAACTCCACCCAGACAACTGCAGGCATGCCGCGTGGGCTGGATGTGAAGAGGCTTATCAGCCTGGTGTAGGAGAAGGGCAAAATATGGGACACCCGCGCGGAGTCCTACCACGACCGCACGGCCAAGGACGACGCCTGGGAGCAAATAGCCCAGGCGCTGTTTAGCTCCGAATGGGAGAGCAGCAGGACCCACGACCTCACTAGGATGGGTGAGTATATGTCTTTATAAACGATGCAATGTCACCCCTATTGAAGTAGTGTGTCCCTGTCTGTGTCTTTAGCTAAATGCCCAACTTACGTTTTGTGTTGCTGCCGCATCACCGTGTAGCATGTCATTTGCTGTGTACAGCCCCTCATGTATTTTAGGGCCGATTTCTTTGTGCGTTACCGCAATGTGTGACCATGTATTTGTTTTTCATCCTACAGTCCTGGATATAAAAACACGCTGGCGGAGCTGCAGGGACCAGTTCCGCCGTGAGATGGGCGACAGAGGCCGAAGTGGGGATGGGGCTTCCTAAAAGCAGCCCTATATATACACGAAGAACCTGATGTTCCTCAAGGAGATGCGTTCGTAAGTAAATGTGCTATTGCATGCGTAAAATGTTTGTTTGCACAGGTCATGGTCGCCATCCAGTTTTTTTGGCCAATGATCACTATTGGTTTCTCATTATGTTTTCTAATTACAGAACCACAGACAATTTGAACGACACCGAGGAGGAGAGTGACCTGCCAGAGTCTGGGCCGCAACCTCCCGACAGTCGACTGGTGCCCCTTACCCAACTAGTGCACCTTAGCCAACACCCCAGGACCCGGCCCCAGTAGAGTCGGCCCCTGCCGTACTCTCTCCGCCTGAGAACCCCCCCGCGACAACCACCAAGACGCCGACGCAGTCAGCAGCCAGCCGTCGGGGCACAGGTGGATTCTCGGCTACTGGACTACTTTGTCGAGCAGCCGACGAGGACGGGCAGGATTTCTTTGCCCGGGGAATTGTTCCCCTGCTGCGGAGGATACCTGAGGATAGGGTGGCACGCCTCCACTCGGCCATCATTACCCTAATCTATTGCGCCATACCCCCCCACAATCCGCACCACTGCTACACAGCTATCGAGCAGTGGCGCGGATTCGCCGTGGCTAGCACCACTTCCAATTTCCCAGCCCCATACCACCCACCCACCGCCAGCGCACGACCTCACCCTTATTACCGACCCATGGCTCCCCCTTTCCCTGGAGAGAGTTACCAGGGCCATCATCAGCACCACTATGCTGGAGAGGAACATCCTCAGCAGCTCCATGGCCAGCATAGTGGTGCTGAAATGCCCGCATACTCCTCCCCGGGCCACCAGTACCATCACTTGTAAAAGTGCCTGTGGGCTGTGCGGAGCAGCGCACATGTGTGAAGGGCTCTATAGTCTGCCCACATCCGTTTTCCACCATGTTGGTGTGTTGTTTATTTTATTTTGTTGTGTTCTTTTACACCCCTTGTTTGCTGTGCATTCTAAACAGTAAAACGAGGGTGTTGACAGTTGCAATTGCGTGGTGTTTTTTTTTTCAAACCCCTCCACACAATGATTTCCGCAAATGTATTTTACTGTACACTCGTACACTGCTGGGCTTGGCCCAAAATTCTTGCACACGTTCAATGAGGTATTAGTTCATCTTTAGGGGTTTGCCATTGTTTGTAAGAGATGTGAAAGTTGCCGTGCTCTCATGTGACAATAGCCACACAAAGGACAGTCGCAATTGGGGTAGCCTAAAATTTGGGCAACCATAATTCATTCGCAAACAGTTTTAGGAATGGAAAATGGCACGATCAAACCCCAACAGATGTAAGCTCGCAACCCACGTCAAGGGTCCTCATGTATTGCGAGTCCCTAACACTACACGCCCCTAACCTAAAACAACAAACACTGGCCACTTGGGACGTGTGGACAGAAAAAGCCAAAAAATATGCGACCCTTTAATTGACATCAAGCCCCCATGGTGCGGCTCCTGATGGGCTCTCAAAATATGCCGCCAAACTCTCCCGCACTCGAAGTCCGGACGTGAGAGATCTCCCCAGTGGAATAGCCGGGACAGTGTCGCTGTTGGCTGCATGTGTTTGTATATATTGTGCATCAAACGTAGCATCATGAATGCGGCAGAAGTTATGCAGAACTACACACGCTTGTATGACACGTGTCACATTCTCAGGGACAATTGCATTGTAGACAGAAACACCCGCCACCTGTTCGACATAATGCCAAAGGCACATTCCACACATCTTCGAGCTCGGCATACGGCTGAGATTGAACATGCGGCGACGCTCATCCAAGCCCCTTCTTGCAAAAGGCCGCATTACTTGCCTTGTCAGGGCAAACCCCTCATCCGCAACTATGACATAGGGGATTGGTGGGCCGCTGGAGCCAGGGAGGATGGAAGGTTCCGGCACCGCCAGTTGATTATTCAAAAGTCGTTTACCCATTCTTGATGAACGGAATATGCGGGCATCTGCAGCGCTTCCATACGAGCCTATGTCAACAATTGTGAAACAATAATGTGTCCGCCCAGGCCAACAATACCATAGAAAAAAACTGTTTGTAGTTATAGTATCGCGAGCCACTGTGTGGGGGCTTCTTCACACGAATGTGTTTGCCGTCTAGGGCACCAATACAATTAGGAAATTGAGTATCTCGAAGAAATCCCTCCGAAATTCGTAGCCACTGTTCTGTCGTGGGCTGAGGCATGACCGTGGGCTTTATCTCTGCCACAGCAAGACACAGGTGGATGTGTCAATGAAGGAAATGGTGGTAACTCCCAAAAGAAATTCAAAATGTAACGAATGGTAACTATTGCCTGTGGCCAGAAATCTAAAGGCAAGAGAAAACCAA
This sequence comes from Rhinoderma darwinii, assembly GCF_050947455.1. Taxonomy (NCBI): domain Eukaryota; kingdom Metazoa; phylum Chordata; class Amphibia; order Anura; family Rhinodermatidae; genus Rhinoderma; species Rhinoderma darwinii. Next base: position 211,175,366 of record NC_134691.1, read on the forward strand.
AACAATAAACAACACGTTAGGGCGGACTTGTAAAACATACAGCGTCCTTGAAGAAGTAATTGCAAGTGCACACATACCTCAAGGTCACAAGCAGGCGTTCCTCTGGGGAAATGCAGCGTCTCATGTTGGTATTCTGGTAAGTGATTCCAGGGCGAATCTGCGCAAGCAGAAGATCAAATGTGGACACAGACATGCGGGAGAACGCTCAAAATTTTTCGTGGTGATGACGTAAGTCCTCATAGAGAGTATGAAAATGCCCTTTGGAGGTTCGTTGGGCCACAAGTGGATGAACCCAAATGCGACTTCTTCCACGCGTCTGGTGCTGCAGCATGGGTCGCCGTTCGCCAAAACTACGCAAAATCATCCACGCAAGAAGCACACGTGCCAGCGACTGAGAAGGCATAATTGTGGCTTGCAAGTCAAAACACGTGTCAACTGTTGAAACCCACACTGGGGTTTCTGCAGAGGCTGCAATAAGGCGCAAAACCTGTTTTCCCAGCAAGCAGGGGTTGGGCCAGCCGGCCTATTTGTAGGCTGGCCTCGCATTAACTACCCCTGCGTTTTTTACGCGCGTTTTAAACGCAGGTCACGCGCGCGTTAAAAACGCAACAACGCTGCGTATACGTATGCCAAACGCAATGGCAACGCGCGCAATACACAGAATGTTTTACGCGCGCTAAATGCACACGCTCGCCGAAAATAAGGCATTAGTACTAGAGAGAAGTACGGCTGCCATGCACTGCCGTACAGGCTCTGTTGGGTGCCGTGTGTAAGGAGATAGTCTTCTTTAAGCATCTGCCCTCAGACTGGAGCTACACACAGACATTTTATAGCGAGATTTTCTCATTTTAATTTGAGTTACAGCAGTCCAGAGGAATACATAAAGTTTAATGCTCCTCAGTGCACTACTATGGACATCAGCTGTCACTACAGATTGGAAAATCTTACTACCAAACATCTCTGTATAGCCCCAGGCTTACAAGACTGGTATCTTCTGTCAAAAGATGTTTTACTGGCTGGTTAATTATACAAATTTTCATTGAAACTGACATTTTCTATTTTTATTTTGTCATTGTTTGAGAGGAGCCATAATTTAACCCATTGTATGCTGCATTCAGACTCAAGGAAAGGAAAACAATTGTTTCGTTGGTAGAGATAGTAGAAAGGTAGATGATAGATAGATTATAGATAAACATTACATACCAATAGGTAGACACTACATATCGATCTCCCTCCCTGACAGGCTGCGAGGAGAGGGAGACGGTACAAACACTAAAAGTTTGTAACTTACTGACAAACTTTTTTGTGATCGCTGTAACTGCATGCCACAGTGATCACATTCCTCTACACCAATCTGATTGGTCTCCAGGTAAAACTCCCTGATCTCAGCCGTCTAGGGACAGTGGGGTCAAGGAGCTCTGATGGAGCGTGGAGGGGTGAACTCTGCAGGACATTTTAAAATGTCCTTGCAGAGCTAGGTGTGGACAACAGAACGTTTAGGGCACCTTCAGACGTAGCTGAATTCCACTGTGGACAGGTTGCAGTGGAAAGTTGTAGCAGCGACTTTTTCCCATTGGTTTCTATAGCTTTCTAGTTAAGTTATAATTATAAGTATTTATATACCGCAGTATGAACAGTCTGATGCGGAGTAGCAGCGTATTTTCAATGCGGATTTCAGCCTTTGCAACGCAAAGTCCGGCAAGTCCGCTGCGAAATGCTCTACATCTGGACAAACCCATGTAAAAATGCTGCAGATTCCTTGGGTATTTTGTGCAAATTTACGGCAAAATCTGCTGCAGAAACGTCAGAACGTGCCCTTATAGCCTATGGGCAGTTAGCAACTAGTTAAACAAATTGAGGATTTATTCCGACACATGTGTGAACAGATATGAGAATTTGACAACGTTTCACTCAAAACCAGATCTTTATCTGCAAAAATAGATATTCATAAAATGAGTGTTTAATATTTACATGGTGAAAAACCACAAGTCAGTACAAATTAGCATATGTCAGAATCCATATAAATATATGCTTATATACATCCTAGTTTAAGATCTTATAGTAAAATCTAGTAGTATAGTGTGGGGTTGCCACACTGGCTCAAAGGTGTTTGTTAGTAACCATATGTAGTATAATATCTGAAGAGAAAAACCTAGTAGTTCATATTCTCATTAGGGAACATGGGTTTAAAATGAGTATAGCCTGCTTGTGGTAAAGGAGATAATTCAATGCATGGGAGCTAAAGTTGGTGGTACTATTGAAGTGGTGGGTCAACTGAGTACCTGTATAGGATGACAAGGGGATCAGCAGCGTCCTGACTATTAGACAGTAGTGCGGGCATTACGGCAGACATTTATAATTAATTTACAGTCACCACTATATGTGATATCTCATAATTTATATAGTCTGAATAAACGTTGGGATTCTGGCTACTCATGCTTTAAAAGCTTAATAACACATGCGTCAATGCTGAGATGAAAGACAGAATATCCTGAAACAGATGGAACTGGAAATAAAGTATTCCAAACATCTTGATTTATTCAGTATCGATTATGAGCGCCATAAGCAGAAATACATGCACTTACACACCTTGGCATGCTACCAATGAGGTTACTAATGAGACACACAGGACCCGCTGTCACTGAACCCGTCAGTCCTGCAGGCCTGATGGGAGCAGGATTTAGATGCTCTGCCTACAGAATACAGAGCAGCAGTATCTCAAAAAGTAAAAATAATTTTTAATAAAAACTAATTTGAAGTTAAACTAATCACACTGACTGACATTTTTATGTGTATATATATTATATATATATATATATATATATATATATATATATATATACAGTGGAGGAAATAAGTATTTGATCCCTTGCTGATTTTGTAAGTTTGCCCACTGTCAAAGTCATGAACAGTCTAGAATTTTTAGGCTAGGTTAATTTTACCAGTGAGAGATAGATTATATAAAAAAAAAAAAAGAAAATCACATTGTCAAAATTATATATATTTATTTGCATTGTGCACAGAGAAATAAGTATTTGATCCCCTACCAACCATTAAGAGTTCAGCCTCCTCCAGACCAGTTACACGCTCCAAATCAACTTGGTGCCTGCATTAAAGACAGCTGTCTTACATGGTCACCTGTATAAAAGACTCCTGTCCACAGACTCAATTAATCAGTCTGACTCTAACCTCTACAACATGGGCAAGACCAAAGAGCTTTCTAAGGATGTCAGGGACAAAATCATAGACCTGCACAAGGCTGGAATGGGCTACAAAACCATAAGTAAGACGCTGAGTGAGAAGGAGACAACTGTTGGTGCAATAGTAAGAAAATGGAAGACATACAAAATGACTGTCAAATCGACATCGATCTGGGGCTCCATGCAAAATCTCACCTCATGGGGTATCCTTGATCCTGAGGAAGGTGAGAGCTCAGCCGAAAACTACACAGGGGGAACTTGTTAATGATCTCAAGGCAGCTGGGACCACAGTCACCAAGAAAACCATTGGTAACACATTACGCCGTAATGGATTCAAATCCTGCAGTGCCCGCAAGGTCCCCCTGCTCAAGAGGGCACATGTACAGGCCCGTCTGAAGTTTGCAAATGAACATCTGGATGATTCTGAGAGTGATTGGGAGAAGGTGCTGTGGTCAGATGTGACTAAAATTGAGCTCTTTGGCATTAACTCAACTCGTCGTTTTTGGAGGAAGAGAAATGCTGCCTATGACCCAAAGAACACCGTACCCACTGTCAAGCATGGAGGTGGAAACATTATGTTTTGGGGGTGTTTCTCTGCTAAGGGCACAGGACTACTTCACCGCATCAATGGGAGAATGGATGGAGCCATGTACTGTCAAATCCTGAGTGACAACCTCCTTCCCTCCACCAGGACATTAAAAATGGCTCGTGGCTGGGTCTTCCAGCACGACAATTACCCGAAACATACAGCCAAGGCAACAAAGGAGTGGCTCAAAAAGAAGCACATTAAGGTCATGGAGTGGCCTAGCCAGTCTCCAGACCTTAATCCCATCGAAAACTTATGGAGGGAGCTGAAGATCCGAGTTGCCAAGCGACAGCCTCAAAATCTTAATGATTTACAGATGATCTGCAAAGAGGAGTGGGCCAAAATTCCATCTAACATGTGTGCAAACCTCATCATCAACTACTAAAAATGTCTGACTGCTGTGCGTGCCAACAAGGGTTTTGCCCCCAACTATTAAGTCTTGTTTGCCAAAGGGATCCAATACTTATTTCTCTGTGCACAATGCAAATAAATATATATAATTTTGACAATGTGATTTTTTTTTATTTTTTTTATTTAATCTATCTCACACTGGTAAAATTAACCTAGCCTAAAAAGTCTAGACTGTTCAGGTCTTTGACAGTGGGCAAACTTACAAAATCAGCAAGGGATCAAATACTTATTTCCTCCACTGTATGTATATATATATATATATATATATATATATATATATATAAATCACTTTCAAAGGTTTACATAGCCTTTAAGCTTAAAGGCTTCCTAGTTATTAGGTAGGGTATTAGGGTATATTAGGTTAGTTAGGTTATTTAGACTGTTGAAAACACATGCATGCTCGGCCGAGCAGAGCTTGCAAGGGCATGATGGAGTCGGGAGGAATAGCTCATGGCCGAACGATCGTCTGGCCGATATCTATCTAAAGTGTATGGCCAGTTTAAGAATCCAGTATATTCTTTGACTGCTCCTATTAGCCAAACTGCACAATATTGTTTTCTTCTGTTTTGTCCAATAAGAGAGTGGACCGGTCCCCATACTATGCTTCCCTTATATAGAGCAGCAAAGTTTGTTGACAGACCTGCTTTAACCCCTTGGAGACACAGCCAATTTTCAGACCTTCATTTTTTTTTTCTTTGCGCCTGCCATAACTTTTGTGTTTTTTCCGCTGACATAGCTGTATGAGGGCTCGTTTTTTTGCGGGAAGAGTTGTTTTTTTTTAGGGCATTATGCAATGTGCCATATAATGTACTGGGAAACTGAAAAAAAAATCTTTGTGGGGTGAAATGGGCTTCATAGGAGTACAAAGATGGCAGACCTGGGGGCCTTCATTAGGTCCCTAGGCTGCCATAACAAAAATAATCTCACTGGGATTGTGTTGAGGTGGGCTGGGGGCTGGCCATCGAAGGGGACCACCCCCTTATTTTAACAGCTTAGATGCCGCAGTCGCAATTGACTGTGGCACCTAAGTGGTTAAACGGGTGATCTTTTAGTCTGCCCATTGGACTGGGGTGTCCATACTTCCCCTTGGTGGCTGTTACGTAACATGTCGAAAAGGTGTTAAGTAAAGGCAAAAAATATATATACAATTTTAAAAATGGTTTAATATACACAATAGTATGCCAGAGAAAACACTAGGGGATCTCTAGCAGTTCTTACTCCACAACTAGGACAAGTATTAATATCTCAGCTCCAATTATATTTTTATATCAGACACCTTATTGGTTAGCATTTAGTGAGTACCACTTCAAGTTTAAGACAACATTACCAAAAATGACACACGTTCCGGTATTGATATAGAGGTAGATGGTGGGGTGCTGGGTGCAATTGTGATGTCTTTCGTTGTTTTTATATTTTTGTTTATAATATTTCTCTTACTTTATTTTTTATACTGTTGCCTTTATTTTATATTCTGTGTTTTGATACTATTGTACGGTCAACCTTCGTGGTTTGCAACTCTTTGAAAAAGGAAAAAATAAATGCTGTAAGCTGTTTATCTTTATACTGTAGAGGAGGCATATGCCCTGTTATGAACAAGAAAGTGTTTTATCAGATGGATATGATGATTTTGAATTCAGAAAGTAGCAGTAATTCAGATCCATCCTCATTTGAGCCATCCTCAAAAATGCCAAGTACCAGTATGGGAGGGCAGAGAAGGCAAAGGAAAAACCCCGCTCACTGCACCAGTCCTCCGGAACCCACCGCTGGTGGGCTCCAGGCAGTAACAAGACAGTGGCAGGAGACGTCCATGCTTCCCAGAGGGGCAGGAAACAACTGGATAAGGTATGGAGGAAGGGCCTTTTATTTCTGTATCCATGTTGTTTCCTGTCCCTCAAGAGGCGGGGAATCCTCCTGTGAGTGCAGTTGTGGAGGTGCCAGGAAAAAAAATTGCGCATGTCTCTATGTTTTTTAGTACTTTATTAGCGGCTTAATAATGCCAGTAATCTGTTTGAGAGTGTCCACAACTAAGGCAAGGCTTAGGGTATGTTCAAACGCTAAAGTAAAAATGGTTATAAAATACGGAGCTGTTTTCAAGGGAAGACAGCCTCTGATTTTCACCCGTTTTAAGCATCAAATGTCTTTTGATGCGTTTTTTTGGAGCCATTTTTGGAGCTCTTTAAAAAAACGCCCCATCTGGACGAAACGCTGTTTTTTCCATTGAAATCAATGGGCAGATGTTTGGAGGCGTTCAGCTTTCATTATTTCAGGCATTTTTCGAGGCGTTTAAGCCCTGAAAAATGGCTGAAAACACTGAGTGTGAACATACCCTCAGCGTTAGCCATTTAAAAGGCTAGCCCTAACCCTCCATTATTACCCCATTACCCACCGCCACCAGGGGTACCAGGAACAGCTGGGTACGATCTGAAGCGATGGTCGGGCACTGGGGCAGCCGCAGGCTGGTACTATGTGGCTGGGAAGGGCAAAAAAAACGTGGCCCTTCCCACTTTGGCATTGCTAGGCTGCAGCTGCTTCATTGTATCTGGCTAGTTATGAAAAGTCAGGGGGATCCCACGTAATTTCTTTTCAATTAATTATTTTAAAAAAATTACGTGGGAACCAATCCCATTTTTTATAACCAGCCAGATACAATAAAGCAGCCACAGCCTAGCATTACCAGGGTGGGAAGTGCAAGGGTTCTTTTACCTTTCCAGCTTCATAATACCAGCCTGCGGCCGTCCCAGTAGCCAGCCATCGCTTCAGATGGTCGGTTACTGGATTCTACTTCCCGTTACCCCTGGTGGTAGTGGGTACTTGGGTAATAATGGGAGTTAGTGCTAGCCTTTTTACTGGCTAACACTAAGCCCCAACCTTAGTAATGGAACGCTGTCAACTGAAAAGTCATCTGCATGAAGGAAAAATGTTTCCCCATGGCGGATTACAAGAAAGTCTAATTCCCAGGTGAGGCTTTCTTATGCTCCGCCATCAAGAAACATTTTTCCTTCTGGCGGATGATTTTTCCAATGATAGGTGTTAGGGGGGCAAACTCTGCAATTGCCCAGTGCCCTCAGAAATGGCCGCTACTCCTGGGCCAGTCCTTGCCCCAGGCTAAAAAAAATGTTAGTGGCACAAAGGGGGCACTATTAATGGGGGGATCAAAGGACTGATTGGGGGCACTATTAATGAAGGGGGAGATCAAAGGACTGAGTTAGGGCTAAAAATTGGGTCATTTCTACTATGGGGCCTAAAAAAAAGGCATCCTTACTGTGGGGGCATAAAGAAAGGGGTCAGTCTTACTGTGGGGGCATAAAAAAAGGGGTCATTCTTATTGTGGGGGCATAAAAAAGTGGTATACAGAAGGGGTATTACTGTGGGGGCATAAAAAAGGAATACAATTGTGGGGGCATAAAGCGGGAATTTTTACTGAGTGGGCATATAAAGAGGCAATATTACTGTGGGGGCATTATTACTGAGTGTGGAAGGAAAAAGGGCAGTAGTAATGAGCGCTGGCATAAAAGGGCGCATTACTACTGAGTGGAGACATTATTACTGTGGGAACATAAAAGGAGTATTAGTAATGAGTGTGAACACTACTCCTGTGTGGGATTAAAAGTGGCTCTATCACTGGGTAAGGTATAAAGGGGACACTTACTGTGGAGGGGAACAATAGCGCTTACTGTATGGGGCCTTTAGGAGGCACAAAAGGGGGTGGGTACTATTACTGTGTGGGGCACCTAGAGGGGGTATTATTGCCATCTGGGGCACGATGTATAGGGAGTTTGTGTAGAGGTGGGGAATAGGTAGGGAGGGTGCTAGAAAAGCAAGAAGGCAAAGATATCGGAGTCATATTCTACAGGGCCTAGGAAATCGTGGCCGGGAGAAGTTGTCACGGCAGTCTTGGCCGGATGAAGAAGAAAAGGTGAAAGTGAACGACTCCAATCTGAGAAGACGTCACTGGATATACAACTATTCTGTAATCACTTATATCAGGGGTCTCAAGCACGCGGCCCCTGAGGCTGTCATCTCCAGCCCGTGGGACACAGAGCCACTAGTACAGGTTCTGCTCTGGGACTCTGTAATTCCCTGACATCGCTGTCCACATATGGACAGCGATGTCTGGGGCTTCCCCAGAGCCGGAGTCCAGTGAGAGCACTAGTATCGGCTCTGCTCCAGGAGTCTGTGGAATTCCATGACATCACTGTCCATATATGGACAGTGTGTCAGGGTCTTCCCCAGAGCGGAGTCCCGTGCAGAGCGTTAGTATCGGCTCTGCTCCGGGACTCTGTGGAATTAGCTGACATCGCTGTCCATATATGGACAGTGTGTCAGGGTCTTCCCCAGAGTGGAGTCCCGGGCAGAGCGCTAGTATAGGCTCTGCTCCGGGACTCTGGGTTTCCCGGACATCGCTGTCCACTTATGGACAGCGATGTCTGGGGCTTCCCCAGAGTCGGAGTCCAGTGAGAGCACTAGTATCGGCTCTGATCCGGGAGTCTGTGGAATTCCATGACATCGGTGTCCAAGTATGGACACACGATGTCTGGGGCCTCCCCAGAGCCGGAGTCCCGTGCAGAGTGCTAGTATAGGCTCTGCTCTGGGACTCTGTGGAATCTTCTGACATCGCTGTCCACATATAGACAGCGATGTCTGGGGCTTCCCCAGAGCTGGAGTCTCGGGTAGAGCGCTAGTATAGGCTCTGCTCTGGGACTCTCGGGAAGCCTCTGACATCGCTGTCCATACATCGACAGTGATGTCAGGGGCTTCCCCAGAGCAGGAGTCCCAGTGATGTCAGGAGCACAACTGGAGTCCCAGGAAGAGCCTACTAACGCTCTGCCTGAGACTCCAGCTCTGTGGTTGCCCCTGACATGTCCATATATGGACAGTGATGTCAGGAGCAGAGCTGGAATCCCAGGCAGAGTGCTAGAAACAGATGTGCTCCAGGACTCCAGCTCTGGGCCCTGACATCACTGTCCATATATGGACACTGATGTTAATGGCTTCCCCAGAGTTCTAGCGCAGAGCCTATACTAGTGCTCTGCTCTGGGACTCCGGCTCTGGGGTTGCCCCTGATATCACATTCCGGTCCAGGAGGATCCCCTGACGTCACTGTGTATAGACAGTGACGTCAGGGGCTCCAACAGTAGAGGAATCCTCAGCCAAAGCGTCGGCAACGCTTTGCCTGGGGATTCCACTCCTAGAGTAAGCCCCAATGGAGCTATCTACTTGGGGTGTGTGTGGCATTATCTGCAGAGGGCACTGCGGCAGCATCTGCGAAGGGCACTGCGGCAGCATATGCGGAGGGCACTGTGGCAGCATCTGCGGAGGGCACTATGGCAGCATCTACGGAGGGTACTGTGGCAGCATCTACAGAGGGCACTGTGTCAGCATCTACAGAGGGCACTGTGGCAGCATCTACAGAGGGCACTGTGGCAGCATCTACAGAGGGCACTGTGGCAGTATGTACAGGGGACACTGTGGCAGTATGTACAGGGGACACTGTGGCAGTATGTACAGGGGACACTGTGGCAGTATGTACATGGGACACTGGTACAAAAAGAAAGGATTTGATCCAGCGCTGCAGTGATGTACTTTAAAAAGGAACGTATTCCCACTTTTATTGGTATCAAAAGACTTGTTTAAAATTTCAATAACAGGCTTGGCGTCAAGGCAGTATTAAGTAGGTGTAATGGGCCTACGCGTTTCAAGCACGGCTGGTGCTCTTAGTCATGGCATTCATTCACTCACTGGGACACAAGAGTATGGGTTTATATAGTTGATTTTAGATAGGTGGAGCTGAAAATCCTTGCCAGGTGGTTAATCAAAGACACCCTATGTATGTGTTCTAGTGGTTAGATACAGCAGTTAACCCTTCCAGGTATATAAATGAACACTATGCAAAAAACTCTAGGGTCACTACAATACTCATGTTTTTATTGTCTATTTTACCATTTTTAATTCTTTTTGGAATTTTGTATGATGTTTATACACGTGAATCCCTGTTTTGAGTAATTTATTAACTCACGGCTTGTTGCAGTATAGAACGTAGAAAGTCGCAGCCGGAAGACGGATCGCAAACAACCGCATCAAGAACGGGACCCTGGCGACTCAAACACAAATGTGAGTAAATTCGAACTTTTGTTAAACTCGTGTCCCTGTGTGTGAATGATTCCCAATTACATACCAAAGTTGCAACCAGTTTCAACATAAGAAAAACATAAAGACGGACATTTGGAAAGAGGAAAGAAAATTTTAAAATTGAAATATATCATAAACAAAGACACAGTTGATTGGGTTTGTACATATGTAATAGAAATAAATTTCTCCTAACAGTCCTGTAACCCTAGAGATATAATCAACTGGGTTTTGCATTAGATTTTTTGGAAATTCTTCCGTAGAGAAATGAATAAAATATATACAGTGGAAACTTTCAGTTATATAGATTAATTTGAGATGTAGTCATGTCATGATAATGTATATAGGGGTTTAATATTTTATTATATCTACCCGGATACTCATATATACTTATAACTTGGAAAATTGTTATATAAACTTTGTGTCGGCTGTCACTCTATTAACGCACAAAACATTGGCTAATGCTTTTGTTATTTTACTAAATTATAAGTTTGGACATGAATTTAGTAATTTCGAAACAATTGGTGGTTCTGGTTGGGATACCTGAACTAATGGTCGTAATGTATTACCTTCTAGTTAAAGATTCGATGAATGTGAGCAAATATAAAAAAAAAAAAAAAAAAAAAAAACTGTTGTTTATCCCCTGTATGAGAATTATTATTAGAATGACACTCCTGTTGATATTGATAAAGATGTCACCCTGACCACTATAGAATATATGGTTAAAGATGTGGTCATTGCATGACCTGAATAGGGTCGTGCAGGTGTAAATTGGCTTATAGTAACTTCTATTTGAGAAGATGAAATATAACTTATAAACCCGTGTTTTGACATAAAAAATTAATTATGTAGTTGATATAGAGATAATTGTTTATATACTATATTCTATATGTCAGAATTAGTATATATATAGAATATCAATTTTTTCCCAATGAAACCCACTACGTATAAGTGTTATGAAGTCCAAGGCGAATTAATAGAAACAATGAAGGGATTTGGTTATCCTGGCTGATTTAATATAGAAACATCAAGTCCTTCCTCAAATTCAGACCATGCGGAAATCTTGTTTTTAGATTAAATATCCAGAACGCTTCACGTGTCAGGAGTGTTTTTTTCAAATCACCACCGCGAATGTTGTTCCTTATTTTTTCTATAGCATAGGTTTTCAAATGGGTTATATTACGATTGTGACAGGTGATAAAATGTCGCGCAGCATTGGATATGTTAATAATTGCCGGATTCCTAATATAACTAAGATGCTCCAAAATTCTTATTTTAAACCTTCTGGTAGTGCTCCCCACATACTTCAAATTGCAACTAGTGCATTCTATTATGTATATTACGTGATCACTATTGGTAAAATAGACAATAAAAACATGAGTATTGTAGTGACCCTAGAGTTTTTTGCATAGTGTTCATTTATATACCTGGAAGGGTTAACTGCTGTATCTAACCACTAGAACACATACATAGGGTGTCTTTGATTAACCACCTGGCAAGGATTTTCAGCTCCACCTATCTAAAATCAACTATATAAACCCATACTCTTGTGTCCCAGTGAGTGAATGAATGCCATGACTAAGAGCACCAGCCGTGCTTGAAACGCGTAGGCCCATTACACCTACTTAATACTGCCTTGACGCCAAGCCTGTTATTGAAATTTTAAACAAGTCTTTTGATACCAATAAAAGTGGGAATACGTTCCTTTTTAAAGTACATCACTGCAGCGCTGGATCAAATCCTTTCTTTTTGTACCATTGCCTACCGTGGACCGTTGCGGAGATCCGGGCGAAGCAGGACTGTCAGGAGGCGAGCTGGTGAGCTGGAGGTTTCCTCCCCTTTGTATTACCTTCTATCAAACGGTCGTATCTTCCGTGCCTACCAGCATATATATAGCATACATATAATAGTGCAAGTATACTGTTCAGTTGAACAGTCTGCATTTTCAGCTATTTCAAACAAGGCAGTATTTCCTTTGCTTCATTGTTTCAACAAGAAACAAGGAAAATAAGCTATTTGGCTATGATTCAGGACATTTAAGTGGAAATACTTTATCGGCTATTATGTCACACAATCAACAAAGTATAAGAACAGAACTGGCGGCCTCGGTCTTCTCGGACCATGGCGCTGATAACAGTTTGGATACTTCATTGCAAAATCAATTCCGAGAATTAGAAAAAATATCCACACATGAAACGAAAATCTGGTGGGACCTCACCACTCTACGGAATTATGTTAATAAGGAAATGATCCCACGGGGACTTCGGCTAAAGAAAATACCGACCTTTGCATATTCTCCAAATTTTATGATGGAATGGAATAAAATATTATCGGAATGTTCATTGGGCTTGATGAACCTCATAGTGGAACAGGAGGAACTAAAATTAGCTGAATTGCAGGTGGATATCAAAAAACTCAAAGAGGAAATACAAAAATCCTCCAGCTCACCGGACTTCAAGAATTTAGAAACAAGAACATCCAAATATCTCGAACAGCTGGATAAATCTATTGCTGAAAATAAAAGAAATAAATTCAAAAGAGATATGAATGATTATGCTAAAAATGAAGTTTATAACTGGAGCCAACGAGACAATACAAGACAAGGAACCAAATCCATCCTCAAAAAGCGAAAGAATTTTAAGAAACGCAACTTCAGTCCACATAGAGTGAACTTCAGCTCAACGGAGTTGGAAACTTCGGATGAGGCCACAGGAGGATCTGACATAGATTTCCCAGGAGATATTCACACACGTAGATACAACTACAAGGAAGTACGAAACACGCCAAAAAACGGGGAAAAAGGGGGGGCAGGAAACACACATCCAATAGAAAATATTCTACCTCGGAAACTGAGGAATCAAAGATATTAAACCACACACATATGGATGTTATCAACCTGTCCTCCACTATACTGACACAAGCCGAAATAGATGTACTAACACTAGGCTTAAACTTTGTACCAACTAAAGATTTCGATCTCTTTACAACCTTATTGGACATAAACAAATTTGTCAGGAATCTTACAGTAAAGAGACACTTTTCAACTCAAATAGAACAAGATATACTTCCAGTAGCAAAAGAAGTCTCTCAAACCCGGAAACATCCAAATGAATACCGAGAATTTATGTTCCAAGAACAGATAACGCTCATTAATCTGGAGGCTCTGACAGAAAAGAAAGAATTGGAGTCAATTTCCAAATTAAAAGAGTTTACAACATCCAATCCAACTTACTACCCAATCGAATCAAGAACTGAGTCAATGGACAAATTCCAGGCCATCATGGAAAGAGAATTACAACATCTGCAGGAGTCCAACAGGAGGAGCCAACACAAATATAATTTGTCTATTGTACAGAAAAATGCCATAAAATCATTAAATGACAATAGGGACATAGTTATACGTATGTCTGACAAAGGGGGTAGTGTCACAGTTTTAGATACAAACATCTATATCAAACAAATTATGGAGTTACTTACGGATGCAGAAACATACTTAAAACTAGACCACAATCCTACTCAAATTTACCAGTCAATATTAAAAGACCTATTGAATACCGGTCTAGGAAGTGGGGTCCTCTCTAAAAAAGAATTTGATTACATGTTAAAGGAACACCCCATTATTCCGATTTTCCACGCACTGCCCAAAACCCACAAGGGCTTAGTACCTCCTCCGATGCGCCCTATCGTCTCTGGCATTGGGTCCCTCTCAGAGAGACTCCCTGAATGGCTAGATCTCCTATTACAACCCCTGGTGCAGAGGGTCCCTGGCCATCTCAGGGACACCAAAGATGTCCTCCGAATATTCCATAACAAACCATGGGAACATAATTTCACCTGGCTCAGTTGCGATGTGATAGCATTGTATACGAGCATACCACATACAATTGCTGTCAAAGCCTTGAAATTCCATCTCTCAAAATATAGCTCGTACGATCAAAATTTACAAATGTTTGCAACTAATGCCCTTATTTTCCTTATGACCCACAATTATTTTAAATTCAATGGTCAATACTACCTTCAAAAACAGGGAGTTTCCATGGGGGCCAAATTTTCACCATCATTGGCCAACTTGGTTATGGCCTGGTGGGAGGAGATGACCCTCTTCTCCAATTCCAATCCATTTACTAGGTACATCCACTGGTATGGCAGATACATCGACGACCTCCTACTCATATGGGAGGGTGATGTATCTGCCATACCGGACTTTCTGGCCTATCTTAATAACAATGATTTCAACTTAAGGTTTACACACAATATTGAAAGAACCAGTATAAACTTTTTGGACTTAAAACTAATAGCTACAGCAGACAAAGTAATACACTCAGAAATATATCAAAAGCCGATATCAGGTAACACTATTTTACATGCTAGCTCAAACCATCCAAAGCATACTGTTACGTCAATACCTATCGGAGAATTCATAAGAGCAAAAAGGAACTGTAGTACAAACCAAAGTTTTGAAAGGGAACAACACAATATGAGTAAAAAATTGGCCAAGAGGGGTTATAAAAATTGGATGCTCAAAAGGGCCAAGGAGATAGTGAGAACCAAAGATAGACAAAATCTATTGATAGATAAATCTGATGTCACTCCTATCAATAAAACAGACAAGGAGATTCCCACACTAAGCTTACAATATAGCAATCAGTTTCCCATTATCAAAAGTATGATCAATCGATATATTCCAATACTGTACGACGATGCAAGGTTGGAATATATACTAAAACAGGGGTGCAGGATAGTGGCACGTAGAGGATCGACAATAGGGAACATTTTATCACCCTGATTACTAAAAACCAACACAAGTAATCCAACATGGCTCGAACAAGAGGGTTTCTACAAATGTGGATCCCACCCATGCAAGGTATGCAATTATACCAAAGTCGTCAGAAAGTTCGAAGACTCTAGCGGCCAGAACAGCCATCCCATAAAGTCATACATCAATTGCAATAGTGATCACGTAATATACATAATAGAATGCACTAGTTGCAATTTGAAGTATGTGGGGAGCACTACCAGAAGGTTTAAAATAAGAATTTTGGAGCATCTTAGTTATATTAGGAATCCGGCAATTATTAACATATCCAATGCTGCGCGACATTTTATCACCTGTCACAATCGTAATATAACCCATTTGAAAACCTATGCTATAGAAAAAATAAGGAACAACATTCGCGGTGGTGATTTGAAAAAAACACTCCTGACACGTGAAGCGTTCTGGATATTTAATCTAAAAACAAGATTTCCGCATGGTCTGAATTTGAGGAAGGAATTGATGTTTCTATATTAAATCAGCCAGGATAACCAAATCCCTTCATTGTTTCTATTAATTCGCCTTGGACTTCATAACACTTATACGTAGTGGGTTTCATTGGGAAAAAATTGATATTCTATATATATACTAATTCTGACATATAGAATATAGTATATAAACAATTATCTCTATATCAACTACATAATTAATTTTTTATGTCAAAACACGGGTTTATAAGTTATATTTCATCTTCTCAAATAGAAGTTACTATAAGCCAATTTACACCTGCACGACCCTATTCAGGTCATGCAATGACCACATCTTTAACCATATATTCTATAGTGGTCAGGGTGACATCTTTATCAATATCAACAGGAGTGTCATTCTAATAATAATTCTCATACAGGGGATAAACAACAGTTTTTTTTTATTTTTTGTTTTTTTTTATATTTGCTCACATTCATCGAATCTTTAACTAGAAGGTAATACATTACGACCATTAGTTCAGGTATCCCAACCAGAACCACCAATTGTTTCGAAATTACTAAATTCATGTCCAAACTTATAATTTAGTAAAATAACAAAAGCATTAGCCAATGTTTTGTGCGTTAATAGAGTGACAGCCGACACAAAGTTTATATAACAATTTTCCAAGTTATAAGTATATATGAGTATCCGGGTAGATATAATAAAATATTAAACCCCTATATACATTATCATGACATGATTACATCTCAAATTAATCTATATAACTGAAAGTTTCCACTGTATATATTTTATTCATTTCTCTACGGAAGAATTTCCAAAAAATCTAATGCAAAACCCAGTTGATTATATCTCTAGGGTTACAGGACTGTTAGGAGAAATTTATTTCTATTACATATGTACAAACCCAATCAACTGTGTCTTTGTTTATGATATATTTCAATTTTAAAATTTTCTTTCCTCTTTCCAAATGTCCGTCTTTATGTTTTTCTTATGTTGAAACTGGTTGCAACTTTGGTATGTAATTGGGAATCATTCACACACAGGGACACGAGTTTAACAAAAGTTCGAATTTACTCACATTTGTGTTTGAGTCGCCAGGGTCCCGTTCTTGATGCGGTTGTTTGCGATCCGTCTTCCGGCTGCGACTTTCTACGTTCTATACTGCAACAAGCCGTGAGTTAATAAATTACTCAAAACAGGGATTCACGTGTATAAACATCATACAAAATTCCAAAAAGAATTAAAAATGGTAAAATAGACAATAAAAACATGAGTATTGTAGTGACCCTAGAGTTTTTTGCATAGTGTTCATTTATATACCTGGAAGGGTTAACTGCTGTATCTAACCACTAGAACACATACATAGGGTGTCTTTGATTAACCACCTGGCAAGGATTTTCAGCTCCACCTATCTAAAATCAACTATATAAACCCATACTCTTGTGTCCCAGTGAGTGAATGAATGCCATGACTAAGAGCACCAGCCGTGCTTGAAACGCGTAGGCCCATTACACCTACTTAATACTGCCTTGACGCCAAGCCTGTTATTGAAATTTTAAACAAGTCTTTTGATACCAATAAAAGTGGGAATACGTTCCTTTTTAAAGTACATCACTGCAGCGCTGGATCAAATCCTTTCTTTTTGTACCATTGCCTACCGTGGACCGTTGCGGAGATCCGGGCGAAGCAGGACTGTCAGGAGGCGAGCTGGTGGTTTCCTCCCCTTTGTATTACATGGGACACTGTGACAGTATGTACAGAGGACACTGTGGCATTATCTAGGGGTGTGTTGCATTATCTACAGAGGGCACTGTGGCATTATCTACAGAGGCCACTGTGGCATTGTCTACAGAGGGCACTGTGGCATTATCTACAGAGGGCACTGTGGCAGCATCTACAGAGGGCACTGTGGCAGCATCTACAGAGGGCACTGTGGCAGCATCTACAGAGGGCACTGTGGCACTATCTAATTGGGGCTGCCCAATCTTGACATGTGTGTCTGCCAAACACTGCTAATTGAGCCACCGGACTGTATTTAGCGACACTTAAACTGGAAAACTGGATTGTTGAAATAAGCACGTGGAGAAATCTCGCAAATTTTAAACCTAGCATTATTATTATAGTAATATAGTAATGTAGTATTGTTCTAGTAGATCAAATAACTAATTGATCAACAATAATTTTGTATTGTATCAGATTTGAAAGTAATGCGGCCCGTCAAGTTCCCATTTTTTTTATATGTGGCCCACTTACCCGGCCGAGTTTGAGACCCCTGACTTATATGGTCTGCAGAGCTCCTGTGTATAACTCCTGTGTATAACTGGTATCTACCACTATATGGTCACTGTATAGTGATAATATTGGTCTATGTATAGTGTGTTTTATTCACTGTATGTTAGTAATATGTGGTCATGGTGTGGAGGTATTATTTAGTAACTGCATGGCGTTATTATTCAGTCACTATGGCTCATTTTATAGATTCATTCAAAATGTATAAAATCAACTTTTAAAAAGGCGCACACTATATGCTAATTACTCTATAAAGGGTCATGTGATGGTGCCGCTATCCTGAAGAGTCACACAGTCCTAATGCCAAACCCACCTGTCCATGCTTGATTGACATTCCCCTGGCTGTTTTACATCACTACCAGTCTCCTACAACTTTCTAGGATGTGCCATTGCCTTGTACCCTATGGACACGCACCGTGCAGCGAGGTGTTTTCTGCCCGGCTTCATCGATGCACCGCGCATGCCAGGGGTATACAAGGCAATGGAGCATCCTCAAGAGTTGGAGGAGTCTGGTAGTGATGTAGAACAGCCTGGGGGATGTCAATTAAGATCTGGGGAGGTGCCATTTACATTTTTGACTCAGGCAGCAGAAAAGCTAGAATCGGCCCTGTCCTCCGGTGTTGTCCACACAGCAGTTTACGACCACATATGGGGTTTTTCCTGACACTGGAAAAATTGCTTTACAAATGGTGGGGTGCCTATTTTCCTTTATTCTTTGTGAAAATGAAAAAATCTGAGCTAAAATAACTTTTTGAGTAAAAAAATGTTTTTTCGATTTTTCATTTTTACAGCCGAATTCCAAGAAATTCAGAAAAAAAACTGCGTGGTTCAAATGCTCACTACACACCTAGATTAATTCTTTGGGCAGTGTCGTTTCTAAAATGGTACCTTTTTGGGGTGTTTTCTATGTTTTGGCACCACAAGACCTCTTCAAACCTGACATGATAGTGTATATATACAAATATAAAAGTTATCAACAATTATAAATGTGTACAATTGTGTTACGCACACTTGTTTTCAAAAAGGAGTCGGGACAGGCTAAGTTAAAAGTTTGTCCTAGAAGAATACATACAAAAATAAAAGAATATTTAGATGCTCAAATGACCCAAATGAGTGCACACATTCAGTCCAATAATCCTGGTTGTATCCTCCTCTAATCCACCTTAAGGGAAGGTAACAGCACAATAAAACTGGTGCAGCAGATGTCAGTTCTGGCTGGGCTCATAGTTCCACGGTCGTCCTGGGCTCTTTCTGATATTAACCCCTTACCGCACCAAACAAGTTAATAAAATTTTTGTAAAAAAGTAAAAAAAAATAAGTTTCATGAAAAAAACACTATAACAGCCTTTTTTCCTATAATAAGTCTTTTATTATAGGAAAAACAAAAAAACATTAAAAAAGTACACATATGTGGTATCTCCGCGTCCGTAACGACCCAAACTATAAAATTATCACGCTATTTTACCCGTATGGTGAGCACCGTAAAAATTTTTAGTAACAAAACTATTCCAGAATTTCTGTTTGTTAGTCACTACCCCTCGCAAAACAGAATAAAAAAAGGGATCTAAAAGTTGCATGTTGACGGAAAAATAAAAAAAGTTATGGCTCTCAGAATATGGTGACACAAAAAATAAATTATTTGAAACAAAAGTGATTTTATTGTGCAGACGCTGCAAGGCATAAGAGAAACTATATACATATGGTATCGCCGTAATCGTACCGACCCGCAGAATAAAGTAAAATTGTCATTCATAGGGCAAGGCGAACACCGTAAAAAAAATCAGAATTGCAGGTTTTTGGTCACCTTGCTTGCCAAAAAAAATGAAATACAAAGTGACCAAAAAATCGCATGTACCCCAAAATGGTACCAATGAAAATTACAGATTGTCCCGCAACATATAAGCCCTCACCCAGCTCCGGTGGCGAAAAAAAAAAGTTCTGGCTCTCAGAATATGGCGATGCAAAATGTGCAGAGTGTTCCAAAAGCGGATAAGATCTGGCACCATTTATCAGTGCGACACCGGCCACCAGGGCCGCCATCAGGAATTTCAGGGCCCCCTACAGCTAAATTTTCTGGGCCCCCCTACCGTGGCACCGCCTGTTAACGGTACTCCGTCCAGCACTATATTATGGTACCCAGGGCCGCCATCAGGGGGGGTATTATGGGTACTGTGAGAGGCCCGGCCAAACCTAATTGAAAGGGGGGCCCGGCAACTGCCGCGACTTGCCTTTGTTAGAAAAAAAACAGGCCCCTGCAATGGGGCTTGTTTTTTTCACCAAAAGAATGTCGTGAGCTGCGGGCCCCCCTTTCAATTAGGTTTGGCCGGGCCTCTCACATCAGTACCCATAATACCCCCCCTGATGGCGGCCCTGGGTAGCATGGGGGTCGTCAAACACTGCCGCCCGTGCGACCGATCGCGCACACCCGCAAACTCCCGCGCATGCGCACCCGCCTGGAACTGCGCACCGAATTTTGAGGCAGATTTTGACCTGCCCACACTATCTTGCCGCGTTTTTTGCCTGCGGCGATTGATGATAGACAAAAAACGCAGCGAAAAATGCATTTTCTGCCTCCCATTGATTTAGATGGGAGGTCAGAGGCAGAACCGCGGCAAGAAAGGACGTGCTGATTTTTCTTTTTTCCGCGACTGGCTCCCATTGATTTCAGATTAAATCAATGGGAGGCGGTTTTGGAAGTTTTTTTGGTGCTGATTCTGACGCAGTGTCCGAGTCAATATCAAGGCCCAAAAACTCTGTGAACTGGGCCTTATTGTTAGGGCTTATTCAGACTAACGTGTAATACATCCGTGCAACGTGCGTGATTTTCACGCGCCTCGCACGGACCTATATTACTCTATGGGGCCGTTCAGACTGTCAGTGATTTTCACGCAGCGTGTGTCCATGTGTCCGCTGCGTAAAACTCACGACATGTCCTATATTTGTGCATTGTTCGCGCATCACGCACCCATTGACGTCAATGGGTGCATGAAAATCACGCCCAGCACTTCCGCAGCAGTATAAACTATGAATGAAAACAGAAAAGCACCACGTGCTACAAACATACAAACAGAGTGTCATAATGATGGCGGCTGCGCGAAAATCACCTAGCCACGCATCATACGCTGCTGACACACGGAGCGGTTATGGACCTTTTGCATGCGCACGCAAAAAGCACACGCTTGTGTAAATCCGGCCTTAGGGTAGGAACACACTAGGCATGAACGCTGTTTATTGTGGATAATCCGCAGCGTATGCGTATTACAGTCGCAGCCGAGTGGATGAGATTAGAACAAATCTCATTCACACGCTGCAAAAATAATGGACCTGCAGTGTGGCTTTTGGCTTTTTAAGCCGCAACATGTCAATGTATTCTGTGGAATTGCCGCACCTCTGTTGCGGAAATGCTGCGGTTCTGCCGCAAAAATCACACATGAGAAAAAAAAAAAGGCACTTTTTTAAATTTATAAAAAAGTTTCGACTTGCCCCGGCCGTAGTCCTGGTGACGCGATCCTCTATTCCGGGCTGCGCTAATAATAGAGGATCGCGTCACTTGGACTACGGCCGGGGCAAGTCTAAACTTTTTTATAAATGTAAAAAAGTACCTTTTTTTTCTCATTTGTGATTTTTGCGGCAGAACCGCAGCATTTCCGCAACAGAGGAGCAGCGATCCCACAGAATACATTGACATGCTGCGGCTTAAAAAGCCAAAAGCCACACTGCAGGTCCATTATTTTTGCAGCGTGTGAATGAGATTTGTTCAAATCTCATCCACTCTGCTGCGACTGTAATACGCATACGCTGCGGATTATCCACAATAAAATGTGTTGCATAAAATCCGCAGCGTTCATGCCTAGTGTGTTCCTACCCTAAGGCCGGATTTACACGAGCGTGTGCTTTTTGCGTGCGCAAAAACGTGGCGTTCTGCGCATGCAAAAGGTCCATAACAGCTCCGTGTGTCAGCAGCGTATGATGCGTGGCTGCGTGATTTTCGCGCAGCCGCCATCATTATGACACTCTGTCTGTATGTTTGTAGCACGTGGTGCTTTTCTGTTTTCATTCATAGTTTATACCGCTGCGGAAGTGCTGGGCGGGATTTTCACGCACCCATTGACTTCAATGGGTGCGTGATGCGCGAACAATGCACAAATATAGGACATGTCGTGAGTTTTACGCAGCGGACACACGCTGCGTGAAAATCACTGACAGTCTGCACGGCCCCATAGAGTAACATAGGTCCGTGCGAGGCGCGTGAAAATCACACACGTTGCACGGACGTATTACACGTTCGTCTGAATAAGCCCCAACAATAAGGCCCAGTTCACACAGTTTTTGGGCCTTGATATTGACTCGGACGCTGCGTCAGAATCAGCACAAAAAAACTTCCAAAACCGCCTTCAATTGATTTAATCTGAAATCAATGAGAGTAAGTCGCAGAAAAAAGAAAAAGCAGCACGTCCTTTCTTGCCGCGGTTCCGCCTCTGACCTCCCATCGAAATAAATGGGAGGCAGAAAATGCATTTTTCCCTTTGTTTTTTGTCTGCTGTCCTCAATCGCAGCGGGCTAAAAACGCAGCAAAAAACGCAGCAAGATAGTGTGGGCAGGTCAAAATCTGCCTCAAAATCTGCCTCAAAATTCTTTAAGGAATATTGAGGCAGATTTTTTCGGCCTGCAAAATACTCTGTGTGAACAGGGCCATACTTAAACAGCACTTTGACACACTTTACTCACCATGTCAGAAGAGCTGCTCCCACTCCAGTCCTCTTCAGGCGATGTCTTCGGTCCAGACGTCTTCCTTCACCTCCAGGCTCCAGAAAATGGCGGGGATCGTTGAACTGCCGCCGCGCAAGAACTAGACTCCTCCCCCTCTCCTTACGCAGCTACGCTCTGGAGAAGGAGGAGGAGGCGGAGTCGGACGAGGAGGCGGACGAGGAGGAGGACGAGGAGGCGGAGGCGGAGTCGGACGAGGAGGCGGAGGAGGACAAGGAGGACGAGGAGGCGGAGGAGGACAAGGCGGAGTCGGAGGCGGGCCAGCAGGTAAGTAACCGTGCGCCGCTGTCCCTGTGTGGCTGTCCTTCCCCATCGATGTACTTGTGTTGCTCCCTCTCGGCGGCGCGCCTGGTCGTTCGCACGTGGGCGCGCGCTTGCGATCGTGCGCGCTTGCGGTCGTGCGCGCTCGTACGCGCGCAAGCGGTGGTGTTTCGCGGCGCGGCGTCGGTGATGAGAGGGGGGCCCGCAGCTCGGGGGCCCGCAGCAGCTCACGACATTGTTTTGGTGAAAAGAACAGGCCCCATTGCAGGGGCTTGTTTTTTTCTACCAAAAGCAAGTCGCGGCAGTTGCCGGGCCCCCCTTTCAATTAAGTTTGGCCGGGCCCCCTACAGTACTACCCCTAATACCCCCCTGATGGCGGCCCTGCCGGCCACATATCTATGAATTATTATTTATTTACCCCATAATAAAAACCCTCTTATTATGCCCCGATGTACTCCGCACAGATTACATATGCCCCCACATCATAAACTGAAATACCAGCAAAACCCCAAACAAAACTACCACTAAGCAAAATCTGCGCTCCAAAAGCCAAATGGCGCTCCCTCCCTTCTGAGCCCTGCAGCGTGCCCAACGGGCAGTTTACGTCCACATATATGGCATCGCCATACCCGGGAGAACCCGCTTAACAGTTTGAGGTATTTGTCTTCAGTGGCATGAACTGGGCACAAAATAATGTGCACTAAAATGGCATTTACCTGTGGAAATTTGCAATTTTCACTTTGCACCATCCACTGAGCATTCATTTCTAATAGAAAAAAAAAACCTGTGTGGTCAAAATGCTCACTACACCCGTTAATAAAATGCCTTCAGGGGTGCAGTTTCCAAAATGGGGATCACTACTTGGGGGTTTGTTTTACTTTTGACCCCAGAGCCCTGCCCTTGTGGGTTAATGCTAGGAAAATCACCAAAATATGTCTCACATGCGCCTTTCACTCCTAAGCCATGTCATATATACAGGCAAATGATAAATGCCTTGAGGGGTGTAGTATACCTACATGAAGAACACCACAAAGATTATCCCCCGGATACATTTATTAAAGTCACAACTATGACCTGATACATAATAGTTTATGGGGAATGAAGCATGGTAATAAACGGTGAACCCGCTGAATAAATGACAAACCTAAAATTCGGAGTCTGACACACCAAAAATATTTTAAAACAAAAATATCTTTATTAAATACATTTTAAAAAATAACATGAATTAAAAAACAGAGATGAATTCCACAGTGCAGAAAAGACAACCAGATCACACATATATAATATATAATATTATGTCCAAATATGTGGGTAATAAGCGACACTGTTAAGCTACAGAAATGCAAAGATACATCAGTGGTATATTACATTTATATGATATGCATATTCTGTTACATAACCAGCATGAAAGAACAATAAATAGCAGCAGAAAAAAGGGGGGGGGGGCTAATCAGCAGCAGGACAGCTCTGTATATCTACACAGACAAGTAGAATCAAAATACATGTAGATTACAGCGTGTATTGCAATGTGAGTACCCCTGATAAGAGCCAGACAAAGAAACCAGTATCCATACTATGCACACAAATTATATGGCTCAGCTGGACCCCGTAAGTAAAGAGCACAATACAAAATCAGAGCTGTGGCTGTGTTGTCAGCCACAAGTGCCAACAGCCACTCCCCCTAGTAATGATCAAAATACAAGACTCATAGTGCTGAAGGTGGACATATGCTGGAAACGCAGCTCATACCCATTGGAACAGGTCACCGTCACTGGCGTCACCCCGACGCGCGTTTCGGCCCGGAAGCCTTCGTCTGGTGTAGTTTACGTCCTTAAGGGGTTAAAGCCTTGTAATGTCTTAGAAAAAGGACGTACAAACAACAATGACAACATAAAGTAGACATATGGTAAATGTGAACTATTTTATGTGGTATAACTATTTGTCTCACAGCAGATAAATTCAAATTTAGAAAATGCTAATTTTTCTAAATTCTCTCAAAATGTTGGTGTTTTTCACAAACTAAGGGTATGTTCAC
This sequence comes from Rhinoderma darwinii, assembly GCF_050947455.1. Lineage (NCBI taxonomy): Eukaryota > Metazoa > Chordata > Amphibia > Anura > Rhinodermatidae > Rhinoderma > Rhinoderma darwinii. The sequence goes on from NC_134691.1 coordinate 211,200,283, forward strand.
ACGCAGCGGTTTCAGACGTAATTCGGGCATTTTACGCCTCGAATTACGCCTGAAAAAACGCCCCTAATATGCCTACAAACATCTGCCCATTGCTTTCAATGGGTTTTACGATGTTCTGTTCCCACGAGGTGTTATTTTACACGTCGCTGTCAAAATACGGCACGTAAAAAAAAGATGCCCGCGAAAAAGAAGTGCATGTCACTTCTTGGGACGTTTTTGGAGCCGTTTTTCATTGACTATGGAAAACAGCTCCAAAAACGCCCGTTAAAAACACTGCGAAAATCGCGAGTGGCTACAAAAACGTCTGAAAATCAGGAGCTGTTTTTGCCTCAAAACAGCTCCGTAATTTCAGACGTTTTTGCTCACTGCATGTGAACATACCCTAATACTGATTTTATCGACCACATTTTACCACTAACATAAAGCACAGTGTGTCACGAGAAAACAATCTCAGAATCGCTTGGATAAATAAATGCATTCCAGCGTTATTAACACAAAGTGACACATGACAGATTTGAAAAATGGGGTCTGAGCCTTAACCACTTCCCGCAAATGAGCGTTACTATACGTCCTTTTTAGCGGTGCATTCCCACAAATGGGCATACAGTAACGCCTTGAGGATGAAGCGGGCACAGGAGCTGTTCGCGCTTCATCTTCAGCGGGTGTCGGCTGTATTATACAGCTGACATCCCGCTGCAACAACGGCAATCACAATTATCTCTGATCGCCACCGTTTAATTCCTTAAATGCTGCTGTCAATCACGACAGCGGCATTTAAGCGATTGACACAGAGGGAGTGGGCTCCCTATGTACCCTGTTGGCCCCCCCGTGAAAAATTGTGGGGTGCTGATGGTTGCTATGGCAACCAGGAACCCTAGCAATGGCTTCCTGGTTGCTAGGTACGGGAGCCTATTAGGTCCTGCCCAGGGGTGAACCTAGCCCCTCTGCTGCCTGAGGCGAACTATAAAAAGACCCCCCCCCCTCAAATCTATCCGAGTTTTTGTCATTACTAGCTTTACAGAACAAACACGCAGTATATAAATTTTTTAAAATAGGAATACATTTGTTGTTTATTTGGTAAAATGCTGTTTAATGTATAGAAAAGATTTAAAGAATTCTACTTACTGTATTACTTTAGTATGATAGATCAGCAACGCAGCATTATCACTGAAAATGGTTTAACACATCTTCTATGCCCCCTTTTTATTACCTAATTGACTTATGATTTTTGCCGAAGAGTAGCGGCCCATTCTGGGGGCACTGGGCAATTGGCAAGTTTGCCCCCCTAACACCGCTACGAAAGAACTCTTACCTGTCAACGGAAAAATCATCCGCCAGGAGGAAAAACATTTCTTTTTTTTTTTTTTAAATCAGATAATTTTTTTATTGAAGTTTCAAAATTATATAGTACAAAACATATTAAACAAACCCTATCCCAAACCCTCCCCCCAGGCACCGTCACAAAATTCCAAATTAGATAGTATATGAAATAGAAATTGTACCAAATATCGAATACATTATTCACAAAATACAAGGTACATGGGACAGATCATTTTCCAAATGTCAAGTAGCTTAATCATCTACAAGCATGTATAATACAAAACAGATATAATATATGGCATATATTTAATCCTCTCTATTTCCCCCCTTCTCCTTATCCCACATCTATATACATAACCCCAATATCGTGTAAAGGCTGGCGGTCATACAGAATCCCTGAATAAATTTTATAATACAGATTCCATTACCCCTGCCCATGGTCCCCATATGGATTCAAATTTTTTAAGCGTTTTGCGCTTTACATAGACAACCTTTTCCAATACAATCATTTTATTCACTTTTGCAATGAATTTGCTCCTAGTCGGCGGGGCGCCTTGTATCCAATGTAGGGCAATTCGTTTTCTAGGAGGAAAAACATTTCTTGATGGCGGAGTACAAGAATTCCTCACCTGGGAATTAGACTTTCTTGTACTCCGCCATGGGGAAACATTTTTCCTTCTGGCGGATGACTTTTCAGTTGATAGGTAGCAGTTACATGAATGGGATTTCTTTTTCCTTGACCTGTAGTTTCTATTGTGGCAAATTTAATTTTTTTACATTTTTATACCGCTAAGTTTTTTTTGGTAGGTTCCGCTGGACCGTTTGGACTACGTCGTAGATTCATTGGACCACTTCGATGATCTACTTTTTTTTAAAAATTAAATAAAATGGTGAAAGAGGGTTGCATGGGGGAGTTTTGATTTCAATAATTTTTTTTTCTTATGTCTGTTTTTTTTAATACTTTATTATGGCCTAAATAATGGCTGCTGTCTGATTGACTGCGTTCAATTACTAAGGCTGGGGCGTAGCATTAGCCAGTAAAAAGGCTATCACTAACCCCTATTATTGCCCCGGCTTCCACTGCCGCCAGGGATACCGGAAAGAGCCAAGTACGATCCAGTAACTGACCATCTGAAATGACAGTTAGGCAGCGGAGCGGCTGCAGGCTGATATTATCAGGCTGGGAAGGGCCAAAAACTTGGCCCTTCCCACCCTGGTAATGCTAGGCTGCAGCTGCTTTATTGTGTCTGGCTAGTTATGAAAAATAGGGGGAACCCCACGTCATTTATTAAAAATATATAATTGAAAAAAATTGCGTGAGATCCCCTCCATTTTTCATAACCAGCCAGATACAATAAAGCAGCAGCAGCCTAGCATTACCAGGGTGGGAAGGGCCACGGTTTTTGGCCCTTCCTAGCCTGATAGTACCAGCCTGCGGCCACCCCAGTACCCTTCACTTCAGATGGTCGGGTACTGGATCGTACCCAGCTGTTCCCGATACTCCTGGTGGCGGTGGGTAGCGGGGTAATAATAGGGGGTTAGTGCTGGCCTTTTTACTGGCTAACACAAAGCCCCTTCTTAGTAATAGACGCTCTCAGTCAGACAGCAGCCATTACTAAGGCGGTAATGAAGTATTTAAAAACAGAGACATAAAAAAAAATATTTTATTGATAATTGAATAACAACTGTTACACACAATCCACTTTAACCATTTTATTAAAAAAAAAAAAGAAAAAAAGCTTAAAATCAGCGAAGTAGTCCAACGAATCTACGACGTAGTCCAAATGGTCCAGCGGTACCTGCAACACAGAAATTCAGTATGAAAAATAAAAATAAAGATGGCTGCCCCCACAGAAGTACAAATATACGAATAAATAGTTACTTTATGGAACATATTAAAATAATTAGAAAAAATAGGCCCATAAAGTAAAACATATAAAATTTAAAAAAATCGCCCGTAATTACGGGCCGTAATTACGACCTGAAATTAAGGGCCCATACACTTCTATTGGCCACAGGTACCTTCCCGTTTGCTTACGGGAAGGTGCCTGGGCCGTTGAAAAATATAGAACATGTCCCATTTCAGGCTGTAATTACGGCACCGGCAGGCCCATAGAAGTTTACTGGACTCCCGTAATTACGGGTGGCAACGTGTGCGTACCCGTAATTATGGGAGCGTTGCTAGGTGACGTCGGGGGATAGTCACTGTACAGGGTTCTGAAAGAGTTAAACGATCAGTGCAGGATAGAGAGAAGGAGCTACACTGATCGGCAGTAACTCTTTCAGCAGCCTGGACAGTGACTACCGCTGGACAGTGAGTAAAAACCCGCAACATAAAAAAAGTTCATACTTACCCCTGCTTCTTCCTCCAGTCTGGCCTCCTGGGATAACGTTTGATCTCATGTGACCGCTGCAGCCAATCACAATGGACGGGGTACGTATGAACTTCTTTTTCTTTCTATCGCTGCGTTCTGCTGCGGAAACTCTGCCCAAAAGGGCTGCCCCTTCACTCTATCCAGCACTGATCGAGAGAAGAGGCTGCCGATCATAGCTGGATAGAGAGAAGGGGCTGCTCTTCTCTCTGTCACTTCTCTCTATCCAGCACTGATCAGCAGCCTCTTCTCTCCATCTGTGCTGGATAGAGAGAAGGGGCTGGCCCTTCTCTCTATCCAGCACTGATCAGCAGCCTCTTCTCTCTATCAGTGCGATTGGTGCAAGTCCCACTGACCTGATGTATACAGGATTCAGCGCTATATACAGCTGCTCTGTATACAGGATACAAAGCAGCTGTATCTCAAAAAGTAAAAATAATTTTTAATAAAAAGTAATTAGAAAGTTGCACCAATCACACTGAAACCCCCCTTGCAGTATAATAACTACTGAGGGTGCTATGGGTGGATTATACTGCAAGTAGGGTACTGACTGACTGCTGTGGGAGGAGCTATACTGCGCTCAGCTTCCTGCCTCCACTAATTTAAGTGATGGGGGATGTCTGAGCATCTTACTGACAGCCGAGGGCTCTATGGAGCTGAATAATCCCCCCATAGAGCACTCACTAATTACTATACAACAAGCTGGGGGTCTGGGCGTTTAACTGACTGCTAAGGGCTCTAAGGGGGCGGATTCCCCTTAGAGTCCTCAGCAGTCAGTCAGACGCTCAGACCCCGCTAACCTTGCAGTATGGTAGCTAGTGAGGGCTCTATGGGGAAGATTATTCCCCCCTACAGAGCCGTCGGCCGTCAGTAAGATGCTCAGACCGACCCTTGTAGAATCCCCCTTCAGCGTCGGCCGATCACTTTTGAATTAGCGGGGGCAGGTTTATGGGGAAGGATTATACTGCGCTCAGCTTCCTGCCCCTACTAATTTAAAAGGGGTTGGCCAACGCTTGGGGGCCAGGAGTATACTGCAAGGGGGTTTGGGCGTTTTATGGACAGCAGACGGCTCTATAGGGAGAATTATCCCCCCCCCCATAAAGCCCTCACTAGTTACTGTACTGCAAGGTTAGGGGGGTCTGAGCATCTGACTGACTGCTCTATAGAGTCAGATGCTCAGACCCCCCCATCCTTCCATTATAGTGATGTGAGGGCTCTATGGGGTGGATTATTCCACCCCCATAGAGCCCTTTTCTGTCAGTAAAATGCCCAGACCCCCCTTTCAGTATACTCCTGGGTTCCGGTCCCAGCAGCTTCGGCCGACCGAGTTAGGCAGGAGCGTACGTCTCATCACTTCTCTTCGCTCGACCGCTCCTCCTGCAGACCTGCTCCTCTCTGGTGGCGCATGCTGCGAACAGCGTCAGAGAAGAGGAGGAGTGTCTGCTAAGGTACGTCTGCTAAGTCTGCATGCCCCCTCCCCCCGGTCCAGTCCATCCTTGGCTGAAAATGCAGCCCCCCATTTTTGGGTAGGTGGCGCCAGCTGAGGCTATCCGCTCACCTCGCCTCATGGCAGGTGCGGCACTGGTCCTGCCCAAGGCAGGACGTAATAGGCTTAACTGTTAGTTGTAAAATGACAGTTACAATACACTGCAATACATAAGTACATACATAAGTAGTGCAGTATATTGTACAGGGGATCAGAAGATCAGATCTTCAAGTCCAAAAAGTAAGTGTAAAAAAAAAAAAGTGAAAAAAAAGTTTTAGATAAATAAATAAAAGTTTTATGCAATAAAAACAATAAATCGCACTGTCTGCCTGATCAAGCCCTTTATAATTATAAAAATATACATAATAGGTATCGCCACGTTTGTATCGGCCTGACCTATAAAAATATTATATTATTTATCCCGCATGGTGAATACCGTAAAAAATAAAAAATAAAAAACCATGGGCAAATTTCCTTTTTTGGTCACGTTGTTTCCAAAAAATTTGAACAAAAAGACTAATTTATGTGTGCAGCAATTCTTCACCTAAAACCCCATGTCACCACTTGCTAGCCCCCACTAGTACACCCTGTAAATGCAGCGGAAACTATGACTTTGGGGTTTGTGCTACATATTGGGCTAGTGAAGAAGTCAAAGATTAGGCAATGCTGGAGGGCGGATATTTTGTACATTACCACGGACACCCTTTATAAGTGTGACTCCTGCACCCAAAAAACTGGCCTGTGCATAAAGTATTGGTTCAAAGCGGACGTTACTATCCATGGATAATTAATTTTATAATTAATTTACCCCATTATTACATCAACCTATTATGACCTGATGCACTCTGCCCAGCTTACATAAACGCTGATGTACTCCGCCCAGCTAACATATACCCTGATGTACTCCGCCCAGCTAACATATGCCCCCACATTATAAACTGAACCACCAGTAAAACACTAAAGAAAACTACTACCAAGCAAAATCTGCACTCCAAAAGCAAAATGGCGGTCCTTCTGGGCCAAAACAGCAGTTTATGACCACATATGGGGTATTACTGTACTTTGGAGAACAGCTTAACATTTTATGGTGTGTGTGTGTGTGTCTCCAGTGGTACAAGCTGGGCGCAACACATTGGGAACTGAAATAGCATATCTGTGGAAAATGGCAATTTTCAATCTTCAACATCTACTGTGCACTAATTTCTGCAAAACCCGTGGGGTCAAAATGCTCACTACACTTCTAGATTAATTCCTTGAGGGGTGTAGTTTCCTAAATGGTGCCACTTCTCATGGGTTTTCACTGTACTGGTACCCCAGCGCAATGCAACATGGCGCCAAGAATCAATTTTGTAAAATCTCCACTCTGAAAACTAAATTGCGATTTTTCCCTTTAGACCCTTTCTGTGTGTCCAAATAGCAGTTTACAACCACATATAGAGTATTTCCCTACTCAGGAGAAATTGTGTAACACATTTTGGGCTGTCTTTTCTCCTGTGTTCCTTGTGAAAATGTAAAATTATTAGCTAAATCTACATGTTATTGGGAAAAAAAAAAATTCATTTTCACAGCCCAATTCTAATAAAATCTATAAAACACCTGAGGAATCAAAATACTCACTACACCTCTAATTTAATGCTTTGAGGGGTATAATTTCCAAAATTGCATCACACCTGGGGAATTTCTACTGTACTGGTACTTCAGGGGCTCTGCGACATGGCCCCAAGAAACCAATTCAGCAAAATCTTAGCTGCAAAATCCAAATGGCACTCCTTCCCTTCTGAGCCCTGCCGTGGGTCCAAACAGCAGTTTATTACCACATATGGGGTATTGCCGTAATCAGGAAAAATTGCTTTACAAATGTGTTGCTTTTCCTCTTTATTCCTTATAAAAATTAGAAAATTGTATGTTTTTTTCAGAAAAAAGTAGATTTTCATCTTCGCAGATTAATTCTAATAAATGCAGCAAAAAAAACTGTGGGGTCAAAATGCTAACTATACCCCTATACCCCTTCACTGAGGGGGTAGTTTTAAAAATGGGGTCACTAGGGGCTCCTTTGATTCTGTGTCCTGAGTCCAGTAGCACACTAGGGCCACATATGGGATATTTCTAAAAACCGCAGAATCTGGGAAATATTGAGATGCATTTCTCGGGTAAAACCTTCTGTGTTCCATAATTTTTTTTATTACAAATGAAATTTGTCAATTTCACCTCTACTTTGCTTCAATTCCTGTAAAACGCCTAAAGGGTTAAAACACTTTCTGAATGCTGTGAATACTTTTAGGGGTGCAGTTTTCAAAATGGGGTGTTTTATGGGGGTTTCTAATATATAGGGCCCTGAAAACAACTTCGGAACTAAACTCGTCCCTGAAAATAAAGCCTTTTGAAATTTACTTAAAAATGTGAGAAATTGCTACCTAAAGTTCTAAGCTTTGTCACGTCCTAGAAAAAAAAAGGATGTTCAAAAATGATGCAAACATAAAGTAAACATATGGGATATGTTAATTAGTAACTATTTTGTGTGGTATTACCATCTGTTTTACAAGAAGATACATTAAAAATTAAAATCCTAATATCTTCAAATTTTCGCAAAATGTTGATATTTTTCACAAATAAGCAATGAATTCATCGACCAAATTTTTCCACTAACAAAGTACAATATGTCACAAGAAAACAATCTCATAATTGCTTGGATAGGTAAAAGCATTCCAAAATAAAGTGACACATTTCAGATGGGGCTAGTCCTGAAGGCCCAAATGAGCTTGGTCCTGCAAAAAACAAGCCCCCATATGGCTATATGGATGGAAAAATAAAAAAAATGTAGCTTTTGGAAGGTGGGGAGGAAAAAACAAAAGTGAAAATCTGAAAAATGGCTGAGGAGGAAAGGGGTTTAAGATGTATTTAACGTCTTTGCATAGTTTTTGATACAGATGTATAGTATTTTGGAGGGTTTTTGGTTAAAGAGCTAGAATTCAAAAGCTGAAAAACATCCTCAAATATTACTACAGGGGCTTGCAGTAAAGATCTATTAACATCAGAAAATTCCCAGTTTTCAAATTACTGGACTTGACATGCGAAGTAATAAGCATAAAATTTATCTAAATGAAATCCTGATATGCTAAGAAATAAGCACATTTATCTAAATAAATTCCTCCCTTTTCCCTTTTCAAATGAGGTCACTTATTATTGTTTCTATTAAAGCAAATATCTTTTTTTGTACTCATGTTGGTGAATTTCTCAAAAAATAAAAAAACAAAGGAAGAAAGATCAGTTTGATCAAAGAAATGTAAGAGGCCCTGGAGAGGGGAAGTCTCTACCATGCTGTAACCTTGTTTCTTAGATCTGTAATAAAAGGCAAAATTTAAGGCAAATGAAGAATCTTTGGATCTTTTGAGAAAAAAATTCCCAAGATATTTAAAAGTTTCCACTCTCATTACATCTCAATATATTTGAGACTCTGCTAATGGGAGTAAAGTTGACTTAGCCCAATTAATATGAATACCTGAGAAGTGCCCAAACTCAGTATACACGCTGATGACACGTCTCATGTCTCAAGCATCTTTGAGATAGAGAAGCATGTCGTCAGCTTATAAGGAGATCACTCTCACATGAAATTAAAATCCATTTGTCTCAGGGTTGCTCTGATTTTAAGAGCAATAGAAATAGTAAATACAAAGGGGAACATCCCCGTCATGTTCACCTTTTTAATTAAAAATAGGGGAGCTACAGCGATTTACTCCAATCCGATTTAGGGCAGTGATATAGTAATTTTACCCATGAGATCATGTCTTCCCAAATCCAAATTTTAGGTACCAGCATAATAAGGGCTTTAGTAGTCAGAGTTTGGTATAACTCCCTTATCTAAAGAATAGTCAAATACAGTTAATAGGCAATCCATCAGCTATGTCTGTAAGGTCTTAAAAACTTGAAATGGCATTCCATCCAAGAGTCTTATTAAATGGTGATTCTGATATAACTTTAATCATTTCTTCCTTAGACAGGGGAAAGTCTAGGAATTCAGTCTGTTCCTGTGTAAGCTTAGGGAAATCATTGGAGGCCAAAATAGCCTGCAGCTCCATATCTGTATAAGTGGCTTTTGAAGAATACAAATCCTTCAAAAATTCAAAGAATTCTAAGGCAATATCTTCGGGATTGTTCAGGATTACCCCTGTTTTCCCACAAATTGCATCTATCGGGACTGTTTTGTTTTTTATTATTATTAATAATATCTTCAAAGATTCAAAGATCTTTACTTTATAGAAATTAGATTAGTCAGTTTGCTGATATATAGTATTCTTATACTGCTCCTGTAAAAAAAATAAAAAAATAAAAAAAATCTGTCTATTCTGGTCAGAGGTATGATTTCTGTATTTTTTTTTCTCAGCTAGATATGTACATTTTAACTTACCTCTGAGCACTAAGGGTGTTTTTTCTGAGCTATCTTCCTTTGGAAGAAGCAGCCGGTAATGTCCACTGAGTTGTGGAACCTCTGGACTACTCCACAAATGAAAGTAGCAGCTGGCAGCAAATAACAGGCCAAAGGCAGGTAATTGGTAGCTGGATATGGGCAGGTAACAGGTAGCTGGATACAGGCAGGTGACAGATTACTGGACACATGCTGGTGCTGGATTACTGGACACAGGCTGGTCATGGACACAGGATAAGGGAAACAGAATACAGGAACCTTCGCAGGTTAACACAAGATTTGTCCAGTGTTGCTCAGGCACTGGGGCAGAGGGCAGACTTACTTATAAAGCCCCGGGTGTGCAGGGACAAGTTGGAGACCCTTTTATTGGCACACATAACAGCGGAAGAAGCAGGAAGCAGAGCGTGCCGGTATCCGTGATAAGGGTGAGGGAGACGCCAGCGAGCATGAACAGATCGGCGGCCGCCAGGGCAGAAAGATGCTGGCGGTCAGTGGCCGCCAGCGCTACACAGCCCCTAATATAGGCCTCGAAAGAATCACAAAATTACATCTGGATTAGTTGAGCTATCATTGAATTAACAAAAAAAAGACTGAATTAATTCCTTCATTGATTCCCCCTCAGTGCCTATAGTCGAAAACCTTCTAGCTGGCAAACTCTGATCTGTAAAAAATTCCACAAGGCCATGGAAATGATCAGACAGACCACTAGTCTCATAGCGATCTCTTTTAATCCGACTCATCATCTAGTTGTTTACCAGAGCAATGTCTATGCGAGAAAGGAAGTTGAATGTCTTTGAAAAGCATGAAAACTGACGAGCCTTAGGATTAAGAATCCTCCAGGGATCTTTCAAGCCCCATTGAGAGACAAACTGAGAAAATTAAGAACTTCCCAGCGTCTGTGAACGTCAACCCTTTCAAGGTCTTTCCATCTCCTCTTGCAAAACCATATTGAATTTGCCAATAATTAGAATCGGGCAATCACCCTTTTCTAAAGTAAAATTGGTGATCTTCGTCAAAGTATCTTAAGAAATGGAAGGGGGCATATAAACTGACATCAATACTCTAAGCAAACCCTCAAATTTACCATAGGGAGCAACAAATCTCCAAGACATCCACAATAGTGTCATAAATAGTAACGGAGACTTTATTGTGGAGAAGAATACTCATGCCTCTGGAAAATGAGTATTGCAAATGGTAAATAATTCTTGCCCCCTTCTTCTGTAGTAAATATAGGGAAAAGGGGATATGGATAAGAGAAAGAAGAGGGCAAAAAGTATACAATCAAAAGATCTCGAGTATGAAAAACCGGCTATAATAGATATAAACTACTTAGCAGGGATAGGGTGAGCGGTTCCTTATTGTAGAACACCCTAATAGTAAATATCAAATCCCATTTGACTTTTATATTTTAGGATTATCAACTTTATTAATAACCAACTAAATGAGACTAGAGAGGTAAAGTTGGATAGACAGGTCTGGATTTTAACCATTGGCGACATACGATGTACTATTACTGAAATGTCACCAAGGGGAAGTATGCAGCGCACTCACGGGCTGAGCGAGCTCCATACCCGGTGGGTTACGGCTGTGTGACACAGCCGACATCTCACTCCAGTTGGCGGAATCAAGGTTCAATCATGACCGCGGCATTTAAATTGTTAGAATCAGGGGGTGCCCCCTCAAACAAACCTTTTCCTATTTTTCCGCTAAAGTAATGTTAAAAAAAATAAAAGTTAACATAACTCATATCGCCGCGTCCGTAAAAGTACAAACTATCACCATATAGCGTTGTTTAACACGCTCTGTGATCGCCGTAAAAAGAAAAAATTATAAAACACACAAATATTTTGGTCACCTTAGCTCTCAAAAACAATGAAATAAAAAGTGATCAAAAAGTCGCATATACCCCAAAATGGTATCGGTGAAAACTACAGCTCGCCTCACAAAAATTAAGCCCTTACAACGCTAAATTGATGGAAGAATAAAAAAGTTATGGCTCTCAAGACATGGCGACACAAAACATTTTTTTTTTTAGCAAATAGTTTTTCTAAAAAAAAGTGGTAAGACATAAAACAAAACATATAAATTTGGTATCGCCGTAATCGTATGAACCTGTAGAATAAGGTGCACATGTAGTTTTTACCGCCTAATGGACGCCGTAAAAAACAAAATCCCCTGTTTTTATCCCATTTCAACCCACAAATATATTTTTTTCAGCTTCCCAGTACATTATGCGGTACAATAAAAGGCGCTGTATCGACAAAAAAACAAAGAAGTTATTGCTTTTGGAAGGCGGGGAGGAAAAAACGAATATGAAAAAAATGAAATTGGCCGTGTCTCCAAGGGGTTAACTTAAAGTGCTTACAGCATTGTGAGAAACTAGACATGGACCGCACAATCCACAATATATACATTGAGCCGCTAGGCATAATTTAAAAACATGAACATGAGGTTCTTGGTTAATATTTTGATCAAACTGTATAAGCCCACTTCCCACTTCATGGCAACCTTTTTAAAGGGAGTCCCTACTCTATCGGTTGCAGCACCGCATGGCGGACACCGCCACCGCAGCACCACTCCTGCAGAGGGAGCAACCCAGGGGTCCAAAAGCACCCATTCTATCAGACTGTGCCAAGCCTCCTTGGGTCTGGGCCACGTCCCCCCACAAGTGCAGCACTACAGCAACAGACACCACCCCATAGCACCACAACATGTGAACCGATGGAATGAGCTCACCTTACCATGCGCCCCTAGTGGCCAACTGAGAGCATAAGCAAGAGCAGAAACACTTATGAGGTCATTCCTGAATTAAAATCAGCTGGGTTTTTTTCAAATATGTGGAGTGTTGGTGCCAACTAAAACAAAAGATTTGAGGATGACAGACTATACAATATCAGCATTGTGAGAAATTAGACATGGACTGCACAATCCACAATATATACGTTGATCTGAGCCGCTAGGCATAATTTAACAACATGAACAAGAGGTTCTTTGTTCTGGGTTGCTCCCTCTGCAGGAGCGGTGCTGCAGTGGTGAGGAATAGGATGGATGCTCGATTTTCAGACTCTTTAAGCTTCTCCACGATATCCTCTTCCTCACTGAACTCAGGATCATCTGGAGTCTTACAGGAGCATCTGGGCAGATATCGAGCCTCTACTCAGGGGTGACTGGAGTTCTTACATTTTGCTACATCAATACCTGTGATAATACAAAAACGTACAATGTTCCCTGGAGGAGTATTCCTCTTCTGGTGCAATTAGTCGCACAAATGGTGTAGTAAACATATTGCACTCGGTACCAACTCCCATACTCTTGACCCATGTATCTTAAGCTTGAAGAGGGTATTGGGTTGACCTTCATCTCACAGGTCCCCTCAGTATCTCAACACTGGTGTCTAAGCACCCGGTCCTAACTACCTTGGCAGAGGAACGCATCCTCCTCCTTCCAACATCCATCTGTACAGACAGATATGGATGGCTGCCCTTATAGGTTAGAATATCTGAGAGGAGCTGTAGATGAAGTACCATTTTGTGGACCTTCACAATTCTCATGTTTGTGGAACTATATCACCATCTTACCAAACCAATTATCTTAAAATCAAGATATGGGTGTAATACCAGGGTTTCCTCCCCCAGTCATCCTTTCCTAAAGGACAACTCCAATTAAAAACAAAAGAATCAGCCATACTTTTAGCCGCTGTATTTAATTGCACTCGCATTAGGCCTCAGATGAAATTGGGTTTAATAATAATTCCAACGTTATTATCCCAAATAGAGCGCAATTAAAACATTTTGTGATTATAGATGTAAATGCATTACCATCCTGAACTTCAAGGTCTAGGTGTTCAGTATAACACTACAAGTGAACTTATGTTACCTGTCCGCACCTCTATACCTAATATTAGTTCACAGAACAAGCAAACACATCACTATTCATTGGCTAATTCTCCAGTTGTTTTCCTGGAGTGGCTTTCTTATGTATTATAAATACAGTCAACACCCATATAGTATAACTACATAATTACTGATAACCAGGGATACCCCACAATACAATCTGTGAAGGAACCACAAAAGAAAAAACACAAATGACAAAAAAAGAACTAGGAACAAACACAACAGACCATAAACACACAGTACAGATATCAAAGACATAACACCTAACTGAGAACATGTAAATTATGGCCTACTTAAAATTCACAGCTGAACTCCACCCCAGTTGTGGCTCGTTATTCAGATCTTTGAACACATGGCCAGAGGAGATTCTCATGCAGCCATTTTGTTCTTGTCTAAATCTACCATTTGATGTAATGTGGCAATTTTCTATTGTTTCATTACTAGGCTTTCCATGGCGGCTTATACCATGGCAGTTCCTAGCAATGTGTACCATCTGACCACATTTAAAACATTTAACAGGACCACATTTCTTTGTACCCAAAGACTTGCCGTACTTAGCAATATGGCCTGAGGCGGCACATGCAAAACATTTAATAGTACATGCTCTGATGGACTTAGCGCAGTCACCAGTGCATGATCTCTTAAAGTTCTGCATGGCTAGCGATGCACTTCTGATTATCGTACGCTAACATTTGCATAACACTTTCGTAACATTGTTACCTTCAGGTTTCTCTATGTGATCACGATTTGGGACATCTGATTCATCACTCTTTCTACTCCCCCTTTTTTGCCCTGTATAGGGCAAACTTACAGCAGAATCAGGCCTTGAAAAAGACCAGGCCGGTAACATTTTTGAGAAATCTTTTATGATGTTTTGCATACTGGCAACCAATTGTGACCTATTAGCACGTTTATCATTCAACTTGGCAACGATCCCATCTGTAGATGCCGCCTTATCCTTTAACCCCTTAATGACAGGGCCCGAAAAGACCTTAATAACCAGCTCAATTTTTCTGTTTTTGCCTCTCTGTCTTTCAGCCAAAACGTTTTAATTTTTTCATTGACATGGCTGTATGAGGCCTTTTTTCTATGCGAGAGAAATAGTATTTTTTTTCCTCCACAGTTTGTGGGTAAAAAATATTTTTTTTACGCCGTGAATATAGGAAAAAGCGATTCTCGGCATCTTTTTTTCTTGTTTTTTTTTATCCTGTTCACTTTTCACACTAAATAACCCATTAGATTAATTCTTCAGGTTATTACGGTCATGTAGATACATAATATGTGTAGGTTTTTTGTTTAGTGTAAGGGCAATAAAATTTATTTTATGCAAAATAAAGACTCTTTTTGGGACTTTTTTTTTATTTATTTATTTTTGTTACTTTTTTTTTTAATCCCATCAAGGGATAACTTTATTTGTAACTTTTTTTTTTACTTGTAATGTATTAGCATACACCTGTATGCTAATACATTACACTGTGTCACTATGACACAGGCTGCTGATCGGGCAGCACATAGTGTGCCCCAACAGCAGGCAAACGGAACAGACAGTCCTGGGGTCCTTTGTAGGTCCCCAGGGCTGACTGCAGAGGGCTTCCCCGGTGTTTGATCGCATCACCGGAATCCCGGTGATGCAATCAAAGAGGGGAATTCCCTTTGATCATGCCGCGGTCACGGACCACGGCAATCAAAGGGTCAAACAACTGGGGTCTGAATGTTTGCCGACCCCAACTGCTCCTGCTTAGAGTCTGAGCGCTCACACGAGCGCCCATCAGTCTCTCCTACAACGATACCAAAAGACGTCGTTGTAGGCTCGGGACCTGCACCGCCTGATGTCAAAAGACAGTGGGCGGTCAGGAAGGAGTTAATGCATTGATCACAGCATAAGACTCAGTCAGCTGTGCATCAATATCATCATCATGATTTTTCAAAACTATCACCTGCGATTCCAGCATGCAAATTTGCTTATCCCTATCAATTTTACATTGGCCATTCTCTGCCAGTTGTGTCTGCAAAGCACAAACCTGCTTCACATTGTTGACACAACATTGGCAGTGAAGATTTCGGGAATCACTCTTGATTTCTGAGTTCTCAGGCTTCCACGTCTGCTCATACACATAGATCAGTTTAGCCTTTTGTAGGATTTGTTAAAAACACTCCTCTTGCTGATGCACATCTTATCATGCGCATAAGCCTCGTCCAGCAGAGTGGATCACAACATTCCTGCTGACTCATATGTAGTGGGTGTTACTGGGTTGAATGAACTATGTTTAGCAATGTGTTTGAGTGTGGAGAAGTCCATACTTACTCTATCAGAGGTCATCTCGGTTAGTATTGTCCTCCTTGTTCCTTTCTGCATGAAAAAGGTCATTTTACACCCGAACCCTTTTTCCCAACCAGTTGGATTTCACACGAAGGACACCAACATCGATACTGCTGAAGACTC
Organism: Rhinoderma darwinii; assembly: GCF_050947455.1. Classification (NCBI taxonomy): domain Eukaryota; kingdom Metazoa; phylum Chordata; class Amphibia; order Anura; family Rhinodermatidae; genus Rhinoderma; species Rhinoderma darwinii. Next base: position 211,216,220 of record NC_134691.1, read on the forward strand.
TAATGTGTTGCTCGGTCACCCGACGATTTGTCGCCGTGGAGCAGCATGCCGCAAAGCAAAATAAAAACGTTAATACCTTAAAAAAATAAATCATAATAATAATAACTAGGTTCGCTGTTCTCAATTGTATCCTGTATTAAGCCTTAAATAAAACTGTGCTACTTGTCCAAACTTGAAGGTCTAGGCGCACAGTATAACACAACACTTCACCGTGTACGTATGATATCTGTCCACGCCTCTCCGCCTATCTTAGTTCACATTTTAACACAATTTTATTGTATAAAACACAGAAATAAATTGAAAACAGTTTGGGCCTTGGCTCGCCATATGTTAAAGGGCTGGTATAATGGTGGGATTTACCTACTTGTGTCTCCCACTATTACTACCTCCTTTATTATCAGGGTCACTAGGGTTATGCCTAGTTCCCCTACCTTTCTCTTGTACTAACGTTAGTCTACTCGCTTTGCTACTAAGTAATACAATTGCATAGTAAATAAAGGGTAATATTTATTACTAACTATGATCACAATTACATATAAAATACACCAAACACAGGACACAGTAACGGATCACAGTATAGTATCAGTATACCCCAATACATATAACAAGTTAAAATATACTGAGTATACTCACACTATACGTAGTACAGTATAAACACAGTATCACAATCCTACGTTATACCACAACCCACTTACCTAAACATACATATGAATACAGTTACAATACAATACACACGCTCACTGTTTCTGTCCCGCTTCCTCCTAGCAATAACTGTCCTTGTGCACTAATGGGTTAACACGGGATAAGGAGGATAAAGGGTTACCAGGGGGTAGCAGGTAAATGGTGGGAAATGGTGGGAAAGGGTTAAACAGGTACCAGGGGATGTACAGGTATCAGGGGATATGCAGGTAAAGGGTTGAAGTAAGGAGGGGGGAGAAGGTTACGTGCAGCTTCTGCTACACGTGGATACTTAGCGGTTCATGTGGTCCAAAGTTGGTGAGTTGGTTTGTCTTGAGGGAGGCAGGAAACAAGAGGGCGAGTGGGGGACCCTCTTATACCTTGTCCTTGCACATCTGTATTACATCACATGCTCATGCACGTGCAAGGGGGGGCATGGGTATATGGCTCCCCCCGTGGAATCTCATTACCTGGCGAGGGGGGGCAAGCAGTTGGAACTTCCTGCTTCCTGGAAATACAAGATTTGTTCACTGCTTATGGCTTTCACCCCCCAGGGTGTCTCATTACCTGGTGAGGGGGGAAGAAGTGCAGGCAGTGGGAATGCATTTGATGTGTCCAATGTCTTCTCCCCCCCCTCCCTACACCTTTCTGGAGGGACAAATATATATATATCTACACTCACATGTAGATAGATATAAATATATAAAACACTTCCCTTTACACAGTGCCCCATATAGAGCCCCCTATAGACTGTGCCCCACATAGAGCCCTCTGTAATTAGTGCCTCACATAGTGCCCCCTGCAGACAGTGCCCCAAATACATAATGCCCCTTAAACAGCCTCCTGTAGATACTGCCCCCATAGAGCCCCTGTAGATAGTGCTCCCCATAGAGCCCCCTGTAGATAGTGCCCCCATAGAGCCCCTGTAGATAGTGCCCCCTGTAGATAGGGCCCTACATATATCCCCTGTAGGTAGTGGCCCCCATAGATACCCCTATAGATAGTAGCCCATGTAGATAGTGCCCCACATACAGCCCCCTGTAGATAGTGCCCCACATATAGCCCCCCTGTAGATAGTGCCCCACATATAGCTCCCCTGCAGTCTGCCCTGCTGATCAGCGCTTTTCAACGACGCAAGCAGCGTGATGATGTCATTGCACCGCTTGCGTCGTTGAAAGGCGCTGATTGGCAGGGTGCCTTGCTCTCTATTCAATGATGCAAGTGGCACAATTACGGGGCACGGAACGCTTATGCAGCGCTTATGCATATAATTGTATCTTCGACCTATACACGCAGGTACAATTATAGTGCAGGAGGGGGTGGCTCATCTCGCGTCATGAACGGTGCAGCCCTGCCTATTAGATCCTACCTCTGGCAAGACCTATTTACAGAGACATTGTTATTTCTCTGTCATTCAATTGTGGCAACCATTTTTGCAAACGTCATGACAGGAACTACAGCTAATTCTTCTCACTGTTGAAATTGCAAATGATTACAGTATAAACATTAAAAAAAAATTATTGATAGAGGATGACTAAATTACAGTCCATCATCAGTATCTAAGAAGCTTATTCAAACATGACGCTCAATATGTCTTCATTTTTTCTTTACACTTTTGGAAAAATGACCATATCATGTACCTGTAACGTCTATGGCCGAGGACCGTCGTCCTGACTTACCCTCTGACGGCCGCGGCCATGGACGAGTGAGTTCCCGACGGCATCTCCCTCCTGAGAGACGCCGGCACTCACTTCCTGGTCCAGACACTGACTCCCGCAGGGCGCGCGCGCCCGCGTGTACACAGCCTTAAAGGGCCAGTGCGCGCACAGTTGCAGAATATCTGCAATTAGCCCAGAATGCTGCTAGACTATAAAAGGGGCTCTGCCCTCTTGATTCTTGCCTGAGCGTTGTTGTGTTACCTAAAGTTTGTCATTGCAAATCGTCTCCTAGTGTTTTCCAGTTCCCAGTGTTACCCGTTCCTGCTACCTGTACCCTGTATCCCGTGCTACCTTGCCTCTGTGCCGTCAAGATTTGGAGTCGTGTTGTGTCTTCCACTGCATCTATTGTGTCACACCCCGCCGGGTGTCTGTCTACTGTCGGAGCCTCATCTTAGCCTGAATCCATCGCTACTGTCTACATTGCCTCAGGTACCCTTTCTGGACTATAGACATTGCATTGTACCTGTTTGGCCAGCTGCTATCCCGCTACGCGGTACGGCCCAGTGGGTCCACACCCCGCGCCGTGGCAGTACCCACCTTCACAGCATGTGACATAGGTGACTGTAAGGGGTCAGTCTATTTCTGGGTCAGTCTATTTCTACTGTAGCAACGCACTTTGCTCTCTAGCAATCAAAGAGTTAAGATGCTAGGGAAGGCATATAGATTTTTTTTTTCAAGCCTACAATGACTAAACTTACTAAAGCTTTTTAAGCTTTAATGTACAAAGTGCAATGCTTACAAAAACGTATGAAAAGATGAGAAAATAAAATTACGTACAAAAAACATGCAAAACACTTACAAAATAAATGGGAGAACAACAAAAAGTGAAGAATCTCTTCTATAAACCCCTTTTCGCTTTGGCCACTTTTGACCTTCCTGACAGAGCCTCATTTTTAAAATCTGACATGTTTCACTTTATGTGGTAATAACTTCAGAATGCTTTTATCTATCCAAGCGATTCTGAGATTGTTTTCTCGTGACACATTGGACTTTATGTTACTGGCAAAATTTGCTCAATACATTCAGTATTTAATTGTGGAAAAACACCAACATTTTGCTAAAAGATTGCAAACATTTGCATTTTTCTAAATTTAAATGTAACTGCTTGGAAGACAGGCAGTTATACCACACAAAATTGTTGCTAATTAACATCCCCCATATGTCTACTTTAGATTGGCATCATTTTTTGAACATCCTTATTTTTCTAGGATGTTACAAGGCTTAGAACTTTAGCAGCAATTTCTCACATTTTCAAGAAAATTTCAAAAGGCTATGTTTTTCAGGGACCAGTTCAGATGTGAAGTGGCTTTTAGGGCCTTATATATTAGATTCCCCCAATAAGTCACCCCATTTAAAAAATGTCACTACTCAAAGTATTCAAAACAGCATTTAGAAAGTTTTCTTAACCCTTTAGACCAGCCGGTCCCCAAAGTTTTTTGCACCGAGGACCAGTTTGATGCAAGAAAATTTTTCCGGGGACCTGCGGGGCTGGGGCTCTTGTTAGAGTCAGATCACACATTTCGTAAATACGGCGTATACCTGTATTATAATACCTGTATTTTGCTGCGGAAAATCTGCAGCATAATACAGTAGCAGCAAAGTAGATTAGATAAAACAAGTCTCATCCACACTCTGCTAATTACTGAGCGAAAAAATGCTCAGAAATGGGCCTGTGGTGCAGAATTTTATTCTGCAGCATGTCAATTGTATTTGCGTAAACGCTGCTTATTTATTGAGGGTTTACCACATTGAATACAATGGGAGGTAAAATTCACAACAAATAGCAGCAGGGGCGTAGCTAAAGGCTCATGGGCCCTGGTGCAAAAATTCAGCTTGGGTCCCCTACCCCTCCCCAACACCACCAGACCCCTGCCTGCACCTATGCCCAGCCGCCTTGCCCAACAGTCCCCATGGATGCCCCCACAGTACAATGCCCCCATAGCTGCCTCTACGGTATATAGTATATACGGTATATAGTGCCCCCCATAGCTTCCCCTACACAGTATAATGCCCCCATAGTATAATCCTCCCTATAGCTGCCCCCCACCCAGTATAATAGTATAATGCCCCCATAGTATAATGCTCCCCATAGCTGTCTCCGCACAGTATTATGCTCCCCATAGCTTCCCCTACACAGTATAATGCCCCCATAGTATAATGCTTCCCATAGCTGCCCCCACACAGTATAATCCTCCCCATTGCTGCCCCATACAATATAATGCTCCCCCATAGCTGCCCCCTCACGGTATAATGCCCCCTTAGCTGCCCCCTCACAGTATAATGCCCCCATACAGTATAATGCCCCCCATACAGTATAAGTTCCCCGTTAGCTGCCCCATACAGTAAAATGCTCCCATAGCTGCCACCGTTTCAACCCCCCTCCCATAATAAAAAATAACATAATTACTTACCTTTTCCCGTTCCCACGATGGGGGGAGGATCCTTTTTCCCTGGTCTGTGCTATGAGTGACTCGGCGCAGACAGGTGCGATGATGTCACAACATCGTGCCTGCCTGCGCCGAGCCACTCACGGCAGAGTGAATTCTGGAGCAAGGAACCTTCACTCGTGCTCCAGCATTCAATTCACTTGTATCTGCATCCTAAGGATGCAGTTCCAGTTCGAACTGGGACTAGCGGCGGGCACATGGGATGAAATATCATCCCAGGAGGCCGGCCTGGATGACGTTAGAGGGCTGGCCTCCTGGGATGACGTTTCATCCCATATGACCACCGCTGCAGCCAATCACAGGTAAATGAAACGTCATCCCAGGACGCCTGCTCTGCAGTTTTCCGCAGCGAACGTTCCGGGCGAAAAACTGCACTACACTTTGGTGCGGTTTTTCGCCCGAAATTCCCTGAGGCCACCGGGGGGATACCAGATACGCCGGCCCGGTACCAAATGATCCACGGCCCGGTGGTTGGGGAGCACTGCTTTAGAAGTTTTACAGGATTGAAAGCACAGTAGAGGTGAGATTTACAAATTGAATTATTTTTTTTTGCAGAAATTCATTTTTAATCAAATTTTTTCTAACACAGAAGGTTTTACCAGAGAGACGCAAATCAATATTTATTGCCCAGATTATGCAGTTTTTAGAAATATCCCACATGTGGTCCTAGTGTGCTTATAGACTGAATCACAGGCCTCAGAAGCAAAGTAGTACCTTGTGGATTTTGGGCCTCCTTTTTATTAGAATATATTTTAGGCACCATGTCAGGTTTGAGGGGCTCTTGCGGTGCCAAAACAGGGGAAATCCCACAAAAGTGATTTGGGAAACTGGACCCCTCAAGGAAATTATCTAGGGGTATAGTGAGAATTTTGACCACACAGGTTTATTGCAGTAATTATTGGAAGCAGGCCATGAAAATTAAAATCTACATTCTTTCAAAGAAAATGTAGGTTTCGCTAATTTTTTCTCATTTCCACAAGGACTAAAGGAGAAAAAGCACAACAACATTTGTAAAGCAATTTCTCCTGAGTAAAACAATACCTAACATTTGATCATAAACGGCTGTTTGGACACACGGCAGGGCTTAGAAGGGACAGAGCGCCATTTGGCTTTTGGAGCTCAAATTTAGCAGGAATGGTTTGCGGAGGTCATGTTGCATTTTCAAAGCCCCTGAAGGACCAAAACAGAGAAAACGCTGGCTTTAGCTCAAAATGTTTCATTTTCTCAACAAATAAGGGAAAAAAAGATCCCCAACATTTGTAAAGCAGTGCGGAAATACCGCATATGTGGTCATAAACTGCTGTTTGGGCACACGGCAGGGATCAGAAGAGAAGGAATGCCATTTGACTATTGGAGCACAGATTTTCTGGATTGTTTTCTTGACACCATGTCACATTTGCGAAGCCCCTAAGGTACCAGTAAAAAGTGGAAACTACCCAAAAGCGGCTCCATTCATGACAGTACACCACTTGAAGAATTCATTTAGGGGTGTAGTGAGCATTTTGATCCCATAGGTGTTTCATAGATTTTATTAGAATTGGGCAGTGAAAATAAATAAAATCATTTTTCTTCAATAAGACGTAGTTTTATCTCAAAATTTGTCATTTTCTCAACAAATAAAGCAACAAAAGAACCACAACATTTGTAAAGCATTTTCTCCCGAGTACGACAATACCCCATATGTAGTCATAAATAGCGGTTTGGGCACACAGTAGGTCTCAGAAGTGAAGGAGTGGCATTTGGCTTTTGGAGTGAAGATTTTGCTGGATTGGTTTCTGGTCGCTATGCCGAATTTGCAAAGCCCCTGTGGGACCAACAGTGGAAACACACCAGAACTGACCCCATTTTAGAAACTACACCCCTCAAGGTATTCACCTAGGGGTATAGTGAGCATGTTAACCCTGCAGGTGTTCTCCGGAAAGAAGTGCACACTCGATGTTGCAGAGTGAAAATGGGATTTTTTCCATAGATATGCCAATATGTGGTGCCCAGCTTGTGCCACCATAAAAAGACAGCTCTCTAATTATTATGCGGTGTTTCACATGTAGAAACACCCTACATGTGGCAATCTTTTGCCTGGATATTTAACCAGCCTCTGAGTCAGGAGTGAAATAGTACCATGCAAAGTTGAAGCCTAATTTGGCGACTTACACAGTATTGGTTCACAATTGCAGAGGTTTTGACATTAAATAATAAAATAAACCCCTGAGAAGTGACCCCATTTTAGAAACTACACCCCTCAAGGCATTTATTAAGGGGTGTAGTGAGCATTTTCACCGCACAGGTCTTTTCCATAAATTATTATGCTACGGTTGGTGCAAAGTAAAAATTTACATTTTTCCCTAGATATGCCATTTCAGTGGCAAATATGTCGTGCCCAGCTTGTGCCACTAAAGACACACACCCCAAAAATTGTTAAAAGGGTTCTCCCGTACGGCGATGCCATATATGTGGAAGTAAACTGCTGTTTGGGCACACTGTAGGGCTCAGGAGGGTGGGAGCACCATTTGATTTTGGAGCGTGGATTTTGCTTGGTAGTGGCTTTGTTTAAAGTTTTACTGGTATTTCAGTATATAATGTGGGGGCATATGTAAGCTGGGCATAGTCGGGTGGTATAATAATGGGGTAAAAAAAAACAATAAAATAATCCATAGATTTTTGTTACACTGTGAAGCAATTCTTTATGCACAAGCCAGTGTTGCACTGATACAGTGAAGGAAATAAGTATTTGATCCCTTGCTGATTTTGTAAGTCTGCCCACTGTCAAAGTCATGAACAGTCTAGAATTTTTAGGCTAGGTTAATTTTACCAGTGAGAGATAGATTATATAAAAAAAAACAAACAGAAAATCACATAGTCAAAATTATATATATTTATTTGCATTGTGCACAGAGAAATAAGTATTTGATCCCCTACCAACCATTAAGAGTTCAGCCTCCTCCAGAACAGTTACACGCTCCAAATCAACTTGGTGCCTGCATTAAAGACAGCTGTCTTAAATGGTCACCTGTATAAAAGACTCCTGTCCACAGACTCAATTAATCAGTCTGACTCTAACCTCTACAACATGGGCAAGACCAAAGAGCTTTCTAAGGATGTCAGGGACAAGATCATAGACCTGCACAAGACTGGAATGGGCTACAAAACCATAAGAAAGACGCTGGGTGAGAAGGAGACAACTGTTGGTGCAATAGTAAGAAAATGGAAGACATACAAAATGACTGTCAATCGACATCGACCTGGGGCTCCATGCAAAATCTCACCTCGTGGGGTATCCTTGATCCTGAGGAAGGTGAGAGCTCAGCCGAAAACTACACGGGGGGAACTTGTTAATGATCTCAAGGCAGCTGGGACCACAGTCACCAAGAAAACCATTGGTAACACATTACGCCGTAATGGATTAAAATCCTGCAGTGCCCGCAAGGTCCCCCTGCTCAAGAAGGCACATGTACAGGCCCATCTGAAGTTTGCAAATGAACATCTGGATGATTCTGAGAGTGATTGGGAGAAGGTGCTGTGGTCAGATGAGACTAAAATTGAGCTCTTTGGCATTAACTCAACTCGCCGTGTTTGGAGGAAGAGACATGCTGCCTATGACCCAAAGAACACCGTCCCCACTGTCAAGCATGGAGGTGGAAACATTATGTTTTGGGGGTGTTTCTCTGCTAAGGGCACAGGACTACTTCACCGCATCAATGGGAGAATGGATGGAGCCATGTACCGTCAAATCCTGTGTGACAACCTCCTTCCCACCACCAGGATATTAAAAATGGCTCGTGGCTGGGTCTTCCAGCACGACAATCACCCGAAACATACAGCCAAGGCAACAAAGGAGTGGCTCAAAAAGAAGCACATTAAGGTCATGGAGTGGCCTAGCCAGTCTCCAGACCTTAATCCCATCGAAAACTTATGGAGGGAGCTGAAGATCCGAGTTGCCAAGCGACAGCCTCGAAATCTTAATGATTTACATATGATCTGCAAAGAGGAGTGGGCCAAAATTCCATCTAACATGTGTGCAAACCTCATCATCAACTACAAAAAACGTCTGACTACTGTGATGCCAACAAGGGTTTTGCCACCAAGTATTAAGTCTTGTTTGCCAAAGGGATCAAATACTTAATTTCTCTGTGCACAATGCAAATAAATATATATAATTTTGACAATGTGATTTTCTTTTTTTTTTTTTATATAATCTATCTCTCACTGGTAAAATTAACCTAACCTAAAAATTCTAGACTGCTCATGTCTTTGACAGTGGGCAAACTTACAAAATCAGCAAGGGATCAAATACTTACTTCCTTCACTGTATATGGCCTCCTTTCTTATCGCCCTTTTGCTCGACACCTTTGCAGTTTGGGGAATTTTGCTTCGAAAGTGTTGTCCTGGTATAATACGGGCACCCTCGCTTCCAGCAGATATGTTTGGGCCCTATCCTTCCAGGTTCCATAATTTTAGGGCCTTGATAAACTGCCTCTTGAAATAGAAGAAATGTTATTGGAGCCTTAACTAATTTTATTTTTTCATAGACGTAGTGGCATGAGGGCTGTTTTTTTGCGGGACGAGCTGTAGTTATTATTGGTACCATTTTGGGGAACATGCGACTTTTTGATCACTTTTTATCCAAAATGCAAGGTGATCACAAAACAGCAATTCTGGCATAGCATTTTTAGTTTTGTTTTTTTTGCAGCGTTCACCATGCGTCATAAATTACATGTTAACTTTATTCTGCGGGCCAGTATGATTCCGGCAATACCTAATTTATAGCACTTTTTTATGTTTTACAACTTTTTGCACAATAAAATTACTGTTTGTAAAAAGAACGTATTTTTTCTGTCGCCATGTTGTGAGAACCATTACTTTTACATTTTTTCATCTACGGAGCTGTGTGAGGGCTTGTTTTTTTGCGAGGCGAGCTATCATTTTTATAGGTACCGTTTATGGATAGAATAAACTTTTTGATCTCTTTTTATTCCAATTTTTATAGGGCAAATTGACCAAAAAAGATAAATTCTGGCATTGTTTTTTACGCCGTTCACTGCGTGGAATAAATAACATAATATTTTTTTAGTTCAGGCCGTTATGGACGTGGTGATACCAAATATTTATGGTTTCATTATTTTTTTCAATAATAAATTACTTGATGAGGGAAAAAGGGCGATTGTGTTTTCATTTATTACTTGAAACTTTTATTATATTCTTTTCAACTTTTTTTTCCACATTTTTTCCCACTTTTATTTAGTCCCACTGGGGGACTTGAAGGTCCAACTGGCAGATTTTTTTTTCTAATACATTGCACTACCTATATAGTGTTATTCAATAACAGCAAGCCGATTAGGTTTCGCCTCTAGGCGGGGTCTAATCGGCTTCCGTAATGGCAGAGCAAGAGGCCATTATTAGGCCTCCTGTTGTCATAGCAGCAGTCAGCAGCCCTGCGATTGCATTGCAGGGCTGCCGATCTGCTACCAACCTCTAAGATGCAGCGATCGCTTTCGAACGCTGCATCTAAGGGGTTAATGGCAGGAATCGGAACTTGCTCCAGTTCCTGCCATTACAGGTGGTTGTCAGCTGTACCATAAAGCTGACATCCACTGCTGATGATGCTGCCTCAGCTCCTGAGCTGGCGCCATCTTGCTAGCGGCTATAGAAGCCTTTTATGCCCCTAGTGTTAGGCCTCCGGTTGCCTTTGCAGCCACCAGCAGCCCAGCAATTTCATTGCTGGGGTGCTGATGAGCTGCAAACCCCTTAAATACAGCGATCACTTTGACCGCTGAATTTAAGGGATTAATGGCGGGGATCTGAGAAAATGTAGGTTCCCGCCATTACCCCAGGGTGTTAGCTGTAACATACAGCTGACACCTGGGGATGGTGGTACCGACTCAGCTTCTGATGATACTACTGATGAGAAGACTGTGTGTAGCACGAAAGGGGGTGCCGGGTCCCCGGCACTTGCCTGGGTTCGCCGGGTGCTGACACAAGCCCTGATCCCTACAATGAAGCATGGTGGTGGCAACATCATGCTGTGGGGGTGTTTTTCACTGGCTGGGACAGGGAGACTGGTCAGAGTTGAGAGACTGTTGAGCCAAAGGTTCACTTTCCAACAAGACAATGACCCTAAGCACACAGCCAAGACAACACAGGAGTGGTTTAGGAACAACTCTGTGAATGTCCTTGAGTGGCCCAGTCAGAGCCCTGACTTGAACCAAATTGAACATATCTGGAGAGACCTGAAAATGGCTGTCCACCGACGGCCCCCATGCAACCTGACAGAGCTTGAGAGGATCTGCAAAGAAGAATTGCAGAAAATCCCCAAATTCAAGTGTGTAAACTTTGTGGCATCATACCCAAGAAGACTGGAGGCTGTTATCGCTGCAAAAGGTGCTTCAACCAAGTATTAAGTAAAGGGTCTGAATACTTATGTCAATGCAATATTTTAGTTTTTCCTTTTTAATAAATTAGTAAAGATTAACTAACATTCTGTTTTCAGTTTGTCACTCTGGGGTATTAAGTGCAAAATGATGGGGAAAAACGTGATATATTTTTTTACTCTACCTCAAGGTCTCAACGTAACAAAATGTGAAAAAATCTCCCTTGTCGTATGTAAATGGAAAAATGCGGGAAGCACTAGCTTTCCATGACGTAACCATACGACAATGGTCGGGAAGGGATTAATAGTTCTCCACAGATGAGAACTCCTCACATCAAGTAGACCATTTGTCGCTGTCTCCTTCCTATTCAGGTCAGTCTCAATTTCGCGTTTATGGTTGATACCAATTTTGATATCCGGGAAAAAAAAGACAGTTTTAATGTAGTTCAGTATTAATTTGATGTACAGTTAATTTTCATTCAAAAGGTTAACAAAATGAAGTAATTCTTGTTCTGGTCCTCGCCAGATGAATGCCAGATACAATTGGCCTACCTGGGGGTTGCTCAAGGTTTTTGTGTACCTTGGGTAGCATATAAAATGTTGCTACTTTGGGATGCCTGACTGAGAGAAATTTAGCTTCAGTGTAAAGGATCTGCCAGGCACAGCTTCGGGGTTAACGCCCATAGGTAATCAGTCGTCACCTGAGTCTATGTCTCTGAGACGGACTCCAGCTTCCACCACTCAGGCTGGCAGGCTTAGGAGTGGGAGAGCCTATCGCAGGCTGGCCAGACTCAGCTAGCTCCCGCCCTCTGTCTATTTATACCTGCCTTTCCTGTTCCTCCTTGCTTGTGATTCTTCTCGTGTGGTTTCCTGGCCCAGCTACAGCTCTGACTATTTGATCCTGCTCCATATTGACCCCGGCTTTCTGACTTCTCTCCTGCTCTGCGTTTGGTACCTCGTACACTCCTGGTTTGACTTGGCTCGTTCACCTCTCTTGTTGCTCCTGGTGTTGCCATGGGCAACTGCCCCATTTGCCCCATTTCCCTTATCTTTGTGTGCCCTTGTCTGTTGGTCTCGTGCACTTACTGAGCGTAGGGACCGCCACACAGTTGTACCCCGTCGCCTAGGGCGGGTCGTTGCAAGTAGGCAGGGACAGAGTTGCGGGTAGATTAGGGCTCACTTGTCCGTTTCCCTACCCCTATCAATACATTCAGTCAGTGTGATTGCCCTTTCGTTGAGACCAGACCCAATAATGTCTTCATAGTCTTTTAAGAATTTTGCTGTGGGGTCACCCCACAGGATTTGCTAAAAGTCCTTATTGTATAGTTTTCTCCTGGCTTCTTTAACCCCTTCAGGACTGAGCCTGTTTTGGCCTTCAGGACGAAGCCGATTTTTCAAATCTGACATGTGTCACTTTATATGGTAATAACTCCGGAATGCTTTTACCTATCCAAGCGATTCTGAGATTGTTTTCTCGTGACATATTGTACTTTATGTTAGTGAAAAAATTTGGTTGATAAATTCAATATTTATTTGTAAAAAACACCAAGATTTGGAGAAAATTTGCAAAAATTAGCATTTTTCTAAATTTAAATGTATCTGCTTGTAAAACAGATAGTAATACTACACAAAATAGTTACTAGTTAACATTTCCCATATGTCTACTTTAGTTTGGCATCGTTTTTTGAACACTTTTATTTTTCTAGGACGTTACAAGACTTAGAACTTTAGCAGCGATTTCTCATATTTTCAAGAAAATTTAAAAAGGCGATTTTTACAAGGACCAGTTCAGTTCTGAAGTGGCTTTGAGAGCCTTATATATTAGAAAGTCCCCATAAATCACCCCATTTTGAAAACTGCACCCCTCAAAGTATTCAAAACAGCATTCAGAAAGTGTAGTAACCCTTTAGGCGTTTCACAGGAATTAAAGCAAAGTAGAGGTGAAAGTTACAAATTTCATTTTTTTACAAAATTCATTTGTAATACATTTTTTTCTATACCACAGAAGGTTTTACCCGAGAAATGTAACTAATTATTTATTGTCCAGATTCTGCAGTTTTTATAAATATCCCACATGTGGCCCTAGTGCGCTAATTTACTGAAACACAGGCCTCAGAAGCAAAGGAGCACCTAGTGGATTTTGGGGCCTCCTTTTTTTAGCATATATTTTAGGTACCATGTCAGGTTTGAAGAGGTCTTGTGGGGCCAAAACAATAAAGACCCCCAAAAGTGACCTCATTTTGGAAACTACACCCCTCAGGCAATTTATCTAGGGGTATAGTTAGCATTTTGAACCCACAGTTTTTTTGCTAAATTTATTTGAATTAGTTTGTGAAGATGAAAATCTACTTTTTTTCTGAAAAAACTTAGACATTTTTAATTTTTTCAAGGAATAAAAGAGAAAAACACCCCAACATATGTAAAGCAATTTCTCCTGATTATAGCAATACCCCATATGTGGTAATAAACTGCTGTTTGGACCCACAGCAGGACTCAGAAGGGAAGGAGCACCATTTGGCTTTTGAAATTCAGATTTTGCTGGAATAGTTTTCAGTGCCATGTCGCGTTTGAAATGCACTGGAGGGAACAAAATAGTGGAAACCCCCGGAAAGTGACCCCATTTTGGAAACTACACATCAAGGAATTTTTCTAGGGGTAAAGTTAGCATTTTGACCCCACGGTTGTTTTGCTGAATTCATTGGAGTTATTCTGTAAAGGTAAAAATCTACTTTTTTTCTGAAAAAAGGTAGCCATTTTTAATTTTTACAAGGAATAAAGGAGAAAAAGCACCCCAACATTTGTAAAACAATTTCTCCCGATTACGGAAATATGCCATATGTGGTAATAAACTGCTGTTTGGACCCACAGCAAGGCTTAGAAGGGAAGGAGCGCTATTTGGCTTTTGGAGCTCAAATTTAGCTGAAATGGTTTTTGGGTGCCATGTCGCATTTGCAAAGCCCCTGAGAGGCCAAAACAGTGGAAACCCCCCAAAAGTGGAAATTTCACCACTTAAAGAATCTATCTAGGGATATAGTGGGCATTTAGACCCCACAAGTCTTTTGCAGGATTTATTAGAATTAGGCCGTGAAAATGAATATCAACATTTCTTCCACTAAAATGTTGAATTTTTTTCAATTTCACAAAGGATAAAGGGGGAAAAAGCTGCCCAACATTTGTAAAGCAATTTCTCCCGAGTACGGCAATACCCCACGTGTGGTCATAAATGGTTTTTCATTAGAAAGTAATTAACCCTTTCTGGATTGATCCATTTTTTTCTTTTCATTTTTAGTTTTTTCCTCCCCGCGTTCCAAGAGCCACAACTTTTTTATTTTTCAGTCAATAGAGCGGTGTGAGGGCTTATTTATTGAGGGATGAGCGTTCGTTTTTATTGGTACCATTTTTTGGTACATACAACTTTGAGCACTTTTTATTAAATTTTTAGGTAGAGCCAAGGTGACCAAAAAAACATACATCACCCCCCACACTAAGACATGCTATGTCGTGGTGCGCGAAGGGGTTAATGCGCAGCGCATGGTGCGGAGTGAAAATTACAATTTTCCACTCATATGCCAATTTAGTACACAATATGTTATGCCCAGTTTGTGCCACTGAAGACAAATACCTCATAAAATATTAACCGGGTTCTCCCGGGTATGGCGATGCCATATCTGTGGACGTAAATTGGTGTTTAGGCACGCTGCAGGGCTCAGAAGGGAGGGACGCCATTTGGCTTTTGGAGCGCAGAGTTTGCTTGGTAGTTGTTCTGTTTGGGGTTTTACTGGTGTTTCAGTTTATAATGTGGGGGCATATGTTATCTGTGCGGGGTACATCAGGGTATAATAAGAGGGTATAATAATGCAGTAAATAAATAATAATCCGCAGATATGTGGCCGGTGTCGCAATGATAAATGGTGCCCGATCTTATCCGCTTTTGGAACACTGCACATTTTGCGTCGCCATATTCTGAGAGCCAGAACGGTTTTATTTTTTCACCACCGGAGCCGTGTGAGGCTTTATTCTTTGCGGGACAATCTGTAGTTTTCATTGGTACCATTTTGGGGTACCAGAAATTTTTTGGATCACGTTTTATTCCATTTTTTGGCAAGCAAGGTGACCAAAACCATAAATTCTGACAATGTTTTTATTCGTTTTTTTATGGCCTTCACCCTGGGCTATAAATTATCATCATATTTTATTCTGCGGGTCGGTACGATTACGGCGATACCATATGTATATAATTTTTTTATGTTTTGAAGCGTTTGTGCAATAAAATCACTTATTTATAAAATAAATAATTTTGTGTGTCACCATATTCTGAGAGCCATAATGTTTTTATTTTTCAGTCAAAAGCGGTGTAAGGGCGGGACGGGATGTAGTTTGTATTGGTACCATTTTGGCGTACATGCGACTTTTGATCACTTTTTATTGTATATTTTGGGAGGGTTGGTAACCCAAAAATTTCCGCGGTGTTCACCGTGCGGGAAAAATAATATAACAGTTTTATAGTTGGGGTCGTTACGAACGCGGCAATACCAAATATGTGTACTTTTTTTTAACGTGTTCATTCTTTTCCTATAATAAAAGACTTATTATAGGAAAAAAAGCATTCTTTGTTTATGTCACTTATAACTTTTAATTTTACACTTTTTAAAAACATTTTTATGATTTTTTTTTTTACTTGTCCCACTAGGGGACACTTAGACTTGCAGCTCTGATCGCTGCTGGAACACATTACACTACACACGTAGTGTAATGTGTTCTGTCATTGTGACGTAACTGTCACACTGACAGAAAGCATCGGAGGACCGGCCGGAGGCTGATCCTCCAAGGCTTCCGTACATGGCAACCCGGAGGTCATTGTCTGGCCTCTGGTTGCCATGATAAGGATCGCCAGCCCCTGCAAATACATGTGGGGGGCTGCCGATCCGCTGTAAACCTCTTCGATGTGGTGATCGCAATCGACCACCGCATCGAAGGGGTTAATTGCCAATTTCAGCGGCGACAGGCCGCTGATCGGCAACGGGGAGAGCAGGGCTGACACCCTGCACAGTTAACCGCCGCTGCGGTGTAGCGCCGCGTGGCGGTTAACTGTTAAAGCGCGGACGTAACTGCACGCCCAGGTGCGCGAAGTTACTGCTCACCTGGACGTGCATTTACGCCAAGGTGCGGGAAGGGGTTAATGTACATGTCTTTAGGCCAGATGACCACATTGTGTCAGGAAAACGCTTGTTCCCTTAAGCTTACCATGACTATGGTTCTCGCTTCTGTCGATCAGAGTTGTGTCGGATTCGAGGTTGCGGGTTTATGTGCACGCTCTCTCTATGCACTCTCCAGCAGCCTTTGGCTCAAATTGCAATTGCCCCCTTTGTCCGACTGTTTTAACACTACGTCAATCCATGTCTTAAATTCTTCCAGGGAATGTCCTCATCTGTTGAGATGTTTTGAATAGAGGGTACATGACTTCATTTTTAATGTCATTAGAAAACATGTCAATTTTTTTTTTTATCTGTGGGCAAATATTAAGGCGGTCATGTTGTTAGATTTAGCTTTTAATTTATTGTGTATGTTGCTAATGTCGGGACAGTTTACAATTGCTCTGCTAGTCGGTATTGAACCTTCCCTACACTGGCACGCTTTCACTTAGCGAATGCCAAGCAGGGGAAAAATACTAGAGTAGTGGTAACACACGCTGCTCTCTCTGACTCACTGACGTGTACATCGGCTCTATGCACTGACAGTTGAAGTCCGGGATGTCTGTTTAGTGATCGTATGGGGAGAGAGCAGTAGCCCTGACCGCCGCTCCCCAAGCTGAGTAGCTGACTTCCCGTGGCCGCTGCTTGGTTCACATGTAAGCACTGACAAGTCCGTTCTCAGCGTCAACAGTAGGGGAGAGCGGCAGTCATAATAGCTACAGTTCTAATCGAGCAGTTTATCCTGTAAACATTACTGCTAAAAACATTGAAGCTCATACATAAGACCAATTTATTTCCACTGGCAGATACAACTGTGTATCCAAAACATCACTCAAATACACATACCAGTGTATCTTCCAAGGGAGATCTGAACTAATCTATCTGGCATCATGGTTATGAACTGCAATACAGTCTAACTTAAATTGCCAGCAGAAAATAAAAAAAATTATCAAGCTCCAGTTGGCAATGCCTAAAGCATAAAGGTATTGTTTACTGTAAGCACTTTAACAGCATTGTGAGAAACTAGACATGGACCGCACAATCCACAATATATACGTTGATCTGAGCCGCTAGGCACAATTTCTAAACATGGACATGAGGTTCTTTGTTAACATTTTGATCAAACTGTATAAGCCCACTTGCCACTTCACGGCGACCTCTTTAACCCCTTCCTGCCGCAGCCCTTTTTCAGATTTAAATTTTCGTTTTTTCCACTCTACCTTCCAAAAGCCATAACGTCTTTATTTTTCAGTCGATATAGTACTATGAGGGCTTGATTTTTGCGGGACGAGTTTTTTGTAGCACCATTTATTTTGCCATATAATGTACTAGGAAATGGGAAAAAAAATATTTGTGGGTGTAAAGGGAAGTGTTTTATATATTTATATCTATGTACATGTAGTGTAGATATATATATGTATATACAGTGAAGGAAATAAGTATTTGATCCCTTGCTGATTTTGTAAGTTTGCCCACTGTCAAAGTCATGAACAGTCTAGAATTTTTAGGCTAGGTTAATTTTACCAGTGAGAGATTATATAAAAAAAAAAAAGAAAATCACATAGTCAAAATTATATATATTTATTTGCATTGTGCACAGAGAAATAAGTATTTGATCCCCTACCAACCATTAAGAGTTCAGCCTCCTTCAGACCAGTTACACGCTCCAAATCAACTTGGTGCCTGCATTAAAGACAGCTGTCTTAAATGGTCACCTGTATAAAAGACTCCTGTCCACAGACTCAATTAATCAGTCTGACTCTAACCTCTACAACATGGGCAAGACCAAAGAGCTTTCTAAGGATGTCAGGGACAAGATCATAGACCTGCACAAGGCTGGAATGGGCTACAAAACTATAAGTAAGACGCTGGGTGAGAAGGAGACAACTGTTGGTGCAATAGTAAGAAAATGGAAGACATACAAAATGACTGTCAATCAACATCGATCTGGGGCTCCATGCAAAATCTCACCTCGTGGGGTATCCTTGATCCTGAGGAAGGTGAGAGCTCAGCTGAAAACTACACGGGGGGAACTTGTTAATGATCTCAAGGCAGCTGGGACCACAGTCACCAAGAAAACCATTGGTAACACATTACGCCGTAATGGATTAAAATCCTGCAGTGCCCGCAAGGTCCCCCTGCTCAAGAAGGCACATGTACAGGCCCGTCTGAAGTTTGCAAATGAACATCTGGATGTTCTGAGAGTGATTGGGAGAAGATGCTGTGGTCAGATGAGACTAAAATTGAGCTCTTTGGCATTAACTCTACTCGCCGTGTTTGGAGGAAGAGAAATGCTGCCTATGACCCAAAGAACACCGTCCCCACTGTCAAGCATGGAGGTGGAAACATTATGTTTTGGGGGTGTTTCTCTGCTAAGGGCACAGGACTACTTCACCGCATCAATGGGAGAATGGATGGAGCCATGTACCGTCAAATCCTGAGTGACAACCTCCTTCCCTCCACCAGGACATTAAAAATGGCTCGTGGCTGGGTCTTCCAGCACGACAATGACCCGAAACATACAGCCAAGGCAACAAAGGAGTGGCTCAAAAAGAAGCACATTAAGGTCATGGAGTGGCCTAGCCAGTCTCCAGACCTTAATCCCATCGAAAACTTATGGAGGGAGCTGAAGATCCGAGTTGCCAAGCGACAGCCTCGAAATCTTAATGATTTACAGATGATCTGCAAAGAGGAGTGGGCCAAAGTTCCATCTAACATGTGTGCAAACCTCATCATCAACTACAAAAAATGTCTGACTACTGTGCTTGCCAGCAAAGGTTTTGCCACCAAGTATTAAGTCTTGTTTGCCAAAGGGATCAAATACTTATTTCTCTGTGCACAATGCAAATAAATATATATAATTTTGACTATGTGATTCTTTTTTTTTTTTTATATAATCTATCTCCCACTGGTAAAATTAACCTAGCCTAAAAATTCTAGACTGTTCATGTCTTTGACAGTGGGCAAACTTACAAAATCAGCAAGGGATCAAATACTTATTTCCTTCACTTTGTATATATATATATATATATATATATATATATATATGTATGTATTTGTCCCTTCAGAAAGGTGTCATCTAATCAGACACCCTGGGAGATGTAAAACAAGCAATGAACTAATCCAGGAAGCAGGAAGTTCCAACTGCCCTTCCAGCCCCCTACTAGATAATGGAATTCCACGAGGCCCAGGCCCCCTCCCTTTCATGTGCATGAGCCTGTGAGGTCACACAGATGTGCACGGGGGGAGGGGTTTAAAAGGACAAACAGTCCCAAAGTTCCTTTTCTTGTTCCTACTCCCTGGCTCCACTAAGGGTCTCCTCTTCCCTCCTGGCCTGCTCTTGCCTCATGGCTCTGATGGCCCCACACCAACCTTGGACCAGATGAACTGCTAAGTACCTTCTTCTCTATACTCCCCAGTAACCCTTTCCTGCAGCCCCCACATTACCTGTACCCCTACCTGCACATTCCCATACCCCTGGTCCCCCCACCCTTCTTGTTCCCTGTTTAACCTTGCTGCACTACCCTGCAGTTACCCTTGACCTGCACATCCCCAGGTACACAGAAACTCATTCCCCTTGTTTATCCTTATCCTGATTATTAAACCTTAGTGTATAGGGAAAGTGGGACAGAAATAGCGAGCGTGTATTGTATTGTAATGTAACTGTATTCATATGTATGTTTAGGTATGTGGGTGGAGGCATAACATACGTATAGTGTGCGTATACTCAGTATATATTAACGTGTTATATGTATTGGGGTATACTGATACTATACTGTGATCAGTTACTGTGTTCTGTGTTTAGTTTCGTGTATTTTATATGTAAGTGCGATTATTGTTAGTAATAAATATTACCCTTTATTTACTATACAATTGTATTTATTGTACGGCCTTATTCCGTTGAGTAGAAGCAAAGCAAGTAGACGTTAGTATAAGGAAAAGGTAGGGGAACTAGGCATAACCCTAGTGACCCTGGTTATAAAGGGGGTAGTAATAGTGGGCGACCAAGTAGGTGAAACCCAGCTATTATACCAGCCCTTTTACACACGTGGGTGAGTGTGTATTCATTATAAAGAGTCCTTTCTCAGTGGGGTAGAAAATGAAAAAAACAGAAATTGCTCCATGTTTTTTTGCGTGCCATTTTTACGGAATTCACTGTGCAATTAAAACATGTTAACTTTATTCTGTGGGTCAATACGATTACGGCAATACCAAATATATATAGTTTTTTCTATATTTTACTACTTTTACAAGTAAAAGCCTAAGTGTAAAAAAATAAATTTATTTTGTGTCGCCAAATTCCGAGAGCTATAGCTTTTTTATTTTCCCCTCGATTAAGTGGTATTTAGGCTTATTTTTTTGCGGGATAAGCTGCAGTTTTTAATAATAAAATTTTGGTGTACATGCAACGGTTTGATCACTTTTTATTTAATTTTTTATGGGAGATTAGGTGACCAAAAAATAGAGATTCTGGCATTTACAATTTATTTTTTTACGGCGTTCACCGTGCGGGTTAAATAATGATATATTGTAATAGTTCCGACTTTTACGGACGCGGCGATACCAATAATGTTTATTTATGTATTTTTTTACTATGCTCTAGGGGGAAAATGGGAAAAGTTTTTTTTTAACTTTTAATATTTTTTTTTTTTTTTTACATTTACTTTATTCTACAAATTTTTACTTCTTTAATTTCTATAAATTTTTATTTTGGCGAAAATGCAGAAAAAAAAAGCAGTTGCGCAGCACTTTTAATATTTTTTTTTTTTTATACCATACACCGATCATCATAAATAATGTTATACATTTGTTGTACAGGTTGTTACGGTCGGGGCCATACCAAATATGTCTCTATTATTTCATGTTTTGGGACTTATATTTTAAAAAGTTTATTTATTATAAAAAATGTGTGTTTGTGTATTTTTTTTAACTTTTTATTAATTTATTTATCATAAAAATTTGTTTACATCCATTTAACTTTTTTTTTTAATCCCATAAAGGGATTTATCATTTTTATTTTTATTTTGTAACTAATGTACTGGCATAGATCTATATGCCAGTACATTAGCCTGTTACTGATTGTACACAGGCAGTTGTTAGGGCATACCTCAGTATGCCCTAACAACAGGAAATATGTTCAGACAGCCCTGGGGTCCTTCAATGGACCCTGGGCTGTCTGGCCATACGAGTTGTGGGCTTTGATCGCGTCAGTTATTTTCTGTGACGCGATCAATGTGCAGTCCCCGCTCTTTGACCGCCGCGCTCAGCTTTCATCGCGGCGTTCAAAGGGTTAATGGCGGAGAGAAGATGTTTCTCTCCTCTCCGCTGTCAGAGCGGGGCCGTGGCTGTGTATTACAGCCGTTGCCCCGCTCTCGATCGCGCGCACAGACGGCTGTCACACAGGACGAGCATGCTTGTCCTAATGCGCAAAGTGCTCGACGCTCAGGACGAGCATACTCATCCTGTGTCGGCAACCAGTTAAACAACACAGTTATGCGTTATGTTGGGAGTGTTTCTTTTCCCGTTAATTGCATATGATATATCGTTAGGTAATAGTATTAGTTTAAATAGTGGAAACTTGATAATATAATTCTGAGTGGGTTGTTTGTTGTCGAACTATAGGTTTTGTGGATTAGTCAGTAATGGAACATTAATTCTTTCCTCAAATTAAGACCTTTTGGCACCCTGGTCTGTAATCTGAAGATCCAATATGCCTCTCTTGTATGTGTTTTATGTATAATGTCTCCCCCTCTCTTGGGAGTGTGGATTTTTTCAATAGCATAACATTTGAAATAGTTGGTCGATCTGTTGTGTTGATGGATGAAATCTTTGGCAGCATTGGAGATGTTTATGATATTCGGGTTACGTATATATCCTAGGTGCTCTAATATTCTTATTTTAAATTTATGGTTGGTGCATCCTATGTATTTGAGGTTGCATTGAGTACATTCGATGATATAAATTACCGATTCTGTGTTACAATTGATGTAATTATTGATGGTGAAGTGTTGATATTATTTGTATCGAAAAACACCTTTTTTGGTAGTGCATATAGGCAGACTTTGCATGGGTTGTTCCCGCATTTGTAGAAACCTTTCTGTTCCAACCAGGTAGTTTTAACTTCCTTAGAATTGAAAAAGGACGGTGAGAGGGAGCTACCTAGGGATGGGACCTATCATGCCACAATTCTGCTTCCATCCTTGAGAACATCTCCCAGAGTATCGTCCTCCATTAGCATGGGTAAGCGTTTGGTAATGATCCTTTTTATGTCGTTGAACTGGTTGTTTTGCTGGAGGACCAAAGTCGGTTTGAGTCTGATGTTATATATGGCTTCTCTTGGAATAGTAAGACATCTCTGGATTTTTTGTGAGTGATGTTTTGTGCTCTTCTTAACCCCTTCCCGCTCCTTGACGTACTATTACGTCATGGCAGCTGTATCGTTCGCGCTCCATGCCGTAATAGTACGTCTCGGGAGTAACGGCCGTTTCGGCCGTCCTCCCGACACATACA
The DNA here is from genome assembly GCF_050947455.1 of Rhinoderma darwinii. Lineage (NCBI taxonomy): Eukaryota > Metazoa > Chordata > Amphibia > Anura > Rhinodermatidae > Rhinoderma > Rhinoderma darwinii. The sequence continues at coordinate 211,239,129 of NC_134691.1, forward strand.
GGAGCTGTGACGCTGCTGTCTTGTTCAGCAGCTGTCACAGCTCCTACAGCGGGGACCGATCGCTGTGTCCCCGCTGATTAACCCCTTAAAAGCCGCGTTCTATAGAGATCGCGGCTTTTTAGGGGTTAAGCTGCCATCGCCGGCCTGCTACGCGATAGCGGCCGGCGATGGTGACTATGGCAACCGGACACCAAACAATGGCGTCCGGCTATGCCATAGACGGAAGCCTAGTGGGTCCTGACAACGTCAGGACCCACTATGCTTGCTGTCAGTGAGTAGCTGACAGTTCTAATACACTGCACTACGCATGTAGTGCAGTGTATTAGAATAGCGATCAGGGCCTCCTGCCCTCATGTCCCCTAGTGGGACAAAGTAATAAAGTAAAAAAAAAGTTAAAAAAAGATGTGTAAAAATAAGAAAATAAAAGTTTTAAAAGTAATAAAAGTAAAAGTCCCACTTTTTCCCTTATCAGGCCTTTATTATTAATAAAAATATATAAACAAACAAATAAACTATACATAATTGGTATCGCCGCGTCCGTAACGGCCTGAACTACAAAATTATTTTGTTATTTATCCCGCACGGTGAACGCCGTAAAAAAAAAAATTAATAAACCGTACCACAATCACAATTGTTTGGTCACTTCACCTCCCAAAAAATGGAATAAAAAGAGATCAAAAAGTCGCATGTACCTAAAAATGGTACTGATGGAAAATACAGTTCGTTACGCAAAAAATAAGTCCTCGCACGGCTTTATTGATTGAAAAATAAAAACGTTATGGCTCTTAGAATAAGGTAACACAAAAAGTGAATGATTGTTTACAAAACGTATTTTATTGTGCAAACGCCATAAGACATAAAAAAAAACTATAAACATCTGGTATCGCCGTGATCGTATCGCCCCGCCGAATAAAGTTAATATATCATTTATAGCGCACGGTGAACGCTGTAAAAAAAAAAGTATACAAAAACAATAGTAGAATTGCTGTTTATTAGTCACCACGCCACCTAAAAATGAAATAAAAACTGATCAAAAAGCCGCATGCACCCCATGAAAACTACAATGGATTCCTCAAGGGGTCTAGTTTCCAAATTGGGGTCACTTTTGGGGGGTTTCCAATGTTTTGGCACCACAAGACCTCTTCAAACCGGACATGGTGCCTAATAAAAAAGAGGGCTCAAAATCCGCTAGGTGCTCCTTTGCTTCGGAGGCCGGTGCTTCAGTCCATTACCGCCCGAGGGCCACATGTGGGATATTTCTCTAAACTGCAGAATCTGGGCAAGAAGTAAAGAGTTGCGTTTCTCTGATAAATCCTTTTGTGTTATAAAAAAAATGGTATAAAAAGAGTAAATGTCACCTCTACTTTGCTCTAAATTTCTGTGAAACACCTAAAGGGTTCATAAACTTTCTAAATGCTGTTGTGAATACTTTGAGGGGTCTAGTTTCTAAAATGGGGTGTTTGATAGGGGTTTCTAATATATGGGCCCCTCAAAGCAACTTCAGAAATGAACTGGAACCTAAAAAAATAAATAAATGAGGCAATACTTCGCTTCTTACATTATACTGATAATGAGCCGTGCCCACTCCGAGATGACCCCAGTTTTGACCGTTTGTATAAACGGAGACCCCTATTAGACCGTTCCAGTGCCCGGTTTTCCCAAGCATACACCCCCGAGAAGTGTTTTTCTATTGATGAGTCCCTGGTACATTTTAAAGGGAGGGTTCAATTCCGCCAGTACCTGCCAGGTAAGAGGGCAAGGTATGGCGTGAAGATGTATAAGCTGCGAGAGTGCATCAGGGTATACCTACAGATTTAGGATATATGAAGGAAAGGCCACCCCCAAACCAGACTGCATCCTGGACTACAATAGGTACATGGGAGGGATGGACTTGTCAAATCAAGTCCTGAAGCCCTACAGCGCCATGCGGTGAGGTATAAGAAGCTGGCCGGGCACATCATACAGATGGCTTTGTACAATGCGTATGTGCTACGTCGATGTGCAGGCCAGAGGGGAACTTTCCTGGAATTTCAAGATCTAATCTTTAGGGTCCAGGAAGGGGGGGCGCATCGTACCAGGGCAACACTTTCCAGGAGAAGGTCCCCAAACCGGTGGAAAGGGAAAGAGTCAAAAGAGGTGCAGAGTCTGCTATAAGAGGGGGATAAGGAAGAACACAATATACCAATGTGACACGTGTCCCGAAAAACCAGGGCTCTGTATAAAAGATTGTTTTAAAATGTATCATACATCCCTTGATTTTCAATTTACCCTGATGCACTCCGCACAGCTTACCCCCCTCATCTTTCCCTTCTGAGCCCTGCCGTATGCCCAGGCAGCTGATAACAGCCACATGTAGGGTATTGTCGTACCCAGGAGAACCCACATTACAATTTAAGGGGTGTATATCTCCGGTGGCGCATGCTGGGCACACTATATTGGACACTGAAATGGCATATACATATATAAAATTGCAAATCTCACACTGCACCATCTGCTGCGCATTATCTTTTACACAGTACCTGTGGGGTCAAAATGCTCACTACACCTCTAGATGAATGTCTTAAGGGGTGTAGTTTTTAAAATGGGGTCACTTCTCGGGGGTTTCAACTGTACTGGTACCTCAGGGGCTTCTGCACACATGACTTAGCACCAGAAAAGCTCCAGTAGGCCAAATGGTGGTCCTTTCCTTCTGAGCCCTCCCATGGGCCCAAAGGGCAGTTTATCACCACAAATGGGGTATTGCCGCACTAAGGACAAATTGGGCAACAAAATGGGGTATGTTGTTCCCTGTGAAAATAAGAAATTTTGATCAAAAATGACATCTTTTTGGAAAAAATATAATTTTTTTCATTTCACAGCCCAATTCAAATAGGTGCTGTGAAAAACCTGTGCGGTCAAAATGATAACAAAAACCATAAATGAATTCCTTGAGGGGTGTAGTTTCCAAAATGGGGTCACTTCTGGTGGGTTTCCATTGCTTTGATACCTCTGGGGCTCTGCAAATGCAACATGGCACCCGAAAACCAATCCAGCAAAATCTGGACTCCAACAAACACATAGCGCTCCTTTCCGTCTGAGCCCTCCCATGGGCCCAAACGGCAGTTTATCACCACAAATGGGGTATTGCCGCACTAAGGACAAATTGGGCAACAAAATGGGGTATGTTGTTCCCTGTGAAAATAAGAAATTTTGATCAAAAATGACATCTTATTGGAAAAAATATAATTTTTTTCATTTCACAGCCCAATTCAAATAGGTGCTGTGAAAAACCTGTGCGGTCAAAATGATAACAAAAACCATAAATGAATTCCTTGAGGGGTGTAGTTTCCAAAATGGGGTCACTTCTGGTGGGTTTCCATTGCTTTGATACCTCTGGGGCTCTGCAAATGCAACATGGCACCCGAAAACCAATCCAGCAAAATCTGGACTCCAACAAACACATAGCGCTCCTTTCCTTCTGAGCCCTCCCATGGGCCCAAACGGCAGTTTATCACCACAAATGGGGTATTGCCGCACTAAGGACAAATTGGGCAACAAAATGGGGTATGTTGTTCCCTGTGAAAATAAGAAAATTTGATCAAAAATGACATTTTATTGGAAAAAGTATCATTTTTTTCATTTCACAGCCCAATTCAAATAGGTGCTGTGAAAAAACTGTGCGGTCAAAATGATAACAAAAACCATAAATGAATTCCTTGAGGGGTGTAATTTCCAAAATGGGGTCACTTCTGGTGGGTTTCCATTGTTTTGATACCTCAACGCCTCTTCAAACCTGGCATGCTGCCTAAAATATATTCTAATAAAAAAGAGGCCTCAAAATGCACTAGGTGCTTCTTTGCTTCTAGGGCTTGTGTTTTAGTCCACGAGCGCAGTAGGGCCACATGTGGGACATTTCTAAAAACTGCAGAATCTGGACAATACATATTTAGTAGTGTTTCTCTGGTAAAACCTTCTCTGTTACTAAAAAAAAATTGAATAAAATTGAAATTCAGCAGAAAAAATGAAATTTGCAAATTTAATTTCCACTTTGCTTTAATTCCTGTGAAATGCCTGAAGGGTTAAAAAACTTTCTATATGCTGTTTTGAATACTTTGAGGGGTCTAGTTTTTAAAATGGGGTGTTTTATGGGGGTTTCTAACACATAGTCCCCTCAAATCCACTTCAGAACTGAACTGGCACCTTCAAAAAAAGGCTTTTGAAATTTTCTTAAGAATATGAGAAATTGCTGTTTATGTTCTAAGCCTTGTAACGTCCAAGAAAAATAAAAGAATGTTCAAAAAACGATGCCAATCAAAAGTAGACATATGGGAAATGTGAACTAGTAACTATTTTGGGTGGTATAACCGTCTGTTTTTCAAGCAGATGCATTTAAATTCTGAAAAATGCTATTTTTTGTAAATTTTCTCTAAATTTTGCAATTTTTCACAAATAAAGACTGAATATATCGACCAAATTTTACCACGAACATGAAGCCCAAAGTGTCACGAGAAAACAATCTCAGAATCGCTTGGATAGGTTTAAGCATTCCGACGTTATTACCACATAAAGTGAAATATGTCAGATTTGAAAAATGGGCTCTGAGCCTTAAGGCCCAAACTAGGCTGCGTCCTTAAGGGGTTAAAGACCAGTTAGGATATCCTCTATTTTGTAGTCTGTTTCAAATTTGTTTTTGTTCTGATTCATAATATATGTCAGAGCTACAATTACGTTTGGCTCGGCTCATTTCCCCAATTGGAATTGATTTGATTGTCTGCTTGGAGTGATTACTTGTTGCGTGTTATATGGTATTGCCACTCAGTGGTTTTCGAAAAGTTTTTGTTCGTATCAGAGTTCCTGCCGTTCCTGTTAACTGTAGATCCAAAAATACAATGCTATCCTTGTTCCATATGTGGGTAAATCTAAGGTTAGATGTATTTAAGTTAAGGAAAGTTATGAAATCTGGGATGGCAGAAGTGTCCCCGTCCCAGATGTATAGGAGGTCGTCGATATATCTTCCGTACCAGTGTATATTGGCTCCAAAAGTATTGCTGGTTGAAAAAATTGACACTTCCTCCCACCATGCCATCACCAAATTAGCTAGGGATACACGGGATGTACTTCGCGCCTTTCACAATAAAATATGGTCGGATAATTATACATGGCTTACATGTGATGTCACCTCTTTATACACAAGAATTCCCCAGCATGTAGCACGTTTAGCTCTCAGACACCATCTGGCCATATATAGTACCTATACCGAGGAACTACAGGTATTCATCTTGGAAGTACTAATGTTTTTAAAGAGGCTCTGTCACCAGATTTTGCAACCCCTATCTGCTATTGCAGCAGATAGGCGCTGCAATGTAGATTACAGTAACGTTTTTATTTTTAAAAAACGAGCATTTTTGGCCAAGTTATGACCATTTTCGTATTTATGCAAATGAGGCTTGCAAAAGTACAACTGGGCGTGTTGAAAAGTAAAAGTACAACTGGGCGTGTATTATGTGCGTACATCGGGGCGTGTTTACTACTTTTACTAGCTGGGCTTTCTGATGAGAAGTATCATCCACTTCTCTTCAGAACGCCCAGCTTCTGGCAGTGCAGATCTGTGACGTCACTTACAGGTCCTGCATCGTGTCGGCACCAGAGGCTACAGTTGATTCTGCAGCAACATCAGCATTTGCAGGTAAGTAGCTACATCGACTTACCTGCAAACGTCGATGCTGCTGCAGAATCATCTGTAGCCTCTGGTGTCGGTGTCCTCGCTCGTCTGACACGATGCAGGACCTGTGAGTGACGACACAGCGTGATCTCTGGAGAACACGGCTGTGTCTGCACTGCCAGAAGCTGGGCGTTCTGAAGAGAAGTGGATGATACTTCTATACACAACGCCCAGCTAGTAAAAGTAGTAAACACGCCCCGATGTACGCACGTAATACACGCCCAGTTGTACTTTTACTTTTCAACACGCCCAGTTGTACTTTTGCAAGCCTCATTTGCATAAATACGAAAATGGTCATAACTTGGCCAAAAATGCTCGTTTTTTAAAAATAAAAACGTTACTGTAATCTACATTGCAGCGCCGATCTGCTGCAATAGCAGATAGGGGTTGCAAAATCTGGTGACAGAGCCTCTTTAATGTCACATAATTATTTTCTATTTGATGGTAATTTTTATTTACAACTGAAGGGTGTCTCCATGGGAGCCAAATTTTCTCCCTCCCAAGCTAATTTGGTGATGGCATGGTGGGAGGAAGTGTCAATTTCTTCAACCAGCAATCCTTTTGGAGCCAATATACACTGGTTATAGTACGTTACACTACCTAGGTAGTGTAATGTATTATAGCAGCTATCAGAGCTGCAGGTCTTCAAGTAAAACAAGTAAAAAGTAAAAAACAATAAGTAATAAAAATGTATTATAAAAGTGTAAAAACAAGTTATAAGTTACAAAAACAAAAAGTGCTTTTTTTCCTATAATAAGTCTTTTATTTTAGGCAAAAAATTAAAATGTTAAAAAAAGTACACATATTTGGTATCACCGCGTTCATAACGACCCAAACTATAAAATTATTTTTCCCGCACGGTGAACACCGCAAAAAAAATTATTAAAAAACTATGTCAGAATCACTATTTTTTGGTCATCAACCCTCCCAAAATATAGAATAAAAAGTGATCAAAAAGTCGCATGTACCCCAAAATAGTACCAATAAAAACTACAAGCCGTCCCGCAAAAAACAAGCCCATACACAGCTTTTTGACTGAAAAATAACAAAGTTATGGCTCTCATAATATGGTGACACAAATTTTTTTTTATTGAAAAGTGATTTTATTGCGCAAACGCCACAAAACATAAAAAAAGATATACATATGGTATCGCCGTAATCGTATCGACCCGCAGACTAAATTAAAACGTCATTTATAGCGCACGGTGAACACTGTAAAAAAGACAAAAAACATTGTCAGAATTTATGTTTTTTTGTCACTTTGCTTGCCCAAAAAATCTAGTAAAAAGTGATAAATAAATCACATGTACCCTAAAATTGTACCAATGAAAATTACAGATTGTTCCGCAACAAGTAAGCCCTCAAACAGCTCCGGTGAAGAAAAAATAAAAAAAGTTCTGTCTCTCAGAATATAGCGACAGAAATTGTGCAGTGTCCAAAAGCGGATAAGATCGGGCGCCATTTATCAGTGCGACATCGGCCAATATTATTTATTTACCTCATTATTATAACCTCTTATTATGTCCTGATGTACTCTGCCCAGTTTACACATACCCCCCACATTATAAACCGAAATACCAGCAAAACCCCAAACAGAACAGTTACCAAGCAAAATCTGCGATCCAAAAGCCAAATGGCTCTCCCTCTCTTCTGAGCCCCACAGCGTGCCCAAACACCAGCTTATGTCCACATATATGATATTTTATACACGGGAGAACCCGCTCAACATTGTATGAGGGATTTGTCTTCAGTGGCACAAACTGGGCACAACATATTGTGCATTAAAATGGCATATCAGTCCATTATCACACTAGAGCCACATGTGGGATATTTCTAAAAACTGCAGAATGTGCGCAATAAATATTGAGTTGCATTTCTCTGGTAAAACCTTCTGCGTTACAGAAATGTTTTTATTACAAATGAATTTCAGCAAAAAAAATTAAATTTGTTAATTTCCCCTCTACACTGCTTTAATTCCTGTGAAGCGCCTAAAGGGTTAAGAAACTTTCTGACTGCTGTTTTGAATACTTTGAGGGGTGCAGTTTTTAATATGGGGTGATTTATGGGGTCTATCTAGTACATAAGGCCATCAAAGCCACTTCAGATCTGAACTGGTCCCTGTAAAAATAGCCTTTTGAAATTTTCTTGAAAATGTGAGAAATTGCTGCTAGAGTTCTAAGCCTTGTAACGTCCTAGAAAAATAAAATAATGTTCAAAAAATGATGCAAATATAAAGTAGACATATGGAATATGTGAAATAGTAACTATTTTGTGTGGTATTACTATCTGTTTTACAAGCAGATACATTTAAAATGAGAAAAATCATAATTTTTGCAAATTTTCTCTACATTTTGGTGTTTTTCACAAATAAGCAATGAATTTATTGACCAAATTTTTTCACTAACATAAAGTACAATATGTCACGAGAAAACAGTCTCAGAATCGCTTGGATAGGCAAAAGCATTACAGAGTTATTACCACATAAATTGACACGTCAGATTTGAAAAAAATAGGGCTAGTCCTGAAGGCCAAAATGAGCTCGGTCCTGAAAGGGTTAAAATATGGCGACACAAAAGCAAATAATTTTGAAAAAAATGTGTTTTTACTGTGTAAAAGTAGGAAAACATAAACAAATCCATATAAATTTGGTATCGGCGCAATCGTAACGACCCGCTGAATAAAGTTATGTTATTTATACCACATGATAAACGCCGTAAAATTAAGATGCAAAACAAATGGCGAAATTTGTTTTTTTTCCAGTACCCCACTAAAAAAAGTTATTAAAAAGTTAATCAATAAATTATATGTACCCCAAAAGGGTGCAATTATAAAATACAACTTGTCCCGGAAAAAAAAGTCTTTATACAGCTATGTCGACGCAAAAATAAAAAAGTTATAGCTCTTTGAATGAGACGATGGAAAAACGAAAAAAATTGCTCGGTCATTAAAGGGAATGTGTCGCTAGAATTTTTTTTTTTAGTTAAGCTATTATTATTTGAGTGATTACACATTGCTTTAATTTTTTTAATTTTTTAACAGATATTATAAATTAGATTCTAATTTATAACATTTCCATGTGCTGGGCACTAGAGGGAGCAAATTTATGGTGCAAATTTGGGGTAGACACACACTCTCTAGTGTCCTCACACAATCCCCCCTCTCTTATTCTGGCTAGTGCCAGGAGAAGGAGGGGTTGAATCTTCAAAACTCCTACACTGTGTGCCGCCTTTTTCTGAGCGACTGCACAGTGTAGGAAGATTAGATACAGTGCTAAGCAGACAGTATAACACGAACACACACGAACATAATACACACAGCACATACACATACATAAATTACCTGCTCCTGCCGCCGCTGCCGCCTCCGCTCCTATTCTTTTGCGCCTTCGCTTCCTTGAACATATGGCCGGAAGTCGTCATCTTACTGTCCGGCAGTGGCTTCCAATCCACATGAAAATGGCGCCGCATTTTGCTCTGCTAACGAGCTTCGTTTTGATCTGTGTGGGAGCGGCGGATGCGCCGTTTCCAAACAGACGGCGTACGCTGCAGAGAATGGGGATGTATGTGCCGTATACCATCTTTGTATGTGTTGTTAATTGACACATACAGAGATGAGAAAAAAAATGGCAGCCCCCATAGAGAAGTAAAAGTAAGAAAAAAGTTAAAAGTAGAACACAAGAACACAAATGGATAAATGTTATTTTATTATCATACTAAAAGCAATCTGATAAAAAAAAAATTAATGACACCTTCCCTTTAAGGTTTAAAATACCTTCGGTATTAAGGGGTTAAGGCTCAGAGCCCTTTTTTCAAATCTGACATATATCACTTTATGTGGTAATAACTTCGGAATGCTTAAACCTATTCAAGCGAGTCTGACATTGGGCTTTATGTTAGTGGTAAAATTTGGTCGATATATTCAGTGTTTATTTGTGAAAAATGTCAAAATTTTGAGAAAATTTAGAAAAAATAGAATTTTTCTGAATTTAAATGCATCTGCTTGTAAGACAGATGTTATACCACCAAAAATAGTTACTAGTTCCCATTTCCAATAAGTCTACTTTAGATTGGCATCATTTTCTCAACATTCTTTAATTTTTCTTGGACTTTACAAGGCTTAGAACATAAACAGCAATTTCTCATATTTTTAAGAAAATTTCAAAAGCCTTTTTTTTTAAGGTACCTGTTCAGTTCTGAAGTGGCTTTGAGGGGCCTATGTATTAGAAACCCACATAAAACATTTTAAAAAACTAGACCCCTCAAAGTATTCAAAACAGAATTTAGAACGTTTTTTTTAACCCTTCAGGTATTTCACAGGAATTAAAGCAAAGTGGAGGTGAAATTTGCAAATTTCATTTTTCTTGCTGAATTTCAATTGTATTCTATTTTTTTCTGTAACACAGGTTTTACCAGAGAAACACTACTAAATATGTATTGTCCAGATTCTGCAGTTTTTAGAAATGTCCCACATGTGGCTCTAGTGTGCTCGTGGATTAAAACACAGGCCCCAGAAGCAAAGAAGCGCCTAGTGCATTTTGGGGCCTCTTTTTTTATTAGAATATATTTTAGGCAGCATGCCAGGTTTTAAGAGGTGCTGAGGTGCCAAAACAGTAGGAATCCCCCAAAAGTGACCCCATTTTGAAAACGACACCCCTTAAGGAATTAATTTACGGTTGTTACCATTTTGACCCCACAGTTTTTTCACAGCCCGTATATTAACTGTGAAATAAAAAAAAATTATTTTTTTCCAATAAGATGTCATTTTTGATCAAAATTTCTTATTTTCACGGGGAATAAAATGCTCCATTTTGTTGCCCAATTTGTCCTGAGTGCGGCAATACCCCATTTGTGGTGATAAACTTCAGTTTGGGCCCATGGTAGGGCTCAGAAGGAAAGGAGTGCTATGTGTTCTTTGGAGCCCAGATTTTGCTGAATTGGTTTTCTGGTGCCATGTCACATTTGCAGAGCCCCAGAGTTATCAAAGCAGGGGCGTAGCTAGGGGGGGGCAGGCAGGGCATGTGCCCCAGGCGAAACTTAGAGGGGGGCGCCAGCGCCACCCCCTCCTGTACTATAATTGTACCTGCGTCTATAGAACACAGGTACAATTAGAACCAATGAATGGCCGGGTACGTTCTGTTCCCGGCCATCAAAGGCGGATTATCATGGTACATTGTAGTTTTGTCACGATTTTGCCGCGAATCGTGGCAAAAACCCCGATGAAACTGCATAGTGTATGTCCTGCTAAAAGTGCTTTAGACATAAGGTCACATGACCTTATCTCTGAAGTTCTTACTATTGCTTAGAGAGCTGCTGGTCACATGACCGCAGGAGTTCGAGCAACAGCAGCAGAAGCAGCAGCAAGACTCCACGGGGAAGACTGACTATATAAGTATAAGGAGATTGATTTGTTTAATGGGTCTGTATTTAGGGGTATTGTATTTAGGGGGTCTGGTTTGGGTACTGTATTTAGGAGGTTTGGTGTCTATTAGTTTAAGGGGTCTGTATTTAGGTGGTCTGGTCTGGGGTCTGTATCAGTTTAGGGTCTGTATATTTAGGGGTCTGTGTTAGTTTAAGTGGTCTGGGGTTGGTATTTAGGGGGTCTGTTTTAGTTTGAGGTCTGGGGTCAATATTTAAGAGGTCTGTTTTAGTTTGAGGTCTGGGGTCGGTATTTAGGGGGTCTGTTTTAGTTTGAGGTCTGGGGTCTGTATTAGTTTATAGGGTCTATTTAGGGGGCCTGTTCTAGGGTCTGTATTAGGTTAGGGGTGTGTATTTAGGGGTCTAGTCTGGGGTCTCTATTAGAATAGGGGGTCTGGTCTGGGGGTCTGTATTTAGGGGGTCTGTATTAGTTTGAGGTCTGGTGTCTGTATTTAGGGGCTCTGTATTTGGGGGTGTGGTCTGGGGTCTGTATTAGTTTAGGGGATCTGGTCTGAGGTCTATTAAGGGAGTCAGGTCTGGGGTCATTATTAGTGTAGGGGGTCAGGTCTGGTGCCTGTATTTAGGGGTCCGGTCTGAGGTCTGTATTTATTCAGGGTGCTTGTGATGGGGTCTGTATTTGTTTAGGGTGCCTGGGGTCTGTATGTATTCTACAATCTAGTCTGTGGTCCAAATTTATTAGTCTGAGTAAAAGGGGTTGTCCGGGCACATCGATAGGTCACAGTATGAAAACGGTCTGTGCCCGCACCACCCCTTTAATTTATGGTCCTGGGCCTTGGTGTCTAAATTTGTGTGTTTCTATATGGGCTGGAAATGGCTGCAGAAGTGATGGGCAAAGATGTCTCATCAGGAGAAGTCGCCATAACAGTCTGTGTCAGATGGAGAAGAAAAGAAAACGGTTCCCATCAGAGAAGACGTCACTGGATCTATAGGGGATCTCCTCTCCTGACATGTCTGTTGCAGGTAATCCTTGTATTCTACATATCTCTGTGTACCCAGGACTAATAGACAAATGCGTGTTACCATTCCCATTGTCAGGAGGATGTGTCCCTACACAGTGTGATACTGTCAGCGATGGTTGGAGCCTGTCAGTATGTAGGAACACAGCCCTTTGACAAGGGGAATCGTAACAACCATTTGTCAATGCTCTCACAAAAAGGTGGTGTTCACTATAGACACTGCAGAGCGGCGGTGGGGAAGGGGGGCCCAAGTTTGTGGAACAGCCCAGGGCCTATAGTCTACTTAATCCGCCACTGCCGGCCATTCAGCGCCTTTCTACGAGTGAAGCGGCGCGATACTTTGCGCCGCTTGCATCGTTGAAAGGCGCTGATTGACAGGGAAGCATGCAACCCCAGGAGACCTCGCAGAAGAGAGCAGGTCTCCATTGCTGCCGGACGGCGTGGGAACGGATTAAGGTGAGTTTGAATAGTTTGTTATTTTATCGTAATAAAAAAGTGTGTGGCATTATCTACGGGGGTGGCTTTATCTACAGGGGGGCTATATACTGGGGTGGGCTATATGTGGAGCACTATATACAGGGGTGGGCTATATCTACAGGGGAGCTATATACAGGGGTGGGCTATCTGTGGAGCACTATAAACAGGGGTGGGTTATATCTACAGGGAGCTATATACAGGGGTGGGCTATCTGTGGAGCACTATATACAGGGGTGGGCTATATCTACAGAGGGCTATATACAGGGGTGGGCTATATCTACAGCGGGCTATATGCAGGGGTGGGCTATCTGTAGAGCACTATAGGGGGAGCTATATGTGGGACACTATACAGGGATGGGCTATACGGGGGCACTATCTACAGGGGGCACAGTGTGTGTGTGTGGGACATGGTGTATGGTGCTATTATAATTGGAGGTGCAGTGTATGGCGCAGTGAGGCGTAGTGTGTGGTATAATGAGAACTTTATCTTTATTTATAGGTGTAGAAATGTTAGTAAAGTGAGAAGCTGAAGACATCTGAGCGGCAAACTGCAGAAATGGGCTGTGACCGGGAGAAGTCATCATAGAGGTCTGGACCGGATGGAGAAAAAGAACTAGAATCTGAGACGTCACCGGTGAGTTACTTAATGTAAATCTTTATTCTGCCTCTAATTAGCTCATTAGTCACTGTATGATCTGCAGCGAGATGATGGGTGGTATGATTATGATATGATTTATTTTTTGTGAAACAGCATCTCCCAGCATTTCCTTACCATTGTTCGGGCCATGCTGGGAGCTGAAACAATTTAGTGTGAACCTATACGTCAGGGGTTGCACTAAATTGAGCTGTATTTGTGCTGGTGCTGTATATATGTATTGAGCTTAGTTCTGGGGCTGTATATATGTACTGAGCTTGGTTCTGGTGCTGTATATATGTACTGAGCACTATTCTGGTTTTGTGTATAGGACTATATTGCTTGTAAAATGTACAAATATTTTTATGCTCGAGTTACATAAAAAGAAATGTGGAAAAGAAATGGCACGTCGATTGGTAGAGAAAACAAACATGGCGAGGGGGAAAGAGATGTCGGGAAAGAGGTTGGGGGGCACCAAAATGAATCTTTCCTCCGTGCGCTGGAGAACCTAGCTACGCCTCTGATCCAAGCAATGGAAACCCACCAGAAGTGACCCCATTTTGGAATCTACACCCTCAAGGAATTCATTTATGGGTGTTGTGACCATTTAAACCCCACAGTTTTTTCACAGAATTTATTTGAATTGGGCTGTGAATTAAAAAAGTCATTTTTTCCAATAAGATGTAGTTTTGGCTCAAAATTTTTTCTTTTCACAAGGAATAAAATACCCCATTTTGTTGCCCAATTTGTCCTGAGTGCGGCAATACTCCATTTTTGGTGATAAACTGCCATTTGGGCCCATGGGACGGCTCAGAAGGAAAGGACCACAATTTGGCCTACTGGAGATTTTCTGGTGCTAAGTCATGTATGCAGAAGCCCCTGAGGTACCAGTACAGTTGAAACCCCTGAGAATTGACCCAGTTTTAAAAACGACACCCCTTAAGGCATTCATCTAGAGGTGTAGTGAGCATTTTGACCCCACAGATATTGTGTAAAAGATAATTCGCAGCAGATGGTGCAGAGTGAGATTTGCAATTTTCTATACATATATGCCATTTCAGTGTCCGATATATTGTGTCCAGCATGCGCCACCGAAGACATACATCCCATAAACTGTAATGTGGGTTCTCCCGGGTACGGCAATATCCTACATGTGGCTGTTAACAGCTGCCTGGGCACACAGCAGGGCCCAGAGGGGAAAGATGAGGGGGATAAGCTATGCGGAGTGCATCAGGGTAAGTAAAACCGTGGTAGATGGAAAATCAAGGGATGTTTGATAAATTTTAAAATACTTTCATACTGAGCCCTGGTTTTTTGGGACACGTGTCACATTGATATATTGTGTCCTACCTTATCCCCCTCTTATAGCAGACTTTGCACCTCTTTTGACTTTTTCCCTTCTTGCCAGTTAGGGGAACTTCTCCTGGAAAGTGTTGCCTGGTACGAAGCGTGTGGCCTCACTTTCAGAAGTACTGGGTGCCCCCCCTTCTTGGTCCCTAAAGATTAGGTTCTTGATAACCACCTCTTGAAATTCCAGGAAAGTTCCCCTTCTGGCCTGTATATCGATGTAGCACGTACACATTGTACAATGCTGTTATGTAGGGTTCGTGGACCCACTGGGCCATACCGCCTTGGCGGTATGGCAGCTGGCCAACAGGGCGCAGGTCAGAATCTATAGTTCATATAGGGTACCTGTGGCAGCTCGGACAGTAGCAAGACAGGCTTGGCAGGGACTGGGCAGCAGGTAGACATCAGGCATGGGGTTGCAGGACAGGCGTGGTATACAGCACAGCACGGCTACAGCTCAGGATATAACTCGGCGACAGAAAAAATACATTCTTTTTACAAAAGTAATTTTATTGTGCAAAAAGTTGTAAAACATAAAAAAGTGCTATAAATTTGGTATCGCCGGAATCGTACTGATCCGCAGAATAAAAACAACATGTAATTTATAACGCATGGTGAATGCTGTATAAAACAAAACTAAAAAACCATGCCAGAATTGCTGTTTTTGGTCACCTTGCCTCCCAAAAAATAGGATAATAAGTGATCAAAAAGTCGCATGTACCTCAAAATGGTACCAATAATAACTACAGCTCATCCCGCAAAAAAACAGCCCTCATACCACTACGTCTATGAAAAAATAAAATTAGTTAAGGCTCCAATAAGTCAGGAAATAAAAAATATGCAGTTGTGCAGGCCCGAGGGGAACATTTCTTCTGTTTCAAGAAGCGAATTATCAAGGCCCTAAAATTAGGGAACCAGGAAGGAGAGCACCTAAACATATCTTCTGGAAGCGAGGGTGCCCGTATTATAACAAGACAACACTTCCCAGCAAAATTCCCCAAACTGCAAAGGTGCAGAGCGTGTACCAAAAGGGGATAATAAAGGACACCATTTATCAGTGCGACACTGGCCTGTGCAGATAGGATTGCTTCACGGCATACAACACATCTATAGATAATTATTTTAATTTTTTTACCCCAATATTATATCACCTGACTATGCCCCTGATGTAATTTGCCCAGCTTACATGTACCCCCACATTATAAACTGAAATACCAGTAATACTCCAAACAAAACTACTACCAAGCAAAATCCACGCTCCAAACGCCAAATGACGATCCCTCCCCTCTGAACCCTACAGCATGCCCAAACAGCAGTTTACTTCCACATATATGGCATTGCCATACCCGGGAGAACCCTTTTAACAATTTTTGGGGTGTGTGTCTCCAGTGGCACAAGCTGGGCATGAAATATTTGCCACTGAAATTGCATATCAAGGAAAAAATGATAATTTTTACTTTGCACCATCCACAGCAAGTGAAAATGCTCACTACAGCCCTTAATAAATGCCTTGAGGGGTGCGGTTTGCATAATGGGGTCACTTCTCAGGGGTTTCTTTTATGCTTTCATATCCGAGCCTCTGCAATTGTGAACCAATGCTTTGTTAATTGCCAAATTACGCCTCAATTTTACATGGTACTCTTTCACTCCTGAGCCCTTTCAAATGTCCAGGCAAAAGATTAAGGCAACATGTAGGGTATTTATAAACCTGGAAATACAGCATAGTAATTAGAGAGCTGCCTTGTTATGGTGGCACAAGCTGGGCACCACATATTGGCATATCTATGGGAAAAAAAATCCCATTTTCACTGTGCAACATCGAGTTGCAACATAGAGTTGACTAATTTCTGCAAAACACCTGCGGAGTTAACATGCTCACTACACCTCTAGGTGAATACCTTGAGTGGTGTAGTTTCCAAAATGGGGTCACTTCTTTCCACTGTTTTGGTCCCACGGGGGCTCTGCAAATGCTACATAGCGACCAGAAACCAATCCAGCAAAATCTGCACTCCAAAAGTCAAATGCCGCTCCTTCCCTTCTGAGCCCTACTCTGTGCCCAAACAGCAGTTTATGACGACAAATGGGGTATTGCCATACTCGGGATAAATTGCTTTACAAAGGTTGGGGTTCTTTTTTTCCTTTGTTGAGAAAAATGTAGAGCAAAAGCTACGTCTTATTGAAGAAAAGGGATTGGTTTTATTTTCACTGCCCAATTCCAATAAGTTCTATGAAACATCTGTGGGGTCAAAATGCTTATTGTCACGATGCGGGGTGTGGACCCACTGGGCCGTACCGCGTAGCGGGGTAGCAGCTGGCCAACAAGGTACAAAACAATGTCTATAGTTCAGAACGGGTACCTGAGGCAATGTAGACAGTAGCGGAAGCACAACTTGACTTTCACATCAGGTGACACCGTGGATGCAGCGGAAGACACGACTTGACTTTCTCAGTAGATACGATAGCATGGGATACATGGTACTTAGGTATACAAAAACGCTCAGACGAGGAACAAGTGGGCAAAGCCTGTTTTTATAGTCCAGCAGCCATTTGGGCTAATTATTGGTTGGTGACAGTTGGACGCGTACAATCCCTTTGCGGGCGCGTGCCCTGCGGGAAATAGTCCGAGGGCCCGGAAGTGAGTGCCAACGTCTCCCTTGAGAGAGCTGACACCGATAAGACAGATGTTCATGGCCGGGGCCGTCAGAGGGTAAGTCTGAACTACAGCCCACGGCCATAGATGTTACAGTATCCCCCCTCTTACGCCCCCTCCTCTTGGGACCAGAGCGGGAGACAAATTTCTTCTCCGCTGGCTCCCTAGACCTCTCCTCTGGACCAAATCCCCCCCAATCCACCAAATAAAACGTCCTTCCTCCCACTTTTTTGGTGGCCAGGGTTTCCCTCACTTCAAAAGTTCCAGATGAACAGCCAGGAGCCACTGCGGAACTAGGAGTCCTGGAGTAGCAGTTCAGGACCACAGGTTTCAGCAAGGAGACATGGAAGGAGTTAGGGATCTTGAGGGTAGGAGGCAGTCGAAGCTTGTATGACACAGGATTGATCTGTAGCAGAATCTCGAAGGGTCCAAGGAACATGGGAGCAAACTTGCAAGACGGCACACTCAGCCAGATATTCCGGGAAGACAGCCAGACCTTTGTACCTGGAAGAAACTGAGGAGGCTCTCGTCTTCTAGTGTCTTACTTTCCCTTCATGCGGTCCACCGCCAGCAGAATTGAAGATTGTGTCTGCTGCCATATCTGCAGAATGTCCCTGAAGGTAGGAATCGGCTGCAGGCACCTGGGACATAGTAGAGCCAAGGAGGCGTATTCGAGGTTGTTGGCCGTAGGCTATCAAGAACGGACTGGAGGTGGTGGACTCACTAGTATGGTTATTATAGGAGAACTCCGCCCACGGGAGCAGCTGTACCCAGTCATAATGTCGTCTGGAGACAAAGTGCCGCAGATAGTTCTCCATAATTTGGTAAACCCTTTCGACTTGTCCATTGGACTGAGGTTAAGCTAAGGAAAAGTCCAACTTTACACCGAGTAGGCCGCAGAGTGCTCTCCAGAACTTTGAGGTGAACTGGACCCCTCGATTCGAGACAATATGCAGAGGCAAGCCGTGCAGATGGAAGATGTGTTGTATGAAGAGGTCAGCCAGTCGAGCAGCAGAAGACAGACCAGTCAGGGGAACAAAATGAGCCATTTTAGAAAAACGATCCACCACCACCCAGATCACAATGCATCCCGCAGAGAGAGGCAGATCTGTGACAAAGTCCATACCAATATGCCGCCAGGGGGCATCGGGCACAGGCAGTGGTTGGAGCAGACCGGCTGTTCTGGAATGGGCAACTTTGTTTGCTGCACACACCGTACAGGAGGAGACAAAGTCCATGACGTCTTTGGGCAGCGTCAGCCACAAGAACTGACGGGCAATTAGGTCTCGGGTCTTACGGGCACCTGTGTGACCTGCCAGCTAGGAACTGTGACCCCAGCGAAGGATTCTTCCTCGGTCAGCCAGACGTACAATAGTTCTTCTCGGAGGAATGTCTCTAACCTGCAGAGGGCTAACAGAGTAGATGCAGGAAGGATGAATAATATTCTGTGGGGAGTCCACAGTTTCCTCTGTCTCAAATGACCTAGACAAGGCATCGGCCCTCACATTCTTGTCGGCAGGTCGGTAGTGGAGTTCGAACCGGAACTGTGCAAAAAAACAATGACCACCTGGCTTGACAAGGATTCAGCCGTTGAGCCGTCTGTAGGTAGGTAAGGATCTTGTGGTCTGTGAAGACCAGAATAGGATGAGCTGCGCCTTCTAGTAGGTGTCTCCACTCCTGCAGGGTCAGCTTGATGGCCAGTAACTCCCGATCCCCAATCGAGTAGTTGCGCTCTGCAGGAGAAAACAGCTTGGAGTAGTAACCACATACCACGACTTGCCTTTTGAACCTCTCTGGAACAAAAGTGCACCAGCACCAACAGAGGAGGCGTCCACCTCTAACGAAAACTGTAGGGATACATCAAGATGATGAAGAATAGAGGCTGACTTGAAGGCCTTTTTTAAGGTTTTAAATGTGACTTCCGCCTCTGGAGTCCATACCTTGGCATTCATACCCTTTTTAGTGAGGGTAGAGATGGGGGCTGTCAAAGAAGAGAAGTTGGGAATGAACAGTCTGTAGAAGTTGGCGAATCCCAGGAAGCGTTGTATGGCCCTTAAGCCTTGGGGGCGTGGCCACTCCAGGACAGCCTTGACCTTCTCAGGGTCCATTTTGAGACCCTGATCAGAGATGATATAGCCCAGGAAAGGTAGAGACTTCTCTTGGAACACGTACTTCACCAACTTGGCGTAAAGATGATTCTCCCTTAATCAAAGCAACACCTGGCGGACATGACCCTGATGAGTCACAAGATCTGGGGAAAAAAATCAAGATATCATCGAGATACAGCACAACAGAGACAGAGGAGATCACGAAAAATGTCATTGACAAATTCTTGAAACACTGCATGGGCGTTACACAGGTCGAATGGCATGACCAAATATTCGTAGCGTCCATCACGTGTGTTAAGTGCAGTCTTCCACTCGTCACCCTGACGGATCCGGATTAGATTGAAGAGCTCCCACTTGAAATCTTAATGGCTTGGTCACAGACAACACTGGGTCAGGCAAAGGCAGTCCATCTACCGAGGCAACGATCAACGGTCTCTCCAGCAAAACAGTGGGCAATTGAAGAAGATCCACAAGGTCTTGGCAAATGAAATTGGCTGCGGAACCAGAGTCCAGGTAGGCAGAGACTGGATGAGGTCTTTCACCAGCAACGATGGTCACAGGAATGAACAGTTTGGAAGAGAGTTCTCTATAAAATGCTGAAGCGCCCAGAGTTGTCTCTCCAACCAATCCCATGCGTTGGGGTTTCTTTGGCCTCCGGGGATACAGACGCACGACATGGCCAGCGAGGCCGCAATATAGACAGAGTCCAGAGGTGCGCCTGCTCTGTTTTTCTTGAACGGACAGTTTAAGCCAATCCACCTGCATCGGAACCTCGGGCGCAGCAGAAGAACAAGGCAAGAGGGGTATCTGAAGTTGGGCGCCAGTCTAGGAAGCCATCTCTCCTGTAGAATCTCTTGAGATCTCTCCCTGAGCCTTATGTCCACTCAGGTATCCAGTAGAATCAGGTCGTCCAAGGCAGCTGGGAGATCTCGAGCAGCCAGTTCGTCCTTGATCTCGGGCGAAAGGATGCCAGAACTTCTGCCATGAATAAGAACACTGTTTGTGTTCGAAACGCGTAGGCTCAGGCGTTTGCCCGCATGAAAACCACCTTGTCACTGCGTCTCCTTCCAATTTTGACTATAGTATCCGTTTTATCTTCAAACAGCGCTGGATCAATTTTTCTTTCCCATTTCTTATATAAAAATACAATACACAATGGAAAAGCAGCAGCACTCAAAATAGAATTCCAAGATGGTCTCAGGTGCAAGCAGGTAATCCCGATCTAGGGGATATAGATCGATATTGAAGAAAATCCCACAGCACTCCATGTTAGTGAAAAAAATGGTGGTTTATTAAGCCAGCACTAGCAGCTTGTGCTGGCTTAATAAACCACCATTTTTTTCACTAACACGGAGTGCTGTGGGATTTTCTTCAATATATATATATATATATATATATATATATATATATATATATATATAATTGTGTGTGTGTGTGTGTGTGTGTGTGTATATATATATATATATATATATATATATATATATATATATATATATATGATTGTGTATGTGCTTTTATATATTTATATACAGTGAAGGAAATAAGTATTTGATCCCTTGCTGATTTTGTAAAATTTGCCCACTGTCAAAGACATGAACAGTCTAGAATTTTTAGGCTAGGTTAATTTTACCAGTGAGAGACAGATTATATAAAAAAAAAAAAAAAAACAGAAGATCACATAGTCAAAATTATATATATTTAATTGCATTGTGCACAGAGAAATAAGTATTTGATCCCCTACCAACTCCTTCCCGACCGCCCACTGTCTTGACGTCAGGCGGTGCGGGTGCTTAGTCTACAGAGACGTCTTTTGGCGTCGCTGTAGACCAAGCTGATGAGCGCTCGTGAGAGCGCTCGTCCTCTAAGCAGGAGCTGTAACTTACAGCTCCTGATCTTAGAGCAGCCTCCTGAACACAGCTGGGGTCGGCAAACATTCGGACCCCAGCTGTTTAACCCTTTGATTACCGCGGTCCGTGACCGCGGCATGATCAAAGGGAACTTCCCTCTTTGATTGCATCACCGGGATTCCAGTGATGCGATCAAACAATGGGGAATACCTCTGCAGTCAGCCCTGGGGACCTACAAAGGACCCCAGGGCTGTCTGTTCCGTGTGCCTGCTGTTCGGGCCCACTATGTGCTGCCCGATCAGCAGCCTGTGTCATAGTGACACAGTGTAATGTATTAGCGTACAGAAGTATGCTAATACATTACAAGTAAAAAATAAAGTTACAAATAAAGTTATCCCTTGATGGGATTAAAAAAAAAAAAAGTAACAAAACAAATAAATAAATAAAAAAAAAGTCCCAAACAAAAAGTATTTATTTTGCATTAAATACACTTTATTGCCCCTACACTAAATAAAAACAAAAAACCTACGCATATTAGGTATCTACACGACCGTAATAACCTGAAGAATTAATCTAATGGGTTATTTAGCGTGAAACGTGAACAGGATAAAAAATAAACAAAAAAACAATTCCGAGAATCGCTTTTTCCTATACTCATGCCGTAAAAAAAAAAATATTTTTACCCCCAAACAATGGAGAAAAAACAATAAAATTTCTCTTGCATAAAACAAGGCCTCATACAGCCACGTCAGTGAAGAAATAAAAAAGTTATGGCTGCTGAAACGCAGAGAGGCAAAAACAGAAAAATTGAGCTGGTCATTAAGGTCTTTTCAGGCCCAGTCATTAAGGGGTTAAGAGTTCAGCCTCATCCAGACCAGTTACACGCTCCAAATCAACTTGGTGCCTGCATTAAAGACAGCTGTCTTAAATGGTCACCTGTATAAAAGACTCCTGTCCACAGACTCAATTAATCAGTCTGACTCTAACCTCTACAACATGGGCAAGACCAAAGAGCTTTCTAAGGATGTCAGGGACAAGATCATAGACCTGCACAAGACTGGAATGGGCTACAAAACCATAAGAAAGACGCTGGGTGAGAAGGAGACAACTGTTGGTGCAATAGTAAGAAAATGGAAGACATACAAAATGACTGTCAATCGACATCGACCTGGGGCTCCATGCAAAATCTCACCTCGTGGGGTATCCTTGATCCTGAGGAAGGTGAGATCTCAGCCGAAAACTACATGGGGGGAACTTGTTAATGATCTCAAGGCAGCTGGGACCACAGTCACCAAGAAAACCATTGGTAACACATTACGCCGTAATGGATTAAAATCCTGCAGTGCCCGCAAGGTCCCCCTGCTCAAGAAGGCACATGTACAGGCCAGTCTGAAGTTTGCAAATGAACATCTGGATGATTCTGAGAGTGATTGGGAGAAGGTGCTGTGGTCAGATGAGAATAAAATTGAGCTCTCTGGCATTAACTCAACTCGCCGTGTTTGGAGGAAGAGAAATGCTGCCTATGACCCAAAGAACACCGTCCCCACTGTCAAGCATGGAGTTGGAAAGATTATGTTTTGGGGGTGTTTCTCTGCTAAGGGCACAGGACTACTTCACCGCATCAATGGGAGAATGGATGGAGCCATGTACCATTAAATCCTGAGTGACAACCTCCTTCCCTCCATCAGGACATTAAAAATGGCTCGTGGCTGGGTGGCTCGTGGCTTCCAGCACGACAATGACCCGAAACATACAGCCAAGGCAACAAAGGAGTGGCTCAAAAAGAAGCACATTAAGGTCATGGAGTGGCCTAGCCAGTCTCCAGACCTTAATCCCATTGAAAACTTATGGAGGGAGCTGAAGATCCGAGTTGCCAAGCGACAGCCTCGAAATCTTAATGATTTACAGATCATCTGCAAAGAGGAGTGGGCCAAAATTCCATCTAACATGTGTGCAAACCTCATCATCAACTACAAAAAACGTCTGACTGCTGTGCTTGCCAACAAGGGTTTTGCCACCAAGTATTAAGTCTTGTTTGCCAAAGGGATCAAACACTTATTTCTCTGTGCACAATGCAAATAAATATATAGAATTTTGACAATATGATTTTCTGTTTTTTTTTAAATATAATCCATCTCTCACTGGTAAAATTAACCTAGCCTAAAAATTCCAGACTGTTCATGTCTTTGACAGTGGGCAAACTTACAAAATCAGTAAGGGATGAAATACTTATTTCCTTCACTGTATATATACACTACCGTTCAAAAGTTTGGGGTCACCCAGACAATTTTGTGTTTTCCATGAAAACTAACACTTATATTTATCAAATGAGTTGCAAAATGACTAGAAAATATAGTCAAGACATTGACAAGGTTAGAAATAATGATTTTTATTTCAAATAATAATTTTCTCCTTCATACTTTGCTTTCTTCAAAGAATGCTCCATTTGCAGCAATTACAGCATTGCAGACCTTTGGCATTCTAGCTGTTAATTTGCTGAGGTAATCAGGAGAAATTTCACCCCATGCTTCCAGAAGCCCCTCCCACAAGTTGGATTGGCTTTATGGGCACTTCTTGCATACCATACGGTCAAGCTGCTCCCACAACAGCTCTATGGGGTTGAGATCTGGTGACTGCGCTGGCCACTCCATTACAGATAGAATACCAGCTGCCTGCTTCTTCCCTAAATAGTTCTTGCATAATTTGGAGGTGTGCTTTGAGTCATTGTCCTGTTGTAGGATGAAATTGGCTCCAGTCAAGCGCTGTCCACAGGGTATGGCATGGCGTTGCAAAATGGAGTGATAGCCTTCCTTATTCAAAATCCCTTTACCTTGTACAAATCTCCCACTTTACCAGCAGCAAAGCAACCCCAGACCATCACATTACCTCCACCATGCTTGACAGATGGCGTCAGGCACTCTTCCAGCATCTTTTCAGTTGTTCTGCGTCTCACAAATGTTCTTCTGTGTGATCCAAACACCTCAAACTTCGATTCTTCTGTCCATAACACTTTTTTCCAATCTTCCTCTGTCCAATTTCTGTGTGCTTTTGCCCATATGAATCTTTTCCTTTTATTAGCCAGTCTCAGATATGGCTTTTTCTTTGCCACTCTGCCCTGAAGGCCAGCATCCCGGAGTCGCCTCTTCTCTGTAGACGTTGACACTGGCGTTTTGCGGGTACTATTTAATGAAGCTTCCAGTTGAGGACCTGTGAGGCGTCTATTTCTCAAACTAGAGACTCTAATGTCTTGTTGCTCAGTTGTGCAGCGAGGCCTCCCAATTCTCTTTCTACTCTGGTTAGAGCCTGTGTGTGCTGTCCTCTGAAGGGAGTAGTACACACCGTTGTAGGAAATCTTCAGTTTCTTGGCAATTTCTCGCATGGAACAGCCTTCATTTCTAAGAACAAGAATAGACTGTTGAGTTTCACATGAAAGCTCTCTTTTTCTAGCCATTTTGAGAGTTTAATCGAACCCACAAATGTAATGCTCCAGATTCTCAACTAGCTCAAAGGAAGGTCAGTTTTATAGCTCCTCTAAACAGCAAAACTGTTTACAGCGGTGCTAACATAATTGCACAAGGGTTTTCAAGTGTTTTCTAATCATCCATTAGCCTTCTAACACAGTTAGCAAACACAATGTACCATTAGAACACTGGGGTGATGGTTGCTGGAAATGGGCCTCTATACACGTATGTAGATATTGCATTAAAAATCAGACGTTTGCAGCTAGAATAGTCATTTAGCACATTAACAATGTATAGAGTGTATTACTGATTAATTTAATGTTATCTTCATTGAAAAAAACTGTGCTTTTCTTTCAAAAATAAGGAAATTTCTAAGTGACCCTAAACTTTTGAACGGTAGTGTATATATATATATATATGATTGGGTGTGTGTGTGTATATTATTGTGCGTGTGTATCTATATTGTGTGTGTGTGAGTATATATATGATTGTGTGTATTAGGGATGTCACGATACCAGAATTTGGAGTTCGATACCGAAATTATAGTATTGCGATTTTCGATACCAAAACGATACTTTGCTAACAATACTAATAAAAATAAGTTCTTCAGTTTTCTGATGTGAGGCGCGAGGTTTGATGAATTTTGAACCGCCATGTGCTGCACATTAATAGTAATTAACCACATCATGTTCCTCAGTCATAATACCTTGTGCCTTACATTAATAAGTTAAAGAAAGCAGTTTTTATTTTACAACAGTGCAAACATGAATGACGCTATAAATTTGTTATTACGGTTGCGACGAGACCGAATGTGTATATTTTATGTATCGAGACTTATTTTAATATTTATTGTAAAAAATGTGTGGATTTTTTTTTATTTAACATTACTTTATTTTTGCTTTTATATTTTTAACGCCTTAATGGCCGGGCCTGAAAAGCTCTTAATGACCAGCTACATTTTTCAGTTTTTACCTCTCTGCATTTTAGCAGCCAGAACTTTTTTATTTTTTTATTGACGTGGCCCTATAAGACCTTGTTTTATGCGGGAGAAATTGTATTATTTTTTTCATAGTTCGTAGATAGAGAAAAATATTTACAGCGTGAATATAAGAAAAAGCTATTCTCTGCATTGTTTTTCTTGTTTATTTTTAAGTTTCACGCTAAATAACCCATTAGATTAATTCTTCAGGTCATTACGGTCGTTTAGATACCTAATATGTGTAGGTTTTTTTGTTTTTATTTAATGTAGGGGCAATAAAATGAATTTTATGCAAAATATTATTTTTTTTTATTGTTAATTTATTTTTTTGTTACTTTTTTTTAGTCCCATTAAGGGATAACTTTATTTATAACTTTATTTTTAACTTGTAATATATTAGCATATTCCTGTATGCTAATACATTACACTGTGTCACTATGACACAGTATAACACAGGCTGTTTGCCCAAACAGCAGGCAAACTGAATAGACAGCCCTGGGGTCCTTTGTAGGTACATTTTATTTGTACCACAGAAGGTTTTAGCCAAGAATTGCAACTCAATATTTATTACCCTGATTCTACAGTTTTTTAGAAATAGCTAACATGTGGACCTAGTGTCCCCTTGGACTGAAACACGGACCTCAGAAGCAAAGGAGCACCTAGAGGATTTTGGGGCCTCCTTTTTTTAGAAAATATTGTAGGCACCATGTCAGGTTTGAAGAGGTCTTGTGGTGCCAAAGAATGGGGAGCCCCCAAAAGTGACCCCATTTTGAAAACTACATCCCCTCAGGGAATTTATCGAGGGGTATAGTTAGCATTTTAACCACATAGGTTTTTTGCAAAATTTATTGGAAATTGTCTGTAAAATTTAAAATCCACCTTTTTTTCTGAAAAAACTTAGAATTTTTTAATTTTTACAAGGAATAAAGGAGAAAAAGAACCCCAACGTTTGTAAAGCAATTTCTCCCAATTTCGGCAATACTCCATATGTGGTAATAAACTGCTGTATGGACTTACGGCAGGGCTCAGAAAGGAAACAGCAACATTTGGATTTTGGAGCACAGATTTTGCTCGAATGATTTTCGGTGCCATGTCGTGTTTGCAACATCCTGGAGGAACCAAAACAGTGGAAACCCCCAAAAAGTGACCCCATTTTGGAAACTACACCCCTCAAGGAATTTTCCTAGGGGTATAGTTAGCATTTTGACCCCACAGGTTTTTTGCAGAATTTGGTGGAATTCGGCCATGAATATGAAAATCGACTTTTTTTTCTTAAAAATGTAGAAATTTGAAGTTTTTACTAGGAATAAAGGCGAAAAAGAACCCCAAAATTTGTAGAGCAACTTCTCCCAATTACAGGTACACCTCATAAGTGGTAATAAACTACTGTTTGGACCCACGACAGGGCTCAGAAGGGAAACAGCGCCATTTGGATTTTGAAACACGGATTTTGCTGGAATAGTTTTCAGGTGCCATGTGCATTCATTGAGACCCTAAAGTACAAGTACAACGGAAACCCCAAAAAATTTACTCCATTTTGGAAACTATACCCCTCAAGCAATTTATCGAAGGGTATAGTGATCGTTTTGACCCTACAGGTGTTACGTAGAAATGATTAACACTGGGCTCTGAAAATTAAAAATTGCATTTTTTCTACTTTAACGCAGCATTTACCCCAAAAAAAATTTTTTCACAAGGTGTAATAGGAGAAAAAGCACTGCAAAATTTGTTAATTTCTCCTGAACACAGAAATACCCTCTATGTGGTCGTAAACTACTGTGTGGGCACACGACGTGGCTCAGAAGGGAAGTAGTGCCATTTGGCTTTTTGAGAACAGATTTTTCTGGAATGGTTTTCGGGTGTCATACATTTACAGAGCCACTGCCAGTACAGTGGACACTCCAAAAAAGTTACACTATTTTGGAAACTACACCCCTCAGGGAATTTATTTTGGGGTGTGGTAAGTAGTTTGATCCCACATTTTGTGGAATTAATGCATAACCAGTGCACAAATGTGTCAATTATAGGACATTTTCTTTCGTATTCAGCACATGAAATGTACTCCAATTTTTATTGTGCTGTTTCTCTTGTGTTCAAAAATACCCCCACTTAGGCCGTAATCTGCTGTTTAGCAGCACAGGGGGACTCTGTAATAGTAATACCCTCTGGCTTTCAGGACATAGCTTGAATGACTAATAGGCCCCACTCCACACTTACAGAGGATTTGAGTTATCAGAACAATGTAACAACCCTAGAAGTCACTCCATTTTGAAAACTACACACTGGAAGTATTCATTTAGGGGTATAGTGATTATGTTGACCATGTCGGAAGGAGCGCCTTGTGGCTTTTTGGGCCTAGTTAGATTAATTCCAGGCACAATTTATTTGCAGACTTTCTGAAGTGACTAAGCAGAAAACACTGTCCTTCAGTATTCATCTAGAGGTATAATTGAGTATTTTGTTTTGTTTTTTAGGTTTAATTCCAATTCATAAATGGGCAATAATGTACTGGAAATAGGGGTGAAAGGCCAAAAAGGGGTAAAAAAAAAAAAAAGAAGTAGAGAATAAGTCATAAAATTAATAATTTAGGGAGGAATGGTAGGCGCGAAAACAGTCCTTGATACACAATCCTGGCTTATCAGGACAAGTGTCACACTGATAGCCTGTGCCTTTTCGCATTCCGTTTTTATAACAGACACAACATTTTTTTTACGGTCTTCTCTTTTTCTCAGCGGGGGGCACTTCACTTGGGAGGTGTTGCCCTGATAAAATTCTGCTGGCCTCACTGCTATGGGATGTGCTTGCAGTCTCTTCTGCTCGGTCTTTGAAAAGTAGTTGCTTTATTACTTTTTCCTGGTATTCAAGATACCGTGCTTGATTCCCTGACTTCCGATAAATAATAAAGGAATTGTACAGCGCTGTTTGTATGAGGTGCACTGCAGTCTTATTGTACCATACGCGGGACTTCCTCATTGCGCTGTATGGCTGTAGCATTTGATCCACCAGGTCTACGCCACCCATGTGTTGGTTATACTCCTGTATGCACACAGGCTTGAGGCCTGTGGCATTACGCCCTCTTACTTGAACAGGGGTGCTGCTGTCCCATGAATGGACGTGATGATAAAAACATCCTTTTTATCCCTAAATTTGATCACCATCACAGTCCCATTACACAATGACCTGCTATCACAAGGTCTCAGTTTTTGGTCGACCAAATTTTTTGGGAGGACTTTTTGATTTCTCCGTATTGTGCCACAGGCAACTGTATTTTTCTCAAATAGACAGTGGAACAGTGGGACGCTATTATAGAAATTGTCTATATAAAGGTTCTAACCTTTATCTAGCAGGGGGTACAAAAGATCCCACACAATTTTGCTACTTGTATTGAGGACAGGGGAACACTCTGTTGGGCAGATTTGGGAGTCTTTTCCCTCATAAATTCTAAATCTGTGAGTGTACCCACTTTCACAGAGCTTATACATTTTTATTCCGTACTTTGCCCTTTTACTTGGCAAGTATTGCCTAAATCGTAGCCTTCCTTTGAAGAGCGCGAGTGACTCATCTATGGCAATATTTTTATTAGGGGTGTATGCCTCTGAAAATGTATCACTCAGAAGTGAAATAAGCAGCCTAATTTTAAATAACCTGTCCTGGTTGGGGTCCCCAGGTGGAGGGCACTGGCTGTTGTCAGTGTAATGGAGGAATCTTAATATTGCCTCAAACCGAGTTCTCACCATTACAGCCCTGTACATTGGGGTAGCATACAAAACGTCGGTCGACCAGTAGGACTGTATGGTGGGTTTCTTAATAAGCCCCATATTATGAAGGAGCCCCCAGAACGTTTTAATTTCTGCAGCACATGTTGGATGCCACATCTGGCCTCTAGCGTAATATGACGCGGGGCGACTGGCCAGATACTGTTCGGCATAAAGATTTGTTTGGGTGACCATTAGGTTCTGTGAAGAAAATTGGAAAATAAATTTAATTCAGTGTACACAGTGGTATCTATTTTTATTCCTGGGGCAGAAGTGAATTCAGGAATTTGGGGTGGATGAAAAAATATTTGGGGGCACCCAATTAGAGTCACTTGACTGACTGTCACTCTGCCTACTCCGCCTTTGTGGGGGTTCCTCACTATCGCTAGAGGATGACATAATAAAAAGAAGGGTTCATCATCCTCACTGGCGGTTTCTGTCTGAACACAGCAAGGCGTAGGCCTCCGCTACAGTGTACTTCTGTTCAGCCATAATTTTTTATTTTTATGACTGCAAAAAACAGCGCCTTAAATGTCAGCGCAAAAAGGAGTTCACACGCTTTTAAAACTATACTAAATGTATATAGCTTAAAATAATACTACTTATATTTTTTATACTTTTTAAAAAATGTTAATTTTGTTAAATTTTTTTAAAATTTTAAGACCAAATAAAAAAACTGAGTCTGAAATGTCGTCAGAAACCTGGTGTATGCGTGTGTGTATATTAGGATATATGTAACCTACCTAAACTACTACTAATAATTTTTAGATTATTTAAACTTTAACTTTTTATTTTATTTTATGCTAAAACAGAAAACCGCGCCTAAAACGTCAGCGCAGGAAGGGTTAACACTCCTTTTCGGATGTCTGCGTGCGATATATATTGCGTATATTTATAATATATATACTATATAATGTATATATGTATGTATATACTATACACGTGTGTGTATATATATATATATATATATATATATATATATATATATATATAATCACCTATATATATATCCTACACTACTACCTATAATTTTTATTTTTTTTAACAAACTAAATAACTTTTGACAGGTCAATTCACTTTTCTGCTGTGATTGGTCCGTCTGGAGTGACTGACCAATCACAGAGATCCCCGGGGGGGGGAGCCGTGATTGGTCCCGCCTCCGATAGTGGTGACGCTCAGCTGTCTGTGACAGCTGGAGTCACTGTCCTGTCACCGTTTGTTTACAAGCGGTGACCGTTTAACTGCTCGTCCTAATGCGGCAACAACCCGCCGCTCAGGACGAGCATTCTCATCCTGCGTCTGCAACCAGTTAAATAGGAAAAAAACCTATTGAGATCTATGGGAGAAAAACAAACACCAACCCAACCCTTGCTGCTAATTTTGAAAAAGAACGCTGAATATGCAAGACAAAAGAAAAAAAAGACACCTATGGCTGGATTCCCACATAGCGTAAATGCTGCGGAATTTCCGCAACGGAATTCCGTGCAGAAATTCCGCAGCTTTTACAGTAGCAGCAAAGTAAATGAGATTTGAAGAAATCTCATCCACACGCTGCAGAAAAAATCCACAGCGCAAACGTTCAGAAATAGATCTGCGATGCGGATTTTAAATCCGCAACATGTCAATTTATGCTGTGGATTCGTTGCTTTTCTGTTGCGGGTTTACTTTATTGAATTCAAAGGGGATGTAAAACCTACACCAAATAGCCAAGTGTTGCAACTTTTGTGGTAGAAACGCTGAAAGTCCGCTGCAAAAATTGGACATGAGAAAAAAAATTGTGAGAAATTGCACATGAGAAAAAAAAGTTTATACTTACAGCTTGGCTGTTGTCATAGCGACTCTTTCTTCTGTTTTCCATCCATTCCGGCCTCTTGGGATGACGTTTAATCCCATGTGACTGCTGCAGCCAACCACAGACTGCAGCAGTCACATGGGCTGCGGCATCATCCCAGGAGGCCAAACTGCACGGACAACAGAGGGACACATCAACAAGACAATGGCCCAGGGTGAGTATAGACTTTTTTTTCAAGCACTGGTTTCCGCTGAACAGATTCCGCCCAAAGAACTGCACCACAAATTGTGGCATTTTTTTGGGTTAGAATTTTCTGCAGGTTCTAGGTCATATGCACTGCGTACTTTTATGCACAATATCCGACCCGTGGGAACCCAGACTAAGAAAAAA
Organism: Rhinoderma darwinii; assembly: GCF_050947455.1. Taxonomy (NCBI): domain Eukaryota; kingdom Metazoa; phylum Chordata; class Amphibia; order Anura; family Rhinodermatidae; genus Rhinoderma; species Rhinoderma darwinii. Next base: position 211,270,661 of record NC_134691.1, read on the forward strand.
CAAAGTTTGTGGTGCATTCTATATATCAGCATTGCCTTTCAGCTATGATATGGTCACAGTGTTTTTTGCCACAAAAAAATGTGAGGAAGTGGCAGAAAAAAAAGTGATGTTTTTCTTAAAAACGCTGAACGTGAAGCTACCCTAAGTGTTAATAACTTAGATATAAGCTCATAATGTCACCAGATTGCAACAGAGTTACATTACCTCAGATAAGTTAAAAGTTGGTAATGACTGCTTAATTGATGAACCTAATTATCAGTATTTCATTAAAAATAATGAAACCTATCAAAATTAGTGTGATGAGTGCAATGAGGTTTGCAAATCATTTATCAGCCAAATTAGAAAACTGACAAAGAAGCAGCAATTGCAGGTAATGGTTGACCTTTCTTATGGGAATTCAATATCTAATAAATTTGTGTAGTCATACAAATTAAAACACTGTATTTAATATTATGTAGTAAGAGTAACTTATACAAGATTTTCAGTCCCTTTTTAAAATTATATTACCATCGTACTAGGTGAAAAATAATATAGTTTAACCTTTAGTTTGAATGGACTACTGAAATGTAATAGAGATGGCACAATTAAATTGGTTGGGGACCTAGGGGTCTGTGCGCATTAAAGGGGTTTTCCGGTTTCAGCAAACTAATGTTATTATTTGTATAATGAAAAGTTATAAATTATTCCAAAATACTGAAAATAATGATTTTCAAGATCCTTGCTTGTTGTTATTCAGCAGGAACGCTCATTGTTTTCCTCCAGTGGATAAAATTCTGTCCATGGTCATGTGATGATCAGACAGGTGCACAGATTGTGACAGTTACTGTGTGTGTGTATCAGAACTGTGTCTTCTAACGATCCCAGCATCTGTGTGTCCATCACATGACCATGGACAGAATTTTATCCACTGGAAGTAAACAATAAATGTCCCTACTAAATAACAACAAGAGATCCTGAAAATCGTGAAAAATTAATACAGAGTATATTGGAAAATTGTATAACTTTTAATTAGACAAAAAATAACATTAATTTGCTGAAACCGGACAACCCCCTTTACCTCCTTCCCCCATTTGGGCCTACATGTATGCTCTAAGCAGGAGTTATTTTCCACAACACATTGTAAACCCAGTGCGATCTGGAAAAAGAGAGAAGCTGTCACCGACTATGGCCTTTTAACCATTAAAACACCATAAGGCCCTGGAGCTGTCATGTGATACTGCCTGTTAGGGAATACTCTTGGTATGCCCGAAGACATCTGTGCATATTATTATGTACAGCAGGGTAGGCTCCATGTTTACGTGGGCCCTTTTGTGATAAATCATAGTTGGTTCCCTTATAGAGTAACTTCTTTCATACACTCAGGATACTATACACCATTAATGGTACCAGTGAAATTTTCTGCAGTTTTTTATTTTTTAGTTTGCAAATGTTTTTGGGTAAAAATGCCCCACATATATTTTTCTGTAATTTCTAATGCAATGTAAACAGTAGCGGAGACACAACTTGACTCTCACTGTAGATGGCACAGTAGATGCAGCGGAAGTCACGACTTGACTCTTACTGTAGATACGATACAGGGTACAGGCATCAGGAACAGGTAACACTGGGAACTGGAAAACACTGGGAGACCATTTGCAAGACAAACTTTAGGTATACAACAACGCTCAGGCAAGGATCAAGTTGGCAGAGCCCTTTTAATAGTCCAGCAGCATTCTGGGCTAATTATTGAGTAATGACAGCTGGACGCGTACTGGCCCTTCAAGGCCGTGCCCGCGCCCGCCAGGAAACAGTCCCATAGCCCGGAAGTGAGTGCGGGCATCTCCCTGGAGGAAGATGTTGCCGAGAACACAGATGTCCATGGCCGGGGCCATCACAGGGTAAGTCTGAATGACGGCCCTCGGCCATAAACGTTACAGTATCCCACCTTTTACACCCCCTCTTCTTGGGGCCAGAGCGGGAGAGAAATCTCTTCACGAGGACAGGGGCATTGATGTTCTCCTCTGGCTCCCAAGACCTCTCCTCTGGACCAAATCCCCTCCAATCCAACAAATAAAACGTCCTTCCTCCCACTTTCTTGGTGGCCAGGATCTCCCTCACTTCGAAAGTCCCAGACGAACCGCCAGGAGCCACTGCGAAACTAGGAGTCCTGGAGTAGCGGCTCAGGACCACGGGCTTCATCAAGGAGACATGGAAGGAGTTGGGGATCTTGAGGGTAGGAGGCAGCATAAGCTTGTACGACACAGGATTGATCTGTAGCAGAATCTCGAAGGGTCCGAGGAACCTTCAAGACGGCACCGTCAGCCGGATATTCCTGGAAGACAGCCAGACCTTCGTACCTGGAAGAAACTGGGGAGGTTCTCGTCTTTTAGGGTCTGCCTTTCTCTTCATGCGGTCCACCGCCAGCAGAATAGAAGATCGTGTCTGCTGCCATATCTGCAGAAAGTCCCTGAAGGTAGAGTCTGCTGAAGGCACCTGGGACATAGTAGAGACAGGAAGAGGTATACGAGGATGTTGGCCGTATACGATCAAGAACGGACTGGAGGTGGTGGACTCACTAGTATGGTTATTATAGGAGAACTCAGCCCACAGTCATCATGCCATCTGGAGACAAAGTGCCGCAGATAGTTCTCCATAATTTGGTTAACCCTTTAGGCTTGTCCATTGGACGGAGGATGATAAGCCGAGGAGAAGTTCAACTTTACACCGAGGAGGCCGCAGAGTGCTCTCCAGAACTTCAAGGTGAACTGGACCCCTCAATCCGAGACAATATGCAGAGGCAAGCCGTGCAGCTAGAAGATGTGTTGAATGAAGAGGTCGGCCAGTCGAGCAACAGAAGGCAGACGAGTCAGGGGAACAAAGTGAGCCATTTTAGAAAATCGATTCACCACCACCCAGATCACACTATCCCGCAGATAGAGGCAGATCTGTGACAAAGTCCATAACAACATTCTGCCAGGGGGCATCGGGCACAGGCAGTGGTTGGAGCAGACCAGCTGGTCTGGAGTGGGCAACTTAGTTTGCTGCCCACACCGTACAGGAGGAGACAAAGTCCATGACATCTTTGGGCAGCGTAGGCCACCAGAACTGACGGGCAATTAGGTCTTGGGTCTTACAGGCACCCACATGACCTGCCAGCTTGGAACTGTGACCCCAGCGAAGGATTCTTCCTCTGTCTGCCAGACGTATAAAAGTCCTTCCCGGAGGAATGCCTCTAACTTGCAGAGAGTCAACAGAATAGATGCAGGAAGGGTCGATAATATTTTGTGGGGACTCCACAGTATCCTCTGTTTCAAACGACCTAGACAAGGCATCGGCCCTCACATTCTTGTCGGCAGGTCGGTGCTGGAGTTCGAACCGGAACCGGAACCGAGCAAAGAACAATGACCAGCTGGCTTGACGAGGATTCAGCCGTTGTGCAGTCTATAGATAGGTCAGGTTCTTGTGGTCCGTGAAGACCAGGATAGGATGAGCTGCGCCTTCTAGTAGGTGTCTCAACTCCTGCAGGGCCAGCTTGATGGCCAGTAACTCCCGATCCCCAATCGAGTAGTTGCGCTCTGCGGGAGAAAACAGCTTAGAATAGTAGCCGCATAACAAAGTCATGCCTTTCGAACCTCTCTGGAACAAAAGTGCACCAGCACCAACAGAGGAGACGTCCACCTCTAACGAAAACTGTAGGGATACATCAGGATCATGAAGAATAGAGGCTGACGTGAAGGCTTTTTTTAAGGTTTTAAATGCGACTTCAGCCTCTGGAGTCCATACCTTGGCATTGATACCCTTTTTAGTGAGGGTGGAGATGGGGGCTGTCAAAGAAGAAGAATTGGGAATGAACAGCCTGTAGAAGTTGGTGAATCCCAGGAAGCGTTGTATGGCCCTTAAGCCTTGGGGGCGTGGCCACTCCAGAACAACCTTGACCTTCTCAGGGTCCATTTTGAGACCCTGATCAGAGATGATATAGCCCAGGAAGGGTAGAGACTTCTCTTCGAACAAGCACTTCTCCAGCTTGGCATAAAGATGATTCTCCCTTATTCAAAGCAATACCTGGTGGACATGACCCTGATGAGTCACAAGATCTGGGGAAAAAATCAAAATGTCATCGAGATACAACACAACACAGACATAGAGATCACGAAAAATGTCATTGACAAATTCTTGAAACACTGCGGGGGCGTTACACAGGCCGAAGGGTATGACCAGATATTCGTAGTGTCCATCACGTGTATTAAATGCAGTCTTCCACTCGTTACCCTGATGAATCTGGATTAGATTGTAAGCCCCCCGCAGGTCTAGCTTGGAATTTTTTTTAGTCCCCCCGTATGTGATCAAAGAGTTCTGAAATCAAAGGCAATGGGTACCTGTTCTTCACCATGATCTTGGTTGAGGCCTCGGTAGTCAATGCGGGGTCGGAGGGATCCATCTTTCTTCTTGACAAAGGAAAACACGGCTCCGGCCGGGGATCAGTATTTTCGGATGAAGCCCCTCTCCAGATTTTCCTTAATGTAGGCTGACATAGACTGGGTCTCAGATAAGGAGAGAGGGTATACTCTACCGCGAGGAGGGGACGAATCAGGAACCAAGTCGATAGGGCAATCATATGCTCGATGTGGTGGCAATATCTCTGCTTCCTTCTTGTTGAAGACATCTGCGAACTGAGAGTAACAAGGAGGCAACCCTTCCAGTGACTCATGCGGAGGAGACTGAGGCGGATGGACCTGCACCAGACAGCGGTCGGGACATTTGGGACCCCACTCGAGAACCTCTCCAGAGTTCCAATCCAGGACTAAGGCGTGTAGACGGAGCCAAGGCAAACCCAGCAGCACGGGGTTGACGGCCTTGGGCAGGACAAACAGGGAGATGAGTTCAGAGTGAAGAACTCCCACTTGGAGCCTTATTGGCTTGGTCACAGACAACACTGGGTCAGGCAAAGGCAGTCCATCTACCGATGCAACGATCAACGGCCTTTCCAGTAGAACGGTGGGCAACTGAAGAAGATCCACAAGGTCTTGGCAGATGAATTTGGCTGCAGAGCCAGCGTCCAGGTAGGCAGAGACTGGATGAGGTCTCTCGCCAGCGACGATGGTCACAGGAATGAACAATTTGGAGGAGAGTTTTCTATTAAATGCAGTATCGCCCAGGGTTGTCTCTCCAACCAATCCTAGGCGTTGGGGTTTTTTGGCTTCTGAGGACACAGACGCACTACATGGCTAGCGAGGCCATAATATAAACAGAGTCCAGAGGTGTACCTGCATTGTTTCTCTTGAACCGACAGTTTAAGCCGATCCACCTGCATCGGAACCTCGGGCGGAGCAGAAGAACAACGCAAGAGGGGTTGCTGGAAGTTGGGCGCCAATCTAGGAAGCTGTCTCTCCTGTCGAACCTCTTGGGATCTCTCTCTGAGCCTTATGTCCACTCGAATAGCAAGTAGAATCAGGTCGTCCAAAGCAGCTGGTAGATCTCGAGCAGCAAGTTCGTCCTTGATCTCTGGCGATAAGCCATGCCAGAAGGATGCTACCAAGCCCTCATTGTTCCAGGACAATTCTCTTGCCAGGGTCCGAAACTGGATGGCATATTCGCCTACGGAGGCGTCCTCCTGGCGAAGGTTAAAGATAGCAGTGGCTGCCGACGAGACTCGTCCAGGCTCCTCGAATACGGTACAGAACAACCGCACGAACCCCTGGAAGTCTCGGGTCCCTGTCGTTCCCAGATTGGATTCGCCCACACCAGGGCCTTGCCGGCAAGTAGATATATAATGAAGGCGATCCTGGCTTCGTCCGAAGGGAATGCTCGGGTGTGCAGAGTGACGTGGATATGGCATTGGTTAAAAAAAAACCTGCACGAACTTGCGTCTCCATGGAACCGAGGTGGCAATGGCAGCGAGAACCGAGGAGCTGCCAGGAGGTATAGCAGGAGGGTCGATCAGAGGAGCTTGAATAGGAGCAGTGAAGGAAGTAGCTAGCGCCCCTACCTGCTGTGCCATGGAGTCTACTGCCACAAGGAGTTGATCCTGTCGTGCTCGCAGATCCTGCAGTTCCGCCTGCATGGCTTAGGAGGGTGACATGCCCTTGAATTGACCAGTGGGGTCCATGGCCTGAGCGTACTTTCACAACACGGGGTGTGGACCCACTGGCCCGTACCGCGTAGCGGGATAGAAGCTGGCCAACTAGGTACAAAACGATGTCTATAGTCCAGAAAGTGTACCTGAGGCAATGTAGACAGTAGTGGTGACACAACTTGACTTTCACTGTAGATGGCACAGTAGATGCAGCGGAAGACGATTTGACTTTCACTGTAGATGACACAGAGCGTGCACGGCACGCTTAGCACGGGATACAGGGTACAGGCAGCAGGAACGGGTAACACTGGGAACTGGAAAACACTGGGAGACCATTTGCAAGACAAACTTTAGGTATATAACAATAATGAGGCAAGGAACAAGAGGGCAGAGCCCTTTTTATAGTCCAGCAGCATTCTGGGCTAATTACTGATTATTAACAACTGGACACGTACTGGCCCTTTAAGGCCGTGCACGCGCGTGCGCCCTGCGGGAAACAGTCCCGGAACCCGGAAGTGAATGCCGGTGTCTCCCTAGAGGAAGATGTCGCCGAGAATACAGATGTCCATGGCCGGGGCCGTCAGAGGGTAAGTCTGAACGACGGCCCTCGTCCAAAGACTTTACACTCAGTACATATATACATCCCCAGAACAAATCTCATACTTATATACAGCACCAGAACAAAGCTCAGTACTTAAATACAGCATCAGAACAAAGATCAGTACATATATACAGCCCCAGAACCAAGCTGAGTACATATATACAACACCAGAACAAATACAGCGCAATTTAGTGCAACCCCTGCCGTATGGGTTTATACGGCATAAAACTAGATGCGGTTTCACAAAAAAAATAATCATACTACCCATCATCTCGCTGAAGATCATACAGTGAGACTACAGTACTGAATATCACATTTGCAGAATAAACATTTATATTAAGTGACTCGCCGGTGACGTCTCAGATTCTAGTTCTTTGCTTCTCCCTCCGGTCCAGACCTCTATGATGGATTTCTCCTGGCCACGACCCATTTCTGCAGTTTTCTGCTCAGATGCCTTCAGCTTCTCACTTTTGAAACATTTCTGCCCCTATAAACGAAGTTGAAATTCTCAACACCTCTATATATTAGAAAGCACCATACACTGCACCTCTAACTATAATAGCACCATACACTGTGTCCCTGATTATAACAGTACCATACACTGTGCCCCACAAACACACCGTTCCCCTTGTAGATAGTGCCCCCATAGGCCCCTGTAGATAGTGACCCCATAGAGCCCTTGTAGATAGTGCCCCATATACAGCCCTCTGTAGATAGTGGCCACATATGGACTCCAGAGCTGCAAGGCAATAGTGCTAACCACTGAGCCACCGTGCTGCCCTACATATAGCTTCCCTTATAGATAGTGCTCCATGTATAGCCCACCTCTGTAGATAGTACCTAACTTATAGCTCCCCCTGTATATAGTGTCCCACATATAGCCCAACTCCTATAAATAGTGCCCTACAAATAGCTCTCCTATAGATAGTGCTCTACATATAGCCCATCCCTGTATATAGTACCCCACATATAGACCCCCCTGTATATAGTGTCCCACATCCCCACATATAGACCCCCCTGTATATAGTGGCCCACATCCCCACATATAAACCCCCCTGAATATAGTTGCCCACATCCCAAAATATAGAGCCCCCACTGTAGATAACGCCACTCAGTTTTAGTAAAAAATAAATAAAAAAATTACATACTCACCCTTATCCCGTTCCCGCGCTGTCCGGTGGCAATACAGATCTGCACTCTTCTGAGCAGGTCTGCTGGAGCTGAATGACGCAAGCGGTGCGTCGTTCAAAGGCACTGATTGGCAGGGCAGAATGACTTGCCCCGTCAACGCGCTGCTAGCGTCGTTAAAAGGCGCTGATTGGTTGGGCAAGTTATCTTGACCCGCCAATCAGCGTCATTGTATGTTGCTGAATGGTCGGGCACAGAATGTGCACGGATATCCACCACTGATGCATGTATTTGTACCTGCGTGCTATAGACGCAGTTACAATTTCTGCAAGAGGGGGTGACTGTCACTAACACCGGGGCCCCCTCTGGTGATAGCAACGCCCCCGGGCATGAGAAGACCTGTGTCGCCCGGCCAATACATGTTAGAGCTACCGGGCATATTGGGGGGCATGTCTGCTGGTGGCACGTGCCCCCTCAAGCCGCAGGTCCCGTAGCAGTCGCTATGGCTGCTACCGCGGTAGTTAAGCCACTGCGTTTATAGCAACAAAGTTGGGTATAGGTTTTTCCAGTTTTATATTTAATACATTTTATGAGATGAACAGATTTTGCAGGAAATCAAGGGTTAAAACTCATGGGGAACTAACCGCTCCCAGTTTGAACTTAGATCCACACCTTTGACCCAGAAGTGATAGATTTTAAGCAAGTATTTAAATAATGCCATTAGATGTTTTTTAGATGCCTGATGAAGACCCAAGTACCGGGTCGAAACACGTGGCATAGAAAATACATGATGTTCAATGCATGCATGTTGTTTTAAGAAATAAAAGAATAGGTTTTTATCGCTATCAACCGGGAGGTTGTACCTTCAGTCTAAACCAAATCAAGAATCTAATTCTGTGCAGGAGCGGCACAAAGAGGCGTGATACCTTTTTCTAGTGTCCTTGGAATTGTCTTTTCTCATCAGACTATCCCGATTTCTATGAGCTACCGATGCCCGCTCCGAAGGCTAGCAGACTGCCAATCTATTGAGTCCTTGTACTCTACATGCTAAAAGTTTGTGTTGTGCCGACTGTCATGCACAACCAAAGAAGTTGAGTGCAGCTATACCCCTTCATCCACCAAGATTTTCTTTTGTTTTTGTCCGTTCTTTTCCTGACATTATTACCTTAGAGGAGCGCCTTGTTTCTCTATTTTTACTTTTTATCTACAACAGAGGGGGCTCTCTATACAGGGGGCTATATGTGGGGCACTATCTACAGGGTCCACTATCTACAGGGGATCTATGGGGGCCACTATTAACAGGGGGATCTATCTAGGGCAGTATCTTCAGGGGTATGGTGCTATTATAATCAGGAACAGTGTATGGCACTATTATAATTAGAGGTGCAGTGTATGGCGCTATTATATTTAGGGCTGTAGTGTGTGGCACCATGAGAATTTTATCTTCATTTATAGGTGCGGAAATGTTTGAAAAAAAGGGAAGCTGAAGACATCTGAGCGGTAAACTAGGCCATGGCAGGTAGAAGTCATCATAGAGGTCTGGACCAGATGGAGAAGAAAAGAGAAGATAAACAACTAGAATCTGAGAAAATGTCACCTGTGAGTCTCTCAATGTAAATGTTTATTCTGCCTCTAATCAGTACTGTAGTCACTATATGATCTGCAGCGAGATAATGGGTGGTATGATTTTCTTTTTTTGTGAAACAGCAACTCCCAGCATATTCCTGCCATTGCTCAGGCTATACTGGGACCTGTAGTTTTATTCCATACAAACCTATTTGGCAGGGGTTGCACTAAATTTGCAAATGATCTCTTTACTGAGCTGTATTTGTGCAAGTTCTGTATTTATGTACTGAGCTTGGTTCTAGTTTTGTATTTATGTACTGAGCTTGGTTCTAGTACTGTATTTATGTACTGAGCTTCGTTCTGGTGCTGTATATATGTACTAAGCTTAGTTCTGCTACTGTATATATGTACTAAGCTTGGTTCTGGTGCTGTATATATGTACTGAGCTTTTTTCTGGTGCTGTATATATGTAGTTGTCTTGGTTCTAGTACTGTATTTATGTACTGAGCTTTGTTCTGGTGTTGTATGTATGTACCTCGTTTGGTTCTGGTGTTGTATTTATGTACTGAGCTTCATTCTGGTGCTGTATATGTGTAATGAGCTTGGTTCTGATGTTGTATATATATGCACTAAGCTTTGCTTAGGTGCTGTATATATGTACTGCGCTTTGTTCTGGTGCTGTATTTATGTACTGAACTTTGTTCTTGTGCTGTATATATGTAATGAGCTTGGTTCTAGTACTGTATTTATGGACTGAGCTTAGTTCTGTTGTTGTATTTATGTACTGAGATTGGTTCTGGTGCTGTATATATGTACTGAGCTTGGTTCTGGTGTTGCATTTATGCACTGATCTTGGTTCTAGTACTGTATTTATGTACAGAGCTTAGTTCTGTTGTTGTATTCATGTACTGAGGCTGGTTCCGGTGTTGCATTTATGTACTGAGCTTTGTTCCGGTGTTGTATTTATGCACTGAGCTTTGTTCTGGTGCTGTATATATATATATATATATATATATATATATATATATATATATGAGCTTGCTTCTGAAGCTGTAATTATATAGAATATATTTATAAATCAAAATTGCAGGGCATTTGGAATTATTTTCAATTATTTGTATATTTAATGGGAACCTGTCAGGTAGTTTTAACCTCTTGAACCACCACCATGCGGTAATACATGACCTGACAATATTCCCAAACATACCCTTGTATGTTTTTCTCAGATGCAGCAAAATCTATCAATTCAACTTGTAAACGGAGCACACTATATGCTAATTACCCATTAAAGGGTGATGGGGCAGTGCTGCTATCCTGAAGAGTCACATAGTCCTGCCTCTAAACCTACCTTTCCATTCTTGATTGACATCCCCCTAGCTGGTATACATCACTACTAGTCTGGGCTGGCCTTAGGTTGGATGGCACCCTGTGCGTGAGTCTCTATTGCTGCCCTCCACTAACCAAAAATGAACCACATATATAGACATGCACATGCTGGAACATATATAGTGTACATACATAAAGACAGATATTTAGACAAACAGGCAAATATATATATATATATATATATATATATATATATATATATATACACACACACACACACGCACGTTCTGGAATATATACATACATAAAGGCACATATATAGACATACAAGCACAAAGACACATTCACATATAGACCCATATATACCCACTTAGGCACATATATACACAGTGCAGATAATGCAGTATATGTTAAATGCAGTCCTATGTAACACCACAGATAACATAGTGATAACTCTCTGGGTACAGATAATGTAGTGGATGTTATATGCAGTCCTATGTAACACCACAGATAACACACTCTAATAACTATACCCACACAGGCGCGCGCACACACACACACACACACACACACACACATCTAGCTATATACATATATATATCTTATATATATACCTGCATACTGTATATATATTTCATGCAGTGCTCCTCCAAACTGGAGATACACTTTATAAAGATTATTTCCATGAGTAAATTGGCATGAATTTGTTAACGTTTTATAGATTACCATATATGAAATGTGGTGTTTCCCTTAAGGGGCAGCAAAGTATGTAGGGGGCAGCAAAGATATCTTCATTTTATTTGTTCTACTTTAATACTGAACACATATTTACAAAGAGACATATATACACAAGCAGACACATATATAGACACACAGGCACATATATACACACACACATATACACACACATACTGGAACATATACACATACAAACACAGAGACTTATCATCCCTCCTTGCTGACAGGCTCACATGCTTCCTGCAGGGCGGGCTGTGGGCAGAGCTTCCTCCTCTGCTATGCCTGGGCTCTTGTTTACTCTGTGTGTGTAACTCAGATCGAAGGACAGAGCAGAGGCAGAGCCAAGTGGCGCCCCCTTACATGCTGGGAGGGTGCAGCGCCCTGTGCACTCGCACAGGTCACACAGCCCCAAGGCTGGCCCTGCTATCAGCCTCCTCCAACCTTCTAGGATGCACCATTCCCTGGTACTCCTTGGGCATGTACCGTGCAGCAAGGTGTACTCTGCCCGGTTTCATCACTGCACCCCGCATGCCAGGGGGGTACAAGGCAATGGCGCATCCTCAAGAGCTGGAGGAGGCTGTTAGTGATCTAGAACAGCCAAGGGTATGTCAATCAAGATCTGTTTGATAAACTTCTTCAGATTTGACGATCCTAGTTAGACTACTCCCATCCGCACCTATTACATCTAATATTGCCCTGACTTAATGTAATAATCAGTCATGTTCTCTTACTCGCATACTCTACTTATTTGCTCGCCTCGAGTCACTCCCACCCATCTCTTCCCAACACTTGTTCCTTGTCTTGGTCCGGTCAGGTTGTCTTGACTTAATTATTGACCTAGGATCTCTTTGGAGATTTCTTCTTCGCTTAATTCCCATGGCATTAATGACCTCTACCTTAAAGGGAACCCGTCACCAGCATTTTACCTATTGAACGCTACTTACCCCAAGCTGGCCGCTGCTGTCAAAAGCTCATTGCCATTTTCCCACTTCTAAATTCCTCCTCCGACCGTAAATAAAGGTCTGCAAACATTTTGCGACTTTTATGGTAATTACTGGCAGTCTCATTTGTTCCTCTTCTTATGACTGCCCACCGCTGAAAACTGGCCTGCCCTGAATGTCGAAATCTCGGTCATAGATAACGTGAATGCGCCCATCATGTATGGTCCCACACACTACCCTGCCTCGTCCTGGCCTCAAATCTATTTACTGCGCATGCGCACTATGGTGTCCCATTGGGGTTAACTAGGAAAGGCTTGAGAAATGAAGATATGACTCCTTTCGAACAAAGATATGACTCTTGCTCATTAGCATATGGCGCGGGAGCACTAAAAAACTGAATACTAAAGGTACAGGGCCTACTTAGAAGATAATTATAGGTTACATTAAAAGGATTTTCACCCACTTTCACCAGGTATTACTGGTTTATTAGGTGAAATGCTGGGGACAGGTTCACTTTAAGCATCTGGAACTTTGATGTAATTTGAACTTGAATCAGTATATTGATTGTTCTAGCACATGTTCATGTATGACGTCTGCTTTATTTACCTGCATTACTTCGAATTTGTTATGGTGTAATAATCTGATGTGTTTTACTGTACATTTTAATTATGGTTATTTTGTCATGCACTTGTTTCTAACTGTATGCTTTTAAAATAATAAAAAACTTTGAAATAGAAAAATATATTTTGTTTTGTTTAAAGGGTTAGGCACACAAACACTTTTCTATCACAACAAAGAGGCATGTTACATCATTCTGTTAAATATTCATATTCGGCCTCGGATTAGAAACATTCAAGCATGACTAATGAGGCCCCCAAGGTCTCCCCTTGCACTACCAAGATCTTCTCCTGTGCACCCAACTGCATCAAGTGTACCCAACTTAATCAGGGAGACAAGAACTGATACTGAGGACTAGAGATGAGTGAACCGAGACAACCGAACCCGGTTTCGGTCCGAACATCGCGAAAAGTTCGGTTCGCAGCGAATCCGAACTTCACCGGGTTCGGCCGAACATGTTTTGACCGAACCCGGGGGGGGGCAGAAAAAACATTACAAAAATATTATACTAATCGGCAGCCACTTGTCTCTATCAATCACTGATAGAGAAAAGAGGCTGCTGATTAAAAATAAAATAAAATGCATTTCATACGTACCCGGTCGTTGTCTTAGTGACGAGTCCCTCTTCTTCCTCCAGTCCGACCTTCTTTCCTGACGCGGCAGCCTGTGAATGGCTGCAGAGGCCGCGGCAGCCTGTGATTGGCTGCAGAGGCCGCGGCAGCCTGTGATTGGCTGCAGAGGCCGCGGCAGCCTGTGATTGGCTGCAGAGGCCGCGGCAGCCTGTGATTGGCTGCAGAGGCCGCGGCAGCCTGTGATTGGCTGCAGCCGCCGCGGCAGCCTGTGATTGGCTGCAGCCGCCGCGGCAGCCTGTGATTGGCTGCAGCGGCCGCGGCAGCCTGTGATTGGCTGCAGAGGCCTCGGCAGCCTGTGATTGGCTGCAGAGGCGGTCACGTGACGTGCGTGACCGCCACTACAGCCTGTGATTGGCTGCAGCGGCGACATGGATGAAACGTCATCGCTGGAGGCCGGACAGGAGGAATGTAAGTATGAACGTTTTTTTATTACATTAAAATTGTATTTTCCGCGCGCCGAGCATGGTACTGTCAAGGTTGCTGAAAGAGTTAGTGCAGCCCATTAACTCTTTCAGCACCCTGGACAGTACCATGCTCGGCGCACGGAAATTACAGGTTCGGTGAGAACTAGTTCGGTCCGAATCAAACTTTTTCGTGAAATTCGGCGAACTAGCCGAACCGAACTTTTCATAAGTTCGCTCATCTCTACTGAGGACTACAAATATTATGCACCTGCTTTAGGATTGGCTGGGAAAGGAGTTCAAGATACAGAATTGTTTGTTGCAGGTGTTCAGTTTAGTTCTCTATAAAAAAAAACATTGTTATACACTTTATATATGCTACATGCAAGTGATGCACAATTTCTATCACTTTATTATAACCTTTTGCTTAAGCAATAAATTATCAAATATTATTAATTTAGAAAACTGTTTCACAGTGATTTTTATCTACAACAATTTTAAGTATGTTTCCCAAGAACCTGAAACAGTTATCTGTTACTAATATATTTTGATATATATGTGAGTAAATGAGGATGTTGGTATAATAACCACATCAGGGTGAAAAAATGTCCTTTATGGCTGAGTGGTTGTGCTGACTCAAGACGCACCTCCAATGGAGATTGCATGGTGGGGATTAGGGAAGAGGACCCTATCGTCCTATTTTTTACTAACCACTGCCTGAGCAGTGAAGGGACAATAGTGAAAATAGGTTCAGTGCAATGCATGTACACTAAAGGGCATGTCCCGCAGCTGCAGTAGGTTTGTCTTTAACCATGAATAACCATTCTGTTAGCTAGAAGGTCTTGTGTGGGTTAGACTTAGATGATATAAATTGGCAGATCCTTATTGGGATTATTTGCCGTTTATCATTTGGCTCTTTTGGAAGATTGGGACAGAATTTTAAAGAGGCTCTGTCACCAGATTTTGCAACCCCTATCTGCTATTGCAGCAGATAGGCGCTGCAATGTAGATTACAGTAACGTTTTTATTTTTAAAAAACGAGCATTTTTGGCCAAGTTATGACCATTTTTGTATTTATGCAAATGAGACTTGCAAAAGTACAACTGGGCGTGTTGAAAAGTAAAAGTACAACTGGGCGTGTATTATGTGCGTACATCGGGGCGTGTTTACTACTTTTACTAGCTGGGCTTTCTGACGAGAAGTATCATCCACTTCTCTTCAGAACGCCCAGCTTCTGGCAGTGCACAGACACACAGCGTGTTCTCGAGAGATCACGCTGACACGTCACTTCCCCAGGTTCTGCATCGTGTCAGACGAGCGAGGACACAGAGGCTACAGATGATTCTGCAGCAGCATCGGCGTTTGCAGGTAAATCGATGTAGCTACTTACTTGCAAACGCTGATGCTGCTGCAGAATCAACTGTAGCCTCTGGTGCCGATGTGGCCGACACGATGCAGGACCTGTGAGTGACGTCAGAGATCTGCACTGCCAGAAGCTGGGCGTTCTGAAGAGAAGTGGATGATACTTCTCATCAGAACGCCCAGCTAGTAAAAGTAGTAAACACGCCCCGATGTACGCACATAATACACGCCCAGTTGTACTTTTACTTTTCAACACGCCCAGTTGTACTTTTGCAAGCCTCATTTGCATAAATACAAAAATGGCCATAACTTGGCCAAAAATGCTCGTTTTTTAAAAATAAAACGTTACTGTAATCTACATTGCAGCGCCTATCTGCTGCAATAGCAGATAGGGGTTGCAAAATCTGGTGACAGAGCCTCTTTAAGTATGCAAAACTGGCCAGCAAGCATTTATCAAAATGATGCAAGTTCACTACGGTAATGGATATGAGTATTTCCAAAGAAGGAACATTTGAACTGACCTGCTGGGTTGGTTTCTATAAATACTGTATATCAAAAATAACAGAGCGGAATGAGACAGCAGCTTGGAACAGATAAATGGTAAAATCTTCCAAAAGGCAACAAAGAGCCCTAGGAATCTGCACAGTAGGGTCAAGTCAGTCAGGTGGAGATAGGCAGTCTGAAACTAAACAAAGTAATATAGAGCAAATGAGATTAAATTGCAATGTCTCTAGTGGAGCCCACTGCAATGAACTCAGAGGTCTCTAATTCGAGTACTCAGGGTACGCCAGGTAACAGAGGAGCTAGACCTAAAAGTTCACTTAAAATGCCCACTGGTCCAGCTGTGAAGTACCCTACTAGAGACTTGGCACTCATACATAGTTCCCCACCCCCACTGTATTTTGAGCCTAAGGTCAGGGCTACTGCCCCTGAATATTTACTTCCTCACTCTACCTTCACCCCATGGATATCTGCCCCTGTGGGAGGGAATGTTTTGTGCAGGGTACATGGGGAACACCTGATCACCTCTAAAATAAAGCAAGAGGAATTGAAAAGGATAACCCTGTCAAAGAACCATTTATACCTGGCACAAATGATCAGGCAGACAGGAGAGTGACCCAAAATGTTCTGTGGACACCTGGAGAAATTACAGAATTCCTCTCATTAATTCTTAAGCCATGAAGCCATTTTGTTTTACTGAAGATCGTTAAGTCAATTTTAACAGATACCATACTAGATAATTTAGATACTCTTCAACGTTTTAGTCTAAATTTACTGTAGTACTGTATATTTTTTATTCTACAGTCTATTTTACTAATATATGGAGTTACAGTTAGCGGCAGTGACAGACTTTTAGCTAGTGTAGCTTTACAGTTTTAGTCTAAATTTACTGTTGTAAAGTTTTTATACTACAGGTTTTTGGAACAATATATATAGCGTTGGGAATAATTTGTAGTAAATTATCAGGTAGTCAGGATTATTTTTTTATAGTTCCATAATGGCGTAACTTTTTTACAGAAGTTCGTTCCGTAAATTTTTCGCTTTCCTTTTTTTCTTCTTTTACTCTTTTCCTTTTCTTCTATTTTAGATTTTACATTTTTTGCATTTTTCCGATTTTTAATGTTACTTCCACTTTTAAACTCAATTTTACAGTTCATATATGCATACACAATGTACACTACCGTTCAAAAGTTTGGGGTCACCCAGACAATTTTGTGTTTTCCATGAAAACTCACACTTATATTTATCAAATTAGTTGCAAAATGACTAGAAAATATAGTCAAGACATTGACAAGGTTAGAAATAATGATTTTTATTTCAAATAATAATTTTCTCCTTCAAACTTTGCTTTCCTCAAAGAATGCTCCATTTGCAGCAATTACAGCATTGCAGACCTTTGGCAGTCTAGCTGTTAATTTGCTGAGGTAATCGGGAGAAATTTCACCCCATGCTTCCAGAAGCCCCTCCCACAAGTTGGATTGGCTTGATGGGCACTTCTTGCGTACCATACGGTCAAGCTGCTCCCACAACAGCTCTATGGGGTTGAGATCTGGTGACTGCGCTGGCCACTCCATTACAGATAGAATACCAGCTGCCTGCTTCTTCCCTAAATAGTTCTTGCATAATTTGGAGGTGTGCTTTGGGTCATTGTCCTGTTGTAGGATGAAATTGGCTCCAATCAAGCGCTGTCCACAGGGTATGGCATGGCGTTGCAAAATGGAGGGATAGCCTTCCTTATTCAAAATCCATTTACCTTGTACAAATCTCCCACTTTACCAGCACCAAAGCAACTATAGACCATCACATTACCTCCACCATGCTTGACAGATGGTGCCAGGCACTCTTCCAGCATCTTTTCAGTTGTTCTGCGTCTCACAAATGTTCTTCTGTGTGATCCAAACACCTCAAACTTCGATTCGTCTGTCCATAACTTTTTTTTCCAATATTCCTCTGTCCAACGTCTGTGTGTTTTTGCCCATATTAATCTTTTCATTTTATTAGCCAGTCTCAGATATGGCTTTTTCTTTGCCACTCTGCCCTGAAGGCCAGCATCCCGGAGTCGCCTTTTCACTGTAGACGTTGACACTGGCATTTTGCGGGTACTATTTAATGAAGCTGCCAGTTGAGGACCTGTGAGGCATCTATTTCTCAAACTAGAGACTAATGTACTTGTCTTGTTGCTCAGTTGTGCAGCGGGGCCTCCCACTTCTCTTTCTACTCTGGTTAGAGCCTGTGTGTGCTGTCCTCTGAAGGGAGTAGTACACACCATTGTAGAAAATCTTCAGTTTCTTGGCAATTTCTCGCATGGAATAGCCTTCCTTTCGAAGAACAAGAATAGACTGTCGAGTTTCACATGAAAGCGCTCTTTTTCTACCCATTTTGAGAGTTTAATCGAACCCACAAATATAATGCTCCAGATTCTCAACTAGCTCAAAGGAAGGTCAGGTTTACAGCTCCTCTAAACAGCAAAACTGTTTAGAGCGGTGCTAACATAATTGCACAAGGGTTTTCAAGTGTTTTCTAATCATCCATTAGCCTTCTAATACAGTTAGCAAACACAATGTACCATTAGAACACTGGAGTGATGGTTGCTGGAAATGGGCCTCTATACACCTATGTAGATATTGCATTAAAAAACAGACGTTTGCAGCTAGAATAGTCATTTAGCACATTAACAATGTATAGAGTGTATTTCTGATTAATTTAATGTTATCTTCATTGAAAAAAACTGTGCTTTTTCTTTCAAAAATAAGGAAATTTCTATGTGACCCTAAACTTTTGAACGGTAGTGTACATACAGAATAGAGCAACTTTTTAAATACATTTCATTACTTATCTTGTCCTGAGTTACAGTCTGTATTATGATCTAAAACTGCATAATTCAGGTGGTTGTCATTGGAAAGTCTAGACAAGCTTTTAGATAAACACATCCCTCACATCTTAGCTAAACTCCTATACTGCAGCGGTAGAGTTAGTTATTTATACTCCAGAATACTATACATTGCCTGGTGTAAAGATCTCACTTTTCAGAGTGCAAATCATCAGAGCAAACTCTGTGATGACATTAAACCAGCAAGGAATGCTGGGAGACATTAGCTCTGAAGCCTCCATAATTGTAAATGCAGCTCTGGACTATAATACAGGTTTTAACTTCAAGTAAAGCAGTAGATTTACAAAATTACTTATTTGTTTACACACATTAATTATATACATTATATGACCAAAGGTACGTGAACAACACTCCTAATTATTGAGTTGAGTTTCAGCCACATTCAGACACACATTTGCTAGTAGTATGGGTCATACTGGGTAATACTGAAGAGCTCAGTGAGTCTTAATGTGCCACTGTCATAGGATGCCACCTTTGCTAGAAATCACATTTACCATTTTTGATCTGCTCGATCTGGTCTAGTCAACTGTAAGTGCTGTTAATGTGAAGTGAAAGTGTCTAAGAGTAACAACAGATCAGACATGAAGCATATGAACGAGCAAATTCACAGAGCGAGGCAACCAAGTGCTGAAGCGAGTGTTGCATGACTCACTACAGAGTTCCAAACTGCCTTTGGAAGTGACATCAGCACAAGAATTATGCGTCAGTAGATTCATAAAAAAAGGTCTCCATGGTTGATTAGCTGCACACAAGTCTAAGATCACTACGTGCTATTCCAATGCGTTGACTGGAGTCTACTGGACTCTGGAGAAGTGGAAACGGGTTCTCTGGAGGGATGACTCCCGTATAACTATCTGGCAGTTTGATAGACGAATCTGGTTTTGGTCGGATGCCAGGAGTGTGCTACTGTTGGAATACATACTACTGTGTCTACTATAAAATTTGGTGGAGAAGGATTAATGGTCTGGGGCTGTTTTTCAAGTTTTGGGCTAGGACCCTTATTTTCAGGGAAGGCTATTGTTAATGCTACAGCATACAAAGACAATAGTCAATTGTATGCTTCCAGCTTTGTGGCAACAGTTTTGCGAAAGCCCTTTCCTGTTCCAGCATGACTGTGCCCCTGTGCACAAGATGAGGTCAATGATTTTGGTGTGGAGTGGCCTCCACAGAGCCCTCACCTCAATCTCACTGAATAACTTTGGGATGAATTGGAATGCTAATTGCGAGCCAGACCCTCTCGTCTAACATCAGTGCCTGACCTCATAAATCCTATTTTGGCTGTATAGGCAAAAATTTCCACAGACACACTACAAAATCTTGTGGAAAGCCTACCCAGAAAAGTGGAGTCTGTTTTAGCCACAAAAGGGGGCCCAGCTCTAAATAACACCCATGGTTTTGGAATGAAATGTTCAAGATGCTCATATAGGTGTGATCGAAGGGAGAAATACACTATAATGTTTTCATTCTCCTTAGTGCAACTGCTATTGCATCAAATTAGATTGAATCTATCAATATTATATAGAACAATTACATTATTATAAATTATTTGAAAGCTATAGTGTTCAGACAATGACATTTTTCAATTAAACTTGTTTAACCCCTTCCCGCAAATAGACGTAACTGTACATTTATCTTACGGGTACATTAACGCAAATGGGCGTACAGTTCTGTCCATGGAATGGTGTGAGCACAGGAGCTGTGCCTGCAACATGGGCAGTGTGTGCCGGCTGTAATATACAGCCGACATCCTGCTGCAAATACCGAGATTGAAGCTACCTCTGATCAAGGCCGTTTAACCCCCTAAGCTGCGGCTTATTCAATAGCGACCACAGCATCACCCCATCGGCCCCCGCGACATGACCGTGGGTCAACAATGGCTTGCCATGGCAACCGGGGACCTAACAAAAAAACACAGTCCAGCCATGGCTGTATTCCAGGAATTATAACAGGCAATAATGCTTTTGTACACGGAGTATACCAAAGCATAATATCATCGATCAAACAATCACTTTGTGAAGTCTCCTAGTGGGACTAAAAAAAAATTGAAGTAAAGATTATTAAAAAAAAGTGTTTTATTTGTAAAAGGGTTTAAATTAAAAAATGCAGATATGTGGTATCCATGCTATCGTAACGACCCGTTCAATAGATGTAACTCTTTATTTAAAACGCATGGAAAATGACACTTAAAAAAAAAGGCAACAGTAGAATTACTTTTTTTTTCCACTCCCCACCCATAAAAATAATAATAAAAGTCAATCAATAAATTATATGTACCCCAAAATGGTTCAATTAAAAAATATGACTCACCTCGCAGAATCTACAGGGGGGCACTATAGCGTGTGGGGGCCACTAAGCTGACATTATACTGTGTAGGGGCACTACAGGTGGCATAATACTGTGGGCACAATTAGAGGACAAAATACTCTGTCCTTGAAGGGGTTGTAATATATTATTAAATATTATTATTATTATACTGTATGGGGACACTAAAGGGGCATTATAATTTTTTTTATGGGGCATTTTTTTTTTAATGATGGGGCGGGGCGCCGAAAGATCATTTCGCACGGGGCGCCATCTATCCTAGGGCCGGCCCTGCCTGGGAGTAAACTGTTCCTTTTGCTAGGAAGGGACAAATGAGGTTAAAAAAAGGGGCAACCTGTCACTGGGATAATGCAGCTGTTGCCTATTGCAATTATCAGACTCTAGCTTTTGTAGAACAACAGTCACTGATTCCCGCCAGAGAATATTAAGGAGTTTGGTTGTGCAAGTGCTAAGCAAGAGAAGAGGAGTTTAGAGTCTAGCTTCTGCTCCTCCCAAACTACCGGTAATTACTATTGTTGAAATAAATAAATCACCGGCCTCCTGGTAGTAATAGTTCACCAGCCAGGTGGCAACACTAGTCGCACAGCACTTCCCAGGCTTCCACATCTTGCTCTCTCATAGTTTCCAAGCCCACTGGCTTGTCTTTTGCAACTTCTAGTTCTTGCTCACTGCCCACTTCTTTTGGCGACTGTACACGGGCCTGCTGCTAAGCACACATATAGCAGGTCATCCAGGCATCACTTAGGGTATGTTCACACGGCCAAATTTCAGACGTATACGAGGCGTATTTTGCCTCGTTTTACGTCTGGAAATACGTCGGCAAACATCTGCCCATTCATCTGAATGGGTTTGCCGACGTACTGTGCAGACGACCTGTTATTTACGAGTTGTCGTTTGACAGCTGTCAAACGACGATGCGTAAAAATACAGCCCCGTCAAAAGAAGTGCAGGACACTTCTTTGGACGTTTTTGGAGCTGTTTTCTCATAGACTCCAATGAAAACAGCTCCAAAAACGGACGTAAAAAACGCCACGAAAACGGCGTGAAAACGCCGCGAAAAATGCGAGTTGGTAAAAAAACGTCTGAAAAGCAGGGTCTGTTTTCCCTTGAAAACAGCTCTGGATTTTCAGACGTTTTTGTTGACTACGTGTGAACATACCCTTACAGCTCTCATCGATCGCTCACTCACTCCTGGCCCTTTTTTGTATGGCAGCACCATCTAGTGGTGCTAGCTAATATTACATATAAACTCTAAGCATATGTGTGGCTGAAAATTACGAGGCTGTTTACAAAGGAAAACAGCCTCTGATTTCAGGGCGTTTTAAAACTGAAAATGAAGGTTTTTTTTCCATTTAACCCCTTAAGGACAGCGACATTTTTTTATTTTTTATTTTTCGTTTTTCACTCCCCGCCTTCCAAGAGTCATAACTTTTTTATTTTTTCGTGGAGAGTGGGGTGAGGGCTTACTTTTTGCGGGAGGCGTTGCAGTTTCTAACGGCACAATTTAAAGTACCATATAATGTGCTGGGAAACGGAAAAAAAAATATTTACAGGCTGAAAAAAAAAAAGTTTAAAGAAAGTTAATAAAAAAACGTTTAAAAAAAAATAGAAAAACCCACTTTTTCCCCTTACAAACTGCTTTACTATTAAAAAACAAAATAAAGTAAAAAAGTTACACATATTTAGTATCGCCGCATCTGTAACGACCCCGACTATAAAGCTATTACATTATTTAACCCGCACGGTGAACGCCTTAAAAAATAAAATAAAGAACAATTGAAAAATTGCTGTCTTCTGTGAATCCTGCCTTAAAGAGGCTCTGTCACCAGATTCTCAAATCCCTATCTCCTATTGCATGTGATCGGCGCTGCAATGTAAATAACAGTAAAGTTTTTTAGTTTTTTTTAAAACGTTCATTTTTGGCCACGTTATGAGCTATTTTATATATATATGCAAATGAGCTTTGAAATGGACAACTGGGCGTTTTTTTTTCGTTATGTCCAACTGGGCGTGTATTGTGTTTTTAACTGGGCGTGTTTACGTGTATGACGCTGACCAATCAGTGACCAGTCAGCATCATACACTCCTCTACATTGATTTTACACAGCAGCGATGTGCAGCCACATAAACTGAGATTAACGTTAATCAAGTGTCCTGATAATGAATACACATGAAATCCAGCCTGGACGTCATGTGTATTCAGAATCCTGACACTTCTGACTCTTTTCTTTGGGATTTCTAGCAAGGGGAACGAAATCTCGCGAGATTACGGAGGTAAACGAGATTTCGTTTCCCTTGCTAGAAATCTCAGTTGGACATAACGAAAAAAATAACGCCCAGTTGTCCATTTCAAAGCTCATTTGCATATATATAAAATAGCTCATAACTTGGCCAAAAATGAACGTTTTTTAAAAAACAAAACGTTACTGTTATCTACATTGCCGTGCCGATCACATGCAATAGGAGATAGGGATTTGAGAATCTGGTGACAGAGCCTCTTTAAGCAAAATGTGATAAAAAGTGATCAAAACGTAAAATCTACTCCAAAATGGTACCAATAAAAACTATAAGTTGTCCCGCAAAAAAAAAAGCCCTCCTACAATTGCATCAGCAGAAGAATACAAAAAGTTATGGCTCTTCAAATATGGAGACACAAAAACAAATAATTTTAAAAAAAAAGTGTTTTTACGGTGTCAAAGTAGTAAAACATACAAAACCTATACAAATTTGGCATCGTTGCAATTGTAACAACCCGCTGAATAAAGTTAGTGTGGCAACATTTGAGGATTTTATTCCCCCAAAAAAAAAAGTTTATAAAAGTTAATCAATAAATTAGATGTACCCCAAAATGGGGATAATAAAAAATACAACTTGTCCCGCAAAAAAAAAGACCTTATACAGGTATGTCGACGCAATATGTTTTTTTTTACGGCATTTATTGTGCAAGTTAAATAATGGTATATTATAATAGTTCTGACTTCTACGAACGCGGCTAAATCAATTTTGTTTATGTTTTTTCACAGAGTAAAATGGGAAAAGTTTTTTTTTTTTTAACTTTTCATTCGTTTTTTGACTAATAACTTTATTAAGCTCTTTTTTACCTATTTTATTAGACCCCCCCCCCCCCAGGGGACTTGAACCAGCGATCGATAGATCGCTGGTACAGTACACTGCAATACTAATATATTGCAGTGTATTGTCATTTTTACAGGCTTCTGTTCAGAGGCAGAAAGAAGGCAGTCCTGGGGGCCTTCATTAGGCCCCTGGTCTGCCATGACAACCAATGGCACCCCCAATCGCATTGTGGGGGCCCAGATGAGATGTTGGAGGGGGCCACCCCCTCTTTTCAATGCCTCAGATGCTGTGGTTGCGATTGACCGCAGCATTGGAGGGGTTAAACAGCCAGGAACAGCGGGATCGTTGTTCCTGGCTGTATGTCCCAGGTGTCAGCTGTAAAACACAGCTGACACCCGCTGAGTATGGAGCGCGCTCAGTCTGTATGTATCGGATAACGCGTCAAGGAGTTGAAGCTTATTTTGGAAAATAAAAAAGCAGCACCATTTCAAACGTACAGGGTGCAAAGTCCTCGTCTGGACATGTGACCATTGTCCCAAAAATCATAGCAAACTCCAAAATACAAGGCAGCACTCCAAATTTTGTGAAAAAATAGGATCACTTTAATCACCACTTGCGACGTTTCAGCCCTACTCCATCTGGTATCAGATCTGGTATCTGTAAAGGATCTGCAAGACACAGCTTCTGTGTCGACGCCCGTGGGTAATCAGTCTGCACCTGCTCCCAAGTCTGAGAGAGTGACACGATCTTCTATCAGTCAGGCTGGGAGGCTGAGGAGTGGGAGAGCCTATCACGGTCTGGCCAGACGGAGCTAGCTCCCGCCCTCTGTCTATTTATACCTGCATTTCCTGCTCCTCCTTTGCCTGTGATTCTGTCTGTGTCCTGGCTCTGCTGCTTGAACATTTTGTCCTCGGTTTCATTTTGACCCTGGCTTTACTGACAATTCTCCTGCTCTGCCTTTGGTACCTCGTACACTCCTGGTTTGACTCGGCTCGTTCACTACTCTCGTTGCTCACGGTGCTGCCGTGGGCAACTGCCCCATTTCCCTAACTTCTGTGTACCCTTGTCTGTTTGTCTGTCGTGCACTTATTGAGCGTAGGGACCGTCGCCCAGTTGTACGCCGTCACCTAGGACGGCCCGTTGCAAGTGGCGGGTAGATTAGGGCTCACCTGTCTGTCTCCCTACCCCGTCATTACAGTATCAGTGACAAAATTCTTGAAATCTCTGTCTATAAAAATATCATTCAAAAATAAGCCTCTGCCCGCTACGATTGGGCGACCCAGAGGGTTAATAAGACATTTATGAATTTTGGGTAATAAATATAAACAAGGTGTTTTAGGGTGTTCAATAATGAGAAATCTTCTTAGGGCAAGGTCAATAACCCCGTCCTTAAGAGCCTGTAACTGTCTATAGGCCTCCTTCATATATGTATATACTATATTCTAACATAATAATATATGATTATTAGTGATATAACTTATCTAGTGCATGTCCTTCTGTTCTATTTAATTGGATCACTAGTTATTGTCATATTTGGACTATTGTCCTACCCTCTATAGTTTGTGGTCATACAGATCTAATACAAGAGATGCACAAATGAAAATACCTCGGTGACTTTATATCTCACTATGTAGTGTCTTGTTTAGCGAGGTTCTTTGGGACCTCTTGCGCCTGTTTTGTGCGGTTGCTACGCAACGAGACACTTCCGCTGTGATTACACGAGCATGCGCAGTATTACCTGGAGGACGCCAGATAGTTAGACAACACATGGATATTCACGGCGTAATTGGAATCCTGAATTTACATACATGGTCCAGGATTGGTGAGTGGCCTTGTAACTCCAACCCCTATACATATGGTTGCATTTTTTATTAAATATGCTTATTTTTAAATTTGTTTATTTTTATCACTGGATATTTATCACTTCACGTAATTACATTACTGTACTGGATGTCTTTTTATAATTGTCCATATTTTGTACAATATTTGAATGCACACTTTGTCAATGACTTTTCATTATGGTAATGAGGCACACACCTTATATACGGCATGTATTGCTGTGTCACTATGCTTGAAAAAGGTCCTATAGCAGTACGGAAACGTTGCAGCTTTGTTGACTGAATAAACTACACGTTTTTGATTCATCGGAGTGCTGTGGGATTCCGTCTATTTATGTCTCATAATCCACGGATCGGGATTACCTGCTTGCACCCACTACCGTTTTGGAATTTGACGTTGAGTGCTGCTTATTTCTGTTTGTGTATATATATATATATATATATATATATATATATACATACACACACACACACACACACATACATACATATATATATATATATATATACACACATATACACACAAGGTGATTAAAAAAAGGATGGTGCAAAAGTAAGGGCCTGTAGCTAAAGTAACGTCAGCGGTAAAGGGCCAGTGACTGAAAATGGGTGAGGCAATCGAAACCACTGGGTGTTTATGTCATGGGAAAAGTCAGAGTGGCCCAATGACTTCTGAAGAGACAGTGAACATGATTAGAGTCGTGTACGAGTGTAGTCCTAGAAAGTCGACCAGGCTGACTAGTATGGAACTACAGGTGCCACAAACCATGGTATGGTGTATCTTACGAAAAAGTCTACGTTGTAAGTCATACAGAGTACATTTTTTTTTAAGAGCTGAAACCAGGCGACAATCTGAAACGCCATGACTTTTGCTTTGACTTGCAGGGTAACAGACTGGTGTGCAGCGATAAGGCTACCTTTCACCTTAGTGGGACGGTCAATCACCACAACGTTAGAATTTTAAAAATACCAAAAATTGTCAGAGGCAAATAAATTAGCCCTTGTTTCCCAGATACCTAATCCATGTTTAGGATAAAATGAAAATGTAACTTTAATTTTTATCGAAGTATTAGGGTATGTTCACACGGCTATTTTCGGCCGTTTTTCGGTCCTTAAACGGTTGAAAACGGGCGAAAAGTCAGAAGCAGAACACCTCTAAACATTGATTTCAATGGGAAAAACGGGGTTCTCTTCTGACGGACCGTGTTTTTGAAAAACGGCCGCGAAAAAGAAGTGCATGTCACTTCTTGAGACTTTTTTGGAGCCGTTTTTCATTGACTCCATAGAAAAACAGCTCCAAAAGCGTCCGTTAAAAATGCAGTGAAAAACACGGGTGGCTTAAAAAAACGTCTGAAAATCAGGAGCTGTTTTCTCTTGAAAACAGCTCTGTATTTTCAGACGTTTTTGATTCGGTGTGTGCCCATACCCTTAGACAAACACACAGAATTAAAAAAAAAACAATTTGAACTGAGCGTCCCTATGCGAATAGCGTAGTATAATTTGGCAGCGTATGAAGCGTATGAAGTCTCGTAGCAGAGTAAAGGCAAAGGACTGGGGGGGGGGGGGGGGGCTTTTCTAGTTCTTTTAACATCAATGTGACCTGTAACTTTGTCCTCTTTAAGGGTATGTGCACACACAGTTTCACTGTATAGTTAGATAGAATCTAATTGTGCTCCCACAATATAAAGAATTTTAATTATAAGGTTCACTGAATTGACAACTAAGTAAAAAGATATCTTTAATAGTAACTAGTTTAAAAACAGGGGTAACACACCACTGTGACATAAGCCCCACCGTGAAAATTTAAAAAACGTATTAAACAAGGAAACACTGAGTTATTATGATACCTATATCTCTGTGTATAAGCGATATTAGTATTTCAACAGCGGATATTCCGCTGTGCGTCACGGGAAGATGCACGTATCGATGTCAACGGCATGACATCGATACGTGCATCTTCCCGTGACGCACAGCGGAATATCCGCTGTTGAAATACTAATATCGCTGGTGATAAGGCCAGAGTTACCAAGATACGGACCCCTGAGGATGAGTATCTGAAACGCGTAGGGTCGTTTAATGTTTTAGGAATGTGTGCATTGGGGACAATATATTGTGTGAAACCCAGCTTTAGGAGATCCGTAATTGTCGGACACCTATGCTATTATTAGGGCTTGTACTACTGTTGTGCCCTGGGTATATGCTGATTCCTACAAATATCGTTTATACACAGAGATATAGGTATCATAATAACTCAGTGTTTCCTTGTTTAATACGTTTTTTAAATTTTCACGGTGGGGCTTATGTCACAGTGGTGTGTTACCCCTGTTTTTAAACTAGTTACTATTAAAGATATCTTTTTACTTAGTTGTCAATTCAGTGAACCTTATGTGCACACACACTAATTACGTCCGTAATTGACGGACGTATTTCGGCCGCAAGTACCGGACCGAACACAGTGCAGGGAGCCGGGCTCCTAGCATCATACTTATGTACGACGCTAGGAGTCCCTGCCGGACAACTGTCCCGTACTGAAAACATGATTACAGTACGGGACAGTTGTCCTGCAGCGAGGCAGGGACTCCTAGCATCGTACATAAGTATGATGCTAGGAGCCCGGCTCCCTGCACTGTGTTCGGTCTGGTACTTGCGGCCGAAATACGTCCGTCAATTACGGACGTAATTAGAGTGTGTGCACATACCCTAAGGCTTTATTCAGACGAACGGGAAAAACGTCCGTGCAACGCGCGTTGCACGGATCTATATGTGTCTATGGGGCCGTGCTGACATGTCCGTGATTTTTCCTCAGCGTGAGTCCGCTGAAAAAAAGTCACGACATGTCCGTTCTTTGTGTTTTTCGCGCATCACGCACCCATTGAAGTCAATGGGTGCGTGAAAACCACGCATGCCGCACGGAAGCACTTCCGTGCGAACTGCGTGATTCGCGCAAGAGCTGTCAAAAGGATGAATGTAAACAGAAAAGCACCACGTGCTTTTCTGTTTACAAACATCCAAACAAAGTGTCTTTGAGATGAGCGAACCCGGACAACCGAACTGATCTTCAGCGGGTTCGGCCGAACTCGGCAAAAAAAATTCCGGTACGCGACGTCAGGAGATAGTCACTGTCCAGGGTGCTGAAAGAGTTAAACTGTTTCAGCACCCTGGACAGTGACTTCCGATCACAATATACATAAACATGTAAAAAAAAAAAAGAAGTTCTGACTTACCGATAACTCCCTGCTTCTTCCTCCAGTCTGACCTCCCGGGATGACAAGTAAGTCCAAGTGACAGCTCCAGCCAATCACAGGCCAAGCACAGGCTGCAGCGGTCACATGGACTGCCGCGTCATCCAGGGAGGTGGGACCAGATGTCAAGAGAGGCGCGTCACCAAGGCAACGGTCGGGAGGGAAGTTCTCGGTAAGTACGAACGTCTTTTTTTTTTTTTTTTTTTTAACAGGTTGCTCGATATGGTGATCGGAATTCACTGTCGAGGGTGCTGAAAGAGTTACTGCCGATCAGTTAACTCTTTCAGCACCCTGGACAGTGACTGACGTCGACTAGCCTCATCTCTATGATGGCGGCTGCACGAAAATCACGCAGCCGCGCATCATACACGGATGACACACGGAGCTGTCAAGTGGTTTTTGCGCGCGCAAAACGCCACGTTTGTGTGAATCCAGCCTAAGCGCTATTTGTTCTCACTTATACAGGCAGTGTAATCCTAGTTAGCTTTGCCTTGACTCTGCTACAATCAATTACACTTCATAAACTCCGCATACATTTTTTTTATATATACAGAGATGTAACCAAGTTTATCTTGACTGATAACTTGCTGCAGCGTGATATCACACAAAAGCCATTGAAAAGGTCAAGTTAAAGTTTCTTGCCACTGTATTTAATGCGTTAAGAACCAAGATAAAAATGGCTACATCTGTAACACCATTTTTTTCTGCATATAGTGTCAAGTTTTCCCAGATTGAAATGTAGTACTACTGTATTTGGGATCTGACTAATACAAATCACAAATACAGTGTTGCATGTCTACAAGCCACAAAAGAGTATTTGAGGGATTCTGTACTATTAATGATTGATGGCATATCCCAAAGATATATGTGATTGGTACAGGTCCGACTGCAGAGTTCCACTGAGAATCATGGCCGTTCAGAATTTACCCAGACACAGCGCCTCTGTTATCTATGTGTCTGGTATTGCATATCAGCCAGGGGCGTCGCTAGCACCGGGACCCCAGATATTTGGCCCGATGCCCCGGATCCTCGGTGACTGCCACATTCGGGTCACAATTGCGAACGGGCCGTGGCCGCCCGCATCTAGAAAAGTTACTATAGTAACTGGGGCCTATGTAATAAAATAAACAGGCTCCTGTTACTATAGTAACGATACATACTTACCTATCTTCTTTCCCAAGCGCAGTGGAAGTCCTGACGCCTTCTCGCGTCATGACATGACAACGCTATGCGCCGCAGATGACGTCACGACACTAGATGGTGTCGATACATCCGCTGCACCCGGAGCTGAAGAGGAGGCTAAATGTAACGTTACGGTCTGCTGGGGTCCTGTAAATAAGCCTACCCTAGGCTTAGATACAGGGTCTAACAGACAGTATCACACATGGACCCTATATCTAAACCTACCAATGTTAGGATTAGATACAGGGCCCCAGCAGACAGTAATCCAATACAGTATAAGACTACTGTCTGCTGGGGTCCTTTATCTAAGCCTACCACATGGTATTCTAAGCTACATGGCCCATGTCTGATCCTGTCTGATGGGCCCTGTATCTAAGCTTACCACATATCAGGCTTAGATACGGGACCCTAGCATACCGTAATCTTATACATTATATAGAAGATTACTGTCTGCTGGGACCCTGTATCAAAGCCTACATTATGGTAGGCTTAGATACATGTTCTAACAGACAGTATCACACATGGGCCATGTATCTAAGCCTACCACATGCGTTACGAATATTTTTTTTTGTGTTTGTGTTTTTTTACAGGCTCCGTCGTTGGATGACATCAGATTCGAGGACTACTTCGATGACGGCTTTTTCATTTTCAAAAAAATGGTTAATGAGGGTTGTGGGGGGGGGGTTATTTCAAAAGATAAAATATTTTATTGAAACAAACACCCCCCCACACATTGACCATTTTATTGAGAATAAAAAAAGCAGTCATCGAAGTGGTCCTCGAATCGGATGTAGTCCAACAACCGAACCTTTAAAAAAACAAAACACACAAAAAAAATGAGTAACACAAAGAAACAAAACAATTATTCTTCTTATCTTTCCTGGGTCCAGCGCTGGAGCTGCAATGTCAATGAGCTTGGCCCTATATCTAATGCTATCATGTGTGATACTGGCTGCTGAGCCACTGTATCTAATTCTATCCATAGCTATAGGGTCAAAGTGCTATAGATATGCTGTCTCTCTCTCTATATAAAAAATATATATACATACACATTTTTTCTGGGGGGTGGACATATGTTTGTACAAGGATACTTACTGCTGGGGCCCTGTATCTATATCTAAGTCTATCATGTGTGATACTGTCTGCTGGGCCATGTATCTAAGCATATCATGTATGATACTGTCTGCTGAGACAAGGAGGGTATCTGGGACTACCTACAGGGGACTGCATGGCACGGTCTACAAGGGGAATGTATGGCAGGGGGACTGTGTGTGGAACCATACAGGGGGGTTGTGTCACTGTATATAGGGGGCATTGTGTGGGGAACTCTCTCTACAGGAGTCTTTGATTAAAACCCCCGAGACATAACTTTGCTTGGGGCCCCAGAAATGCAAAATTTGCCCGAGGGTTAGTACAAGGATACTTACTGCTGGGGCCCTGTATCTAAGGCTACATTCACATGAGCGTGATAGATTTATGCGCGTAAATCTAGTCGTGTGTGTTGTGTTTTGCATCAGTGTGCTTTGTGAGTGGCATGTGTTTTTCACGCACTTGCAAACTTTTTTTTCCGATGTAATTGATGCGTGAAACACGGACAGCACCCAGATGTCGTCCGTGTGCGGTCTGTGGTTTGACTTCAATGGGCGACTAGGTGCGTGAAAATGCACTAATATATTACATGCAGTGAGTTTCACGCAACGGACACTCGCTGCATGAAAACTCACGCATGTGTGAATAGCCCCATTGAAATCAACGGGTCTGTGTGCTGTGCGTTATTTCAGCTTACAGCACACGGACAAGATTCACGCTCGTCTGAATGAGCCCTAAGTCTATCATGTGTGATACGGTCTGCTGGGGCCATGTATCTAAGCTTATCATGTATGATGCTGTCTGCTGAGACAATGCATCCAATTCTATCTAGCGGTGTAGCTTTAGGAGCCTTTGTCTTCTAGATAAGCTATCTTCGATATATATGTAAAAAAAATTATATTTTTCGGGAGTGTAAATATATGTCTCGGGGGTTGTGCCCCTTATCTTTTAACACCCTAGCAATGCCCCTGAGGTCAGCCCCATTGTAGTGAATAGGGCTGAGCTGCAACTTCGCTTCCATATTAAACAGAGAGCATGGACATCTATATATGCGAGTGTCCAGCAGTATGGTGTCTGGTAAATCTATGTACTTGGTGAAGCGCCATTGTCCTTTCATTCTTGTGATTGGGGTTACTTAAACATGTAAGCAACTCTATGGCTGAAGAAACAATTTTACATATCCTTTTAAATCATTACAGTTTAATAGAAATCCATTAAAAATACATATGAATTTCAGATGGCGTTTTACTACAGTCAGGAGCACAACAAATACAGCCAATTTTCATGCTCTATTTAGAAAGAAATCCTCAGGCTACACACTTTCCACAATATTTTCATCACTTTTCCTTTCTAATTGAAGATGTATACAGTATTCTTTGAGGTCATATAATTCGTTCTGGTAAATATGAATGATTTATGCAAAATGTAAAGATAGTAAATCTTATTATAAAAAAGGAAAAGCACCAGAAATAAAAGGAATAAACCGAACACCCTACAAAAACTTTCTATTTATTTTGCTCTGCACTAGTCTGTATTGAGTTACTTCTTCGATTTTTCCAGAGGTCTAAACTCCTTTAATTATGTTGTTTATGCTTATGTGCAAAACCAACAAAGAAATGGGTATGTATAAGACAACTAAATAATGAAAACATGAAAAGTAGCACAAAAATCTTTTATTTCAACAGAAGTACCACATGTACAGAATGAAAATAATTTAAAATAGCAAACATATGCTAAAAATGACTTCTAAAGGGGGAGTTGGCCACCCTGATAAGTAACCAAACAAAAGCCCCCCCAGTCTATCAGAACCCCTCAACATATATAGCTAACCATAAACAAATGAAAAAAAGATGAGTAATAAATACCAGAATATGTGAAAATATGCAGCGTAGAATCCTAGAAGGGGAAAGGAGGACAAAAGGTCTTCACGCGTTTCTCCACAATTTAGCTTCCCTAGGGGTACTTTTTATTATGAGTTATCTATCCTTGTTATATATGCTTTATGAGTCATGCAATCATTGTGTGCAGCTATGTGCATAATTTTAGGCATCAGGGGTGTTGCTAGGGTCTTAAAAAATTAGGGGAACAAGTCCCGCAACATATTTACTCCCCCCCCCCCCCCAAAAAAATAGCATATATCAAATAGCATATCTATAAGACTAAGACTCCTATAGCTACACCGCTGGATAGACTTGGATGCATTGTCTCAGCAGACAATATCACACATTGTAGGCTTAGATATATGGCCCCATCAGACCGTATCACACATGATAGACTTAGGGCTCATTCAGACGAGCGTGAATCTCATCCGTGTGTTTGTGGGTTGAAATCACGCACAGCACACAGACCCGTTGATTTCAATGGGCCTATTCACACATGCGTGAGTTTTCACACAGTGAGTATCCTTTGCGTAAAACTCACTGCATGTCCTATATTGGTGTGTTTTCACGCATCTAGCCGCCCATTGAAGTCAAAGTGTGCGTGAAAACCACGGATAGCACATGAGATCTGTGTGCGTGTTTCACACATCAATTACATTGGGAAAAAAAAAGAAAAAGTACTTGCAATTGCGTGAAAAACATATGCCACACGCAAAGCACACTGATGCAAAATGCAACGCACACGACCAGATTTACGCGTGTTTTTAGGCGTGTAAATCTATCACGCTCGTGTGAATGCAGCCTTAGGCTGGATTCACACAAGCGTGTGCATTTTGCACGCGCAAAAAACGCAGTATTTCGCGCGCGCAAAAGGTACATAACAGCTCTGTGTGTCAGCAGCGTATGATGCGTGGCTGCGTGATTTTCGCGCAGCCGCCATCATTATGACACTCTGTTTGTATGTTTGTAAACAGAAAAGCATGTGGTGCTTTTCTTTTTTCAATCATAGTTTTTACAGCTGATGCGCGAATCACGCGAGTCACACAGAAGTGCTTCCGTGTGCTGCACATGATTTTCACGCACCCATTGACTTCAATGGGTGCGTGATGCACGAGAAACTCACAAATATAGGACATGTCGTGAGTTTTACGCAGCGGACACACTCTGCGTGAAAATCACGGAATGTCTGAACGGCCCCATTGACTAACATAGGTCCGTGCGAGGCGCGTGAAAATCACACGTGTTGCACGGACGTATATCATGTTCGTCTGAATAAGCCCTTAGATACAGGGCCCCAGCAGTAAGTATCCTTGTACGTAGCCCCGCCTCCTGGTATGACGCTGTAGAACATGTGACCGCTGCAGCAGTCACATGGGATGAAACGTCATGATAGGAGGCCGGGCTGCGCTAAGAATAGAGGATCGCGTCACCAGGACTACGGCCGGGGTATGTCGAAACTTTTTTATAAATTTTACAAAGTACCTTTTTTTTTTCTCATTTTGTGATTTTTGCGGCAGAACCGCAGCATTTCCGCAACAGAGGAGCAGCGATTCCACAGAATACATTGACATGCTGCGGCTTAAAAAGGCAAAAGCCACACTGCAGGTCAATTTTTTTTGCAGCGTGTGGATGAGATTTGTTCAAATCTCATCCACTCTGCTGCGACTAATACGCTGCGGATTTTCCACAATAAAATGTGTTGCATAAAATCTGCAGTGTTCATGCCTAGTGTGTTCCTACCCTAAGGCCGGATTTACACAAGCGTGTGCTTTTTGCACGCGCAAAAAACGTGGCATTTTGCGCGTGCAAAAGGTCCATAACAGCTCCGTGTGTCAGCAGCGTATGATGCGTGGCTGCGTGATTTTCGCGCAGCCGCCATCATTATGACACTCTGTATGTTTGTAGCACGTGGTGCTTTTCTGTTTTCATTCATAGTTTATACTGCTGCGGAAGTGCTGGGCGGGATTTTCACGCACCCATTGACTTCAATGGGTGCGTGATGCGCCAACCACGCACAAATATAGGACATGTCGTGAGTTTTACGCAGCGGACACACGCTGCGTGAAAATCACTGACAGTCTGCACAGCCCCATAGACTAACACAGGTTCGTGCGAGGCGCGTAAAAATCACGCACGTTGCACGGACGTATTACACGTTCGTCTGAATAAGCCCTAACAATAAGGCCCAGTTCACAGAGTTTTTGGGCCTTGATATTGACTCGGACACTGCGTCAGAATCAGCACCAAAAAACTTCCAAAACCGCCTCCCATTGATTTAATCTGAAATCAATGGGAGTAAGTCGCGGAAAAAAGAAAAAGTAGCACGTTCTTTCTTGCTGCGGTTCCGCCTCTGACCTCCCATCGAAATCAATGGGAGGCAGAAAATGCATTTTTCGCTGCGTTTTTTGTCTGCTGTCCTCAATCGCCGCGGGCAAAAAACGCGGCAAAAAAACGCGGCAAGATAGTGTGGGCAGGTCAAAATCTGCCTCAAAATTCTTTAAGGAATTTTGAGGCAGATTTTTTTTTTGCCTGCAAAATACTGTGTGAACAGGGCCATACATAAACAGCACTTTGAGATAATTTACTCACTGTCAGAAGAGCTGCTCCCACTCCAGTCCTCTTCAGGCGAGGTCTTCCAGGTGAGGTCTTCGGTCCAGACGTCCAGTCCTTCACCTCCAGCCAGGCTCCAGGTAAGTTTTGTCCATGTGTGTCCGCGGCTGCGCGCGCTTCGTTCGCGGGTGCGCGCTTCCGGGCTTTCGCGGGTGCGCGGTCTCGAGTGCTGGCGTTCGTGGGTGCGCGCTCGCGAGTGCGCACGCGCGGGAGTTTCCTTGTGCGCGCGATCGGTCGCGCGCGGGCGGACGGTTTGACGGCCCCCCCATGACGAGGGGAGGGGGCACGCAGCAGCAGCAGCTCACGACATTTTGGTGAAAAAAACGGGCCCCATTGCAGGGGCCCGTTTTTTCCTACCAAAAGAATGTCGCGGCAGTTGCCGGGCCCCCCTTTCAATTAGGTTTGGCCGGGCCCCTCACACCAGTACCCCTAATACCCCCTGATGGCGGCCCTGTGTACACTATCGTCCCCTTCTTCTCCTGTCTTCTGCTCTTCACTGACTGTCACCCTCAGGGTAACCCACACAATTGTGGAGTCAGACTACGTTGGTGTCCAGTGGGGGAGTTATTATTACCCCCTCCTAGCCACTTACTTATCAAAACACTTGATCCTGCTGATGGATTCACTCAGGTCTTTGGTCTTTACTTTGATCTTTGCTGATGTCATCAGGACTTGGTTTGGTCCTTCTCATCTGTCCGACACCATCTCCTTTAGTTTACGTCACCGGGCTGTACATAGCACCTCATGCTGTGAGCCTGGGGTGAGATGCCACGTAGGCGGATTAGTGGAGTTGTATTGTGACTATCACAAACCCTCCGCATCTGTCCTCTTCCTCTGGCAAGTTACTTGTCTGGGCGGCCGCTTAGAATTGTGACACTGCCGTCAGTTCATGATAAACGCGTTGTACTGGCTCAGGCTGCTGGGGACCCCCAACTCTTGTCAATTGTTAAAATAAATACTAATCTGGTGATAACATCATCCGCATACATTATAAACGTTGCCCTGAAATGACATCACATATATATATATATATATATATATATATATATATATATATATATATATATATATATAATAATAATAATAATAATAATAATAATAATAATCTTTATTTATATAGCGCCAACATATTACGCAGCACTTTACAATTTAGAGGGAACATGAAACAAACAATATCAGACATTACATAGTGACAAAGTTCATTTACAATTCAAACCTGGGGAGTGAGGACCCTGCTCGCAAGAGCTTACAATCTATGAGGACATAAGGGAGACACAAAGTGTAATAGTGTTTGTTCTGTACAATGGTCCGGCCATTTTTATACACATGCGGTGGTAACATAAAGCTGCATGAGCCGGTCACCAGCCAGTATCCGTGTATGACGGACATGAAGAGAAGGAGTGTGAGGGAATCTTATTCTGATGACTAATCTAAATGGAGGGCCATGGAAAGGAGACAGATTAGGGAATGTTATAGGCCTGTCTAAATAGATGTGTTTTCAGGGCACGTTTAAAACTGTGGATATTGGGAATTAATCTGATTGTCTGGGGTAGCACATTCCAGAGGACGGGTGCAGCACGAGAGAAATCCTGGAGACGGTAGTGGGAGGTTCGGATTATGGAGGATTTTAATCTAAGGTCGTTGGCAGAACGTAGAGCCCGAGTAGGGTGGTAGACAGAGATGAGGGAGGAGATGTAAGGAGGTGCAGCACTGTGGAGAACTTTGTGGGTGAGAGTAATAAGTTTGAATTTTATTCGGAAGGGGATGGGCAACCAGTGAAGTGACTGGCACAGATTAGAGGCGTTGGTGTAGCGGTTGGTCATAAAGATGAGCCTGGCTGCTGCATTGAGGATAGATTGGAGAGGGGAGAGTTTAGTGAGGGGAAGACCGACTAGTAATGAGTTACAGTAGTCAAGACGAGAGTGAATCAGAGCAACAATGAGAGTTTTGGCAGTTTCCTCCGTAAGAAAAGAGCGGATTCTGGAGATGTTTTTGAGGTGAAAATGACAGGAGCGTGAAAGTGATTGTATGTGAGGAGTAAAGGAAAGATCTGAGTCAAAAATAACCCCAAGACAGCGGGCGTGCTGCTTAGGAGTTATGATAGTGCCACACACAGAGATGGAGACATCAGGTTTAGGGAGGTTAGTAGATGGTGGGAACACAAGGAGCTCAGTTTTAGAAAGATTCAGTTTCAGATAGAGAGAGGACATGATGTTAGAGACAGCGGACAGACAATAACTGGTGTTCTGTATTAGAGCAGGGGTGATGTCACGGGAAGAGGTATATAATTGGGTGTCATCAGCGTAGAGATGGTACTGGAAGCCAAATCTGCTGATGGTTTGTCCAATAGGAGCTGTGTAGAGAGAAAAGAGGAGCGGACCTAGGACTGATCCCTGAGGAACCCCGATATCAAGGGGAAGAGGTGGAACCAGCAAATGACACACTGAATGAGCGGTCAGAGAGATAGGAGGAAAACCAAGAGAGAGCCGCGTCCTTGAGGCCAATAGAGTGGAGCATGTTAAGTAGGAGTTTGTGGTCTACAGTGTCAAAGGCTGCAGAGAGATCCAAAAGAATCAGGAGGGAGGATTTACCGTCCGATTTAGCCGCCAAGAGATCATTTGAGACTTTAGTAAGGGCAGTTTCTGTGGAGTGTAGAGTGCGGAAACCAGATTGTAAGGGGTCAAGAATGGAGATAGCCGATAAGGCGAGAGTAGACCAAGCGTTCCAGGAGTTTGGAGATGAAGGGCAGATTAGAGACTGGTCGGTAGTTGGCAGCGCTGGATGGGTCAAGTGTTGGTTTTTTCAATAATGGGTTTATAATGGCATGTTTAAAAGCGGAGGGAAAGATACCAGAGGAAAGAGAGAGGTTAAATATTTTAGTGAGGTGACTAGTGACAGCTGGGGAGAGGGACTGGAGGAGGTGTGAGGGGACAGGATCACTAGGGCAGGTAGGGTAGTAGGACGAGAAGAAGAGAGGAGCCTCGAGACTTCTTCTTCAGTTATTGGGTCAAATGCTGAGAGTGAAGAAGAGGGAGTGCGGGGGGGGAAGGGGATCGATGTTACTAGGGGACTGGGAGATAATATCATGCCGGATGTTGTCAATTTTAACTTTAAAATAATTGGCCAGGTCTTCAGCACTGAGATCTGTGATTGGCGTCTGCACTTTAGGACTAAGGAGGGAGTGAAAAGTATCAAAGAGGCGTTTTGGATTATTAGATAGTGTGGAGATGAGAGAAGTGAAGTAGACTTGTTTGGCGCGGTGAAGGGCAGAGTTGTAAGTTTTGAGCATAAAATTGTAATGGAGGAAATCTGCATCCAAATGCGATTTTCTCCACAGTCGTTCGGCACATCTCAAGCACCGCTGAAGAAAGCGGGATTGAGGCGTGTGCCAGGGTTGTCGTCGTCTTTGTCGGGTGGTTCGGAGTGTAGTGGGGGCTGCTTCATCCAATGCATTTTTGAGATTGTTATTATAAAGTTTGGCAGCCAGATTGGGACAGGAGAGGGAAGAGATAGGGGACAATGAGGACTGTAGACTGTCTATGAGTTTCACAGTGTTAATGGCATGTAGATTTCTGTATGTCTGATACGTTGGGATTACCGGAGGAGGCAGAGAATATTTGATAGTAAAGCAGAGAAGATTGTGGTCAGAAAGCGGGAGAGGAGAGTTAATAAAGTCAGAAACTGAGCAGAGCCGGAAGAAGACCAGGTCAAGTGAATGCCCGTCTTCATGTGTAGGAGAGTTAGTAAGTTGTAACAGACCGAGGGACGAGGTTAAAGATAGAAACTGGGAGGCAGATGAGGAGATTGGGTTATCAATGGGGATGTTGAAGTCACCCATGATGAGAGTGGGTGTTTCAGAGGATAGAAATTGTGGAAGCCAGGCAGCAAAATGATCCAGGAATTGGCGGGGTGAGCCCGGTGGGCGGTAGACAACTGCCACTCGGAGGGGAAAAGGGTGAAAGAGTCTGAGGGTGTGGACTTCAAAAGAGGGAAATGTGAGTGAGGGGACCGGGGGAATGACCTGGAAGGTGCAGTGTGGGGAAAGAAGTATACCTACTCCTCCACCCTGCCTGTTCTCAGTTCTGGGGGCATGAGAGAACTGGAGACCACCATAAGATAGAGCAGCAGGGGAAGCAGTGTCAGACAGGTGTAGCCATGTTTCTGTAAGAGCCAGAAGGTTGAGAGAGTTAGAAAGGAATAAGTCATGAATAAAGGTGAGTTTGTTGCACACGGACCGAGAGTTCCAGAGAGCACAGTTAAAAGAGACAGGAGAAGACATACAATGAATGGCAAGAAGATTTGCAGGGTTTCTATGTGTGGCAGGTAAGTGGTTGAGCTTGGCAGAAGAAAAGGGAGGCCCAGGGTTGGGAGAGATGTCCCCTGCAGCTAGTAGCAGGAGAATGGAGAGAGACAGCAGATGGTTCAGTGATTTATGAGAGCGTTTTTTATGTTGGGCAGTGGGATGAGATGGGTTAAGTTGACTGAGGAAAGTGAATAGTGAATGGGAGCTGTACATGGGCGAGGCAAGGAGAGAGGGACTGATGTAGACTGTTTTTGGGCAAGTCTTAACTGGGCGATAGGATTGAAAACCAAGAGCAGCTATAATGATGAGAGCGGTGGCAAACATGTTTGTTTACAGACAGTTAGAAATCTAATATTGAGAGCGTGGGCTAGTGTGTCTGGTTTGTTAATGCAGCTTACCTGTCACTGACCCTGTGCAACTGCCATGTATTACTTCCAGGACACTTTGACAGTATGACACTTAGACAGAGATGACTTCTGCCGTCGTGCCCCCCTGCCCCAATGGACAGGGCACCTAGAATATGTGTGATTACTGGGTACATTTCATTTGCACTCTTTCAGCAGGATTTGTACCTTGATCTCAGCTGATTGCCTAGAACATCTCCACCTCACAGAAATATACACAGATTCCACATGTTTATCTGACAAGTGTCTCAAACCAATTTTTCTTACTCTAATCTGGTTCGTTCTACCTGGGAAGGCCTCTCAAGGTCTGTTCTCTTCGTGCGAGGCGGGTATGATAAGGTTGGCACCGGTCTGCCAGGACTGTTCTGTAGGCAAATCAAACAGCTCTAACAGAATTTAGCAGCAACAGCTGTAAAACCTGGGGCATACCAATTAGATCTTACCACGTCGATCCTTGCAGTCTTGGGGCATATGTGAGGTCATACACCATCAATACAAGTGCTATCAAGAATGCATTGGGCGCTACCAGTTTTCCTTCCTTTATCCGTCCACATTCTGTTAGAATCTGGTTCTCAAGCTTTCCGCTCCCAGTTGGACTCTTCCTGTGAAGAACAAGCTTTTCATAGCCTAATCAGTAATTGATCTTAATCAGATAATTAACTTGAAGAAGAACATTAACAATGACAGATTTATTTTAAACGTTCACACTGGTCAGTTACTAAAACTTACAAACTGATTCTTCTTCTTTATATACATATCTATACATACACATATACACTGAACAGAATTCTCTGCTCTAAAATTTCCCTTTCACAACAAAAATAAAAATAAACAAATAAAAATGTTTTCGAATGGGATTATTCCGCTTCTGTACCTTTTATCTGACGCATGACTCTAATAGTCCAATGCGAAGGCTGGTCTAGAACTTTACATAAAACTTAACCTCAGTATTTAATATTCCCACAACACTTCTTAAATACAGTTATTAAACAAACTAACTTTGGGACAACGTCTAGAGAACTGCTAACATCTTATCATTGTACAAACATCAGGTCAATACTTGGGATAACACTGTTCCCCCGTCACTTACACACAACATCTGCAGTGGGGAAAATACCAGCCGGGCTTCAGGCCCCCCTGAGAACAGGTCTACACACACGAGCACATTGTCATACACTTCTACCTCGGGTAGTTGTATGTTCTGCAGTCGCTGGGACGGATAATCTGGCCGGGCTGCACTTTTCACAGGTACCTTTGCTGTTTTACCTATGTCATGCCGTGCGCACATCATGCCGGCTGCTACAAACCTAGTGGTGGCATTATTGTATCCAGGGACAAGCCAATTTACTGACACCTGGCTGCACATATCCTTGTTGTCAGGTCTGTCTTCTCTCGCTCTCTCAATTGGCTTACCCGATGATCCAATAAAGTTCCTACTACCAATGGGCCCATAATTGTGGGCGATGCCAAAACCGTACCTAGAGTCAGTGTAAATGTCGGCCGTCTTACCTTCTGCCAGGTTACAAGCCTCAGCGAACGCCTCCAGCTCCACTCCTTGAGATGAACAAGAAGGTGAGAGTGGTTTCTGGGTCATTTACCTTGTGCCTCGTATCCTGTCTTGTACATACTGTATGAAGTATTTCTACATTACAAATTTACATTAAAAACCCACATCACATATAGATAGAACATTTCAAAGGGGTGGCGTCTTCATCCTCTAAAATAAAACCAAATGTTATACACTTCTTCACACTCATCTGATAATCCAGAATACTTTGAGAATCTCACTTTTATCAGGTTCTGCAAATACTTGATTAATACAAAAACAAATAAAAATAAAACATTCCTAAAAACTTTACATCAAATTAACAATGTCCAGACAATTTTTTTTTTTTTTTGTTTTGCCTTCTCCCCCATCTAAATCTGTAAAGACCCATCTGTGAGTGACGTCACCTCCTGTGTAACTTTGCTGGAGGGGGATGGTCTCTTACACAATACCTCATATTGGGTGGAGACTACAGCACAGCATACCCAGTGCCATATTTACTGTTCTGGAAAGATCTGGAACCATCTACACAGAAAAAAAACCTCAAAATTTAGGTTCCTCTCATACACATTTAATCTGGATTACTCATTGGGTCTCATACACATTTTTAGATCTCCTGAAACCAAATTAATTAATTCAAAACAAACCAAAATTGTACCCGATCAGTCCCTTCACCATTCCCCCCTTTGTGGACTCTGCGAAAGTAATGTAGCAGCGTTCAAAACTACATCTTAACATAAAGTCGGGCACTAGTTTAACCCCCTGTAATACACAACAGCCTGAAACAAAAATGACTTTTTCCTGACGAAAATACATTTTATCTTTACAATGACATAACTCATGTGTGAAATCAAAAACAAAACAATTGTAGTTAGTTATTCAATAAAACAGAAAATATTATATCTGATAACATTAATTACTGCAAACCAATAAACTGTATATAAAAATAGGGAACGGTGGGGGCACATACATTTTCAAAACCCTGTGTCTCACAGTATCTATAGTTTAATACATCTGAATTAACATCAAAACACATTAAATCTGATCACATCATAACACATAAATATCGTAACTTTTATAAACAACAGCGCATGCGCAAAGAGAAGAAATGTATTTAGGTTTGTAGACATTACTGATATATATATATATATATCTCAAAGCAGTGCATATTAAAATCCCTTTGTCTCATCAGCCCTGCAGACTGCACCCAGTCAGCCCCCACTCCTCCTCCCAAACAGCATACTACAGGGGGGGGGGGTCACACACACACTTCTCACAGCGTCTAGTCTCACAATCTTAACACTTTCAATGCCGGCAAAACAACATACGTATCTGTAATAATTCATCACAGCATTGTATAGGAATGATCTACGTTCAAATCATCAAACACATAATCTGTAACAGTCCAATCTGTCGGCCACCATCTCTATATTATGATGACGTGTTGTTTCATCAGTGAACAGCGTCCTGCACACTAGAATGGAACTTCTGTAAATAGAAAAGACACTGCAGAATGTGTTTACAAATGACAAAATTAACAAGGCGATTATTTCATACTGATTTGGTTGGGCTGGGCGTGGCCACATCAGGGGTGGGTTGTGGGGGGCAGCCTCTCCCATTGGAAACACATTGCGAAGCTGTGAAGGGGGGGGTTCCCACCCACAATGAGGACACACTCAACATGAGGTACGGACACCATTACTGGGCGTCGGCTGGTCCTGTGTTTAATATATATATATATATATATATATATATATATATATATATATATATATATATATATATATATAGATAAACAAATATATCTAGCAGCACCGGTGTATGGTGGGTGCAAATCCTCAGGAACAGACCACGCTCCAAACTTGATAATATTCAAAAAATAGGCAGCACTCCGCAGTAAATGTGAAAATAGGGTACTTTTATTGCCCCCTGTGCAACGTTTCAGCTCTGTCCTCTAGAGCCTTCTCAAGCAAATAACATGTGATACATTCCAAGTATATAACATAGTGACAATCAAGTGTGTGAATCAAACATAATCAAAGAAAAAGTATATAACAGCAACAAAAAAATAGCGTAATAAATA
This sequence comes from Rhinoderma darwinii, assembly GCF_050947455.1. Classification (NCBI taxonomy): domain Eukaryota; kingdom Metazoa; phylum Chordata; class Amphibia; order Anura; family Rhinodermatidae; genus Rhinoderma; species Rhinoderma darwinii. The sequence goes on from NC_134691.1 coordinate 211,314,991, forward strand.
TATAATAAAAAGTGACACATCAGAATTAAACAGAGTCAAAGTAAGATGGATAAGCAACAGTTAATGTGCATATAACTCACAATACAGTTAAAGTATCCAATTAAGAGTAGTGTTCACGTGTGTGAATCATGTGTGAAACAAAAACAAATTAAAATTGAAAATCACCTCATAGGACGTGCTATCACGGCGCCGCCATAGCGGTAAGCAAAAAACCGCTTTTGCGCATGCGTTGGAATATTGCCATGTTCTAAATATTGCGGATATCCGGTATGCATTCGCGCATGCGCAATGAAGCGCAGACGCGATGCGGACATCTTTAAATAGGGAAAAGTCCCATTTGTTTAGGGTTATATCAAAAGGTATGTGTATATATATCTTAAATAACCGAATCATACCATAATGGGGACTATATAGCTCCCAATCTAAGATAAAGCTTTATCAATGGAGAGTGTGAATACATTCAAATGAATGTCCCAACAGGGCATCCAAAGAGGAGAGAGGCATAAGCGCAGCGGTACAGCCCTGTTCACACCAGAGTTTTAAGTATTGTTGTTAGAAATGGAGTTCAAGGTGTGGCCGGTGGCCATTCTATAAATGCCCATCCCCACCTCACTAGTGGGTAAAACAAATGCAATGCAGACATGTCATATGTCCCCTTGCCGTATTGCTTCCCGTAACTCCTATATTTGTTCTTTGAGAAGTCAAAAATAAATACCGCATCTACGTCCAAACCTCTCAATCCTATAGGTTCTATCGATATGTATATAATACACCCTCTAGAGATATAATGGCATACTACATATACTGATATATATTTTTTTATAGATTATTATAATATGATATCCGCAAAAAATAAAAATAAAAATTGCAAAAATTCCATGAAAAATATAATAATTTTTAATAATATTGGATAATAATTATACACAGAAAAATCCGTGATATTCTTCGTCTGTCGAGGTAATCTTCAAACAGGTTCAAAAGAACGCTCTAAAGAAAAGTAGAGAAAAATAAATATCAATATTTCAAACAGGTAATAAATCCAATAAGTATACATGTTAATAATTACTGATAATAACATCAAGTGTATCAACATAATGGGGCATGATGGAAAGAGGAAGGAAAATCTCTCACATTACTCCACTAAACGCATAATCGACATTGAGCCCATTTGGTTTCAGGGTGTTGAGCCTATTGATCCATTGCAACTCCCTAGTTTTTAATAGTCTAGTCCTGTTGCCACCTCGTCTCAGGGGGGGTATGTGATCCAAGATCCAAAATTTTAGTTGCTGTTCTGTATGGCCCATCTCCGAAAAATGTTTTGAAACAGGTAAATCCAAACGCTTTTTTCTAATCGTATACCTATGTTGGTTTAATCTGATTTTTAACTCAAGTGTGGTTTCACCCACATATAGTAGATGACAGGGGCATTGTAGAACATAAACAACAAAATCTGTGTTGCACGTTAGAAAATGTCTAATCTGGAAGATTCTTTGCGTGATGGGGTGTGTAAAAGTGGGGCCTTTTTGTATAAGCTTACAATTTATACAATTTAAGCAGGGGAAACAGCCAACCCTGGGTTTAGCCAGATATGTCTGTCCAGTGGATTTAAGGGACCCAACATCGGTTTTCACCAATCTGTCCCTAAGGCTTTTGGATCTGCGATAAGAGAGCAGCGGATATTTCGAGAATTCAGGAATATGGGATTTGTCAGTGACACAGACACCGCCACCGTGACTCTCGGAAACATGATCAATCGATTCCGTACTCGGGGTTATCCAGCAAGAATATTGAATAAGCATAGGTCAAAAGTAGCTCTAATGGATAGGGACACACTTCTTAGACCTAAGGAAACTAAATCAAAAATGGATCGTATTCCATTTATTTCAACATTTACAGATCAGAGTAAGGCTATTACAGATATTATCAGACGGCACTGGCCTATGTTAAACAATTGTTTGACACATATTAGAAATAGTGCTATTATTCCCATCTTCTATATCATTAATAAATAAGTTGAATAATAGTGGTCCCAGCACTGAACCCTGGGGTACACCACTTATTACCGGGGACCATTCAGAGTAGGAATCATTGACCACAACTCTCTGGATACGGTCCTTGAGCCAATTCTCAATCCAATTACAAACTATATTTTCTAAACCTATAGTCCTTAATTTACCCATTAGACGTCTATGAGGGACAGTGTCAAATGCCTTTGCAAAGTCCAAAAACACTAAATCCACAGCGGCCCCTCTGTCTAGGCTTCTGCTCACCTCTTCATAAAAACAGATTAGGTTAGTTTGACAACTTCTGTCCTTAGTAAAACCGTGCTGGCTGTCACTTATAATGCTATTTATTGTCACATATTGTATATAGTCCCTCAATAGCCCCTCAAACATTTTCCCCACGATGGATGTTAAGCTTACTGGTCTATAATTACCCGGGGAAGACCTAGAGCCCTTTTTGAAAATAGGCACCACATTTGCGCTGCGCCAGTCCCTTGGCACTATACCAGTCACTAGAGATTCTCTGAATATTATGAAAAGGGGGACAGAAATAACTGAACTAAGCTCTTTAAGAATTCTAGGGTGTAACCCATCTGGTCCCGGGGCCTTGTGCACATTTATTTTATTTAATTTAGCTTGGACCATATCTACAGTCATCCAATTCAGTATATCAACTGATATATTAACAGCACTGGCACCGGCTACATCAGCTGCTCTTTCTTCTGTTGTATATACAGAGCTAAAGAACCCATTTAGTAACTCTGCCTTCTCTTGATCCCCTGTGATCAACTCCCCATTACCATTATCTAGGGGTCCTACATGTTCAGACCTTGGCTTTTTAGCATTTATATAGCATTTATATACTTGAAGAATTTTTTGGGATTTGTTTTACTATCCTTGGCCACCTGCCTTTCATTTTGTATTTTTGCTAATTTTATTACATTTTTACAGATTTTATTAAGCTCTTTATATTTTACAAAGGCTACAGCTGTACCCTCAGATTTGTATTTTTAGATGCCCTTTTTTTGTCGTGTATTGCCCCTTTCACAGAAGGTGTAAGCCATGTGGGGTTTAATTTGAGTCGTTTATACTTGTTACCTATAGGAATAAATTTTGCACTATAATAACTCAAAGTAGATTTGAAAATCTCCCATTTATCATTTGTTCCATTATTTGACATTCGTTCTTCCCAGTCCATATCCTGAATTGCAGCCCTCATCCTGGGGAAATTGGCTTTCTTAAAATTAAATGTTTTTGCCCTCCCAGCCTGCATTTGTTTTTTACAGTATAGGTAAAATTTAACTATATTATGATCACTGTTACCGAGGTTTTCACGAACATTGACATTCCCAACAATATCTGCATTATTAGAAATTACCAGATCCAACAGAGCTTCACCTCTAGTCGGGTCTTGCACAAACTGGCCCATAAAATTTTCCTGCAACAGGTTGTGGAAATGTCTCCCCTTTGCAGTTGAAGCTGAACCATGACACCAATTAATATCCCGGAAATTAAAATCTCCCATTATCACTACGTCTTATCACACGTCTTATCAATGCATTGCACCCCGCATGCCCGCGTATAGGACAAGTTATAATAGTGTCCACGACTTATCACACATGTATATTTTATCCGCGTATTTTCTATCTAGTCCCTAATTACCCAGAGGATGGTTAGTCGGGCGCGACTAAGGTCTCACAGGTTTTTGACCTCACAGCGGAAAATATCACCTCTGTCGCCTGAGATAATCCAGGAAATCAACAAAAGGGTTCTACAGATCGCCACAAGACTGTCCACTAACACAGATAAGTTGAAGATTCATAAAATCAACTCGCTTACCGTGTTGCGGAGGTGATCAAATTCCTTCAGTGGGCAACTTTGAGTTATCTGTTTCACCCTGTGATTGTCGATTGTCCGGATTTTGGATATTTCCTCGAGTGAGGCCTCACATTCGGGCGCCAAATGTCAGGTCCGTATTTCACACCGAATAACCACCTCTGTAAATTTGTAAGCTGAAGGCATGCCTGGAAAGAAGTAAACCAGCTAAAGATGTTTGGTACACAGCTTCCCTCTGTCAGCCAGGAGGAAGACTGAAAACTTTTTTATTCAGAACAAAGAAACACAGAAAGAGACACATGCCTCCTCCCCAGAGATGTGGGAGTGCCCAAGCCCCCCACCGGTTTCTCAGCTGTAACTTCTCAGACTCACTCTTCTTGCATTCCAGGGGGCGGTGTCTTCCATAGGTGTGTCTGACATGAACAAAGAACTTGTTATATATATCAGTATATTACACAAAGAACTGAAATGTATATACATATGTGTGAGGATAATATTTTTCAAACAATATACATAGTAATGATCCCTGACAGTAGTAACCTCCCGCGATGACTTATAGTTACAGAGTCGTGTGGGTAGGGGTTAAATGCTGTACGTTTGAATCATATTTATAAATCTTTGGTGTATCAATGTTTTGGACAAGCATGGATAATACCCTTTCACAGCCCTGGTTGGCCCATCCCCAATTATTATTATGGAGGCAGAGGGGCCTCAAACGGAGACATACAGTACATTTGCAGCAGAATTCACAGTGTCATGGGCTTGTACCTGGTCATCTAGTAGTTCACCTAACCCAGGCTCCACTAAAAGTAGATCCTAAACTATAAACATTTGGCCACTGCTGCAAGAATTAAAATATCAAATTATAGATACTCTATATTAGCAATTAGTATATTTTACTTTTAAAATGTAAAAATGAGACTGCAAAATTGATTAGATTGCATGCACTAAGGGTATGTGCACACGATGAGAGGCTTTTACGGCTGAAATGACACTGTTTTCAGGAGAAAACAGCTGCCTCGTTTCAGCCGTAATTCCTCCTCCTCGCATTTTGCGAGGCTTCTCTGACAGCCGTTGTAAAGGGAAGTGTTTTATATATTTCTATCTATATACATGTGAGTGTAGAAATATATAGATTGGTCCCTCCAGAAAGGTGTATACCCATCCCCCTATTAGATAATGGTATTCCATGTGGCCCAGGCCCCTCCCTTTCACGTGCATGAGCCTGTGAGGTCACACAGGAGTGCACGGGGAGGTTTAAAAGGACAATCTTTCCCAAAGCTCACTCTCTTGTTCCTGCTCCCCAACTCCACTAAGGGTCTCCTCTTCCCTCCTGGCCTGCTCATGGCCCTTGCTGAGAGACCACACCAACTTGTACCACATGGACTGCTAAGTATCCACGTGTAGCAGCAGCTACACGTTATGTTCTCCCCCTCCTTACTTTAACCCTTTCCTAAGTTAACCCTTTATCCTCCTGCTGTCCCTGGTAACCCTTGCTATTAACCCTTAGAGTATAGGGAAAGCTATATTAGGAGGGAGTGATACAGAAATAGTGAGCGTGTATTGGATCGTAACGTAACTGTATTCATATGTATGTTTAGGTATGTGGGTGGAGGCATAACATAGGATACCGTGTTTATACTGTACTACGTATAGTGTGAGTATACTCAGTATATATTAACGTGTTATGTGTATTGGGGTATACTGATACTATACTGTGATCGGTTACTGTGTTCTGTGTTTAGTTTGGTGTATTTTATATGCAAGTGTGATTATTGTTAGTAATAAATATTACCCTTTATTTACTATACAATTGTATTTATTGTACGGTCTTATTCCGTAGAAGCAAAGCAAAGCAAGTAGACGTTAGTATAAGGAAAAGGTAGGGGAACTAGGCATAACCCTAGTGACCCTGATTATAAAGGGGGTAGTAATAGTGGGCGACCAAGTAGGTGAAACCCAGCTATTATACCAGCCCTTGTACACACGTGGATGAGTGTGTAGTAAGGAAGTGTGCATATATATATATATATATATTATATTTATAGTTATATGTATATAGAGCCCTTTTACAGCCGTAAATTTTGAGCTGTGCTTCATTGAGTTCAATGAAGAACGGCTCAAATTACGTCTGAAAGAAGTGTCCTGCACTTCTTTTGACGAGGCTGTATTTTTACGCGTCGTCGTTTGACAGCGGTCAAACGACTACGCGTAAATTACAGGTTGTGTGCACAGTACGTCGGCAAACCCATTCAAATGAATGGGCAGATGTTTGCCGACGTATTGTAGCCCTATTTTCAGACGTAAAATGAGGCATAATACGCCTCGTTTACGTCTGAAAATAGGTCGTGTGAACCCAGCCTAACAGTCAGGACTGTATAGTTCTTGCCAAAAAAAAGGGAACAGATCCCATTAGAGGACAACAGCAGAACCTTTTCCAAATGAACTGGTCCCATTTTTGTAAAAAAAATACGTGGTTTACACAGACCATTAATATGGACTTATTCACATATGCAAGTCTGATTTGCATCTGAAGAAAACAGACCATTTTCAATCCATATAATCATCCAGTTGATGTCAGTTTTTCTAATCTGTTTTCCCCTCTAAGCACTTACTGTTTTCACTTTATTTTTCTGCATTCCTTTAGCAACGAATCCGTGAAAAAATGGACAGCGCACGGATTTCGCCCATGTGCGGTCAGGTTTTTACGCACCCATAGACTTCAATGGGCGAGTCTGGTCTGCAAAAATGGACCAGAATAGCGTATTTTAAGAGAGAGTACATCTGTTGACCAAAGCAGATATTTAAACCCTTACTGATATTTGACGTAACTGCCCATCATAGCCGGGTAGGGGGAAGTATGAAGCAGGCTCAAGGACTGAGACCGCTTCATACTCAGAAGGTCGGCTGTAACATATAGCTGACACTTAACTCCGATCCCACACGTTTAAGCACTTGGATGCCAAGGTCAATAGCGACCACATCATCTAGGCCATTAAAAAAAAAAAAAAAAAGGGACCCCCTCCGTCACTCCATTTCTCCCCCAGAAATGCGATTGAGGGGTGCCGATGGTCGCCTGGAGGCATAATGAAGGCCCCCAGGTCGGCCATCTATCTGCTCCTAATAAAAACTGGTAAATGGCACAATATATATTTTTTATTTTTCTCCCCAAAAAATAATATACACAATTACACAATTTATCCTCATCCACCCACTCCCTCCCATACAAAATCTATCCAAATTATACAAAACAAACATCACAAAAATCAATATCTAAATTGCACCTAACCAATAATATATTCTCCTATTAAACACATCAAAATAGGAAAGGTCATTGGCTAGTTCAACCCCGCCACACCTGCAATCCGAATAGACTGTCTTCAAAAGTATCTCTGACCCTAGACTTGTCTTCTTTCTGGTTAACTTTTACTATAAAAAATCCAACAATTCATCCTCTGTACGCTTTATCACAATTTAAATAGTGACAGGATTCGTAGCCAATGGCACGCTCCTGCAAAATCCTGCGAAACACTACAATAGAGATAGTGAGAAGGGGGAAACCTCCCCAAACAAAATAGTACTTAAATCCTTTCTCTCTTCTCCCCCTCTACTCCTCCATTACTCCTAATTCACAATGAACCAAGGTCCATGGATACCAAATTTATTAAAATGTGTTTATTTATTTTACACCAATAAATATACTCAAATTGTAAGGCCGAATTAACATATTTTTCCCACTGTAACCTATTGGGGGCCACATTTCCTATCCATTTGGACATTATTATTCTCCTGGAGAAATACAGCAGCTTTGTAATAGCCTTTTTCTCATATCCCTTTAAATGTATCCCTTCTAGGTCCCCTAGTATGCATACTACAGCAATTTCTTCATAAATAGTTTGAAATCCGGTCTAACACCATTCTCCAGTATTGTTTGATCTTCTCACACTCCCATAACATATGGAAATGGCTCCCTATAGCTACTTTACATTTCGGACATTCAGGGTTCCCATTTTTTAAAAATGTTGCCACCCTATAAGGGGAATAATAAGCTCTATATATTATATATAGTTGTCACTCTATAATCTGGGTTCTTAGACAAGTGGGGGATGGCATTTGTTGTTATTCTATCCCATTGATTCAGTGAAAGCTTACCCACATCTCTTTCCCATCTAACTCTTACATCTATCTGTAATTCCTGACTACCTCCTTTAATCAGCATACCATATATTCTAGATATTAACCCTTTCATCTTAGCTTGCCCAGCTATATAGTCGACTTCGAGTAATGTCTGCATTTGAGTTGAACATTTACTTCGCCCATGAGCTGTTCTAATTTGTAAATATCGAAAAAAAACTTTGGAGAGAGTCCATACTCAGATTTTGATATGTACAAATATTGTTCCCTCTATATAATTGTGATAGTTTAGAAATACCTTTATTTACCCAAAAAGTATAATGTAGTTGAAAGTACTCATTATCCAAACTTTTATTCCCCTATATTGGGGCAATGTTCCATAGGCCATAATTACCCAATTCGTCCTTTAGAGCTTTCCACACTTTTTGAGCCATGACTGCTGTTAGGAACTCAACCTGAACTAAGTCTGCCACTATCCCTGTTTCCAGTAACTCGATAGCACCATATCTCTTCAAAAAGGGAAACTTCCTCCCTATAATTTCTGTATAGACTATTTTCCTTTCTCTCACACGTCATTTTAACCTGGGCTGCAATATAAAATAATTTAACTACAGGAATAGCCTCCCCCCTCTCAACCGGCCTTTGCAGATGGCTCAATTTTATTCTCGGCTGCCTTCCTCTCCAAACCAAGTCCCTAAACAAACTTTCTGTGGTTCGGAATACTTTATTAGGAAGCCATATTGAGCAATTAATCATGATATACAAAATAGAGGGAATCAGTACCATTTTAATAAGGGATATTGTTCCCGCTATATTCAATTCGATTTTAAACCAAATCTTTATCTTAGTTCTCATTTTATGTATGAGTGGATCAAGGTTATATCGATTATAACCAAACAAATCCTTCGTAATATTTATACCGAGATATTAAAATGGGTAGTTTCCCTGAACTATCTGTATTCTATTATCAGGGGGAATAAACCCGGAATCCAAAGCCAACATCATCGATTTTCCCCAGTTAATTTGCAGCCCTGATACTCCCCCAAATTCCTTTAAGATATCGAGTACCCTCCTGACCGATATGTAGGACCCCAAGGAAAGTAGAATATCATTGGCATAGAGAGTCACCTTTTCCTCCCTGCCTAGATATTTAAATCCCACGATCTCCTCATCTCCTCTAATTCAAACTGCCAATGGTTCAATTCCTAAAGCAAATAATAGTGGAGAGAGTAGACACTCCAGCCTAGTTCCCCTACAATATGGAATCTCCAATACTAGCCCATTAATTTCCAATCTGGCACTTGGTTCGGAATACAATAATTTAATCCAATTGATAAAGTTAGTGCCAAAACCCATACCTTCCAGTACTTCTCATAGATAAGACCATTCAAGCGTATCAAAGGCCTTGGGTGAATCTAGGGGAAAAAAATCAGCCATTGACCATCATTATCTGGTTTTGACTGTATACTCATAAACAACCTTCTAATATTGGTGGATGTAGATTCACCCTTAATAAAGCCAGTCTGATCTTCATGAAGCAGATCAGCCATCACCCCTGAAAAGACAATGGGCTAAAATTTTGGCAAGTAATTTAATATCTGTATTTATCAGCGAAATAGGACGATATGAATCAACATTTAGGGGGTCTCTTTTTTTTTTTTTAAGGATTAATATTATTAATGCCTCTGACCAGTGGCGTAACTACCGCTGTAGCAGCCGTAGCAGCTGCTACGGGGCCTGTGGCTTGAGGGGGCCTGTGCCGCCCACCGACGCCCCCCCCCCATATGCCCAGTGGCGCCGCTAGCAGCCGTTATGGCTGCTAGAGCGGTAGCGACGCTACTATGGAGGGGGCCCCGGTGCTAACGTCAGCCACCCCCTTTTCCAGTAATTGTACCTGCATCTATAGCACGCAGGTACAAATACTTGCATTAGCGCTGGATAGCTGGGCACGTTCTGTGTCCGACTATTCAGCGCCTTACAATGACGCTCATTGGCGGGGCAAAAGGACTTGCCCCGCCAATCAGCGCCTTTTAACGACGCTAGCGGTGCGTCACTTCCGTGCTTGAAAGATGCCCTGCCAATCAGCGCCTTTGAACGACGCGTTCTTCCGCTTCAGCAGACCTGCTCAGAAGAGAGCAGATCTGCATTGCCAGCGGATAGCGTGGGAACGGGATCAGGACGAGTATGTAATTTTTTATTTTTTCGTACTAAACCGAGTGGCGTTATCTACAGTAGGGGCTCTATATACAGGGGGGATAGTCTATATGTGGGGATGTGGGATATTATATACCGGGGGGGGGGGGTCTATATGTGGGGATGTGGGCCACTATCTACAGGGGGCGGGTTCTATAGGTGGGCCACTATACACAGGGGGTCTATATGTGGGGCACTATATACAGGGGGAGCTATATGTGGGACACTATATACAGAGGTGGGCTATATGTAGAGCACTCTATAGGGGGAGCTATTTGTAGGACACCATTTACAGGTGTGGGCCATGTGGGACACTATATACAGGGGTTGGCTACCTGCAGGGCACTATCTACAGGGGGCTATATGTAGGGCACATCTACAGTGGTGGGCTATATGTGAGGCACTACCTACAGGGGTGGGCTATATGTGAGGCACACTACCTACAGGGGAAGCTATATGTAGGACAGCACGGTGGCTCAGCGGTTAGCACTATTGCCTTGCAGCTCTGGAGTCCATAATGAGGTTCTAGGGATGTATATATGTACAGATCTTGGTTCTGATGCTGTATTTATGTAATGAGCTCGGTTCTGGGGCTGTACTTGCTTCTGGTGCCTTATATGTGTACTGAGCTTTGTTGTGGTACTGTATTTATGTACGGAGCTTGGTTGTGATACGGTGTATGAAAAAAAATAAAAAAAAAATAAAAATAAAAATAAATTATATATATATATATATATATATATATATATATATATATATTTATATATATATATATACACACACACACACACACACACACACACACACACGTGTATATATAGGAGCTTGGTTCTGGAGCTGTAATTATATAGGATATATTTATAACAAAATTGCAGGGAAGCAGATGGAATTGTTCGCAATTTATTGTATATTTAATGGGAACCTGTCTGGTAGCTTTTACCCCTTGAACCGCCACCATGCAGTAATACATGACCTGTCAATATTTCCAAATGTATGTTTTTTTTCAGATGCAGCAAAGTCTTTAAAATCCACTTTTTAGGCGGTGCACACTATATGCTAATTACTCATTAAAGGGTCATGGGGCGGTGCCTATAGTTACATAGTCCTGCCTCCAAACCCACCTTTCCATGTTTAATTGATATCACCCTGGCTGATACAAATGGATGTGCCATATCCTTGTGGCACTATACACAAGGGGTGGCTGTGTGGCACTATATACAAGGGGCTGTGGCTTTATCTACAGGGGGCTGTGTGTGGCACTATCTACTAAGGGGCGGCTGTGCGGCACTATCTACCAAGGGGCGGCTGTGCAGCACTATATACAGTGGGAGCTGAATAGCGCTATATACAGGGGGGCTTTATGGCGATATCTACAAGGGGGCTGTATGGCACTATCTACAAGGGGGAGGTGGGGGGTGTGCTATCTACAAGTGGGGTGTGACAGTCTATAGGCGGGGCTGTATGGCACATTCTACAGGGGGCACTATCTATAAGGGGGGCTGCTTGTGGCACCGGGGGGGGGAGCCCAGTCAAGAGTTTGCTATGGGGCCCAGTCTTTCCTAGTTACACCCCTGCCTCTGACATGGAGATAGAAAGTTTCCTTTACAGCGACAACGGAGCGTCCAAACGAACGCGCTGTTCTTCAGAGAGTCTAGGCAGTGTAGTTTTTCCTAGAAAGGTCCTTGTCTTGTGTAATGTGTCTGTCAACTTGGTCTGATACAAGTCTTTACAAAAGGACACAAAAATAGAGATTCTCTCATTTAAGTTTGTTACTATTCTCGCATCGTCAGATCTAATAGCAGAAATTGTATTTTTTTTGTGCTTGATTCTTGACAATCCCCGCTAACGCTTTACCTGGAACACTACCCTCAACTGCAACTCTAAAATTTAAAAAGCATTGAGACTTCAGTGCCTTTTTCAGTTAAAGGTTTTCATAATTTATAACTGCACTTTGCCAATTCTCCAGACCAATCTCCGTAGGCCCTTCTAGATAGTTATTTTTTTCACATAATCTTAATTTTATCCTCCAATAATTTAATAGGTATATGAATTTTCTTTATAAATTTTCTTTATAAATCTTAATTTCCTTGGATATAATCCCAGAGATAGGCCTTAAATGTATCCCAAATAACAAAAGTATGTGTGGTTTTATCATTAATATGAAAAAATGCTACTATTTCCTCCTTTACCTTATCCTCACATTTTAATATAGATAACCAACATGGATGTACCTTAAACCTGGCACGTAGGCGGTTAGCTTCTAATCCATATATCACAGCCATGGGTGTATGGTCTGACAATCCTCTTATCTCATAATTAATCTTAAGTATTTTCCTAACCAAGTGTGTACTACCCAGACATCTATTCTTGAAGATATATTATGGGTCTTAGAAAAACAGGAATATTTCCGTCCGTCAGGGTTTCGCTCCCTCCACACATCGTGCCACCCAAATTCTTGAATCAATTTATATAATACTGAATGCTTACCCTCATTATTTTTAATCCCTAGCCTATCTAATTCAGTATGACACACATTTTAAAATCCCCTATTACCAATGTTCGTGAAGTGCCCACTTCTATTACAAATTTATTTAACTTATACAATATATATGATGAATAGGGGGGTGTAATATAGATTGATGTAATCACCCATTGTGTCCCTTCATAACAGATGTTCAAAAATACAAAACGTCCTCAAAACCTCCATATTAATAAGCTTTGTGTATGAAAATACTAAAGTCAATGGGTGCGTGAAAACCACGCATGCCGCACGGAAGCACTTCCGTGCGAACTGTGTGGTTCGCGCAACAGCTGTCAAACTCTGAATGTAAACAGAAAAGCACCACGTGCTTTTCGGTTTACAAACATCCAAACGGAGTGTCATAATGATGGCGGCTGCGCGAAAATCACGCAGCCGCGCATCATACACTGATGACACACGCAGCTGTTAAGTGCCTTTTGCGCACGCAAAACGCCGCGTTTTTTGCGTGCGCAAAACGCACACGCTCGTGTAAATCAGGCCTTAGTCTCGATAAAGGCAGCCCTTTTCTTTTGAATCGGTCGCATAATATGCAAAGAACATTATATTACAATTATTATACATTATTTCAGTTTTTCCTCTAGCTTTCTGCAATATCAATTCTTTGTCTCTTGATAACAATTTAATCAGTAATGCTCTTGGCGGAGCTCCAGATGGCCTGGGTTTACCCAGAACCCTGTGAGCTCTAGCCACAAACATTAAGGAAGTAAAATCTTCTTTTCCAAACGTATCCAGAAGCCAGTTTGATACAAATTTTACAGGATCGTTCCCCTTAACCCCTTCAGGAAGACCGACTATCCTAACATTTTTCCGCCTAGCACAATTCTCCAAATAGATTACCTTTTCCTACAAAATTTTATTTTATTTTTGCAAATCCTTAACCCCTTTTATCAAGCCATTGTTGCGGTCTTGCACCAAACTTATTCTATTCTCAACCTCTTCCAGCCGATTCCGAATTTCTCCCAAATCATTTCTTAACAGGGATATTTCTGTCTTTACCCCTCCCATTTGATTGGACAATTCTTTTATAGCCGTACAGCACTGGGAGATCTGACCTGAGATATCATTAACCCTTTCAGGACCAAGGGTCCTCGATGCCTCAATGACCAGCCCCATTTTTTCAAATCTGACATGTGTCATTTTATGTTGTAATAACTCTGGAATGCTTTTGCCTATCCAAGCGATTCAGAGATTGTTTTCTCGTGACATATTGTACTTTATGTTAGTGGAAAAATTTGGTCAATAAATTCATAGCTTATTTGTGAAAAACGCCAAAATTGTAAAAAAAAAATTGCAAAAATTATAATTTTTCTAATTTTAAATGTAATCTACTTGTAAAACAGATAGTAATACCACACAGAATTGTTGCTAATTAACATCCCCCATATGTTTACTTTATATTTCATTGTTTCTTGAACATTATTTTATTTTTCTAGGACGTTACAAGGCTTAGAACTTTAGCAGCAATTTCTCAAATTTTCAAGAAAATTTCAAAAGGTTATTTTGTCAAAGACCAGTTCAGTTCTGAAGTGGCTTTGAGGGCCTTATGTACTAGATAGACCCCATAAATCACCCCATTTTAAAAACTGCACCCCTCAAAATATTCAAAACAGCATTCAGAAAGTTTATTAGCCCTTTAGGCGTTTCACAGGAATTAAAGCAAAGTAGAGGTGAAATGTACAAATTTGTAATACATTTTTTTCTGTAACACCAAAGAAATGCAACTCATTTATTGCCCAGATTCTGCAGTTTTTAGAAATATCCCACATGTGGATCTAGTATGATAAAGGACTGAAGCACCGGCCTAGAAAAGCAAAGGAGCACCTAGAGGATTTTGGGGTCTCCTGTTTTTAGAATATATTTTTGGCACCATTTCAGGTTTGAAGAGGTGGTGCCAAAACAGTGGAATCTCCCCAAAAGTGGTTTGGGAAACTACACACCTCAAGGAATTTATCTAGGGGTATAGTTAGCATCTTGACCCGACAGGTCTTTTGCTATATTTACTGGAATGTCTGTGAAAATGAAAATCTACTTTTTTTCTGAAAAAATATAATGTAATTTTTACAAGGAATAAAGAATAATAAGCACCCCAAAACTTGTAAAGCTATTACTCCCGATTACGGCAATACCCCATATGTGGTAATAAACTGCTGTTTGGACCCACGGCAGAGTTCAGAACTGAGGGACACCATTTGGCTTTTGGAGCACAGATTTTGCTTGGTAATAGTTCTGTTTGGGGTTCTGCTGGTATTTCAGTTTATAGCGGGGGTACATGTAAGCTGGGCAGAGTACATAAGGGCATAATAAGAGGGTATAATAATGGGGTAAATAAATAATTCATAAATGGTGCCCAATCTTATCCGCTTCTGGACACTCTGCACAATTTCTGTTGCTATATTCTGAGCGCCAGAACTTTTTTTTTTTCTCTCCACTGGAGCAGTGTGCGGGCTTATTTGTTACGTTACAATCTGTAGTTTTCATTGGTACCATTTTAGGGTACATGTGATTTTTTGATCACTTTTTATTTGATTTTTTGGCAAGCAAAGTGACAAAAAAAAAACCACATTTTACTTTATTCTGCAGGTCGGTACGATTACGGCGATACCATATGTATATTGTTTTTTATGTTTTGTGGCGTTTGCGCAATAAAATCACTTTTCTATAAAATTAGTTATTTTTTGTGTCACCATATTCTGAGTTCGGTCTGGGACTTGCGGCCGAAATACGTCTGCCAATTACGGACGTAATGACCTTGTGTGAATCCAGCCTCAGTGTGACGCTGACAGTCACACTGACAGGAAGCCTATGAGGAACAGCTGGTCCTCATAGGCTTCCGTGAATGGCAGACCGGAAGCTGTTGTATGGCCTCCGGTTGTGCCATGCAACAGATGGCAGCACCTGCAATCGGTCCTCGGGAAAGTTTGTTGTAGCAACAAACTTTCCAGTTTGTTGCTACAACAAACTTTCCCTGAGATCACAATCAGGTTCCGGTCATGTCTCCGGGACCAGAGGCAGGGGATAACAGCGCGATCTGGGTGTTAATGACTGTGATCATATTCTCTGTAGCCAAACCAATCGGTTCGGCTGTCAGAGAACTGATTGCTGGGGAGCCGCAGACACTGACACAGCCAGCGTCCAAGCGCTTTTCACATCGCTATGCCGGCTGGAACAGTGATCTGTATATTCACGCCTTGGCTGCACGGGGTATGTGCGAAAAGGACGTGAATATACAGATTGTCAGCATGCAAGGGTTAAGAGTAAGTTCTCTTATATTTTGGCCTGTTACCCCCTCCTGATCTATAGATTGGGCTGATTGCACAGATAATATACTTCCTTCTTCCATTATTGAGCTGGATTCTAATAAAGATTTTTTCCTTACTACTTCTACCTTCCCTATTTTTTTGGAAAACATTGGAGGAGAGTTCAAAAATGTATCAATGTTCAAATTTTCTGCCTTGCCTATACTGCCCATTTTCTCTCCCTGGATACACGCCCCCACTGATAAACGGGATTTAAGTTCTTCCCTACCTCTTCTGGTCATCATAAAATTTATATACAGACAACACCCTTAATAGCGCCAAATACAGCAAGTATTAGTTAGATTAAATAAATGAACAATTGAATAAACAGCCAAGTACGTTCATACAATATTGTTAAGCAATAGGTTTAAGTTTCCCACAGTACTGTAAATTATGTAAATAACCCACAATATATATGACGGATTCAAGCAGCAGATGGAACAGGGGTTCAATAACACCATATAACTACTCCACATTTTTCCTCAGTCAGAAAAGTTTTTGAATTATTTCCAGAGAAAAAAATGCAGCAGGAGGCAAGACCACACCAACCCCCCTTTTTCCTACACAACTTGTTCCAACAATGCCTGTTCCAGCAGTATCTATTCCAGCAGTAATTACACAAACATTATCTCTGCCAGTGATGCAGACTCCCGAAATGTTTTTTCCAGTAAGGCCTATCTATTCCAGCACTCATTTCAGAAATACTTTTTCAACTGCAAGTACTTCGGCGGCTTCCACTCCAGCAATACTAGCACCAGAAATAACACAAGCCGTTCCAGCTATATCTATATCGGCAATGACTATTCCAACAGTGCCGACTTTCAGGGTATGTTAACACGGCCTATTTACGGACGTAATTCGGGCGTTTTTGCCCCGAATTACGTCTGAAAATAGCGCCTCAATAGCGCTGACAAACATCTGCCCATTGAAAGCAATGGGCAGACGTTTGTCTGTTCACACGAGGCGTAATTTACGCGCCTCTGTCAAATGACGGCGCGTAAATAGACGCCCGCGTCAAAGAAGTGACCTGTCACTTCTTTGGCCGTAATTGGAGCCGTTATTCATTGACTCCAATGAATAGCAGCGCCAATTACGTACGTAATGGACGCGGCGTTCAAGCGCCTGCACATGCCGTAACGGCTGAAATTACGGGGATGTTTTCAGGCTGAAACATCCCCGTAATTTCAGCCGTTACGGACGCCCTCGTGTGAACATACCCTGAGTATCAATTCAGTGCGGTTTACAAAAATGTAAATTCTTTAATGCCTGTTCCAGTAATGCCATTTCCAACCATGTCTAAATAATTCCTGATCCAGCAAGATCGTGAAACGCCGAATCCAGCAGTTCCAATTTCAGTAGTGCCTACTCCAGAAACTCCTATTCCAGCAAGGATTATTCCAGCAATGCCTATTCCAGCAATGATTATTTCAGCAGTGCCTATTCCAGCAATAATTATTTCAGCAATGCCTATTCCAGCAATGCCTATTCCAGCAGTGCCTATTCCAGCAGTGCCTATTCCAGCAATAATTATTTCAGCAATAATTATTTCAGCAATGCCTATTCCAGCAATGCCTATTCCAGCAATAATTTTTCAATCAATTCTTATACAAGCACTCTGTTTCAGCAAGGTCTAAGGTCAAAGAATGAACACACTCAAAAAAACAACAACCAGTCACTAAGGTACTAATTGACATCTCAGGACAGCATAACATAATAACTTCATCCTGAAGGCAACAAAAAACTCACGGACAAGCTTCAGAAAACGGGGCTTTAAATCCAGCGTGAGACCGTAGTTTGAAGCAGGGTAGAACTCCTCCCATTTCCCAATCCTCAACTACAAACCGAGACGGAGGCATGAGGAGCGACAACTGAAAGCATACAGCCCAAGATTCCAGAGTCCAAGGCTACAGATCGGAATAGCAGGCAGGGCAACAGGCACAAGAAGTGCAGCTGACACGGGGATCAGATTTTCAGCCTCAGGCTCAGGTGAGCGGTCCAGACCGTCCCGCTCCACTGCACAACCACATGCAGCGTGCAGAGCGAAACAGCGGCGGTGCCTCCGGTGGTGGGCCTGGCAGAATCAATACGTCACGTCCCATGGCTCCCCACTCCACCTATATATTATATTTTTAGACGTCCCCTTTTCCCATTTTTTACCTAAACTAATGTAAAAAAAAATGCACTAAAATAATTGGTTTCACAGGGTCCATAAAAGTCAGATATATTACAATATAATATTACTTATCCCGAATGGTGAATGCAAAATAAAAAAATAAAAAAAAAACACCCTAGAAATGCTGTTTTTTGGTCACCTAACCTCCAAAAATATAATGGAGTAACAAGTGATCAAAAAGTCATATATATGTCCAAAAATGGTACCAATAAAATCTACAGCTTGCCCTTCAAAAAACAAGCCCTCACAGAGAAAAATAAGAAAAGTTATGGCTCAGAATATGGCAACGCAGAGCAATTTTATTTCTAACAAATATTTTTTTTCTTTGTAAAAGTAGTACATTATAAAGAAAACTATATAAATTTGGAATCGCTGTAACCGTATTGACCAACAGAATAAAAAGTAAAACATGCAATTTTTTCTCCACTGGGAAGGACGTAAAATTTTGATATAAATTTGCATATATTTCTAAATTTAAATGTATCTGCTTGTAGGACAGATAGTTATACCACACAAAATAGTTACTAGTTGTAACATCCAATGGGGTTGTGGATCCATGGACTACTCTGCCAGAATTGAGTAGCTGCTGGCCAGATAGGTGTTAAACAGTCACAGGTAGATGGTACCTTGGTGGCAGCTATCCAGATAGGACACTGGCAGATAGTAGATACAAGCAGGTGTCTGATTACTGGAAGCAGGCTGATGACTGATTACTGTAAGAGGCCACAGGATACAGGACCCAAGATACAGACTTTTCACGGACATAAAACACAGGGTACAGGATACAGACTGGTAACTGACACAGGATACGGAACCTTGGCAGGATGTCTACTTAGTACATTGTTTCTCAGGCACTGGCGTATACGGCAGACTTCCTTAACCCTTTCATGACCGAGCTCATTTTGGCCTTCAGGACCAGCCCCATTTTTTCAAATCTGACATGTGTCAATTTATGTGGTAATAACTCTGGAATGCTTTTGCCTATCCAAGCGATTCTGAGAATGCTTTCTCATGACATATTGTACTTTATCTCAGTGGAAAAATTTGATCAAAAAATTCATTGCTTATTTGTAAAAAGCACCAAAATGTAAGGAAAATTTGCAAAAATTATGATTTTTCGAATTTTAAATGTATCTGCTTGTAAAACAGATAGTAATTCCACACAAAATACTTACTATTTCACATATTCCATACGTCTACTTTATATTTGCATGTTTTTTTGAATATTTTATTTTTCTAGGACGTTACAAGGCTTAGAACTTTAACAGCAATTTCTCACATTTTTCATGAAAATTTCAAAAGGCTATTTATCAAGGACCAGTTCAGTTCTGAAGTGGCTTTGAGGGCCTTATGTACTAGATAGACCCCATAAATCACCCCATTTTAAAAATTGCACCCCTCAAGGTATTCAAAACAGCATTCACAAAGTTTAGGCCTTTAGGCGTTTCACAGGAATTGAAGTAAAGTAAAAGGGAAATTTACAAATAATTTTTTTTCCCGAAATTAATTTGCAATACATTTTTTTCTGTAACACAGAAGGCTTTACAAGAGAAACGCAACATTATTGCCCAGATTATGCAGTTTTTAGAAATATCCCACATGTGACGAGTGCGGTCATGGACTGAAAACACAGGCCTCAGAAGCAAAGGAGCACCTAGAGGATTTTGGGGCCCCCTTTTTTTAGAATATATTTTAGGCACTATGTCAGGTTTGAAGAGGTCTTGTGGTGCCAAAACAGTGGAAACTCCCCAAAAGTGACACGGTTTTGGAATTTACACACCTCAAGTAATTTTTTCAATGGGTAGAGTTAGCATTTTGACCCCACAGGTTTTTTTTTGCTGAATTCAGTGGAATTAGACCATGAAAATCTACTTTTTTTCTGAAAAAACATAGAAGGATTTGATTTTTACAATGGATAAAGGCGAAAAAGAACCCCAAAACTTGTAAAGCAATTTCTCCTCATTACGTCAATATACCACGTGTGGTAATAAACTGCTGTTTGGACCCACGGCAGGACTCAGGAGAGCAATATTTTGCTATTGGAGCTCAAATTTAGCTGCAATTGTTTTTGGGTGTCATGTTGCATTTGCAAAGCCCCTGAGGTACCAAAATAGTGGAAACACCCCAAAACTGACCCTATTTGGGAAACTACACCCCTTAAGGAATCTATCTAGGGGTATAGTGAGCATTTAGACCCCACAGGTCTTTTGCAGAATTTATTAGAATTAGGCCGAAAATTAATATCAATATTTTTTCCACAAGAATTTATCCTTTGTGAAAATGAAAAAAATTAAAAAGAAGGAGAAGCACCCCATTATTTGTAAAGCAATTTCTCCCAAGTACAGCTATACCCCACATGGTCATAAATGTTTTTTCATTAGAAATTAATTAACCCTTTCAGGACTGATCCATTTTTTGCTTTTTAATTTTAGTTTTTCCCTTCCCGCTTTCCAAGAGCCATAACTTTTTTTTATTTTTCCGTCAGTAGGGTCGTGTGAAGGCTTGTTTTTTGCGGGAGGAGTTGTAGTTTCTAGTGACACCATTTAATGTACTGGGAAAATGAAAATAAAATTCTTTGCAGGCTGAAATTGGAAAAATCTGCGATTCCTCCATTGTTTTTGGGTTTCGTTTTTATGGCTTTCACCGTGCAGTAAAAACTACAACTTAAATTTTTCCCGAGACTTAATACAATTAAGGTGATACCAAATTTATACAGGTTTTTTTTTTTTTCGATTTTACTACCTTTACAAAGTAAAAACTATTTGTTAAAAAAACAAAAACGTTTTGCTTCACCAGATATTGAGCGCCATACATTTTTTATTTTTTGGTCGATTGAGTGGTGTGAGGGCTTATTTTTTGCGGGATGAGCTCTTTTTATTGGTACCATTTTTTAGTACATACAATTTTTTGATCTTTTTTGTTAATTAAAATTTTTTTTTTAAAAGCTAAGGTGACCAAAAAACAGCGATTTTGGCGGTTTAAATTCTTAAATTATTTACGGCATTCACCGTGAGTTAAATAACTGTATATTGTAATAGTTCAGACATTTTTACGGATGCAGTTATAGCAATTATATTTATTTTTTACATTACTTTGAGGAAAAATGGGACAGGGTTTTTTTTTTTTTTACTTTAAATATATATTTTTTTCACTAATAACGTAGTTTTTTTTTTACACATTGTATTATTCCCTCTAGGGGACTTGAACCAGCAATGATTAGATCGCTGGTACAATACACTGCAATACGAATGTAATTTTTACAGGCTCCTCCACGATCGCTGTTCCTATCCCTTAGTCCCGGGTGTCAGCGGACACCTGCAGCATATGGAGCAGGCTCAGCGCCAGAGCCCGCTCCATATATAACCCCCCGCACCACGACATGCTGTTAAGTCATGGTGAAAAAAAAAGAGGTTAATGCGCAGCGGATGGTGCAAAGTGAAAATTAAAATATGAACGGATATGCCATTTTAATGGACAATATGTTGTACCCAGCTTGTGCCACTGAAGACAAATACCTCATACAATGTTGAGTGGGTTCTCCCGGGTACAAAATGTCACATGTGGACGTAAGCCGGTGTTTGGGCACGCTGTAGGGCTCAGGAGCGCCATTTGGCTTTTGGAGTGCAGATTTTGCTTGGTAATGGTTCTGTTTGGGGTTTTGCTGGTATTTCAGTTTATAATGTGGGGGCATATGTAAGCTGGGCAGAGTACATCACGGCATATTAAGAGGGTATAATAATGCAGTAAATAAATAATAATTCATAGATATATGTGGCCAGTGTCACACTGATAAACGGTGCCCAATCTAATCTGCTTTTGGAACGCTCTGCACAATTTGTCGCTATATTCGGAGAGCCAGAACTTTTTTATTTTTTTCTCCACCGGAGCTATGTGAGGTCTTATTTGTTGTGTTACAATCTGTAGTTTTCATTGATACAACTTTAGGGTACATGTGATTTTTTTTGATCACTTATTAGGATTTTTTGGCAAGCAAGGTGACAAAAAACACAACAAAATTCTGACAATGTTTTTTTGTCTTTTATTTTTACAGTGTTTACCGTGTGCTATAAATTACATTTTACTTTATTCTGCGGGTCTATACGATTACGGCGACACCATATGTATATAGCTTTTTATTATGTTTTGTGGCGTTTGCGCAATAAAATCCCTTTACTATAAATGAATTTATTTTTTGTGTCTGAGAGCCATAACTTTTTTATTTTTCAGTGACAATAGCTGTGCAAGGACTTGTTTTTTGCGGAACAGATTGTAGTTTTTATTGGTACTATTTTGGGGTGCATGCAACTTTTTGATCACTTTCTATTCTGTATTTTGGGAGGGATGGTGACCAAAAAAAATAGTGATTCTGGCATTGTTCTTATATTTGAGGTGTTCACCGTGCAGGAAAAATATTATATTTTTATAGTTTGGGTTGTTACGAATGCGGTGATCCCAAATAGGTGTACTTTAACGTTTTCATTTTTTTCCTATAAGACATTATAGGGAAAAAAAGCATTTTTTGTTTTTGTAACAGAACTTATTTTTACACTTTTATAAAACATGATTAACTTCCGTTTTACTTTTTACACTTGAAGACCAGCAGCACGGATAGCTGCTATAATACATTACACTACCTAGTGTAAACAGTGTGACGCCGAGTGTCACACTGACAGGAAGCCTATGTGGACCAGCCTCCGGCTGGTCCTAATAGGATTCTGTGCATGGCAGACCCAGAGGCCATTGTATGGCCTCCACTTTTGCCATAACAGACGGCAGCACCCGCAATCGGTCCCGGGGAAAGCTTGTTATAGCAACAAACTTCGGAACCTGAACCAATCAGGACCCGATCATGTCTCCGAGACCAGTGTCCGGGGTTAACAGTGCAATCCGGGTGTTAGCGCTACTCTGAGACACCCGATCGAGCTTTTAAAACCCACCGTTAATTCACGTCGGCGCTGCACAGAGCACATCAAGCGACGGCGTGAATTTACTGTGGGTGGTCGGGAAGTGGTTAAATAGTTAAGGGTATGCAGGGATAGGCTAGGAACACTTTAATGGTGCACACGCTGGCCCTTTAAGAAACTGCCAGAGCTTGTGCGCACCCTAAGGGTATGTTCACATGGCTTATTTTCGGCCAATTGTTCGGGTCGTAAACGCCCGAAAAATCTGAAGCAGAACGCCTCCAAACACCTGCCCATTAAATGGGAAAACGGCATTCTGTTCTGACGGGCCGTTTTTTTTACATGGCCGTTTTGAAAAACGGCCACGTAAAAAAACGGCAGCGAAAAATCAGAAGTGCAGGTCACTTTTTGGGACGTTTTTGGAGCAGTTTTTCATGGACTATAGAAAAGCGCTCCAAAAACTGCCGTAAAAAACACAGCGAAAAATGCGAGTGGCTTAAAGGGAATGTGCAGCTAGAAAAAAAATTATTTTTTAGTTAAACAATTTTTGGAGTGATTACACATTGTTTTCATTTTTTCACAAGTCAGGAAATATTATAAATTAGATTCCCATTTATAACATGTCCGTGTGCTGGCCACTAGAGGGAGCAGTTCCCAAAATTGCAGCATGGTCACTGTGGTAAAGCAACCTCATTGCTTTATGCTGCAAATTAGGGGGCAGATACACTCTCTCTAGTGTCCTCACACAATCCCCCCTCCCTTATTCTGGCTAGTGCCAGGAGAAGGAGGGGTTTGAATCTTCAAACCTCCTACACTGTGTGCCGCCATTTTCTGATTGACTGCACAGTGTAGGAGGATTAGATACAGTGCTTAACAGACAGTATAACGCGAACATAAATTACCTGCTCCTGCCGCCTCCGCTCCTATGCCTTGCGCCTTCGCTTCCTTGAACATATGGCCGGAAGTAGTCATCTTACCGTCCGGCAGCGGCTTCCGGTCCACATGAAAATGGCGCCGGATTTCGCTCTGCGAACGAACTTCGTTTTGGTCTGTGTGGGAGCGGCACATGCGGCGTTCCCACACGAACGGCGTACGCTGCAGAGAATGGAACGGCTCCAATTAGCATTCCCTATGGAGCTGTACGTGCCGTATTTCATCTCTGTATGTGTCGTTAATCGACACATACAGAGATGAAAAAAAAAAATGGCAGCCCCATAGAGAAGTAAAACTAAAAAAAAAAGTTAAAAGTTGAACACAAATAAAATCTATTTTAATATCATACTAAAAGCAATATGATAAAAAAAAAATTAAAAAAATTCATGACACCTTCCCTTTAAAAAAAGGCTGAAAATCAGGAGCGGTTTTCCCTTGAAAACAGCTCTGTATTTTCAGACATTTTTGAGTTTGCTTGTGAACATACCCTAAGGCTGGGTTCACACGACCACATTAATGTCCGTAATGGACGGACGTATTTCGGCCGGAAGTCCCGGACCGAACTCAGTGCAGGGAGCCGGGCTCCTAGCATCATAGTTATGTACGATGCTAGGAGTCCCTGCCTCTCTGCAGGACAACTGTCCCATACTGTAATCATGTTTTCAGTACGGGACAGTAGTTGCACGGAGAGGCAGGGACTCCTAGCATCGTACACTGACTCCCTGCACTGAGTTCGGTCCGGGACTTCCGGCCGAAATACGTCCGTCCATTACGGACGTTAATGTGGTCGTGTGAACCCAGCCTAACAGTTCAGAGCTCGCTGGTGTCCCGGAAGGATGAGGGCACCGGTGAGCACAGTCCAGCTGGCGGCCGCAAACAGGAGGGGGAACGTCGGCGGTCAGCAGTCGCCGGTGCTACAGTACCGCCCCCTTAGGTTCAGAACGTAGAAGGACGTTTTTGATGAGAACGAGAATGTCAATGTTCTCTTTAGGTTCCCAGGATCTCTCCTCAGGACCAAAACATTTCCAGTCCACAAGAAAAAAAGGTCCTCCCTCCAACCTCCTTGGAATCCAGAATCTCTTTGACTTCAAAGACATTAGCCGAATCTCTAGGAGCAGTAGTAGAATTAGAGAGCTTGCTGTAACGGTTGAGAACCACAGGTTTCAGGAGACACGTATGAAAGGAATTGGGAATTTTGAGAGTAGGAGGCAAATGTAGCTTGAATGACACCGGATTGATCTGTTGCGAGACTTTAAATGGACCGAGAAAGCTAGGAGATAATTTGTAGGTGGGAATTTTTAGGCAAATATTCTTAGAAGATAGCCAAACCTTAACACCGGGAGGGAACTGGGGGTGAGGCCTTATTTTCTTATGAGCGTACTTCATGCGATTAACCCCCTGCAGGATCGCAGACTTGAGTTGCTGCCAGATCTGGAGCAAACTTCTGTAAGCAACATTAGCCGCAGGAACTGGAGATGAAGCAGGTACCGGAAGAGGGACACGAGGGTGTTGGCCGTAGACAATAAAAAAAAAACGGAGAAGTAGTAGTAGATTCACTAACGCAATTATATGAGAATTCAGCCCATTGAAGGAGATGTAGTGTCACGATGGGTGTGTGGACCCACTGGGCCGTACCGGGATAGCAGCTGGCCAAACAGGATACCAAGGCAAAGTCAATAGTTCGAATAAGGGTACCTGTGGCAATGCAGACAGTAGCGATGGCACACTCGGATGGGAGCTTGGCAGCAGGCAGACATTAGGCACGGTGAAATACAGCAGGCGTAGTATACGACACAACACGACTCCAACTCTCTTCGGCACAGGAATAAGGTAGCACGTGATACAGGTAGCAGGAACAGAAACACTGGGAACTGGAAAACACTAAGGGACCATTTGCAAAGACTAACACGGGTAAACACAACAACGCTCAGGCAATGAAGGAAGGGCAGGGCCCTTCTTATAGGCCATCATGGGAGCAATCAGTGAATCTAAAACATGTGTGTACTCTGGCCCATTAAGGCCGGGAATGAGATTGTGCACGCACCCTAGTGGTCAATACAGGACAGGACGGCAGCATGTGCTGGCATCTCTGGGAGGAAGAGGTCTGTAGGATGACAGGAGCCTGCGGTCTGCGACCGCGGACGTTACAGTATCCCCCCTCCTATGCCCCCTCTTTTTGGGGCCAGAAAGAGTGTAACTTCTTAATGAGGGAAGGAGCCTTGACGTTCTCCTCTGGCTCCCAGGACCTCTCTTCTGGACCGAACCCCTTCCAATCCACCAAGTAAAAGGCTTTTCCTCTTAACCTCTTGAAGTCCAAGATCTCCGTGACCTTGAATAAATTGGCAGAACCGCTTGGGGCAACTGCAGGACTAAGAGTCTTAGATTAGCGGTTCAGGACCACAGGCTTCAGAAGAGACACGTGAAAGGAGTTGGGGATTCTAAGCGTAGCTGGCAGCCGAAGCTTATAAGAGACCATATAAACAAGAGAAACAAGAAGTCCATAGATATCAAAAGAAGTTGAAAGTAGAAAATCTTTATTACAAGTCAAAAAACATGAGAATCTAAAACAGGTCTTTATAACTGGCTCACAATATGACACCATATATCACAGATAGGTAAACAATGTATAGTATACCAAGGAACACATCAACATTGTATCCCAAAATAGCAAGGTATGCAAGGTATTCAAAAGTAGAAGGTATATGTCAGGTAAAACAAACAGTAGAATTGAAGTCTACACCAAATAAGCATAAACAACGTAAATAGTATCTAAATGACCTGACATAGTCTCCATAATGTGCTTACCCATATTTCAGTAGTGTAGTGGTATGACCCAAAGGATAAGGTAGCGCCCCGACGCGCGTAGCTTTTTTAAGGGGTGCCATACTTGTGTCCATGTCTAGTTTAAATAAGAAACTCTGGTGATCATGTGGTCTGTTATTGGCCAATCCATGCCGGTCATCACGGCGCTTGTGCGTGATTTTAGAGGAGAGCGCGAGATCCCTATCGTCGGGCGTCATCGCCAGACAGCGCATGCGCAAATCCCAGGACGCGTCACCAGGGAGACGGCGCATGCGCGTAGAGCGATAACTGACGGCCGACGGGGGAGGTCCGCAACCCTCATCACTGCACGAGCGCAACCCCAGTCACAGTACAAAGCGTGAGTATAGCTCAATTATATGTATCCCTAATTAGTTAGATGTTACATTCAAAGAAGGACGTTGAAGTGTAAACCTGCGGTGTAATATGTAACTGAAAAATGGACTATATATGGGCGCCCTCTTGTGGATATTTTTAGGAATAACCCACAGGAAATAAATTATAATAAATGTAATGATAAATTAAATACAATGATAAGTGTACAATTGTAAATATAAAAATATATATATTTTCCTTATACGTATCTATAGCAATACAATACAGTACTTCCTCATAAATATGCAAACATTTCATCAATATAATTAGAAGTATATATGAAAATAAATATAAATTGAAAAGAAATCAATATAAACTTATAATAAAATGGGTGGATATAAGATAAATTGTGTGTGAGTGCCCTCTTGTGGTTATTTTTAGAAATTAACCACAGGGGGTAAAGAGTAATAACTATAATAATTATTTAAATACATATAATGATAAAGTGTAGAAGATATAAAAATATATAGCATTTTCTTTATACATATCTATAATAGTATAATACAGCGCTTCCATATAGATATACAAATATTTTATTCAATATAATTAGAAGTATACATAAATATAAAAAATGTGTATATAATAAATATAAAAATAAAGAAAATAAAGATAAATATAAAAATAATGATAATAAAAAGTGATTAAGGCATACATAAGTACACAATATACAGTAATGTGTGATAAGGTGCCAAAAAGAAGGAGGCACAAAAAATAAAATGAATAAAAAATAATTTATAAAATATGTATCATAAAAATTGAACGAGTGAAATGAATAATATCCAACATAATAAATTACAACCACTGTTATAGGCAACATTCGACAACATCAGAATATTAATAGTATGGTAGAAAGTACTCAATAGGGAAACAAAAATACAGTATAATCATCGTCCTATTCTTTTGTAACTCATTCATGAATCAATATTTGCTGTTGACATGTGTTCATGAAGACCAAACAGAGATATCAAGTCAGGAAAGAAATCTAGGCATGGACAAAGATAAAAACAAAAGCACTTTATTATCACAATAAAAAGACAATATAAAAGAATAAAAGGGTAGAGATATTAAAGGAATGCCGCAAAACTTAATTTCTCATTTAAACCCCTTAGGGCCATAGAACCCAGAGTCGTGATCCATCTGCATTCCCTTTGGGCTAGTAATGTCTTTGCATCTCCACCTCTGACACCACAATGCACCCTGTCAATTCCTCTAACTCTGAAACTTTTAGGGTCTCCCCCATGACACAATTTAAAATGTTTGGGAATCGTTTTTAGAAGAGTTAGGTCCTCAATTCCTTTAGCAGCCTTTATGTCGCTCACGTGTTCCCGAACTCGGATTCTTAGTTGCTTGCTTGTTAGGCCAACATAGATCTTGGAGCAACTGCAGGTAGCGTAGTACACCACAAACGTGGTACTACATGATATGTATTCCAAGATCTTAAAAGTTCGTTCACCTCCTGCCGATTTGAAAGCCGTTGCTCGAACAATATTGGCACAGGCCACACAGTCACCACAAGGGTAACAACCCTGGGTGGGGCCTCTAGATGAAAAGGGACAAATTTGCTTTGGAACGTAATGACTTTTAATTAAGATATCCTTCAGATTCTTGCATCTCCTTGCTGTCATTTGGGCATTTGCTGATAGGGTTTTTCGCAAACACCTGTTCTGTTTGTAATATAGGCCAATGCTTTTTCAGGATTGACCTCATCGCCTGCCATTGAGTATTAAAGGTTGATATAAATCTAACCACGTAATTGTCATTCTCAGTTTTTTGAACTTGGCTGAGGAGAAGGGCATGATTACTAAAAAGATCTGTGAAGGTTTAACCGTGACTTTCCCTAAGATCCCAACCGTCTACTTATTACCAAAAGGTACATAAAAGCCTTATAAATCCCCCCGGAAGACCTATTGTGTCAGGGATTGGCGGATTGTGCGAGCCTTTATGTAAATTCATTGATTATTATTTAAAACCGTTGGTCGAATGCTTGCCCTCTTACCAGTGGCGGATTATCAGTAGGGCGTTTCGGGCGGTCGCCCGGGACCCAAGGCTGCCAGGGGGCCCAAGGCTCCCAGGAGGCCTATGACCGCCCGAACCCCCTCATGCCCAGTGGCGTCGCTAGCACCGGAGGGAGCCCCGGTGCCAGGACCGCACCTGTCAGGCGAGGGGAGCTTTGCTTCTACTTAGCAGCCGTGGTCTGTGCTGCTTTAGAAGCTCCCCCTCCAGCCCCCCTTCCCTGCTCTAAACATCTCTCCTCTGCTGCTAGCTGTCGAGACATGGGGGAGGGGAGACTGTCGGCGGGCTCTGTGCTGTGAGCAGGAGAAGAGCTGCAGTGAAGACATAAAAGGTAAGTGCATGTGTGTTTAATGTCCATATTCATGTATGTTTAATATCCATATTCATGTGTGTTTAATGTCCATATTAATGTATGTTTAATGTCCATATTAATGTATGTTTAATGTCCATATTCATGTGTTTACAAGGTGTACTTTGTGTATAATGTGCATACTCGTGTATAATGTGCCTACTTTGTGTATAATGTGCATACTCGTGTGTACTTTGTGTACTATGCATACTTTGTGTACTATGCATACTTTGTGTATAATGTGCCTACTTTGTGCATAATGTGCGTACTTTGTGTACTGTGCGTACTTTGTGCATAATGTGCATACTGTGTACTGTGCGTACTTTGTGCATAATGTGCGTACTTTGTGCATAATGTGCGTACTTTGTGCATAATGTGCGTACTTTGTGCATAATGTGCGTACTTTGTGCATAATGTGCGTACTTTGTGCATAATGTGCGTACTTTGTGCATAATGTGCGTACTTTGTGCATAATGTGCGTACTTTGTGCATAATGTGCGTACTTTGTGCATAATGTGCGTACTTTGTGCATAATGTGCGTACTTTGTGCATAATGTGCGTACTTTGTGCATAATGTGCCTACTTTGTGCATAATGTGCCTACTTTGTGTACTAGTGTTTAGGTAGTGTTAGCAATAGTTATGGCGCGGCAGGGTGGTGGTGGTGAAGGGGGGCCCAAGTTTGGGTAACAGCCCAGGGCCCATGGTCTTCTTAATCCGCCACTGCCTCTTACGTAAAGGCTACCACAGATGTACTCACGCGCATTGATGAGATTACATTGGAACCTGATATGGTTTTAGTGACAGCTGACAGAGTCCCTCTATACCTGTATCAGACATAGGGACAGAATTGAGGCGGTACGCCTTTTCCTGGGAATGAGCAACTGGGACAGCCAAATATGTGATTTACTTGTGGAACTGCTGGAGTACATTCTGACTCACAATTTGTTTGTGTTCAGAGATGTATTCTATTTGCAGAAACAAGGCACTGCCATGGGGGCGGCGTGTGCGCCGTCATATGCGAACCTGTTTCTTGGAGCTTGGGAGAGGCAGGTTCTGCATGGTGATGGCGCCCACGCCGTGGACCATGTGCAGTGTTGGTTACGTTATATTGACGATCTATTGATTATCTGGCAGGGGACTGAGATACAACTTTCGCAGTTCATGCAGGAACTAAATATCAATGATCGCAATATTAAACTCACGTATGTTGCCGATAAATACAAGGTCAACTTTCTGGACATATCCATTGAAGTAGATACCGATGGGGTGCTACAGACGGATGTGTTCAGAAAGGAGACTTCCACGAACTCGTTACTACATGCTACGTCGGCACACATACATTCCACTTTTAAGGCTGTCCCAGTTGGGCAGTTCCTTAGGATGAGGCGGATCTGTTCATCAAACACAAAATTCGAGACTCAAGCTAGAGACCTAAAATCTAGATTTCAGGAAAGAGGATATAGTCAAAGAAGCATTAAAAATGGCTATAGACGAGCCAAAAACACCGATAGGAAAGCCCTGTTACATCCAGCAAGGGCTGAGAAAAAAACTGAATGACAATAACGTGGTTAGATTTATATCAACCTTTAATACTCAATGGCAGGCGATGAGGTCAATCCTGAAAAAGCATTGGCCTATATTACAAACAGAACAGGTGTTTGCGAAAACCCTATCAGCAAATGCCCAAATGACAGCAAGGAGATGCAAGAATCTGAAGGATATCTTAATTAAAAGTCATTACGTTCCAAAGCAAATTTGTCCCTTTTCATCTAGAGGCCCCACCCAGGGTTGTTACCCTTGTGGTGACTGTGTGGCCTGTGCCAATATTGTTCGAGCAACGACTTTCGAATCGGCAGGAGGTGAACAAACTTTTAAGATCTTGGAATACATATCATGTAGTACCACGTTTGTGGTGTACTACGCTACCTGCAGTTGCTCCAAGATCTATGTTGGCCTAACAAGCAGGCAACTAAGAATCCGAGTTCGGGAACACGTGAGGGACATAAAGGCTGCTAAAGGAATTGAGGACCTAACTCTTCTAAAAACGATTCCCAAACATTTTAAATTGTGTCATGGGGGAGACCCTAAAAGTTTCAGAGTTAGAGGAATTGACAGGGTGCATTGTGGTGTCAGAGGTGGAGATGCAAAGACATTACTAGCCCAAAGGGAATGCAGATGGATCACAACTCTGGGTTCTATGGCCCCAAGGGGCTTAAATGAGAAATTAAGTTTTGCGGCATTCCTTTAATATCTCTACCCTTTTATTCTTTTATATTGTCTTTTTATTGTGATAATAAAGTGCTTTTGTTTTTATCTTTGTCCATGCCTAGATTTCTTTCCTGACTTGATATCTCTGTTTGGTTTTCATGAACACATGTCAACAGCAAATATTGATTCATGAATGAGTTACAAAAGAATAGGACGATGATTATACTGTATTTTTGTTTCCCTATTGAGTACTTTCTACCATACTATTAATATTCTGATGTTGTCGAATGTTGCCTATAACAGTGGTTGTAATTTATTATGTTGGATATTATTCATTTCACTCGTTCAATTTTTATGATACATATTTTTATAAAATATAAATTATTTTTTATTCATTTTATTTTTTGTGCCTCCTTTTTGGCTTAATCACTTTTTATCATTATTATTCTTTTTATATTTATTTTCTTATTTATTTATTTTTATATTTATTATATACACATTTTTTATATTTATGTATACTTCTAATTATATTGTATAAAATATTTGTATATCTATATCGAAGCGCTGTATTATACTATTATAGATATGTATAAAGAAAATGCTATATATTTTTATATCTTCTACACTGTATCATATGTATTTAAATTATAGTTATTACTCTTTACCCCCTGTGGTTAATTTCTAAAAATAACCACAAGAGGGCACTCACACACAATTTATCTTATATCCACCTATTTTATTATAAGTTTATATTTATTTATTTTCAATATATATTCATATATACTTCTAATTATATTGATGAAATGTTTGCATATTTATGAGGAAGTACTGTATTGTATTGCTATAGATACGTACACTACCGTTCAAAAGTTTAGGGTCACTTAGAAATTTCCTTATTTTTGAAAGAAAAGCACAGTTTTTTTCAATGAAGATAACATTAAATTAATCAGAAATCCACTCTATACACTGTTAATGTGCTAAATGACTATTCTAGCTGCAAACGTCTGGTTTTTAATGCAATATCTATATAGGTATATAGAGGCCAATTTCCAGCCACCATCACTCCAGTGTTCTAATGGTACATTGTGTTTGCTAACTGTGTTAGGATAATGGATTATTAGAAAACTCTTGAAAACCCTTGTGCAATTATGTTCGCACTGCTGTAAACAGTTTTGCTGTTTAGAGGAGCTAAAAAACTGACCTTCCTTTGTGCTAGTTGAGAAT
The DNA here is from genome assembly GCF_050947455.1 of Rhinoderma darwinii. Taxonomy (NCBI): domain Eukaryota; kingdom Metazoa; phylum Chordata; class Amphibia; order Anura; family Rhinodermatidae; genus Rhinoderma; species Rhinoderma darwinii. The sequence goes on from NC_134691.1 coordinate 211,347,992, forward strand.
CTGGACCATTACATTTGTGGGTTCGATTAAACTCTCAAAATGGCTAGAAAAAGAGAGCTTTCATGTGAAACTCGACAGTCTATTCTTGTTTTTAGAAATGAAGGCTATTCCATGCGAGAAATTGCCAAGAAACTGAAGATTTCCTACAACGGTGTGTACTACTCCCTTCAGAGGACAGCACAAACAGGCTCTAACCAGAGTAGAAAGAGAAGTGGGAGGCCCCGCTGCACAACTGAGCAACAAGACAAGTACCTTAGAGTCTCTTGTTTGAGAAATAGACTCCTCACAGGTCCTCAACTGGCAGCTTCATTAAATAGCACCCGCAAAACGCCAGTGTCAACGTCTACAGTGAAGAAGCGACTCCGGGATGCTGGCCTTCAGGGCAGAGAGGCAAAGAAAAAACCATATCTGAGACTGGCTAATAAAAGGAAAAGATTAATATGGAAAAAAGCACACAGACATTGGACAGAGGAAGATTGGAAAAGTAAAAAAGTGTTATGGACAGACGAATTGAAGTTTGAGGTGTTTGGATCACACAGAAGAACATTTGTGAGACGCAGAACAACTGAAAAGATGCTGGAAGAGTGCCTGACGCCATCTGTCAAGCATGGTGGAGGTAATGTGATGGTTTGGGGTTGCTTTGGTGCTGGTAAAGTGGGAGATTTGTACAAGGTAAACGGGATTTTGAATAAGGAAGGCTATCACTCCATTTTGCAACGCCATGCCATACCCTGTGGACAGCGCTTGATTGGAGCCAATTTCATCCTACAACAGGACAATGACCCAAAGCACACCTCCAAATTATGCAAGAACTATTTAGGGAAGAAGCAGGCAGCTGGTATTCTATCTGTAATGGAGTGGCCAGCGCAGTCACCAGATCTCAACCCCATAGAGCTGTTGTGGGAGCAGCTTGACCGTATGGTACGCAAGAAGTGCTCATCAAGCCAATCCAACTTGTGGGAGGGGCTTCTGGAAGCATGGGGTGTAAATTTCTCCCGATTACCTCAGCAAATTGACAGCTAGAATGCCAAAGGTCTGCAATGCTGTAATTGCTGCAAATGGAGCATTCTTTGACGAAAGCAAAGTTTGAAGGAGAAAATTATTATTTCAAATAAAAATCATTATTTCTAACCTTGTCAATGTCTTGACTATATTTTCTAGTCATTTTGCAACTCATTTGATAAATAGAAGTGTGAGTTTTCATGGAAAACACAAAATTGTCTGGGTGACCCCAAACTTTTGAACGGTAGTGTATAAGGAAAATATTATATATTTTTACAATTGTACACTTATCATTGTATTTAATTTATCATTACATTTATTATAATTTATTTCCTGTGGGTTATTCCTAAAAATATCCACAAGAGGGCGCCCATATATAGTCCATTTTTCAGTTACATATTACACCGCAGGTTTACACTTCAACGTCCTTCTTTGAATGTAACATCTAACTAATTAGGGATACATATAATTGAGCTATACTCACGCCTTGTACTGTGACTGGGGTTGCGCTCGTGCAGTGATGAGGGTTGCGGCCGTCGGCCGTCAGTTATCGCTCTACGCGCATGCGCCTTCTCCCAGGTGACGCGTCCTGGGATTCGCGCATGCGCTGTCTGCCGATGACGCCCGACGATGGGGATCTCGCGCTCTCCTTTAAAATCACGCACAAGCGCCGTGATGACCGGCACGGATTGGCCAATAACAGACCACATGATCACCAGGGTTTACTATTTAAACTAGACATGGACACAAGTATGGCACCCCTTGAAAAAGCTACACGCGAAATGCGCGTCGGGCGCTACCTTATCCTTTGGGTCATACCACTACACTACAGAAATATGGGTAAGCACATTATGGAGACTGTCAGGTCATTTAGATACTATTTACGTTGTTTATGCTTATTTGGTGTAGACTTCAATTCTACTGTTTGTTTTACCTGACATATACCTTCTACTTTTGAATACCTTGCATACCTTGCTGTTTTGGGATACAATGTTGATGTGTTCCTTGGTATACTATACATTGTTTACCTATCTGTGATATATGGTGTCATATTGTGAGCCAGTTATAAAGACCTGTTTTAGATTCTCATGTTTTTTGACTTGTAATAAAGATTTTCTACTTTCAACTTCTTTTGATATCTATGGACTTCTTGTTTCTCTTGTTTATATAGTAATGATTTGGAGTCTTTATCTTTGATAAAGTGGGTGGTTGCTACCTCTGTTTCCCACCCTTACATTCATAAGTCCTGTGAGACTGTTTTGTCTAATAAGAGACCAGGTTGATCCGCTGGAGGATCTCAAAGGGTCTGAAGAACCTGGGAGCGAATTTGCACGACGGCACCCTCAGCCGGATATTCCTTGAGGACAGCCAGACCTTGGTACCCGGAAGAAACTGGGGAGGCTCTCTTCTTGTGTCGGCCTTTCGCTTCATGCGATCGAGTTTGCTGCCAGATCTGTAGGAAGTCCCTAAATGCATAGTCAGCTGCAGGAACCTGGGACGTAGCGGACAGAGGGAGAGGAATTTGTGGATGATGGCCGTAGACAATAAAGAACGCTGTAGAAGCAGTAGACTCACTTGTGTGGTTGTTATAAGGGAACTCGGCCCAAGCAAGAAAAATGCAAGTCATCATGCTGCCTGGAGATTAAGTGTAGTAGATCGTTCTCCATGATTTGGTGGATCCTCTCGACTTGGACTGGGGATGGTAGGCTGAGGAAAAGCCCAACTTTACATCAAGGAATTTGCAGAGGGCTCACCAACATTTCGAGGTGAACTGAACCCCCAGATCAGACACGATATGTAGAGGTAAGCCATGCAGGCAGAAGGTGTTGTATGAAGAGGTCGGCCAGTCGAGAAGCAGAAGGTAGACCGGTCAGCAGAACGAAGTTAACCATCTTCGAGAATCGGTCCACCACCACCACACTGCATCCAGCAGGGGGAGGCAGGTCCATGACAAAGTCCATTGCTATATGCTGCCAGGGAGTGGCTGGAGCAGGCCAGAAGGCTTGGAGTGAGCAACCTTGTTAGCCACGCACACCGTTCAGGACGAGACAAAGTCCATTATGTCTTTGGGAAGCATGTGCCACCAGAAATGACTGGCAATCAGGTCTCGGGTTTTACATGCACCCGTGTGACCTGCCAGTCTGGAGCGGTGTCCCCAGCGAAGGATTATCCTTCTGTCTGCCAAGCACACCAAAGTCCTCGCGGGAGGGATGTCTCTTACTTGCAGAGGGTTGACAGATAATGCAGGACGGATCAATGATATTTTGTGAAGACTCCAAGGTGTCCCCTGTCTCGAACGACCTGGACAAGGCATCGGCCCTCACATTCTTGTCGGCAAGGCGGTAGTGGAGCTCAAACTGGAACTGGGCAAAGAACAGCGACCACCTGGCTTGATGGGGGTTCAGTCGTTGGGCCGTCTGGAGATCGGTGAGGTTCTTGTGGTCAGTAAATATCAGGATGGCATGAACTGCGCCCTCTAGTAGATGTCTCCACTCCTCCAGGGCCAATTTGATAGCCAGTAAATCTCGATCCCCAATCGAGTGGTTGCGCTCTGCGGAAGACAAAAGTTTAGAATAAAAGCCACATACCACTGCCTTGCCCTTGGAACCTCTCTGGAACAGATGTGTGCCAGAACCAACAGAGGAGGCGTCTACCTCCCACGAAACCTGTCAAGATACATCAGGATGATGGAGGGTAGAGGCTGACGTGAAGGCACTCTTCAGGCTTTTAAATGCGGATTCAGCTTCTGGAGTCCACACCTTGGCGTTCATGCCTTTTTTTGTGAGGGTGGAGATGGGAGTGGTCAGTGAGGAGAAATTTGGGATGAACTGCTGGTAGAAATTGGCGAATCCCAGTAAATATTGTATGTACCTTAAGCCTTGAGGACGTGGCAATTCCAGGAAGGCCTTTACCTCATCAGGATCCCTCTTGAGGCCTTGATCAGAGATTATGTAGCCCAGGAAGGCTAGAGCATTTCTCTCAAACATGCACTTCTCCAGCTTGGCATACAGGCGATTCTCCCTTAATCGCAGCAAAACTTGATGGACATGTCTCTGATGAGTCGTCGGGTCTCGAAAAAAAATTAAGAGGTCATCGAGATAGACCACAACACAGACCTTGAGGTGGTCACGGAAGAGGTCATTAACGAACTCTTGAAAGACCGCGGGAGCGTTACACAGACCGAAGGGCATCACCAGGTATTCATAGTGCCCATCTTGGGCGTTGAATGCAGTCTTCCATTCATCACCCTGGCGAATGCGGATTAGGTTGTAAGCCCCAAGGTCGTCTAGCTTAGAAAAAATCTTGGCTCCTCGTATGCGGACAAAAAGTTCCGAAATCAGTGGCAACGGATATCTATTTTTTTAACGTGATCTGGTTGAGACCCCGGTAGTCTATGCAGGGTCGAAGAAATCCATCCTTTTTGACGGGGAGGATTTTCGTATGAAGCTCCTCTTCAAATTCTCCTTAATATAGGCGGACATAGACGGAGTCTCTGGCAAGGAGAGAGATACAGACCGAGTCCCGAGGTGCATCTGCGTTGTTTCTCCTGGGTAGACAGCTTGAGATGGTCCATCTACAAAGACTCCTTTGGAGGAACAGCTGATAAAGGCAGCAGGGGTTGCTGCAATGTAGAAGTCAGACTAGGGAGTCCTCCCTCCCGACGAGCCTCTTGGAACCGTTCTCAGATCCTTATGTCAATCAGGGCGGCCAGAAGGATGAGGTCATTAAGGGTAGATGGCAGGGTTAGTCCCTGCAAAGAATGTAGCCACCAAGGCCTCATTGTTCCATAACAACTCTCCCGCCAGGGTGCGGAAGTGAATGGCGTACTCGCCCACAGAAGTGTCTCGCTGGCGAAGGTTCTGCAGGGAGGCAGCTGCCAACGAGACACGTCTAGGCACCTCAAACAGCGTGCAAAATCCTGGAAGTCACGGGTCTCTGGTCCCAGTCGTTCCCAGATAGGATTTACCTATGCTAGGGCCTTGCCAGTGAGGAGAGACGATAAAAGCGAACTTTGTGCCGTCCGTAGAAAATGCTTTGGCATACAGACTGAAGTGGATCTGGCACTGGTTGAGACATTCCCTGCAGGTCCTCGCGCGTCTCCGTCATAGCGATGCATTAGTGGCAGAGCACATCGGGGGTCCATACAGCCAGGTGTAGCAAGAGGAACAGCAGAGGCAATAGGAGTGGGTGCTGCTTGCATATCCAGCCAATGTGCAATAATGTTCAACACCTGGAGGAGTTGGTCCTGTTGAGACCGGGGGTCTAGCATATTCGCTCGCATCACTTGTGACATCATCATGGTCTTGGGTTGACGAGTGGGCTCCATGGCCTGAGCGTACTGTTATGATGGGTGTGTGGACCCACTGGGCCGTACAGACGTAGCGGGATAGCAGCTGGCCAAACAGGATACCAAGGCAAAATATATTAGTTTGACACAGGTACCCTGATTCGATGCAGAAAGTAGCGATGGCAGGGTCGGATGGGACCTTGGCAGCAGGCAGACACAAGGCGCGGTAAAATACAGCAGATGTAGCATACGACAACACGACTCCAACTCTCTACGGCACAGGAACAATGTAGCAAGGGATACAGGTAGTAGGAACGGGAACACTGGGAACTGGAAACCACTAAGGAACCATTTGAAAGGTCTAACAGGGTAAACACAACAGCGCTAAGGTAGTGAAGGAAGTGGCAGGGCCCTTCTTATAGTCTAGGGTGATCATGGGAGCAATCAGTCAATCTAAAATGTGTGTGCGCTCTGGCCCATTAAAGCCGGGAAGGAGCTTGAGCGAGCACCCTACTGGTCACTGCAGGACAGGAATGCCGCATGTGCTGGCATCTCTGGGGAGGAAGACGCATGCAGGATGATAGGAGTCTGCGGTCTGCGACCGCGGACGTTACATGTACCCAGTTGTCATGTTGAGCAGATATAAAAATGACGGCGATCATTTTCAAGCACTTGGTTAATTCGTTCAACTTAGCCGTTGGATTGCGGATGGTACGCAGATGAAAGGTCCAATTTCATGTTCAGAAGTTTGCACAGGGCTCTCAAGAATTTGCATGTGAATTGGACACCCCGATCAGACAATATAGAGAGGCAATCCGTGCAGATGAGACATGCTGAACAAATAGACTTGCCAGAGGAGCAGCTGAGGGGAGGCCGAACAGAGGAACAAAATGTGCCATTTTGGAGAAACAGACAACAACCCAAACAGTGGTGCAACCATCAGAGGATCAATAATAAAACCCATGACAATGGGTTGCCAGGGGCTGTTTGGAACCGGCAGTGGTTGAAGTAGGTCCACAGGCTTGGAATGAGTAATTTTATTTTGGGCACACTTGGTACAAGAGGAGACGTAGTCCAAAACATCTTTGGGTAGCGTGGGCCACCTATAATGACGAGAGATAAAGTCCTGAGTTTTATGAATGCCCTGCCAACCTGGAGCTGTGATCCCAGGCAAGAATTCTTCCTCTGTCTGTAGGACGCACAGAAATTTTGATCTGCAGATGGTTAAAAGCAATTATGCACAAGGGGTCAATTATATGCGGAGGATCCTCTACATGGTTGGTTGTCTTAAACGGGATAGAGTGTCTGCTTTGACATTTTTGTCAGCTTAATGGAAATGGAGTAGAGAATTAAATCTGGCAAAGAAAAGTGACCACCTGGCCTGATGTGGATTCAAACGTTGTGCCGACTAAGTAGGTGAGGTTCTTGTAAAATCAGTGATGGGTCAATGATATGCCGAGGATCCTCTTCTAGATCATCTGTCTCAAGAGAACGAGATGCATAAGCTTTAACTTTTGTCGGCTGGACGGAAATAGAGTTGTATAGAAATCTGGTAAAAAAAAGCGACCACCTGGCTTGACGTGGGTTTAGACGTTGTGCCAACTAAGTAGATTAGGTAATTGTGATTAGTGTATCATGCACATTACAAAACACCCTGCAGATTGTAATTAAATGGAAATAAAAATGACAGTTTTTAGGGTCAGTTCGCACGTTGCGTAAATGCTGCAGATTTTCCAACCAGAATTCCCTGCGGCCCGGAACCAAACGATCCACGGCTGGGTATTGGACCGCAGCCTGGTGGTTGGGGGTCACTGGTGTAGACGGCTACCGGATGTGCAGAACCTAACAAATATCTTCACTCAAGGGCCAATTTGATGGCCAAAAGCTCAGTCTCCAATTAAATAGTTTCTTTCTGCTGTAGAGAAAATTTAGAGAAGCCACATGGAACAGCCTTTCCTTTAGAGTTTCTCTCAAAGAGAAGTGCTCCAGCACTAACGGAGGAGGCATCAACCTCCAATGAGAAGTATCAGGACACATCTGGATAAAGAATGGAGGCAGAAGCAAAAGACCTTTAAAGCTCAATGAATGCAGATTCTGCTTAAGGGGGTCCAAATTTTTGCGGTCGCCCCCCTTTTTGTTGAGGGCAGAGATGGGAATAGCAAGTGACGAGAACTTAGGGATGAATTGACAATAGAAATTTGCTAATCTCAGCAACCTCTGTAAAGCACAGAGACCTTGAGGACGATGCCAATCCAGGAAAGACTTTAATTTTTCCGGATCCATGTGGAGTCCATGATTGCAAATTATATACCCCAGGAAGGGCAAGGATTTCTTTTCGAACACACACTTTTCTAATTTGGAGTAGAAGTTGTTCCCCCTCAACTGCGACAGGACTTGGCTAACATGCTTCCGGTGTGTCTTCAGATCAGGTGACTAGATCAAGATTTTGTCCCGATACACCACCACACAGACATACAATAAATCCAGGAATATGTCGTTCCCAAATTCCTGGAACACAGCTGGAGCATTCCATAATATAAAAGGGCATCGAGAGATAGTTGTAGTGACAGTCTGTGGTGCTGAATGCAGTTTTTAACTCGTCACCTTTACACATACGGATCAAATAAGCCCTAAGTATATCCTGCTTTGTGAAAATCTTGGCTCCACGGATTCAATCAAATAGCTCGGAGATCAGAAGTAAGGGGTACTTGTTTTTGACATATGCCGACATGGCTTGGGTATCAGGCAGAGAGGATATATCGGTCCATGAAGAGGTGGTGAAGTCCCCTGGAAGCAACTGGATTGGACAGTTGTATGGACGATGCAGGAGCAAGGTCTCAGCCTCTTTCTTGCTCAACACATCTGTATAGCAAGCATATTGCAGAGGTAGAACAGAGAGCGACAAACACTGGAAGTCGGGCAGGACGAATCAGAGGCAGACAGCTGTGTTGACAACGGGGACCCCACTGAAGAATTTCTCCAGAATTCCAGTCAAGGATGGGAGCGTGCTTAAGAAGCCAGGGTAGTCCCAGCAGGACAGGGTTAGTAGCCTCAAGTAGAACATAGAAGACTATCTATTCTGTGTGTAGCGCTCCCACTTGTAATCTCAATGGTTCTGTGATAGAGAGAATTGGATCCGGCAACGTATATCCTTTCACTGAGGCAATCGCCAGGGGTTTCTTTAGAAGGGTCGTAGGTAAATGGAGACGGTCTACTAAGGCCTGGTGTATGAAGCTCCCTGCCATTCCTGAATCCAGATAGGTGGAGACCGAATGGGATGCTTCACCTGTAAAGATGGAGAATGTAATAGAGAGTCTAAAAGAGAATTTTGCAGAGAGCTTTGGTTCACCTAGGGTAATCTCTCCTATCAACCCTAGGTGCTGGAGTTTCCAGACTTCTGAGGGCACTGATGCACAAAACTTACCCTTTCTCCAACAGTACGTACACAGGTTAGCAGAATGTTTGTGCTGCCACTCTTGGTCCTATAGTCTGACCTGGTCAACCTGCATAGGCTCTTCGAAGTTAGTAGTGGAAGAAGGTAGCAGGGGTCTTTGAAAATTAGGCTTCAGTCTAGGAGACTCGGAGGGCTTCTTGAGAGCGTTCCCTCTGGTAGACAACAAAATAAGGGCATCCAGAGTAAAGGGGAGATCACGACCTGCCAGCTCATCTGTGATCCTACTTGCTAATCCTTGCCAGAAGGTTGCCACCAGGGGCCCATTATTCCAGGCAATGTCCACTGCGAGAGTAAGGAATTGGATAGCATATTCTCCAAATGTCGAATTTGCTTGACGGAGGGACAGAAGGGAAGCAGCGGCTGAAGATGTACAGTCTGGTTCCTCAAAGACGGTATGAAAAGTGTCCACGAATTAGTGCAAGTCCGAAAACTCCAGTGCCTCACATTCCTAAAGGGGATTTGCCCATGCCAAGGCCTTCCCAGAAATAGGGAGATGATGCATGCTATCTTCGGCAGGGAACAGGTGGGCATGCAAGTTAAAGTGGATCTTGCATTGATTAAGAAAGCCATGACAGGCTTTGGAATCTCCATCATAGCAGGGTGGAAGCGGCAATAGAATTCCAGCTCCAGAGCGGACTGGAGCCATGGCTGGTTGAAGAGTGGAGGAAGCTACAGCTTGTGGAGCTGCCGGCATAGGAACAGGAGCGATGTCCAGGCGATTGGCTATGGTGTTGACTGCCTGCAATAGCTGATCCTGGCGTAATCTGAGGTCTCACATATCATCTTGCATGACTTGAACAGTCTTGGGCTTGTCAGTGGGGTCCATGGACTGAGAAAACGAACATCCAATGAGGTTGTGGATCCACTGGGCTACTCCGCCAGAACGGAGTAGCCGCTGGCCAGACACGTGTTAAACAGTCACAGGTAAATGGTACCTTGGTGGCAGCTGGATACAGGCAGATACATGTTGGTGATGGATTACTGGAAGCAGCCACAGGATACAGACTGTTCACGGACACTTTGCAGGATAACACTAGGTAGTACAACGTTGCTCAGGCACTGGGATACAGGGCAGTCTTTCTTAAATAGTCCAGGGTATGCAGGGAACACTTTACTGGTGCGAGCACACATGCGCACCCTATGGGCAGATCATGCTCTGCCTAACACTGTTCGGAGCTCGCCGGCGTCCCATAGGAGGCGGGCACTGGTGAGCACAGTCTAGCTGCTAGCAGGAGGGGAACGCCTGCGGTCAGAGGTTGCCGGCACTACAATACCCAGGCGCTTCTCTTCTGCTATTCCCAATTTTATTCCATTTAATGTATTTGCATGAATACTATTACTATGGCCTAGGTACATTTTCATATTTTTTTAACATTCAAATTCATCTGCCATATTTTTGCCCATGCTAGCAGTTTATCTAGGCCTTTCTGTGATATATTACAATCAAGCTGAGTTTTAAATAGACTGTCACCACATTATAAGTGCATAAGAAGATGGGCGCTATAATGTAGGTGACAACCGTGCTTTTTATTTAGAAAAACGATCTATTTTTACCACGTTATTAGCGATTTTAGCTTTATGTGAATGACTTTCTTAATGCCCAACCTGTCATTTACAGCGTGATCTCGCGAGATTACGCTTGTTCTGCTGTAAGTACCACACAAATGTTAGCGAAGTGTCGGGATTGTGAATAGACATCCCATCCTGGCCGGAAAGAATGTCTATTCACGGTCTAAATACTTCAGTAACCTTAATGTGTCAGTATAAGACAGCACATAGTGAATAACGCAGTGTAGCTATGCGCTGAGTAAATGAATGGAGAGAAGTGTATGACGCTGATTGGTCAGCGTCATACACTCCTCTGTACAACGCCCACTTGGTCTAAAGTAAAAACACGTCCAGTTGGGCATTAAGAAAGTCATTAGAATAAAGCTAAAATCGCTCATAACGTGGTAAAAATAGAGTTTCTCTAAATAAAATGCACTGCTGTCACCTACATTACATTCCTTATGTTGGAGATCAGGCACTTATAATGTGGTGACATAGCCTCTAAGTATCCTACAAAGTTTTATATAATGAGCAAAAACTGACACTTTACTATTAATCTCATCCACAAGGTCATTAACCCCTTCAGCACTGAACCTGTTGTGGCCTTGAGGATGAATCAGATTTTTTTCAAAATCGGCCGTGTTACTTTATGTGGTAACGTAGAAATGCTTTTACTTATCCAAGGTATTCGGAGATTGTTTTCTCATGACATATTGTACTTTGTTAGTAAAAAAAAAAAAAATGTGGTCGATTAATTCTATATTTACTTGTGAAAAACACCAACATTTTTGCAAAAATTAGCATTTTTCTAAATTGAAATGTATCTGCTTGTAAATACCACACAAAATAGTTACCATTTCACATATCCCATATGTCTACTTTATGTTTGCATTGTTTTTTGAACACCCTTTTAATTTTAGGACGTTACAAGGCTTAGAACTTTAGCAGCAATTTCTCACATTTTCAAAAGGCGATTTTTTTTCAAGGACCAGTTCTGAAGTGGCTTTGAGGGACCCATATATTAGAAACCCCCATAAACACCCCATTTTGAAAACTGCACCCCTCAAAGTATTCAAAACCATTCAGAAAGTGTTTTAACCCTTTAGGCATTTCACAGGAATTAAAGCAAAGTAAAGATGAAATTTACAAATTTATTTTTTTTGCGCTAAAATTCATTTGTAATACATTTTTTTCTGTAACACAGAAGGATTTACCAGAGAAACTCAACTTAATATTTATTGCCCAAATTCTGCAGTTTTTAGAAATACATGTGGCCCTAGTGTGCTAATGGACTGAAACACAGGCCTCAGAAGCAAAAGGAGCCCCTACTGGATTTTGGGGCCTCCTTTTTTTTTTTTTAGAATATATTTTAGGCACCTTGCCAGGTTTGAAGAGGTCTTGTGGGGCCAAAACAGTGGAAACCCCCAAAAGTGACCCCATTTTAAAATCTATACCCCTCAAGGAATTTATCTAGGGGTATAGTTAGCATTTTGACCCCAGTCTTTTTAATAAATTTATTTGGCCTATGAAAATCTACTTTTGTGAAAAAACATAATTTTCTAATTTTTGCAAGGAATAAAAGGAAGAAAGAAAGCACCCAAACACTTGTAAAGCAATTTCTCCCAATTACGGCAATACCCCATGTGGTAATAAACTGCTGTTTGGACGCACGGCAGGGCTCAAAAGGAAGGAGACCAAAATAGTGCAGGCAAGTGAAGAAAAGCACCTCAACATTTATCAGGCTATTTCTTCTGGGTTTGGAAATACCCCCAAATTGGCCCTAATCTGCTGTTGAACATATGGCAGGGCCAGAAAGTATTGGAACACCACAAGGATTTTGAGGCCTTATTTTACTTGGATGATTTTTGGGCACGTCATTTGCATAGGCCCAATTAAAATCTGCAGATACTACACCATATTAAAAATCCTAAGTCTTCATTTAGGGTTATAATTAGAATTTTTTGTTTTGTTATGAGGGATGTTCAATTTTTAAATGGTGAAATGGTTATGATAATTGAAAGGGACAGTAATTGTAAATGAAAAAGACGATAATTATAATTGAAAGGGGCAGATAAAAATAAAATTTATAACTCCAGAAAGGTGTGATATATCTGGAAGCACTCCTTCATACACGGTCCAGGGTGGGAGGGACAGGTGTTACACTAGTATGTGGCGCCTCTTCTGGCATAGATCCGACACCTTTTCTGGGGCAGCTTTTTTTCCCGCTGTGGACGGCACTTCATCAGGAAAGTGCTGTGCAGCAACTATCCTGGGGACATCAGTACTTGCATAGGTAGAACTTTATCCTACCTCTGCCACATCACCAAAGAGAAGGGATTTGATTAACTTCTCCTGGTATTCAAGGTATGTTCCCTCATGACCAGAGCTCCGGTAAATCACAAACGAGTTGTACATTGGAATTTGGACAAAGTACACCGCCAGTTTTGTATATCAAATTTCGGATTTCCGAATTGCATTGTATGGTTTGAGCATTGGTCAGATAGGTCCACCCTCCTCCCCCCCCCCCCCCCCCATAAATTTGTTCTACATTTAAAAATACCAGATTTGTACTTAACCCCTCATAGAAAGAGAGCATGTTGGGGTTTGGCACAAATGGTTTTTCATGAATCCGTGTTGGTTATAAGTGATTAGTTTATACTTTTGCAGCTCATCTCTTAGAATACCTTCAATATTTTAAAATACCACAGGTGTCAAACTTACTCGACGGTAGTAATACAGTTCCACCTTCTTACTCACCCTTTTTAAATGTTGATGCAACATCAGATGTCCTCCAGTCCTGTGGCACTGATCCTGTTACAAGAGAGTCTAAGTCGATGAGATACAATGGCCGGTCAATTACGAAGATCAATTCCATTAATATACGTGGATAAACGCCGTCTGGGCAAATGGCTTTATCAATATTTAGCAAGCTCATTTGCAGCTGTACTCCCTACTGTATTAAGTAGGTAATATTTGATGGAGAACCTTGATTACTAATCACCCTGAATATCTTAAACGGTTATGCTCATCAGTGAACACCAATGAAAAGTATGTGATCTAAGACATTGAGGTAGCAGACCCTTTTTAAGTTCCGAATGTAAATTTACCCTAGAAAGACCTGCGTTTTGAACAGTAATAAAGTTGAATTTTTCTATATTGAATTTCGAACCTACAAAGTCTGGAGAATTCTGAACTTAATGCAAGACTATGACATGAGATTCTCCCAACTATTAAGAAATAAAAAAAAAACTTGACAGCATCCATATGGCAAATGTGTAAAAGTGTATTAACACATCCCAAATATAAAACAGCTACGTTTCGACTCCGCAGGAGTCTTTATCAAGCATAAAATTCATGCGGCAAAAAGGTGGGTTATAAATACAAAGTAAATTCATCCAATCCAGAGGAGGTGTTGCAAACACTCCTTCAAAACACATGTGTAAACACTAATGCATAACAAGCATCAAACAAGTGCAGAACATTGTATAATTACATAATTCATGATGTAGGATGTCGCTGCCAAACCTCATAACACTGATCTGTCTCGGCGTTCCCGATGTGCTCCTGCGCCAACGAATAGAGGAAGTCAGTGAGTTACTCACTGTTCCATAGCGCATGCACAGCGGCCATCTTTGTTCCTGGCTAAAGCTCTAACTGTATCGCTGCAACTGCAGCAGGGGGGCTGGTGGAATCAACAGACTGTGACCTAGCAACCCTGTCCACCAATCACCGGACTACAACATTTTCGGCATAATGGACAGCTGATTCTCTTAACTATAGAAACCTAGGTGGCAGCTAGATCTACTATCCTCCGATGGCTACAATTAGTGTATAAACACCTTGAGCAAACTCATTTTACAACAGATCTGAAGATATTGAGTCTACCTTTATAGTAACTTCATATTAGTTCACAGGATTAAGATAAATATTTAAAATCACTCATAAATGCTCAATGGGACTGATAAAGATGGGTGAATCACCGGTCAGTCTGTTGATTCCACCAAGCCCGCTGCTGCGCATTCGCAGCGATGCAGTTAGAGCTTTCGCCAGGAACAAAGATGGCCACCACGCATGCGCTATGGAACAGTGAGTAACTCACGGACTTACTCTATTCATTGGCGCAGAAGCATATGGGGAACGCCGAGACAAATGGGTGTTATGTGGTTTGGCAGTGACATCCTACAGCATGACTTAAGTATACAATGTTTTGCACTTGTTTGATGCTTGTTATGCATTAATGTTTACACAGGTGTGTTTTGAAGGAGTGTTTGCAACACCTCATCTGGATTGGATGAATTCACTTTGGGGATGTGTATTTATAACCCACATTTTGCAAAATTAATTTTATGCTTGATAAAGACTCCTGCGGAATCGAAACGTAGCAGTTTATATTTGGCATGTGTTAATAAAACACCTTTCCCATGTGGATGCAGTCCAGTTTTTGTACCAATAGTCTGTCCGGATGGGATTTCTGGACATGGAATTTGCATCCTTTTGAAATGGAGGTGGTGATATTCCGATTAACCCCTTAATGACCGGGCCATTTTGCACGTTAATGACCAAGGATTATTTTTTGTTTTTTCATTGTCGCATTCCAAGAGTCGTAACTTTTTTTTTATTACGTCGACATAGCCGTATAAGGGCTTGTTTTTTGCGGGACGAGTTGTATTTTGTAATTGCACCATTTTTAGATGCTTACAATTTATTGATTAACTTTTATTAACTTTATTTTAGGAGAGAATTGAAAATAAGCAGCTATTCCAGCATTAATTTTCACGTTATAAATTTACGCCGTTTACTATGCAGCATAAATAACATGTTAACTTTATTCTATGGGTCGGCACGATTACGTTGATACCAAATATGTAAAGGTTTTATATCTTTCCTACGTTTGCACAATAAAAAGCCTTTTAGAAAAAAATTACTTGTTTTTGCATCGCCGCGTTCCAAGATGTGGCCGTATGTGGGCTTGATTTTTGCGGGCCAATGTGTAGTTTATTAGTACTATTTTGGGGTACATAGGACTTATAGATTAACTTTTATTTTATTTTTTATGGGGGGAATGGGAGAAAAGAGAATTTTGCCGTTGTTTTTTTGGACGCCGTTCATCCGGCGGTTTAATTAATGTGTTCATTTTATTGGTCAAGTTGTTACGATCGCGGGGATACCATATATGTGTATGTGTGATTTGTTTTGACACTTTTACTGAATAAAACCACTTTTTGGGCAAAAAAAGTAGTTTTATTTGATTTTGACTAATTATTTTTTTTTTTTCAACAAACTTTATGTAACTGATTGACATTTTTTTTTTAAGTCCCACCAGGGGACTTCACTATGCGATGTGCCGATCGCATATATAATGCTTTGGTATACTTAGTATACCAAAGCATTATTGCCTGTCAGTGTAAAACTGACAGGCAACCTGTTAGGTCATGCCTCCGGCATCGCCTAACAGGCAGCTGCGGAAAACAGACCTGGGGGTCTTTGTTAGACCCCCGGCTGTCATGGAAACCCGACGGCGACCCGTGATTTGTTTGCGGGGGCGCCGATCGGGTGACAGAGGGAGCTCCCTCCCTGTCAAACACATTAGATGCCGCTGTCACTATTGACAGCGGCATTTAATGGGTTAAACTGCAGGAATCGGAGCACGCTTCAATTCCGGCAGTTGCAGCAGGAGCCAGGCTGAGTATAACAGCCGTGCTCCTGCCGCTGATCGCGTGGGTACAGTCTCAGTACCCGCGCCATCACAGGACGGATATATCCGTCCTTCGGCGTTAAGGAGTTAAGTGAGTGCTGTGGATAACCTGTTTACCAACTAGTAAGAAATAATCTAGGTATAGAAAAAAAAACTGGATTTGTCTCTGATCTGGGCAACCATTTCTGATATTAATTTTATGAACGCGCTCAGTGCCATGGAAATCACATAGTAGAGGGTCTGAAATTGCAGGGGTTCTAGGGTAATTTCACACAGCAGATTCATTGAAGAAATTTCCACGAAAATACATACCATACATCTAAATGGGGCTGTTTTTGCAGCATGTGCATAGGATTCTGCAAATTTTACTCAAATATACAGGACAGTCGAAAAACATTTCTGTAACAAATTTGTTTTGTGTAAGTATACCCATAGTTACTTCTGTACCTTCACGGCCATGGGTGTAGATATTTTTTGCAGTCTCTGAATAGAAATAGTTAAAAAAATCTATTGTTGTTACGGAACAATCCTTGAAGATATTGTGAATTAAATGGTTTCCAATTTGAACTTTCCCATGATAAATTTCTAATGAAAGTAGCTTTTTTTATTTGTTTTATTAAACATAAAAAAACCTGTGGGACTGGGACTAAACTTTTCCTCTTTCATGGATACAACTTGGATAGATATTCTAGTGCTGGCCCCCTTTTCTCAGGACTTTATGTACCGGGTGGATTTTTAATGTTTATACAATAAAGACAAAACTACTAATGCGCTTACGCGTTTCAAAAGCGAACAGCGTTCTTACTCATAGCCAATGTCAATAGTAAAGTTGTGAAGAAAAAAAAAGGACTATCAAGTTCTTTCCCAGAACAATTATACATCATTCAAAGCTACATTTTCTGAAGTATAGGTTGTATGTGTTGCTACAGTAAGGTATCTAGTGACTTAGGAGATATTTGCTTATACATAAATAAGGAAAACCATTTGCCAGTGATTAAAAGAAAGCATCCTCCATTACTAAAAGTTACATTGCATTGTAGCTGTAAGAATGAGATAATATTATAGCAGTTATCCAGGTTATTACATTTGATGGCTTATCCTTTAGGAAAGACCATTGCTGCAATTCCTTGAATAGCTGCTACGAATATAATTGCATGTGCAAATACGAACAAATCCAAAAAACAGCAGGTGTGTGGCATTTCAGACCCCCACCGATCTAATAATGATGGCCTATTCTAAGGATAGGTCGTCAATTTTAAAAACCTGGATAACCCCTTTAAAATGGAATCTATCACCAGGTTAATGCTATCCTATCCGAGGGCAGTATAAAGTAGAACCAGAGAACCGGATTGAGGTCGTTTTTACAAAAACTACTGAACGCTGACAAATACATTGTCGAAACAAGGTCTCTGGCACTTTATGCTGCCCTCAGATTAGGGCAATATAAACCTGGTGACAGATTCTCTTGGTTTTAGCTACTTTGTGACCAGCAGCTTTACCGTAGTGTTACCAGGAGCATATTCAAGTTTCAGCCATGTGTCAATTGCATATTACTGTTATATTACTTGTTCAACGTACATGTATTTGGTATTAATTTCTTCAGAACATATTGGACTTCCATAGAGTTAAAAAAAAAAAAAAAGGTGAATTTAGGTCTTTTTTTTTACATCTGGTGCATGAACTGGGTGAACACACATTCAGCAACTTCTGCCGACTTCAGAGAAACCAAACGTATGTGCATTTCTTATACGTTGGTAAGGGTGTGTTCAGATCGGTGTTCGGTTCAGTTGATGGGTTCCATCAGAGGAATCCATTAGAGGAACCAATCAACTGAAAGGCAAACGGAAACCATAGCTTCCATTTGCATTACCATTGAAATCAACAGTAATGCTTCAGTTGCTAATAGTTATCTCCGTTCCATAAGGTTTCACTTTTGGCGGAATCAACAGCGCAGTGGATTACATTGCAAAAATCTTTGTCCTGTACCCTACAGCGCAAGTACAATTGCCATGACCACACGGACTGCCAATACTTGTGATGCAGGCTACGGGACATAGCAATCTTTAGAAGTTGGAATTTAAGACTACATGTACACGTTGTGCATTTTTCTGTGGAAAATACGCACCAAAACAGCATGAAATTTGCAGGTAAAAACTCAACTAACCGCACGTTAATCTGTTTTTTTTTTACATTTTGATGCGTAAAAGCGGTGCATTTTTATGGTGCGTTTTTCCTAGGAACGATTTGCAAGCAGAAAGCAAGATAAATTGACATGCTGTGGATTTGAAAATACGCACCACAGGTCAATTTATGTGCCGAAAAAAACCAGTGTGTACATGATTGTGAAATTTAATTTACTCTGAGGGTACTATATTATGCTGCGGATCTCCTGCATGTAATACCAATTGTGTGCATTGAACCTAAAAGTTTATTTTCTTACTAACTTTTTGTGATCATTGTGACAGGCTGTCACATTAAGAATATATCTGTACTTTGGTCAGGGTTCAGGCAAAGATGAATGGAGCAGTCTCCCTGTCCCAGCTGCTGAAAAACACCCCCATAGTACAATGCTGCTGCTGCCGCCTCCACCACCGTGCTTCACTCTAGGGATTGTTTTGGGCAGGTGACATGCAGTGCCTGGTTTTCTCCAGACTTAAAGATTGAACTTTTTGGCCTCAATTCCGTTTCATCAGACCACAGAATCTTGTTTGTGAGCATATGTGCACACGATAACTGCAAATACCTCTGAAATTACTGAGCTGTTTTCAGGAGAAAACAGCTCTTGAATTTCAAACGTAATTGCATGTACTGGCGTTTTTCGCCGCGTCTTTTTTGGACGTAATTTGGAGCTGTTCTTCATTGGAGTCCATGAAAAACGGCTCCAATTACGTCCCAAGAAGTGTCCTGAACTTCTTTTGACGAGGCTGTAATTTTACGCGCCGTCTTTGGACAGCGACGCGTAAAATGACAGGTCGTCGGCACAGTACATCGTAAAGCCCATTGAAAGTAATGGGCAGATGTTTGTCGACGTATTGGAGGTGTTTTTCCAGACGTAATTCGAGGCGTAAAACGCCTCCATTACGTCTGAAAATAGGTTGTGTGAATACAGCCTAACAGTTAGGCTGGGTTAACACGACCATGTTACGTCCGTAATGGACGGAACGTATTTCGGCCGGAAGACCCGGACCGAACACAGTGCAGGGAGCCGGGCTTCTAGTATCATAGTTATGTACGATGCTAGGAGTCCCTGCCTCGCTGCAGGACAACTGTCCCGTACTGTAATCATGTTTTCAGTACGGGACAGTTGTCCTGCAGCGAGGCAGGGACTCCTAGCATCATACATAACTATGATGCTAGGAGCCCGGCTCCCTTCATTACGGACGTAACATGGTCGTGTGAACCCAGCCTTAGAGTCCTTTAGGCGTTTGTTTATTTATTTATTTTTTTTGCCAACTCAGGCGGGCTTTCATGTATTTTTTTTTACTGAGAAGAGACTTCTTTCTGGCCATTCTGGAGTGCTGGTTATTGTTGACCACCTGAAGGTTTTTCCCATTTGCACACAGAATCTTTGGAGCTCAGCCAGAGTGACCATTGGATTCTTGGTCACCTCTCTTACCAAGGCCCTTTTTCCCCCCCGATTACTTAGTTTGTTGGGTGGCCAGCTATAGGGAGTCCTGGTTGTTCCAAACTGCTTTTATTTAAGAATTATGAAGGCCACTGTGCTCTTGGGAACTTTCAGTGCAGTTTTCCTCATCATGGCTTGGTTTTTGCTCTGATATGCATGGTCAGCGGTGAGACTTTGATTATACAGCCAGGGTTGTTTTTTCAAATCATGTTCAGTCAGGTGGACTCTAATCAAGGTGTAGAAACAATTCAAAGATTATCTAGATAAATGGGAGCCTCCCCAGAGCTAAATTTTAAGCGTCATAGCAAAGAGGTGGAATACTTACGTCCATGCAAAGTTAGAGTTTATCATTTTTAATAAATTTTAAAGAATTTCGAAACTTTTGTTGCCACCTTTGGCATTATGGGGTATTGAGTGCAGAATGACTGGGAAATTTTTATTTTTAGCACAAGGCCTCAACATAAAATGTGATTTTACAACTATAATCCTAATAAAAATATATTTTTATTCCATGTATAGAACTTAGAAATGTGATAATTAAAAGTGGAAGCGATTTCTTGCAATGTATGCACCTTTTAAAACCTGTGTACTGATAATGAAATATACAACACTACTGATCGGATCTAAGGAAAATTGATGGCCAGCCTTTGTGATACCACTGTAAATTGGAACGTCTACAAAATTAATAGCGTGCG
Source organism: Rhinoderma darwinii (assembly GCF_050947455.1). NCBI lineage: Eukaryota > Metazoa > Chordata > Amphibia > Anura > Rhinodermatidae > Rhinoderma > Rhinoderma darwinii. Next base: position 211,368,299 of record NC_134691.1, read on the forward strand.
TCAGTGAAAGGCAGGTGTATCGACAAAGTAGAACACAAAAAAAGTGTTAGAAAAATCTAAATAAAAGCGAACACAAAATATTAAAAAGGCACTTTGCAAGTTCTGTTTATTAAAAATGAAATAGAAAATTACATAAAAAGTTTTGTTTCACCCATCACATTGTTGCATCCCAAAAGTTTCACACATTATATCCCTTTTAAACCAGCATAATCCGTTACGTTGCTTGGCTGTCTGGTGTTAGAGAATGCTTGACCTTGAAAATATAATTATATCAAGACAGCAAAAGTAAGTCTCTGCTTTTACACTTGTGCACTGAACAGTTTTACTCCACAGTAAGATTGTTACTTGACAACCACATAATAAATTAAATTTTACAAGATTTAGGCAAATAAGGTTTTAGACATGTGAACAGGATCAGAATGCACTATAATTTGGAATGTTTGTTCATTCTAACCAAGCCTCAGTTATCGATCTTTCAGTGCCAGAGGATTTCTATATGAAACCACTAATGAAAACTATTTCCATATATCCAAAATGGCTTAGCTAAACATAGCTGTGAAACAAGATTCACAGCCCAGAGCCATATAAAGACTATTGTAGGCTGGAACATTCCAAAGTACAATAAAGAGCAACTTTGGGTAAATCAAATAGAATATTTAAATGCAAAGCCAAATGGCTTGAAAATTAATGGTTAAAAACAAAAACCCCCACACAAAAAACAGCTCATATATATATATACAGTACATTAAATACACAAATTACCTTGCATAGAAGACCGGTACACATTAAAAGAAGCAATGCAAATTTGCCCAACATGTGTACAACTGGCTCATGATATTGTAGTTCTTAACAGAACACATACATAAAGATTTCTTAAAGAAATCAAAATATTCTAAGAAAATATGTCACCTGACATATCAGCACAACTACTACTGCAATAAAAAAAAAAAAAAAAAATAAAAAGTACAACCACAAGACCAAATCAAAACCGGTGCTCATAACCCATCTTCTATAAATGAACAAAGTAATTCTGAAAATTAAAATATTACCTAATGAGCCGGTAATAAAAATAATACATATGCACAATTAAAGAGTACCTGAAAAAGAGGTTCTTCTGTAACAAATGTTAAATGGGCAGATTTAAAAAAAAGTTATGTCACTGGGCAAAGACATTATACAAGTAGTTTTTACTACCAAGTACTGGATATTAAGGAAAATAGTGGAAAGGTGTTAATTTTTCTCTTTTTTAAATCAAAGATTACTTTTTAGACTACGAGACTATCAGAAGTTTTAAACCCTCAAAACGGCTAACAGCCCTATAAACAGGATGGGGAACAGCAGCATGACGATAATTGTATTGAAACCTGTTTTAATGTTCCAGGTGCTGTGATTGCAAGTGCCGTGGAGGCGGCCCCTTCATGTTTAGTATTCCAGGCTCTCTGCGCTGAATGCTACCAGCTCCTTCACTCTGAGCGATTGCTCTAACATCCTATTCAAGAGACCGCTAAAGCAGTAAGTCAGAGCAAAGCATGGCACTTGCATTCGCAGCATCAAAATGTATATTTCTCAGTCATGCAATTTGTATGACCAACTACACAAGTATCATTATGCTGCTCTCCCAGTCTTGTATATAGCAGTCTGCAGTTTCGTGGGCTAAAAATTGCTGACAGATTTGCTTTAAAGATTAAAAATGTGGGCTTCAAATCCTGGGAGACGAAAAAAATGAAAGGCTATACGAAATGATTTTTGGAAACGAAAGATGTCTGTTACAAAACATCATGCAAATAAAACCACTCTAGATGAAAAGTAAAACAGAACTACGAGATCTGTTAAACACCATGTCGTATAGTTCATGCCATCGGATATGTGGGCAGGACGTTACAGAGCAGGATTAGCCGAGCAGATGGATCTATAACTATCTGGGAAAAGATTCAGGATAACTTGTATATTATTAGAATTCCCTGCTCACTCTTGGCCTAGAGTCTAGTGGGCAGCCCTACCCAATGATTGACAACCATTTCTGTATGCATAGATAAGGCTGACAATGAGTAGTTGAGAACGCCCACTGGACACTAGTGAGCAGGGCTATACATCAATAAAACAGGTTATCCTGAAGTTTCCCAGAAAACTTTATATCCATCTACCCACAGAATGAACAGCATGTACCATGTGACAGGTTCTCCAACGTATTTTACGAAATTTGAAAAATGTAAACTTGAGTTATCAGGGTTGAAGTTGAAGGCCAACTGTCTATTTTGTAGACCCAGGACAAATTCCCTATTCTCTGGCAGCTGGGATATTATTGGTTGCTTTAAAGGTCCAGTGGTGCTATGAATATAGTCAGCTGCCAGGGTACACTGAGAGAAAGTTGCCATAGGGACAGATATGTTCTCCTCACAAACTTCAAGACGACAACTATTTTATTTCACATTTAATTTTTTTTTTTATGTATATACACTAAAGAATGTTCTAAAAGACATGTTCTGGCAGTTTTTGTTTTTTTATAAAGGACAAGTGCTAACCGTTGACCAGTTTCTTCTTTGCCTGCATCTGGGAGTTCTTTCAGTGCCAACATACTCATCTGCTGATGTGGATTGGTTGGCTATCCCTTAATTGCTTTTTCCGCTTCCAGGTGTTGCGATTATAGTGATATGTTCCCCTGCTGCCAGTCTGTCTTGTATTAGCAATGCTGTCCACTTCTTGTCCATCTCTTAAACTGCGATTATACATTTCCTTCACTTTTATACCATTGTGATTTTGCTAAAATAGAAAAAATATAAAACATGGATTATAATAGTAAAATTGCCCTTGAACCAGGTGTTGTGTCCTATTCTCTTGTGAAGTTTCACATAACCTTGATTGATTCTAAGCCAGCACTTGTCTACACTACATTTGTTTTTAAACAGATGCCTCAATGTATTCTACCGATTATCCTGTACCTGCAAAAGTATGTGCTACGTAGAGGGTCAGGTAATAGTGCCACGACCCTTTATTAAAGAACGTACTGCGTTTTGTTCAGCAGGTTGAGATGCTGGGATCATGTATGAAATAGCAACTACAAATGTTGGGGGATTACGCCATTCCAGTCTTGCTCCACAATAGTATGTTGCGGCTTCCAAGTAACCACTACAGTGCAGCAATGGTGCTGGCACAGGAGCGGTGCCTGCCTGTGTCACCACCAGTAGATGCCAGCTATAACATACAGCTGACATCCTCCTTTAACGGTCGGGATTAGAAAGAACTTCGACCTCTGCCATTTAACTCCATAGATGCCACTACCAACAGCAACTGTGGCACCAAAGGTGTTTAAGAGGGAGGGAGCTCCCTCAGTCACTCCATGACACGATTGTGGGGTGCCAATGGATTGTCATGGCAGCCGAGGGGCCTAACAAAGGCCTCAAAGTCAATTTGGATCAAGTTTAGTGAATGTCTCCCTGATTGAAGTAGTAAAGTTTATGTATCCATGCTTCCTCAGTGACATTGGGGGAGATTTATCTAACGGTCTTATAGTAAGAATGTCCTTTGCAACCCCACAGCTTTCATATATTGAGCTCAGGTAAAATGAAAGCTGAACTCTGATTGGTTGCTATGGGCAACAACGTACATGTTTACTTATTGCTCTTAAATTAAAATGGATCGACATTTGAGAAGACACTCCAGCCTATTATAGCTGGTACAAATAAACCCAATGTCATCCAATTCATGACAGCACTATTTACTTGCAAACAATCTGGACTGCGAGAACTACCATTAACCTCTGCATTGGAACGCTCGTCGCCAATGCTCTGATGGATATTCTCGGAAGTGTCTTTACAAGAACTGCGCACTATAGGTATCAGGAAGGGCTCTCTTCGAAAAGCCGCACATCTTTGAAAAAGTGGCTACACATTACTTACCTCTGGTGTTTGCTACCTCTGAAAAACAAGCTGCATTACTGACTGGAATATCCAAACACAGGGGAACAATCTTCACTTGATCCGTGAATTTACCTATTAGGCTCTGCATAAAGCACCTAATAGGTTGACTGTCCGTAAAACAGGCAACCCCAAAGCTAAAACAGGCCACGTTTGTTAAAAATGACCTAATTTTTTACATTTTACTCGTTTTGCCTTTTATATTTGGTATCACTGCAATCATGACGACCTTTTTAAATAAAAAAAAAAATGCTAGAAATTTATACAGCACAGAGAAAGTGTATAATTAAACAAAACAAAAAAAACACTAGCTAATTTACCATTTTGCTATTAACCCTCCTGAAAACTTTATGAAAGTTTAATGATTTACACTACTGCATGTTAAATTCAATACACCCCCAGATTAGTCAATTTCTCTGTAAAGGATGAATGTAATACGTGTTTTGCACAGAAGTTAGTCTATCTACTGTTGAAACACTTTCAGCATCTTATTTATACATTAAACTGTAGTTTTTAAAACAAAGTGTTATTAAACCAGTGTAAAAGAAAAAAAACTGTCTTTACTGTCTATAGAAACTAATCACAGCTTTCATTTTCCAAGAGCAGAATATAAAATGAAAGCTGTGCGGTGACTGTTTATGGGCAACAAGGTTTTTATTTAACACAGGTTTCTACATCACCTCACCACACCACAGTAAAAGACCCAGTGTTCGTCCTGTATTGTGATACTGTGTAAACTCTTAAAAACTTGTAAAGTTGTCTGGTAAATGGCTCCCAGGAAGGAGTTATTTAAAAAGCAATCTGCCATAGTTTTTGAGAAATGCAGGGCATAGTCTGTGAGAGAGTGCACGCAACCAAGAGAAACCTTCTCCAGGCAAGTAGTGTACCCTCAAGAGGTATGCCGAAAACAAGTGTACGTGATAGACCACGACCTGGACAACTTCGAGTGACCACAAAATTAGGGAAAATTTATCAAAGTGTGCTCCAAATTGGACAGATTCAAAACAGATTGTCCGATCTGTGCTGTCTTGATGGAAGAGGGGAAGAAAAGCATGTCAATCTTGACTTTCAAACGCCACCTTGTAAACAATGACTTGAAGGGATGAGTTGCAGCTAGACAGGTGTGTTCAAGATGTGCAAGTTACAAGACACCTTGTCCTAGTGAAGAAGGCATTGGAGGATCTTGTCATTCCCCTTCCCCAAGACTCACCTGATGACCACAGCAACCAGAAAAAACTGCCATTAAGCAGATGAGATACAAGGAAGCATCTCAGACTAAAAAGGGGGAAGATGGAGGCCGACTAATACCAAATTTCAATTACAAATGGGAAGGGGGAAGAAGAGCTGTATGGAGGACCCCTTGAAGAAAGGCTTTCAGATGGGATATAGTTTCTCCATTCTCTGAAAAAGAATGGAAATGGCAGAGACATGACCCTTCAGGAAACAGAGGGCTAGCCCAGCAACCCAACCAGCCTGAAGGCAGGCAAGTAGAATAGAGAGCAAGAGAATGGAGATCCGTCTCTTCACACCATCGAAAAACAGGTACAAGGTACAGTGATAAATATGAGAAACTGGCTTTCTTGCGCTGATCTTCGTCTGAATAACTTGGTCCAAAAAGTCACTGGCTTTTAAGACGGTGGCTTCAACAGCCATGCCATTAAGTGCCGCAACTGTCAATTCTGGTGGTAGAGGGGAATTTGGGAGTAGAGATCTGGAAGGAGTCTGGGATAATCAGACTACATTTTCCACTTCTGTGTACAAGCATTTGTGCCAAATCAAGCCACTAGGATGACTAACTCCTGCCTTGAAAGTCCTGAGTACCCATAGAAGAGGAAGTGGAGGGAAAGGGTACTGTAGTAAGAAGGTCTATGGAACCAGCAAAGTAGCCATTGTGACTGCCAGAAGTTTGCGTTGCCTAAAGATACACCCGGGGCACCTTGTGGTTGATCCGCCATTGTATCCATGTCTGGGGTGCCCCAGAACTGGACGAAGATGTTAGTGGGAAAACCAGTATTCAGATACCATCTATTCTCGTTGGTTAGTGACCAAATTTTGCATGTGTACTGCAGAGATTGACAGAACCCAGTGTTCTTACAAGGAGAGGGAACCGCTGACTTAGACAGCTTTTCTGTGGATACCCCCTTTTTAATTCATTAACTCACGGCATTGTCAGTCTGGATACAGCTGGCTGCCCCATTGGAGAGAACAACATTTTGCTCTTCGTTCCAATTTGTTGACAGGCAGGAGAGCTTTCAGAGGTCTCCAACCGCCTTGGGCCATGTGATGGCGAAACACACCCCAGGAGGCTGGCATCTGTAGTAAGCAACTGCCAGTGAACTGGGGAGGAAGCATCAACCATGGAGGATCAGAGGAAAGTTGAGCCACCACAGTAGGAATCAGTGAATATGGCCAAAATCAGAAATGGCTTATTAAGTGAGAGGGGGACTTTACAATTTAGAGAGGATGGCCATTTAAAGGGGTCTGGAATGGAACTGGGCAGAAAGGCACAGATTCCAGTATTGCACCTTCTGCAGTATTGGAGGGGAAAAGTAGTCTGTCGCCTGAGGGACTACTCCAGTCTGAGGGGCACTCACTTTTTCTGGAAGAATACGTGCTGTTGATGTGTCAGAGAATCACCAGGAAGAGGATCCATTGAGAAGGACTACTTTGCCCTATTGATGATCCAGCTGAAACAGTAATTAGAGACTTTAGTCTATGGAGAAGGCTTTGTGAAGAATGTCCGAAATGTGATTACCATGACTCCGTTGGAGCGTAGAAAAGCCATGACTCAAGTGAAGATGCAAAGAGCCATGGAAAGCCGGAAGGGAAATTGAAAATGCAAATGTTTGCTTTGGAATTTCTTTTCAGTGGCGTACATATTCTCATATGCATACAAAATTAAAAAGGGGTAATACAGTTTAAGCAAATAAAGCTTATTCTTGGTTAAAAGAAAACATTTTCAACTTTGTGCATCAATTCCTAATGGTTTCCAAGATTTCTGCCTGCTGCCATTCAATAGGATCCTCCATGGATTACTTAGTGGATAAAAATCTGTCTTGGTCATGTGATGCACACGGTTGCAGGACAGATTAGTTACAGAAAAGATCTGAGCGGTGTCTTCTAATAAAACCCTGCAACTGTGTGTATCACATGACCAGGAGAGATTTTTTTAGCCACTGGTAGTAATCAATTAGGTATCATATTGAAAGACAGCGGGCAGAGATCTTGAACTAACCCAAACGATCCCACGAAATCAGGATTTGAGAAGCTCACTATAAAATCATTTTCTTGTCTAGTTCATTAGGTGGACACAGACTGGGTATGTAAATGTTGCCACTAGGAGGCTTGACACTAAGAATTGAAAAAGTGTCCCCTCCTACAGGATATACTCCACCTACAGACAGCTGTTGAGTGTCTGCAAGCAGTAAGAGAAGCAGAAACCAGGTGAGAGTACGTAAAAACGAGAGAATCCTTGGAACCACAATAGGTAGGTGCTGTGTCCCCCAATAAACTGGTCGAGAAAAGTGTTTTACAGCGAGTAGGCAAAAAATCCTGTATTCTCGTTAGTTGCATAAGGCACACAGACCATGGGACGTCCCAGAGCAGTACCCAGGGACGGGAACAGAAAAGGACATGGTCACCAATTTCAGGTACATGCAAGACCTTGAGACCCAGGGAAGAGTCTGCACAAGCAAAAAGTTGTGCACCTGATAGAACTTACCAAAAGTTTGTAAAGACCATGAGGCCTCCTTGCACACCTGAAGGACAGAAGCTTGATTGCGCACAGCCAAAGTAGCACCAACTGCTCTGGTAGAGTGGGCCGTAATCCAAAAATGGAGAACCTTACCCCGAACCCGGTAAACCTCACTAATAGCCATCCGAATCCAGCGAGCTGTAGTGGTCTTGACGCCATCCAGGTTGTTGAAAGAAAGTTTCTCAATCTGAGGGAACGATGTCCTCATTCATGTGAAAAGCCAGAACTTTATGCAAAAGGAAGTCACTGTGCGGAGCACCGCTTAGTCCTGATGAAGAATGACAGGACCTAAACTGCCAATTCAGAGACCCTTCTGATGAAAGTCATCGCAACCAGAAAAACTTTTCAGGAAAGGCTACAGAGGTAGATTTCTCGCAAGGATTCAAAGTCAGCAGACTGCAGTACCTCCAAAAACCGATTGAGATCCCACAAAGGAATTAGACAACGAGCAACACTGTAGAAAAGTTCTGACGTCAGACTTGGATGCCAACGAGTGACTATACAAGATGGAAAGCGCCGACTTCTGGGAACTAAGGGCCAGACCTTAATCCAGGTCACCCTGGAGGAAGGAAAGAGTTCTGGATAAAGAAAAAGGGGAGAGAGATGGCCATCCTCACACCAATAAAGCAGGTCTTCCAGGTAGGATGGCAAATGCATGCTGAGGAAGGCTTCCCAAACTGGAGTATGGTGAGAATGACAAACCGGGAGCCCTAAGGGCATGTTCACACAGTTTTTTGCAGGCAGAAAAATTTGCCTCAATTTTCTTTCAGGAATTTTGAGGAAGATTTTGACCTGCCTGCACTCTTTGCTGCGTTTTTGGGCACGACTATTGAGCACCACGAAAACCGCTTTCTCTGCCTACCATTGATGTCAACGGAAGGTCAGAGACAAACGCCTGAAGAAAGAGCATGTTGCTTTTTCCCCACGAGCGTTTTTTTTTTCCTGCTCGCGGGAAAAAACGCCTCCACTTCCCATTGTAATCAATGGCAGGCGAATTGGCAGTTTTTTGGCACGGTTTCCGACAGTTTCCGCAAAAAATCAGTGTGAACTAGGCCTAAGAACAGCGGCCTCAGCCACACTGTTAAACATAGCAACCTTATATTCTGGAGGAAGAGGTTCCTGAGAGAGTTCGGGACAGAGGTAATGGCCACGGTATGTCGGCCAGCAGAGAGTACTTCCGCGTACCAACAGATGCAGCCAATTTGCTGCTACCAGGATGGCCAGAATCGCCTTGACCTTAAATTGGCAGAGGAGCTGAAGCACGTACAAAAGGCTGGTCAACAGAGAAAAGAGTATCCACGGCGCAGGGCTCTGCGAACTAGGTTCAGGAGATTAAGCAGGGAACTAGGATGCCATCAGGTTCATGTCAGTCTGTCCCCTTCTGATGCAAATCCGGTCAAACCTTAAACTGGTTGAGGAATCACTACCCAGAATCACCAGTTTCCCGGCTGAGGATGTCTGCGACAGTACGCATTCCTGTGGTCGACAACTGCCTTTCGAGAAGGAACGTCCAGGCGAGAATCTTCACGCCATTGGCCATGACAGAGTTCCATCTTGAGGATTGAGATAAGCCACGGCAGTGACTGTCCCTTGAACTCGAACCGGATGTCCAGACAGCAGGCACAGTTAGACTGCTCAACTCCGCCAGATTTTTGGGGGATAGAGTCCACAGCCCCTGAGCTGTGAAATTCTGAAAAGATCCAACCCTTGAGACTCATACGTGAAGAGAAGCTACCACTTCAGTTAAAAGGAGTGACATCTGTACAGCCGGAGAGAAGATCCCCCACTGAAGCGACTGATTGACTGCGAGGGGAAGAACCATAAATCCAAGGAGTCCATGGAACGGTTCCTCTGGGAAAGGACTGCCCGCTGAAGGGGGCACATGTGGAACTGCGCAAAGAGAATAGTCTTGATTGAGACCACCACAGTTCCAAAAACCCTAATGTAGACACAGTGAGGTCGGAGTAGACTTCCACAACGAGCCTATCCCATCCTGAAGGTCCAACACCATTCCTGAGGAAGAAACTCAGCAGAATGTGTTCCTGGGTGTATCCTTTTATACTCTGAGAGGAAAAATATGGAGCAGTTGACAGCCACCAAACAGGTGACCAGCAATTGCACCCCCTCAGTGGTTGACCCTGTGTAAGGGGACACACTGGTGGGAGAGATACAAGAGGTGCTCCTTAGGCTTGGTGGGTGACAGAGGAGCTGACTTTCTTGTCCCACTTGCCTTCACAGGCAGGGGGACAACTGCGCATTTGCATGACAGTGAGTCTGCCATGGAGAGGAAAACTGAGACATCTGTCAGTCTGCTTCCCAGCTATAAACTGTAAAAAAAAAAAGAAATGGTAGTCTGATGCAACATAAATGTCTGCCTTCTAGGGACACTGAGCTATTCAGTGTTAGCTTAGAGTATATCCGGTAGGAGGGGGCCACTTTTTCAATTCTTAGTGTCAAGTCTCCTAGTGGCAACTGCATATACCCACAGTCTGCGTCCCAGAATGCAACAAACAAATTTTTAAAAGCAAGTTAGTTTGCAATATGAAATTAAAATGTATTACTTATATCATTTTACATTTGCATCAGTGGCAGTGCCCCCTTAAATTTTATCCCCCCCCCCCCCCGATTCTTTGTTCAACTTCTAAATCGGCTATTGGTGACAATGCATGTACAGTACACAATTCCTGGCCCTCTCCCCTGTTCGCTTAGCCGCGCATTAATCTTGGTGTTCTTTCTCGGATAGAGCTTCTGCACTTGTCAGCAGATAATCAGAGCACAGGATTTTACTTTCCAGGGCAAGCTGTGAAGACAGCACTGCTGAAAAACCGGGGATGGGGGGGGGGGGCTTTCAGGAAGCCGCACGCAGTTAGGGAATGTTCACACGGCCTATCTTCGGCCGGTAAACGCCTGAGAAATCGGAAGCAGAACGCCTCCAAACATCTGCCCATTAATTTCAATGGTAAAAACGGTGCTGTTCCGACGGGCCGTTTTTTTACACAGCTGTTATGAAAAATGGCCGCGAAAAAGTGCATGTGACATTTTTGGAGCGGTTTTTCATAGACTATTGAAAACCTCTCCAAAAACGGCCGTAAAAAACGCAGTGAAAATCACGAGTGATTTTTCCCTTGAAAACCGCTCCATATTTTCAGACGTTTTAGAGTGTGTGTGTGAACATACACTAATACTGGAAGATCTAACAGGAGAAACACTTACTCTATCGTTTCTATTCGGTCTTCAGAGCAAAGGCGTAAATGGTCCATAATGGCTTAAGTCCTGTTTTGGCCTTGTGGACCAGGCCAATTTTTTCCAAATCTGACGTATCGCTTTACGTGGTAATAACATTGGAATGATTTTATTTTTTCAAGTGATTGAGACTGTTCTCATGACACATTGTACTTTACGTTAGTGGTAAAATTTGCTTGATACATTCAGTGTTTGTGAGGAACACCAAAATGTTAAAAATTAGCATTTTTATAAATTTAAGTGGATCTGCTTGCAATACAGATACAAATACCACATAAAAAAAAGTTACTAGTTAACATTTACCATAGGTCTACTTAGTTGACAGGTTTGATTTTTAAAGTCATTTTAATTTTCTAGCATGTTACAAAGCTAAATTTAGCAGCAATTTCTCATTTTCAAGAAAATTCCCAAAACCTATTTTGGGACCAGTTCAGTTCTAAAATGGCTCTGAGGGCCCTATATTTTAGACACTCCCGATAAACCTCCCCATTTTAAAAACTGCACCGCTTAAAATACTCTCAACAGAATTTAGAAAGTTTAACTCTAGGTATTTTACAGGAATTAACCTTAGTTTTTAAGTCGGCGGTTTGGGGTAGATCTCAAGTGCCGCCTTTTCACGTTACCAATATCCTCGGGCTTCAGGGCAACTATCTACCACTAGCAGTGGTCTCCGATCATATTTAACCCCTCAAATGCGGCGCTCAATAGCGACCGCCACATCTGAGTGGTTTTAGAGGGTGGGAGCCCCTCAACCAACTAGCCGATGGATTCTATGGCAGCCTGGGGGCCTAACAATGGCACCAACGTCTGCCTTTAGTGATTGTCTGCTAGGCCATGTTTTACACGGACAGGCAATAATACACTGCCATACAGAAGTATTGCAGTGTATTATAAAAGCGATCAAAAGATTGCACAGTGAAGTCCCCTAGTGGGACAAAAAAAAAAAACGTTCAAGTTTTAAATAAATACAAGTCCCAAGTTAAAAAAAAGAAAGATAATTTATAAGCCCACTTTTTCCCCCTTACAAAAAAAATGAAAATATATATTTTTTTAAATATTACTCATATTTGGTATCACCGCTTCCGTAACGAACCCAACTATAAAACTATTACATTTAACCCGCACGGTGAACGCCATAAAAAAAATTAAAATAATGCCAGAATTGCTGTTTTTCCTTTCATCCTACCCTCAAAAAAATTTGTTAAAAAGTGATCAAAATGTCGCATGTACTCCAAAATGGTACCAATAAAAAGTTGTCCCGCAAAAAAATGCCCTCATACAGCTGTATCAGTCGAAAAAAATAAAAAAGTTATGGCTCTTAAAATATGGAGACAAGAACAAATAATTTTGAAAGAAAACCTGTTTTTACAGTATAAAACCGGGACGGCATAAAAAAAAACTATATGAATTTGGTATCGCCGCAATCTTAACGACCCACAGTAAACTTATAAAAAGAATGGCGACATTTGTGGGTTTTTTCAGTACCCCACTAAAATGAATAAAAAAGCTAATCAATAAATTATATGTACCCCAAAATGGTTTTATTAAAAAATACAAATTGTCCCACAAAAAACTAAAAAAACTAAAAAAACTAAAAAAACTAAAAAAAAGTCCTTACACAGCAGTCAACGAAAAGAAAAAAAGTTAGCTCTTTGAATGAGACTATGAAAAAAAAACAAATTGCTCTGTCATTAAAGAGGCTCTGTCACCAGATTCTCAAATCCCTATCTCCTATTGCATGTGATCGGCGCTGCAATGTAGATAACATTAACATTGTTTTTTTGAAAAACGTTAATTTTTGGCCAAGTTATCAGCATATATATATATATATATATAAATATATATGCAAATGTGTATTCAGAATCCTGACACTTCTGAATCTTTTCTGTGAGATTCTAGCAAGCCACACGTAATCCCGCGAGATTACGGAGGTAAACGAGATTTTGTTTCCCTTGCTGGAAATCTCAAAGAAAAGAGTCAGACGTGTCAGGATTCTGAATACACATGACGTCCAGGCTGGATGATCATGTGTATTCATTATCAGGACACTGCAGTAACGTTAATCTCTGTGTATGCGGCTGCACATCGCTGCTGTGTAAATAAATGGAGAGGAGTGTATGACGCTGACTGGTCACTGATTGGTCAGCGTCATACACGTAAACACGCCCAGTTAAAAGCACAATAGACGCCCAGTTGGACATAACGAAAAAAAAAACGCCCAATTGTCCATTTCAAAGCTCATTTGCATATATATAACATAGCTCATAACTTGGCCAAAAATGAACGTTTTAAAAAAACAAAAAAAAACACTTTACTGTTATCTACATTGCAGCGCCGATCACATGCAATAGGAGATAGGGATTTGAGAATCTGGTGACAGAGCCTCTTTAAGGTTTAAAATAACATCGGTATTAAGGGGTTAGAGAAAAGGAGTTAAAATTGGCAAAAACAAAAATTGTAAATTTCATTTTAATCTTTTTTTTCCTGTAAAAAAAAAAAAAAGGTCTTACCAGAGAAACATAATATTTATTTCCCAGATTCTGCAGTTTAGAAACATCCCACATGTGGCCCTAATGTGCTAAGCACAGAGGCCTCAGAGACAAATGAGCACCAAATGGATTTTGTAGCCTATTAGAATATATTTTAGGCACCATGTTAGGTTTGAAGAGTTCTTGTTGTGCACAACTAGTGGAAACACCCCCCCCAAAACACACCATTTGTCAAACTACCTCTCGATAAATTCCTTGAGGGGTGTAGAGTGAGCATTTTGACCCCACAGGTTTTTTTGGTTGAATTTAGTGGAATTAGGCCGTTAAAACGAAAATATACATTTTCTCCAATGAAACGTAGAAATGTTCAATTTTTACAAGGAAGGAAAGCAAAAAAAACAAAACACACCAATATTTGAAAATAAATATCTCCCGATTATGGCAATAAACCATATGTGGTCAAACTGCTGCTTTGACACACGGCAGAGTTCAGAACGGAAGGCACGCCATTTGGCTTATGGAGTTCAAGTTTTGCTGGATTGTTTTTTGGGTGCCAGGTTGCATTTGCAAATCCCGAGGGACTAAAACCGTGAAAACTACCCCAGAAGTGACTTCATTTGGGAAACGACACCCCTCAAGGAATTTATCTAGGGGTATATTGAGCGTTTTGACCACAAAGGTTTTTTACTACTGTAACTCATTACTAAATCTGTCTTGCACTCACTAAATTCTCCAATCTATCCTCAATTCAGCAGCCAGGCACCTTTTTTTGACCAACCGCTACACCAATGCCTCTACACTGTGCCAGTCACTGCACTGGTTACCCATAACCTTCAGAATTAAATTGAAACTACTCACCCACAGTGCTGCACCACCTTATATCTCCTCCCTCATCTACCACCCTAGTCACGCTCTACGTTCTGCCAACGACCTTAGATTAACATCCACCATAATCCGTACATCACACGTCAGTCTCCCAAGATTTTTCTCAAGCTGCACAAGTCCTCTGGAATGTGTTATCCTAGACAACTAGATTAATTCCCAACATTCAATTTTAAACATGCCCTGAAAACACCTTTTTAGACTGGCCCATAACACTCCCTATTCTGACTACTTTCCCTGGCCCCCCTTTTACATTGGTCATGAGAACTTGACCCCCTCATTCAGCAGTATTCCCCACACTCCTTTCACCCTAATGCAATTCATGTCTGTCATACAGATACTGACTGGTGACCGTCTCATGCAGCTTTGTGTGCACTACCGCATATGTATAAAAGATGGCTGGACCATTGTGCTTAAAGAGGCTCTGTCACCAGATTGTCAAATCCCTATCTCCTATTGCATATGATCGTCGCTGCAATGTAGATAACAGTAACATTTTGTTTTTTTTTAAAAACGTTCATTTTTGGCCAAGTTATGAGCAATTTTATATATATGCAAATGAGCTTTGAAATGGACAACTGGGCGTGTTTTTTTTCGTATGTCCAACTGGGCGTTTATTGTGTTTTAACTGGGCGTGTTTACTTGTTTTACTAACTGGGCGTTGTGAATAGAAGTGTATGATGCTGACGAATCAGTGACCAGTCAGCATCATGCACTCCTCTCCATTCATTTACACATCAGCATCACGTTCTTATTAGAACGATGTGCAGCCACATACACAAGTGTCCTGATAATGAATATACATGACCTCCAGCCTGGACTTCATGTGTACTCCGAATCCTGACACTTCTGAATCTTTTCTGTGAGATTCCAGCAAGCCACGCGTAATCTCGCGAGATTACGAGGTAAACGAGATTTCGTTTCCCTTGCTGGAAATCTCACAGAAAAGATTCAGAAGTGTCAGGATTCTGAATACACATGACGTCCAGGCTGGAGGTCATGTGTATTCATTATCAGGACACTTGTGTATGCGGCTGCACATCATTCTAGTAAGAACGTGATGCTGCTGTGTAAATGAATGGAGAGGAGTGCATGATGCTGATTGGTCACTGATTCGTCAGCATCATACACTTCTATTCACAACGCCCAGCTAGTAAAACAAGTAAACACGCCCAGTTAAAAAACACAATACACGCCCAGTTGGACATACGAAAAACAACACGCCCAGTTGTCCATTTAAAACCTCATTTGCATATATATATATATATAAAATAGCTCATAACTTGGCCAAAAATGAACGTTTTTAAAAAACAAAAACGTTACTGTTATCTACATTGCAGCGCCGATCACATGCAATAGGAGATAGGGATTTGACAATCTGGTGACAGTCTCTTTAAGCACTTTTTTTTTTGCATTGAGTCTCCCTTATTTCCTCAGATTGTAAGCTCTTGCGAGCAGGGTCCTCACTCCTTTTGTTTGAATTGTAAATTAGTTTTGTCAATATGTAATGTCTGATATTGTCTGTACAATGTACCCTCGAATTGTAAAGTGCTGCGGAATATGTTGGCTCTATAAAAAGATTATTATTCTTAGAACTAGGTTGTGAACAATAAAATCTTTTTTTTTATAAAACGTAGATTTAGTTTAGATTTCTCATTTTCACAATAGATAAGGGAGAAAAGGCACCCCAACATTTGTGAGAACGGCAATAACCCATATGTGGTAATAAACTGCTGTTTTGACACACGACGGCTTATTGTAGCCGTTTGCGGCGCCATGTCGCATTTGCAGATCCCGATGGACCAAAACAATGGAACCACCACAAAAGTGACAACCTACATCACTCAAGGAATCTATAGAGGGGTCTAGTGAGCATTTTGAACCCACAGGGTTTTTTTGCTGAATTTAGTGGAATTAGGCAGTAAAATTGAAAATCTAAATTTTTTCAGATAAAACAAAATATTTACAATTTTTACAAAGAATAAAGAGAAAAAGCACCCAAACACTATAAACTGCTGTTTAGACACAGTAGGGCTCAGAATAGCAAGAGCACTATTTGGCATGAACACTGAGTGATTGGTTTTTGGGTGCCATGTCACATTTACAGAGCCACTGAGGTACCAGTACAGGGGGAAACCCCTTAAAAAGGGACTCCATTTTGGAAACTACACCCCTCTTGGCATTCATCTAGGGGTATAGTAAGCATTTTGACCCCACAGGTGTTTCATCGATTTTATTAGCATTAGGCAGTGAAAATTAAAAACTACATTTTTTCAGAAAAATTAAATAAATGTAGTTTTAGCACGCAACTTTTTATTTTCACAAGGGGCAATAGGAGAAAAAAAAAACAAGACAATTTGTTACTCAATTTCTCGCGTGTATGGCAATGCTCCATTTGTGTCCCTAAACTGCTGTTTGGGCACATGGCCAGCTCAAATTGGAAGGAATTAGAGAACAGATTTTACTGGATTGGCGTTTGGGCACTAGGTCACATTTGCAGAGCCCCTGAAACACTGTGGAAAACCCAGAGAAGAGACCCCATTTTGGAAATTACACCCAAGGCATTTATCATTTGCCTTGGCATATAGGTCTGCTAAGGTTTTTGTTTTTGGTGAGATAACCAAAGGATAAACCTTTAACCACTTCCTGACCAAAAGTTTTACCCCGTTCCTGACCATGCACAATTTTAACCATTTGTCAGATTAAAAGCAAATTATTGTTCTATTACTAGTCCAACATGCATGCATTTGGCCTGGTTTTTGTCAGAAGATATTGGGCTTCCATATTGCGTAAAAATATTTGTCTTTTTTTTTTTTTTTTTTTTTTTTAAATACGGAAGTAAAAATGAAAGAATTTTTGAACGAATTTAGGTGAATGCCACTGGGTAAAATACACCTGAACGCATTTGGCCACTTCTAGGTTACCTAGGTTATGGTAAAAATCGCAGTGTATAAAGAGCCTAAAGCTGTAAAATACATCAATATATAGGATATGAGAGATAATCTTTAATTGTATGACAAAAAAAAATAAAAAAAATCTGTATTTAGATAGATTACGATATTCCGAAAATCATGATCTATCTAAACAAAGATTTTTTTATAAAGATTAGTATGTCTATCATAGTGGAGTTTTAGGCTGGGGCTACACGGCGACTTTGTCCACGACACAGATCGCATGCCCAAAAACAGCTTTGTCCAGTAGCCTACATCACAGGTAAAACTACCACACATTACTTGCGATGTAGGCTACCGTATATAGCCATCTTATGCCCGATGACCTGTCGCGGCCAAGGTTGTCATGTAGCCCCAGCCTAGATCGATATGACATAAAAAGGTGGATAGTAAAATATATTTATTGAAAGCGGGTAAGCCATGATGTGACAAGTACTGTCAGAGGCTGTCACAACGTTCACATGCCCGAGACCACACAGATTAATCTCCGGGTAAAGCTCTGTAATACAGGAGACTAGAGACACCTTTATCTCAGAGCTAAATGCCGCTGCTGGCATAATCTGCAATCAGCTCACTTAAGGATCAAAACTCACCCTGCTGTATAATCACTTCCATTCTGAGAGAGAAGTATTCTCCTATTCTCAGTGTGTGCAGTGTATGGCAGACATAACAGAAACTAGGCTCCACCAACTAGCTCAGACAACTCAGATTTGGAAAGGGAAAACTGCTCAAAAAAAAATCCACATACAAGTCACAAAAAAATAGTGTTATTCCTCATGTTTTTCTTACGGTTTGCCAGAACAGTATATTGTACTTTAAATGGTGTCAATAGAAACTACAACTCCTACCACAAAAAATAAGCTTGCACACCACTCTATTGACTGAAAAATAAAAAAGTTATGGCTCTTGGGAAGCAGGGAGTGAAAAAAAACCAATGAAAAAAGTGGATCAGTCCTAAAAGGGTTAATTTCTAATGAAAAAAAAAAACACATTTATGACTACTAATGGTGTAATCGGCAGAAATTGCTTGAAAATGAAAAATTTATGAATTTATAAAACTAAACATTTTAGCGGAAAAAAGTTGGATATTCAATTTCACAGCCTAATTCCACTAAATTCTGCAAAAAAACGGTGGGATCAAAATTCTAACTATACCCCTAGAAAAATTCCTTGAAGGGTGTAGTTTTGAAAATGGGGTCACTTTAGGGGTTTCCACGGTCTTGGTCCCTCCATGGCGGTGCAAACATTACATGGCACTGAATAGCATTCCAGCAAAATCTGCGCTCCAAAATCCAAATGGCACTCCTTCACTTCTGAGCCCTGCCGTGGGTCCAAACAGCAGTTTAATACCACATATGGTGTATTTCCGTAATTGGGAGAAATTGCTTTACAAATTTGAGTGCTTTTTCTCCTTTACTCCTTGTAAAAATTTCTGTTTTTTTCAGAAGAAAAAAAAAGTAGATTTTCATTTTTACAGACTAATACCAATAAATGTATCAAAAAACATGTGGGGTCAAAGTGCTACCCTAGATAAATTACTTTAAGGATGTAGTTTCCACTTAGGGCACCACGACCCCTCTTCAAACCTGACGTAAAATAAAGTAGGCCCCAAAATCCACTAGGTGCTCCTTTGCTTCAGTCTATTAGGACACTAGGTTCACATGTGTGATCTCTAAAAACTGCAGAATCTAGGCAATACCTATTAGTTGAGTTTCTCTGGTAAAACCTTGTGTTAAAGAAAAAAAAACAAGTATTGCAAATAAATTTCGGCAAAACCAAATAAAAAATATGACATTTTTAAATATCACTTCTACTTTGCTTTAATTCCTGTGAAACACTTAAATGGTTAAGAAACGTTCTAAATGCGGTTTTAGATACTTTGAGGGGTGCAATATCTAAAATTGAGTGATTTATTTATACTAATATATAAAGGCCCTCAAAGCCCCCTCAGAACTGGTCCCTGAAAAAATAGCCTTTTGAAATTGTTGAAAAGTGGAGAAATTGCTCCCAAAATTTTAGGCCTTGTAACGTCCTAGAAAAATAAGACGTTAAAAAAAAACTGATTAAAACAAAGCATACATATATGGTAAATGTTAACTAGTAACTATTGTGTGGTATTACTATCCGTTTTACAAGCAGATACATTTAAATTTTGAAAAATTCATTTTTTTTCTACAAATATAAAAATCGACCATACTTTTCATTAACAAAGTACAATATGTCAACAATATTTTTTCTGCCTCAAACATACTGTGCGAACATACCCTAAGGCCCTATTCACACGACAGGGTTTGCCGGCCATGTGACGGCCGTTCAAAAACGTTGTCACACGGCCGTAGTAGGAACAACAGACCCCAAATGGGGCTATTCACAGGACAGATTTTTTGACGGCCCAGGAAACCGGGCCGTCAAGAAATGGCACATGCCCTATTTTCGGACATTCTCCCGGCCGCCATAGAAGTCTACACTTAATTGTGTCTAAGGGTATGTTCACACGCTAAACAAAAAACGGCTGTAAAAGACTGATGTTTTCAAGGGAAAATAGCCTCCGATTTTCAGCCTTTTTGGAGCGGTTTTTCTATTGAGAACGCAAACTCCAAAAACGGCTCAAGAATTTACATGTACCATTTTACAGCGCGTTTAATATGCGCCGTTTACAAACTATCGGAACGGAACGCAGTTTTTCCCATTGAAATCAATGAGCAGATGTTTGGAGGCGTTCAATCTCCGTATTTTTAGCTGTTTTTCGGGACGTTTTCTTCCGGAAAAACGGCTGAAAATAAGCAGTGTTAACATACCCTAACACTTCCACAGTCTAATGCAAAAGAAGTGTGCATGGACATTGTATGGCGTGCAACACTGAGGCATAGGCACTTAGTGTACCTTCATGTGGTGCCACATATTAGAGCGCCAAAAGAAACTTTTACAGGAGAATAGCTCCTCAATATGGTGTTTAACAT
This sequence comes from Rhinoderma darwinii, assembly GCF_050947455.1. Taxonomy (NCBI): domain Eukaryota; kingdom Metazoa; phylum Chordata; class Amphibia; order Anura; family Rhinodermatidae; genus Rhinoderma; species Rhinoderma darwinii. The sequence goes on from NC_134691.1 coordinate 211,388,492, forward strand.
GTCACACTCTTGTTTAACCCCTACCTGCTGTGGCCACTTTTGACCTTCCTGACAGCATTATTTTTCAAATCTGACATGTGTCACTTTATGCAGTAATAACTTAGGAATGCTTTTATCTATCCAAGCGATTGAGATTGTTTTCTCAAAACATGTTGGACTTTGGTGAAAAAAAAAAAAAATGTAGTCAAATTCAATATTTCTGAGAAACACCAAAATGTAGAGAACATTTTTATCTGTTCGTACAATTGATAGTAATACCACACAAAATAGTTACTAGTTAACATTTCCAAACGTATCTACTATGTTTGCATAGTTTTTTGACCGTCCTTTTATTTCCCGAGGATGTTACAAGGCTTGGAACTTTAGAAGCAATTTCTCACATTTACAAGAAAATTTCAAAAGGCTATTTTCTCATGGACCAGTTCAGATCTGAAGTGGTTTTGAGGGCCTAAAATATTACAAATCCCCCATAAATCCCCCCCATTTTAAAAGCTGCACCCCTCAAAGTATTCAAAACCGCATTTAGAACATTTCTTAACCCTTAAGGCGTTTCACAAGAATTAAAGCAACGTAGGTGAAATTTATAAATTATTTTTTTGCAGAAATGTTTAAATAAATTTTCTGTAACAGCAGGTTTTACAAAAGAAACGCAACTCAATGTTTATTGCCCAGATTCTACAGTCTTTAGAAATATCCCACATTTGGCCCGTGTGTGCTAATGGACTGAAACACTGGCCTCAGAAGCAAAGGAGCACCTAGTGGATTTTGGGGCCTTCTTTTCATTAGATTATATTATGGGCACCATGTCAGGTTTAAAGGTCTTGTGATGCCAAAACATAGGAAACACAGGGAACACCCCAAAGACAACCTCATTTTGTACACTACACCCCACAGGGAATTAATTTAGGGGTGTAGTGTATTATGAACCCACAGGTGTTTCATAGATTTTATTAGAATTTGGACATGAAAATAAATTTACATTTTTCCAATAAGAAGTTTTAGCTAAATAAAAAAAATAAGTGGTTGTCAAACTGCTGTTTGGACACATGGCAAGGCTTAGAAGGGATAGAGCGCAATTTGGCTTTTGGAGCGCAGATTTTGCTGGATTGATTTCTCGGCACCATAAGATGTTGCTTTAGCTCAAAATTCTTAATTTTCTCAACAAATAAAAGGACTTAAAGCACCCCAACATTTGTAAAGCAATGTCTCCCGAGTACGGCATATGTGGTCATGAACTGCGGTTTGGGCACAGTAGGGAAGGAGTGCCATTTGGCGTGCAAATTTTGCTGGATTGGTTTCTGGGCGCAGTGTCACCTTTGCAAAGGCACTGTGGGACCAAAACAGTGGAAACCCCCCAGAAGTGACCGCTTTTTGGAAACTACACCCCACGAGGTATTCATCTAGGTGTGTAGGAAGCATGTTAACCCAGCAGGTGTTTTCCAGAAATTAGTGTGCACTCTATGTTGCAGGGTTAAAATGTGAATTTTCCATAGATCTGCCAATATGTCGTGCCCAGCCTGTGCCACCATGAAAAGACAGCTCTAATTATCCCCCACACTAAGGCATTAGCGCCGAAACGCGCGTTGGGGTGGCCATTCGCTGTGTTCTCTATTTGCATCTATCATGGGTATGTTACATCCCTTTGACTTGCTTTAGTACTTTCTTGTGCATTATTGCCTTCCCTTATGTTCATATGGACTTTATAATTCACTTTTATTACCATTTTGTATTAATCATGCTTATGCAGCACATTGTTATACACATATGGTCTTCCCTATAGTCTATAGTTAATCTCATTGGAAGGTGTGCTTATTGGTACAATTTTTGTACCATTTGTTTATCTATGAGACACACGGCCAACTGCCCTTTCTTAGATGTTGGTTTATGGATTCTTTTATCTATTGTAGCTTATTATGTAAATTCAATAAAGTATTTTTCTATTTTTTGCATACTCCCTTGTCTGTCCAGCATCTCGCTCTTCTAGGTTATATCTAATTATTATGCTGTGTTTCCCGGTTTCAGAAACACCCCACATGTGGTCCTAATCTTTTGCCTGAATGTTCGACAGGACTCAGGAGTGAAAGAGTACCACGTGAAATTGAGGCCTAATTTCGCGACTTACAAAGTATTGGTTCACGATTGATGAGGCTCTGATGTGAAATAATAAAAAGAAACCCCTGACAAGGGACCCCATTTTAGAAACTACACCCCACAAGGCATTTATTAAGGGGTGGAGTGAGCATTTCATTTTCACCCCACAGCCCTTTCCTATAAATGATTGCGCTACGGATGGTGCAAAGTAAAAATAGCAATTTATTCCAAATATACCATTTCAGTGGCAAATTTGTGCCACTGGAGACACATCCCAAAAATTGTTAAAGGGTTCTCCCTGGTTTAGCGATGCCATATGTGGACGTAAACTGCTGTTTGAGCACACTGCAGGGCTCAGAAGGGAGGGAGCACCATTTGGCTTTTGGAGTGTGGATTTTGCTTGGTAGTAGTTTTGTTTGGAGTTTTACTAGTATTTTAGTTTATAATGTGGATGCATATGTAAACCGGGCAGAGTACACCAGGGGCATAGTCAGGTGGTATCATGGAGTAAAATAATCCATGGATGTGTGTTACGCTTTGAAGCAATCCTTTATACACAGGCCAGTGCGTCTCACTGATAAATGACGTCCTTCCTTATCCCCCTTTTGGTCCACACTCTGCACCTTTGCGGTTTGAAGAATTTTGCTGGGAAAGTGTTGTCCTGGAATAATACGGGCACCCTAGCTTCCAGCAGATATGTTTGGGCCCTCCCCTTCCTGGTCCCCTAATTTTATTTACTTGATAAATCGCCTCTTGAAACTGAAGAAATGTTCCCCTAGGGCCTGGACAACTGCATATTTTTCTTTCCCGACTTAGAGCCTTAACTTACTTTATTTTTTCATAGACGTAGTGGTATAAGGGCTGTTTTTTTTATGGGACGAGCTGTAGTTATTATTGGTACCATTTTGGGGTACATGGGCCTGATCACTTTTTATCCTTTTTTTTGGGAGGCAAGGTGACCAAAAAAAAACAGCAATTCTGATATAGGATTTTTCTTATAATATAGTGTTCACCACGAATCATAAATGACATGTTTACTTTATTCTGCAGGTCAGTACGATTCCGGCGATAATCAAATTTTTAGCACTTTGTTTTACAACTTTTTGCACAATAAAATTACCTTTGTAAAAATAATGTATTTTTTTCTATCGCCATGTTGTATGACCCATAACTTTAATTTTTTCATCAACGGAGCTGTATGAGGGCTTGATATTGCGATCCAAGCTATAGATTTTCTAGGTACCATTTTTGGATACATGCAAATTTTTGATCACTTTTTCTTTCCATTTTTGGAAGACAAAGTGACCAAAAAAACAGCAAGTCCGGCAGTATTTTTTATGGCATTGACTACGAGGGACAAACATAATAATTTGTTAGTTCAGGTCGTTACGGACACTGAGATACAAAATATGTATGGTTTATTATTTTCTTTCAATAATAAGTGACTTGATCAGGGAAAAAGGGTCTATTGTGTATTTTATTACTTGAAACTTTATTTTTTGACACCTTTTTTTAGTCCCACTAGGGGACTTGAAGGTCCAACTGTTTGATTGATATTCTAATACATTGCACTACCTACGTAGTACAATGTATTAGAACTGTCAGTCCACTGACAGCAAGCCGATCAGGCTGTGCCTCCGGGCAGGGCCTAATCTGCTTCCGTAATGGAAGACAGGAGACCATTGTTAGGTCTCCTGTTGCCATAGTAGCAGTGGGCGATATGCTACAAAACACTAAGGCTGCATCTAAGGGGTTAATGGCAGAGATCGGAGCTAGCTCCGGTTCCTGCCGTTACAGCGGAGTGTCCGCTGTAACATACAGCAAACCCCCACTGCTAGCGCCAGCTTAGCTTCTGAGCCGGAGGCTTAGCCAGCGCCTCCTTGCCGATGGTACCGTTAGCATTTTAGGCCCCGCCTCTGATTGGGGCATAGGAGCCTTCCGTTACTTGCAGACCGGGAGGCCAGTATTAGGCCTTCGGTTGCCATTGCAGCCACCTGCAACCCAGCGGTCACACTGCTGGGGTGTCAGTGACTAAAACCCCTCAGATGCTGCGCAATCTCTATGGAACGCAGCATCGGAGGGGTTAATCAGCCAGTTTGTGCGGGCTCCTGAGCCCGCACTTCCACTGCGACATAATGGGGCTGCGCTTTATGGGAATATATACTTACACACATATATACATACACACACACACATATATATATATGTATATATATATATATATATATATATATATATATATATATATGGCGAATGTCGGGAAGGGATAAAACATACAGAATCTAACAGACTTCTATAAGAGTTTTCTACGGTCGCCTTATGACGGCTCCTTACAACTCAGATCTTTATGAAGCCATAATATGGCAGAGTGCATGAGCCCTAGCTTGAAGTGATTAATGCAATTTTTAAGCAAACCATCACATGGTGGCAATAAAAGGTTTTAATATTTTTTTTAAAAAAGTCACAGTTGTGTCTCAAAGTTTGATTCAAACATAGATAGATGCACAACTCCTTAAGTTAAAGATGTGCAGAGTGCTTACTTATGACTACATTCACATACCACATTTACCAGAACTGAAGAGACCAAAAATCTCAGCGACTCAGAGGCAGGTAGACGTCAGTCACAGAGTTGACAAATGGTTTAATTAGATGCAGGGGGCATTAGATGTGCAACCCCTCATCTTCTCACAGCTGTAGTAGGGAGGGGGGAAAAAAAATACCCTAAATGTGACACAGGACCCATATCCTGATTGGCAAGATAGAAACAAAACCTGGACTATCATCCTGCTCCACCACTTTAAATGCTTGCTGTGCCCCAAATATTGTACCTAGATATTTCAGTTTGGTATCATCTAGAATTCACGACAGGGGCTGGGGAACATCCGACCCGCGAGATCATTTGGTCTGGCCGACTACACTGTCGCCGTGCCATCCGCCCTACTCACTCGCATTTAGGAGCAGGAGAAGGGCAGACGGAGCCAAGTATGGCGGCGGCGGCCTGAGCAGATTTGGTGAGTGCCGGCCCAGGAGTGGACCAGTCCGGTCAGTGATGTGAGGTCAGATGACTGGACTGGTGCACTCCCCGATATCGCTCTCATCGCCGCTGCGTCATTCCCTCCTTTGCCCGTCCACTCACCCTACTCACTCGAAGTAAGGTCAGGTGACTTAAAAGTTTTTGTTTTTTCCATCAAGGGCATTTATGATATATCCAAAGGATAGGTCATAGATGTCCGATAGATGCGGGTCCCAAATCTATTTCTAGAACGAGACCCCCTAAACCCCGTTCTACCTCTGTGTTGTGGCTGAAGCTTGCGATTTCCGACAATAAATAGGAAAACCACATAGTTCTGCAAGCTACGCTGTTTTCTTAAGTCCCATAGAACTGAATAGTAGTTACAGAAACAGCGTAGCTCGCATGCTTCCAAAATGGCAATTCACTACTATGGAAGTTGCAGAAATCGCGAGCTACACGTTTTTCTTCATGGTCGGAAATCAGCCAGAACAGAGGTAGGCATAGGAGGCCCCGTTCTAGAGATGGGTGCAGATCCCAGAGGTGGGACCTGCATCTATGTGACATTTATGACCTATCCGGTTAATATGTCATTGTCCCTGATGGGAAAACCCCTTTAAAAGGGAACTGGTCAGCAGCATTTCACCTATTGAAATCTACTCACCTCACACTGGCCGCTGCTATCAAAAGTTTGTCGTTATCCCCATATCCCGACCATAAATACGGTCTGCAAACATTTCGCGCCATTTATGGTAATAATCCCGCATTCTCGTTCGTTCCTCTTATGCTCGCCCACCGCCGAAAACAGAATGGCCCTGAATGCCGAAATCTCATCTGAGAAAGCGCGCACGTGCCCGTCAAGTATGGTCCGATACCCTTCCCTGCGTCATCCGGGCCTCATATCTAGTTAATGCTCTTGTGCCGCTATGGTGTAGTGTTGTGCTCACGCACTAGAACAGGACATCGACACGCAAGTGCGGGATTTTGTGTGTTGTGGGGGGGGAGACGAGGAGCTGTGTGGGATAGCAGTGCGAAGCGGAATCTTACAGAAATACACTGGGGATTCTGCACACAGCACTTGCAGACTGTATTGACAAGCAGTGTGAGTCAGGGGAGTTTTGTAACTCTGCAGCTAATCATTGTATGGACTCTCCTATTATATCACTGCTCCTTCAGATAGGAAAAAAAATAATCTCAGCAGCACTATATGCATGGGGGGGGGGGGGGGCAGGGGGAGAGTAACAAGGTGGTGTCTGAGAGGTGCCAGGAGGGATTTAATAGTTGATGTAATCTTGAAGTACACAGGAGAGAATGGTCTATATTGCTGTTCAGACAGATCACATGGCATAGCTGATCATAATGAAAAGTTAAAAGTGTATAACACCAACAATATGCGAGCAGTGTCATTTTATTTGCAAAAAAAAAAAGGCTGCTGGAGTGCTTTTTTTAGGGGATGTATGGCTAAATTGCATACAAACTTGGAAGCCAGTGATAGTAACAGATTACAGCTTAGAAATATAGTGGCCCTCTTAAAAAATAATTCTGAATACTGATAACCCTTTTCATGTAAGTAAAGTAACAAAACATCAATACCTTAAGATAATGTGGAGTTGTAGTGTGGCTATTGGCTGCAGAAAGAGAACCAGAATAAAACACATGATGAATGGTTTTCAGTGAGGCTGGTTTAATACCAGCTTGTCTGCAAGGAGGTAGAGGCATCCCAAGAGTTGGGGCAGAGATGGCATAATTTGTCTGAAAAGGAAAAAACAAAATAGATGCTTATTTCGAGAAAACAAAAGACATTGAGCAGATTTGCAAGGTCAGCACGGTTATTAAATAAGTACCTGAGCAGCGGCAGAAACAATCAGGGCTCTAGAATGTGCGTCTTTGGGTCTGTTAGTAGATATAGTCAATGTTGGGTGCAATCCTGCCAGAACTGGAGTCCTTGGCTGCAGATTAAAATGCTGAATTCTTGGTGTAACAGATGGTGGAGTATCAGAGTCCTTAAGGAAGAAAAGGAAAAAAATAAATAAAAAATAAATCCATCATGAGAACATCCTGGCATGGGCTGAACATGTGTCTCTTTATAGCCACACTATGCAACTAGTATCCAATATTTGTGGAACAACTCTATAGCTATTAAAGAGGCTCTGTCACCAGATTCTCAAATCCCTTCTCCTATTGCATGTGATCGGCGCTGCAATGTAGATAACAGCAACGTCGTTTTTTTTTATTAAAAACTTTCATTTTTGGCCAAGTTATGAGCTATTTTATATATAGATGCAAATGAGCTTTGAAATGGACAACTGGGCGTTTTTTTTCCCGTTATGTCCAACTGGGCGTGTATAGTGTTTTTAACTGGGCGTGTTTATTTGTATGACGCTGACCAATCCGTGACCAGTCAGCATCATACACTCAACATCTGCACGCTCCTCTCCTGAAATATTCTGTGCTGCTGTGAACTCTGCTCTTACCATTATGTAGCTCTCAGTCTGTTACCTCTCCTCCACTCCTGTCCTCAATAACAGCTTCACATGATTGGCAAGTCACCACCCCGCACAAGATCCTACTGCACGGCTGACAGCCGTCAGCTGTATAGCTAACAGCACGGTTGTGTTGGAAGCGCGCCCTGCTGTGTCTCACTTAGCAGCTGGGTGTGTTCCCCTCATCTAGCTGCTACGTTCTATCCTGACCGCCGGTGAATTCTCTGTGCGGTCTTCGCAGTGCTGCTACCCCGTTTACCTACGGGAGCAGAACGCGGCTCCTAAAATACTCTGTGCTGCCTTAAACTCTGTGGCAGCACTGCGAAGACCGCACGGAGAATTCACCAGCGGTCAGGATAGAACGTAGCACATAAACACGCCCAGTTAAAAACACAATACACGCCCAGTTGTCCATTTCAAAGCTCATTTGCATATATATATATATATATATATATATATATATATATATATAAAATAGCTCATAACAGCCAAAAATGAAAGTTTTTAAAAAAAAAAAAAACGTTACTGTTATCTACATTGCAGCGCCGATCACATGCAATAGGAGATAGGGGTTTCAGAATCTGGTGACAGAGCCTCTTAAATTAGAACAAAAGCAAGAATTTATTTTTTTACTACTAATCCACTGCAGCTCTTTGAATGAACACCTAGTGTAGCAATGCTTGGCACCGACATATTTATAAATAAGGTCAACTGTAAGGCTAAATTTCTCCAAATTTAACTTAGACAATCTGGTTGTACGCAACCTCCCATTCACTTTATTAACCAAGCGGCATGCCACTGAATATTTCCAAGATCCGATATATTACATTTATATACTATGATTATAGGCACAACACTGTAAAACGTTAATTTATAGAAACTTACAAAAAGCAAAAACTGCTTGACAGAATTCTTGTTTACCCATTTCTCTACTCTTTCTCCCACCGCTTGGATCAACTGGATAGACATACGAGTCTTGTGTTTTGAACTGTACTCACCATGTAACACTTGAAGCGTACCTCCCCTTTCAGAATAAATGGTCGTGTTTACATGAGGAATAACTAGACTACTTACATTCTGTATTCAGTTTTTATTTTAGTAGTATGCCCCTCTGCAGGTACTCTAATTCTCAATTTTGAGTAGTGGCGGAGTCTAAACGCTACCACGTCTTCCATGCACTGCACACGTGAGGTACACACACACACACCTGAGTGTAGCTGAGCAGTGGGGTGAGATATACAACTTACAAGGAACCTCAGAAGCAGCCTCACCCTGCTCCCTTCTCCCCTTTCCATAGACTTCTATGAGCAGCTAGGATTTGATCCCTTAGTGAGCTGATATTTTTGCTCCTCAAGAGGAGATACACTAAGTAAATTCAGACTGAGTGACCAGTTATGGCACGGCAGGAAGAAAGGAGCCTGATAAGTGGAGAGACAAAATTAACACAGGCTCACCATGATACCAATCACATCTAAGTTCATGAACTAAGAAGTGATTGAAATCATTCATCATGACGGTCCAGTGTGTTAGACACACATGACACTCTCAGCCGAGCCTTAGGTTCAGCTGAACTGACAAAATCGGATCTAAAATAGAGGATGCCTAGAAGCAGTTTTGGGAAAACGAAACAATTTTTTAATAGTCATAAGAAAAGAAAAAAATCTCCAGTCTTGCAATTATGCATGTATTTTTTTGCCTATGGCTTTTTACACAAACTTATTTGTAAACGTCCGTAATAGGGTTTCGCAATAACGACACATGAAATTCCATCAGTATTCCATAAGTATTGGCTAGTTATACTTATAAGCGGTTTTCCAAGCAGGAAACTGAACTACATGAGACCGACACTTTAAAATACAAATGCATTGGTATTTGATCTGTTTTTCAATCTCTCCATAAACGTCAAAAGGCATTTTCCATCTGCAAAATTGATTAAAGTTGTGCATGACTCTTTTCAAAAATACACATGTATTATTCGCCCATGTTCCCAAACATACAGAATTTTCGAAAATGTACCGTTTGAATACGAACCCAGCTATATAAAAGGATAAACACTGGGTTGGAATTGGTTATTTGTCACAATAGTACACATCCTTAAGTAGTTCTTCACTCTGCAATCAAGAATGTGCAGATCATCCAGCTTTATTCCTATTGAAGCGCTGGCTCTCTGTGCAGGGAAACCTCACTTGCGGATTCCCATCCTTGCTGCACAGGGCGAGCATGCGGAGTATAAAGCAAACCCTGAACTAGCCCTCTGCTTTCAGTAGGCACTGCTAGGACGCAGAGTGCGTAAGACTGTAGTCATGTGGGGAGCAATGCAGCACCACCCACTGTCCTCCATGCAGATAGACTGAGAAAGTATAGAAAAATGAACAAAAAAGCAAAAAGGCATTGTAACTTAATTTTTGCATAAGAATGTGTAATGTAAGGTTAAATCGAAACAAATTTTACTATTATGCGTTACATGGTAAAATACTGGGTTAAACTACTAAAAAAGATTTGAGGATATTGGTGGACCGTACATTTACCTTTAGCAACCAGTGCCAGGCAGCTACTGCCAAGGCAAATAAAATCATGGGATGCATCAAAAGAGGCATAGATGCTCATGACAAAAACAGTTTTGCCTCTATACAAAATCACTAGTCAGACCACACAAGGAATAGTGTGTAAAATTTTGGGCACCTGTGTATAATATAAGGACATAGCTTAACTAGAACGGGTTCAAATAAGGGTGACCAAGGTAATAGAGAATGGGTGTATTACATTACCAAGAATAGTCAAACTATTTAGTTTACACCAAAAAAAAAAAAATGGCTTGTGGGCGATGTAATTACAATGAATGTATGTACATGTACACATTATATATAATTTGGCAGTACAGAATTCTAATCTTTTTACACCTAGGCCTGTAACCAATGACCAAGGGGGCATTCTCTACATCTAGAGGAAAAAAAGGTTCCACCACCATCAGACAGGGATTTTTTACTGCGAGAGCAGTGAGAATGTAGAACACTGCCACAGGATGTTGTGATGGAGGATTCTTTTGAAAAAAAGTTCAAGGAGGGCTTTGATGCCTTTCAGATTCTGGAGATTATCCAGGGATTTAATCTGATTAGCAAGCGAAATGACATTGCAAAAATTGTGCAGATTGGCGCCCAATCCCCCACTAAAAAAAGCTGTGTTCCAAGATAGGGAACACTGTCCCAATAAAACAAATTCTGCCTTAGATAGGAATGGTCAAACCAGGGAATAGCTCCATAGATTAATAACCTACGTAACTTGTCCAGTGTGCCCCGAGAATTGTCCCAGCATAAGCGTATAGTCCTCTGAAGCGGCCTTGTGTGGAATTGCACATATGGAGTGGCCTTCAAAAGGTCTGAACCACCTTGCCAGGCACCTGCATGAAGAATCGTATGGAAGAGGGAGCTTTATGAAAAAGTAGTCATCCTGGGCATGATGGACCTGATCTTGTCCACCGGGTGGTGAATGCTGACTGTCCTGAGATTGAAAATTATTTCCAAAAACTCCATGCGCTGAGCTGGGAGTACTTACTGTTGATCCACTTAATCGCTTTCGTGTATACAGTGTAAGGTTGTTGACACTGTGTAAACACCCTCCAGAGAGGACAACCTCTCCAAAGAGGTAGATCGTCCCAGTAATAGATGACCGTAATGCCATTGGCGCAGAGAAGAGCCATAATAATCTTCACTTGATCCACCTACCCATGTCATTTGAGTCAAGTGAAGTTTAGGTCCTAGGGGGGGGGGGCACAATACGAAAATTCTGTATCAGTTAAAGAGGTTGTCCACTACTGAACAACAGATTACCTGTCCACTGGATAGGTCATCAGTATATCATCTGTGTGGGTCAGCCACCCGGATCACGCACCGTTCAGGCGCTCCGGCTATCGGATATTATGGCCAATTGAGCTATGTACGGAACCATAAGCAGTTTGTTCCGTAAATTGCACAGCGACCGTGCTGCCGAATCGCAACTCTACTCCTATTCACTTGAATAGAAGCTTGCCTCTATTCAGTAGACGGAGCATACTGCTTTCGGCATGTACGTTAGGCGCTCGGAGGCTGCCGGAGCGGCTTAACAGTGCGGAGTCTGGGTGTCAGACTCCCACAGATCATGTACTGATTACCTCTGCGGTGGATAGGTCATTTGTAGTCCAGTAGTGGGCAACCCCTTTAAGAATAGATTGATAAAATAGATAAAATAATAGATTATTACCGTAGTCAAAGGCTACATTCAGACGAGCTTCGGCAAACCCGGACGTGAAGAACTGACGTTTTTCATGTCCTAGGTGCACCCATGCGGGACGCGTTGTCACGGATCAATAGACTAGAGTCTATGGAGGGATGCGTGACACGCAGTAAAATAGTAACATGTCCTATTTTTTTTTCTCAGGCCCTTCACACGCTACGTTGAAACAACGGCCGTGTGAACGGGTCCATTGAAATACACGAGTCAGTGTGACAGCCATTATTTTAACAGCTGTCACACGGACGTGTTACACGCTTGTCTGAATACCCCCTAATTCCTGCAATGCAGTGGTGGGGCGGATAGGAAGGACGCTAAAGTAAATTATACATATTAAAAAAGGGGTTATGGCACAGTGTTAGCCCATTTTGCCACAAAAGGTTTTAAAGATTACAAGAATTTGTAAGGTTGATCTAAACTGGAGGGAGGGGGACTTAATACAAAACTTTGTCCCAAACAAATGATATGCCTTTTCACTAAATCCGCATGGCTACTGAAAACTAACTATGAACGAGTGTTTTAGACTATTTTATATTTCACATCTAATAAAAAAAATGTACACAGCTCCGAGACAAAGTGTATTTCTAATTATCACCTCTTAAGTATCCTCTCACATATAGTGGGATATTGGTACTCAACCTGTAGAAAATAGGCAACCATTTGCACATTCTACCGTGCATGTACATTATTGTGCAGGCACAGAAGCTGTGCCTGCACTATCACCGTGGGAGGCCAGCAGTAAATGACAACCAGGCACCCGCTGCAACGGCTACTATTGGAGAAACCTTCAATCCCTGGCATATAACCCCGTAAATGCCGCAATCAATAGTGCCCGTGGCATTTAAGAGGTTTGACAGAGTGAGGGGGCTCCCTCTGTCACCCATCAGTTGGCTGCCAATGGGTTGCCATGGAACAAAAGGTCTTAGAGATTGCCTGTCAATTTTACACTAACCGGTAATAAACGTCCTGGTATACCAAGTATACCAAAGCATTATATCTGCGATCAGAAGATCGCATTGTGAAGTCCCCTACTGGGACGAATATTAAAAAAAAAAATATAATAATAATAATAATAATAATAATTAAAGTTTGTTAGAAAAAAATCAAAAACAAAAAAACGGTTAAAATGAATAAAACCACTTTATTCCATAAAAAAAAAGTTAATTACTTGAAGTGTAATAAAAAAAAAAAAAAATCTCGTATCGCTGCAATCGTAACGACGCGAACAATAAATTTAACACTGATTAAACCGCCACACAAAAAAATTAAAATAAAAGCAAAGTTTTTGATTTCCCCTCTTACATCACTCATCTCACACAAGCCCACATATGGCTACAGCGACAAATACAAAAAAAGTTACGGCTCTTGGAATGCGGCGATACAAAAAAAATAAATTTAAAAAAAAAAAAAAAGGGTTTAAATTGTGCAAAAGTAGTTAAAAAAAACACACAAAACCTATACTTATTTGGCATCGCAATAAATCGTACTGACCCATAGAAATAAGTTAGCATGTTATTTATACCGCATAGTGAACGGTGTAAATTTGAAATGCGAAAAACAAATGCTGAATAGCTTTTATTTTTTTAATTACCTCCCAAAAAATAAAAATTAATGCTTGCCATTCAGGACAAAAGAGGTCTGCTCCTTAGCGGCGTTAAGCCATTGTCTGTGGGAGGGGTATGGTGGCCTGCTTGGGACATTGACTTTCCTACCTAGAGTCCACTTCCTAGTGGCAAGTGCCTACACCCACGGTGCGGTCTCTCCCAACAGCAAGAATATTTTTTTTTAGACAGCACCGAGAAAAAGATACATTTAAAAAAGTACTTCATGATTTATACAGCGGCCAAGGTGTAATCCTTTGTTGCAGTTGAACACCATTGTATTCTCAACTTAGGCTATATCATACATAAAGTGCTGAGCTCAGAATGGAACTTTGGAAAATGTAAACTGCACAAGGAGTCCAACAAAATAGACACTAACTTTTCAAACAACTTCTGTTAATTTAACCCCTTCCTGCCGCAGCCCTTTTTCAGATTTTCATTTTCGTTTTTCCCTCCCCACCTTCCAAAGGCCATAACGCCTTTATTTTTCCGTCGATATAGTACTATGAGGGCTTGATTTTTGCGGGACAAGTTGTAGTTTTTCGTAGCACCATTTATTTTGCCGTATAATGTACTAGGAAACGGGAAAAAAATTATTTGTGCGGTAGAAAATGAAAAAAAACAGCGATTCCGCCATGGTTTTTTGCGCGCCATTTTTACGGAATTCACTGTACAATTAAAACAACATTCATTTTATTCTATGGGTCAATACGATTACACCGATACCACATACGTGTAGGTTTTTCTATATTTTACTACTATTACAAGTAAAAACCTTAGTGTAAAAACGAAAATTTATTTTGTTTCGCCAAATTCCGAGAGCCGTAACGTCTTTATTTTTCCGTCGATTAAGTGGTATGAGGGCTTATTTTTTGCGGGATAAGCTGTAGTTTTTAATAATACCATTTTGGTGTAAATGTGACGGTTTGATCACTTTTTATTTCATTTTTTGTGGGAGATTAGGTGAACAAAAAAAAGAGAGATTCTGTCGTTTACAATTTATTTATTTTTTACAGCGTTCACCGTGCGGGTTAAATAATGATATATTGTAATAGTTCAGACTTTTACAGACGCGGTGATACCAATTATGTTTATTTATTTAATTTTTTACTATGCTCTAGGGGGAAAATGGGGGTTTTTTGAACTTTTAATATTTTTTTTTTTTTTTTTTTACACAAAACAACTTTATTTAACTCATTTTTAAATTTTTTATTAGTCCCCCTAGGGGACATCAACCAGCGATCGTTGGATCGCTTGCACGATATACTGCAATACTAATGTATTGCAGTATATCGTGATTCTGACAGTCTCCCATGAAGCCCTGCCGGAGGCAGAGCTTCATAGGAGTACCAAGATGGCGGACCTGGGGGACTTAGTCAGACCCCCAGGCAGCCGTGTGAACCAACGGCTCCCCCCGATCTCGCCGCGGGGGGGAAGTGGAGACGTTACAGGGGGTCGCCCCCCTGTTTTTAGTAATTTAAATGCCACGATCTCTATTGAACGCGGCATTTAACGGGTTAAACAAGCTGGATCGCGCTAAAGCGCGATCCCGCTCATAACCCGGAAGTGTCGGCTGTAACACACAGCTGACACACTCGCTCTATGGAGCGGACTCAGCTCGTGAGCCCGCTCCATATTCCCCCACCCGGCGTGCGCCGTATATATACGGTGGATGTCGGGAAGGGGTTAAAGGAAGGGTGTCGCAAAAAAATTTTTATATTAATTTGCTTTTAGTGTTTTATCAAAAGAAATTTTGTGTTTTACTTTTTTTTTTTTCTAACTTTTTCTTCACTATGGGGCTATTTTTTTTTTTTCATCTCTGTATGTTTCAATTTTTCCCCAAGGCACATCAAAATATGATTAGGATTGCAAACCTAATAAATAATAATAATAAAGTACAATCTAATAAGAATATATTCTCATTTTTATAAAGAAAAATTCTTGCTAAAAAGTCCCTGCATCTTACAGTTGGCAGTGCCGAGCCCTCTGTCCACTTCTTACTTAACCAGCACTCTGCAGCTCCGAAAAACCGCGTACATGGTTAAGTTACGGAAACGCTTTTTCCGTAACTCATCCATGTATTGTACCAGCGATCTAATCATCACTGATTCAAGTTCCCTAGGGGAACTAAAAACGTGTATCTCTTGATATTTTTCCCAAAGTGTAAAGAAAAAAAAATGATTTTTTTGCCTATTTTCTGTTGTCTAAAACCTGGGTGCGTCTTAAAGCCCAAAAAATAAGGGGTGTGTGCAAAAAAAAAAAAAAGGAGAAATATATATATATATATATATATATATATATATATATATATATATATATATATGAGGAACATGTATTATTTCAGAGGGATTAGATAGAATATTAATTACGCCTGATTTGTTTATCATAGACGCGTTAGAATCATCCTTAACCGCTTAGTGACTAAGCCTGTTTTGGTCTTAGAGGCTCTGTAGCCACATTATAAGTGCCCTATCTCCTACACAATGAGATGGGCGCTGTAATGTATGTAACAGCAGTGTTTTATTTAGAAAAACTATCTATTTTCACCAAGTTATGAGCGAATTTAGCTTTATGCTAATGAACACACGCACACACGCGCGCGCTGTGTGATACAACCGACACTTCCGGCTAACGAGCGAGATCCCGTTCGAGCGCGATCCTGAATGTTTAATCAGATCGGGGTCACCGTTGGTTGGCACGGCTGCCTGGGGGCCTGACGAAGTCCCCCAGGTCCGCCATCTTTGTACTCCTGTGAAGCCGTTAAAAAAAAAAACAAAAAAAACCTTTTCCCATTTTCCCTCAAGCACAATGTAAAAAAAATAAAAAGCTAACATAACTGGTATGGACGTGTCCGTAAAAGTGAACTATTACAATATATCATTATTTGGTCCGCACGGTGAACGCCGTAAAAAATTAAAACCATCAGAATTGCTATTTTTTGGTCCCTTCTCGCACAAAAAATTAAATAAAAAGTGATCAAGTCTCACGTACCCCAAAATGGTACCAATATAAAACTGCAGCTCGCCCCGCAAAAAATAAGCCCGCACAGGTCTAAATCGACAGGAAAAAAAAAAATATAACTTTACGGCTCTCAGAATGTTGGGACAAAACTCTAATTTTATTTTTAAACAATCAGTTTTTTCCTTGTAAAAGTAGTAAAACAAAGAAAACTATATAAATTTGTTATCGCTGTAATCGTATTGATCCGCAGAATAAAGTAAACATGCCGTTTTTACCGTACGGTGAACGCCGTAAAAACAAAACCACCCAAAAGGTTGAGGAATCGCTTTTTTCCTATTCCACCCCACATTTTTTCTCGTTTCCCACTACATTATATGGT
The DNA here is from genome assembly GCF_050947455.1 of Rhinoderma darwinii. Taxonomy (NCBI): domain Eukaryota; kingdom Metazoa; phylum Chordata; class Amphibia; order Anura; family Rhinodermatidae; genus Rhinoderma; species Rhinoderma darwinii. The sequence goes on from NC_134691.1 coordinate 211,405,283, forward strand.
ACAAATCTATACACAATCTATAACTAGTCCCACAGAAAACAAGCCCTCATACAGCAATATTGATGGAAAAATAAAAGCGTTATGGCTTTTGGTAGGTGGGGAGGAAAAAACAAGTGAAAATCCAAAAAATGGCTGCGGAGGGAAGGGGTTAATGCCCAACTGGGCGTGTTTTTACTTTTGACCAAGTGGGCGTTGTAAAGAGGAGTGTATGACGCTGACCAATCAGAGTCATACACTTCTAAATAAAAAAAACACTGCTGTTACCTACATTATAGCACTGATCTCATCGGGCACTTATGTGGTGACAGAGCCTCTTTAAGGCCAACAGGCTTAGTCACTAAGGGGTTAAGTATGATGCCAACGCGTCTGTGATAAACAAATAAGTAATACGCACGCACACAGATACGCGCGCGCACACAGTATTTAACGTGGTGAAGAGAGATCGTTTTTCTAAATAAAAAACACCGCTGTTACCTACATTACAGCGCCGATCTCATTATGTAAGAGAGGGCACTTCTAATGTGGTGACAGAGCCTCTTTAACCCCTTGTCTCAGCCCTTTCAGATTTTCATTTTTTCCTCCCCACCTTCCAAAAGCCATAACAACTTTATTTTTCCGTCTATATAGTCCTAGGAGGGCTTTATTTTTGCGGGACGAGTTGCAGTCTTTCGTAGCACCATTTATTGTGCCATATATTGTACTAGGAAACTGGAAAAAAGAAATTTGTTGGGTAGAAAATTAAAAAAAAAACAGCGATTCCTCCATGGTTTTTGGAACGCCGTTTTTACGGAATTCACTGTGCAATTAAAACATGTTAACTTTATTCTGTGGGTCAATAAGATTACGGCGATACCAAATATATAGTTTTTGCTATATTTTAGATTTTTACTTGTAAAAGTACTAAGTGTAAAAAAGAAAATTTATTGTGTCGCCAAATTCCGAGAGCCATAACTTTATTTTTCTGTCGATTAAGTGGTATAAGGGCTTATTTTTTGCGGGATAAGCTGTAGTTTTTAATACCATTTTGGTGTACATGCGACGTTTTGATCACTTTTTATATCATGTTTTGTAGAAGATGAGGTGACCAAAAAATAGAGAGTCTGGCGTTTACAATTTTTTTATTTTTTTACGGCGTTCACCGTGCGGGTTAAATAATGATATATTGTAATAGTTCAGACTTTTACAGGCGCGGCAATACCAATTTTGTTTATTTTTTTACTATGCTCTAGGGGGAAAATGTTTATTTTTTTTCATTTTTAATTTACATTAAAAAAAGATTTAACTAAATCGGTACTTTTTTTTATTAGTCCCCCTAGGGGACTTCAACCACCGATTGTTAGATCGCTTGCACAATATACTGCAATACTAAGGAGGCAGGGCTTAATCGGTGCACAAAGATCGCAGACCTGTGGGCCTTCATTAGGCCCACAGGCAGCCATAACAACCATCGCCCCTCCCGCGATTTCGTTGCGGGGGGCGTGTTGAGCTGTTAGAGTGGGTCGCCCCCATCTTTCCAACAATTTAAATGCTGCGGGCGGTATTGACCGCAGCATTTAACGAGTTAAACGAGCGGGATCGCGCTCGAGCGCAATGCCGCTAGTTACTCTGAAGTGTCTGTAACAAACAGCCGACACCCGCATTGTATTATGAAGGATGGTTTATTTGCTTATATTCTCCTTATGAAATTACATTGTGAATTATCAAGCAGGATGCCGAATTACTAAGATATGTAATATGTGAAAGTGATAATAATAATGTTTAAATAATTTCGTTTCGTGCAGCAGCCATCCTGTCTGGAGTTCCCATCTTCGTTCTTTTGTAGTGAATAGGAAAGTCATTGTTCCTTTAATACAAGTAATGTTGATTTTGTATGTTTTATCTTTGACCTTGGCTCCCATACTAAGCTTGCAGAGAAGGAACAGGGAGTGAGAACGGAGGGTGGCAAATATGCGTGTGGGAGAGCCACCTTACGGGAACATTCTGCCCAAGAGAGATAAGGCCACCTGCAAACCTGATGTGTGAAGAATTATAATGATGTATCTGGGATGTACGTTATGATCTGCTTTGTACTGAACAAATATTGTCACATTGTCTGATTGGTTAACCTCAAGCCTACACCCCTTCTGAATAATGGTATTATAGTTTGAGTTTGGAAATAAAACTTCAGAGGAGTATTTTGAGCATATCAGCAGCGTCTGTGTTTTCTTCTCCTTCTCCATCGATATAGATCGGTATGAAATATCCTGATTAGGATGCTGGATAAAGTGCCTGGCCTGAGAGTCTGTTTAGACTCGTCTAAATTTCAGTCTAATATATTTTGAGCCATTGATTTCCAAGACAGTATGGAGTGGGTTCACTCAGTGAGCCCGCTCGGTAATTCCTCTACACCGACTTTGGCGTATGGATACGTCAAATGTCGGGAAGGGGTTAAAGTCAACTGGTTCCGTCGGCCGCCGGTGGTGTCCATGGTGCAATCAGGGCATAAGAGTATAATAATGCAGTAAATAAATAATAATCCGCAGATGTGTGGCCAGTGTCGCACTGATAAATGGTGCCCAATCTTATCCGCTTTTGGAACACTCTGCATATTTTTCGTTGCCATATTCTTGGAGCTAGAAGTTTTTTTTAACAGGCCGCCATACTTGGCAGACAAGGGGCCAATGTTAGGCCTCCTGTTGCCGACAGCCGATCGGCTAGCGTGACTACCCGGCTCTTTTAGCCGGGAAACCATGCTGCAATTCTGTGATTGGTCAGTGAGTAGTGACTGACCTATCACAGCGATCGCTGATGGCACCGCGATTGGTCCCCCGACGAGTCACAGTGACTATCGGCTGTCTCTGACAGCCGATGTCACTGTTCTGTCACCATGTGTTTTGACATGTTGACAAATGCACCATGACGTAACTGTACTTCATGGTGCCTTAATGCAGTGCAAACCATGACGTACAGTTGTCTCAAGTGGTTAAAATCTGGTTTCAATCCTTCACTCCCCTATATGCTTACAGCTCATTACTAATGTATATAATATGATATAAATAGGAAAGCAGGTTTTCGCCTTCTCTCGGTGTGCCGTGTATAAAAAACAATGGCAGTTATGCTTTATATACAAGCTTAGACAACTGAGAATTAGAGAGCAATGCAGAATACAAGTCATATAATGGCCACACACACACAAATCAGGTTATTCTGAAGTCACCTAAAAAGATAGGTACTCTTTAAAAAAGCATTTGCACAATCATGACAAATATAACAAAATTGTGCAACTGTAAAATACTTACGATGTCACTGCCTGATAGAGATGATGAAGAGGAACATAGTTCAGAAGACAAATGCTGAGGACTGAACGGAGAAATGCTCAAACACTGGTCAAGAGTAGACTTTATATTACCATCTGGACATGGTAAGCGTAATTCTCTCTTGTTGTCTGCAAACAAGAAAATAGCCTAATATTTTACAAACCACTTAAGAGGACCAATGATTTTAACTGGGTGGTGGGGGGCTTCTCCAGCAAAACATTAATTCTCAGCCAAAGAATTTTCCTTTAAAAAAATATCCTACCCAAGAAATTTTTCCAGTAAGTGTATACACACTACTCGAAACAAATTGCATTACATGCTTAACATTTATGTCATTTAAACCTTTAGAGGTGTTCTCCGCTATACGGAAATTTATTTTTTATATTTAAAAGATTTTACAATTTTACTACTATACCTTCTGTATTAATTCCTTACGGTTTTTCCAGATCTACGCTTGTCGTCATACAGTAGGAACATTCATAGTTTACTACCAGTGGATACATTTCTGTCCATGGTCATGTAATAGATGCAGCTGCTGGGATCGTTACTGTAATGGTATGTTCCCACGGCTTATTTTAGTCCGTTTTTCGGGCCGTAAACTGCTGAAACATCGGAAGCAGAACTTCTCCAAAACATCTGCCCATTGATTTCAATGGGAAAAACAGCGTTCTGTTCCGACGGGCCGTTTTTTTTTACTGCCGCGAAAAAGTGCATGTCACTTCTTGAGCAGTTTTTCATAGACTAGAAAAAGAGCTCCAAAAACAAGCGTAAAAAAAAAGCAGCGAAAAACGCAAGTTGCTAAAAAAAAACGGCTGAAAATCAGGAGCTATTTTCCCTTGAAAACAGCTTCGTATTAGCAGACTTTAGTAAGCGTGTGTGCACATACCCTTACAGTGTATATCAGAGCTGTGTCTTCTAAAGATCCCAGCACCTGTGCGTCCATCACATCAACATGGACAGATTATTATTCACTGGAAGTAAATAATGAATGTTCCTACTGAACAACAAGCAACGATCTTTAAAACGGTGCGGAATACAGAAAGTATTTTGGAAAATTGTGTAACTTAAAAAGACAAAATATTAAATTTGCTGTTTGTTGAATAACCCTTAAACGATCGTCTCAAGTTCACTTACCACAGATGTGTGGAGAAGAATCCATCTTGCTTTGCCAGACATTCTTGATCCATCCCCTATAGTCAATTACTTCTTGAGTGATCTTTATAACCCTGCCCAGTATGCTATAATAAATGGACACGTTAAATATGAAATGTATTCCAAAGAAGCAGGCAAAACTCTACTGTACTCCGCTGAAAGATCTACAAGGGATAAGCAAGTAACACTGCTCTAGTAACATGAACACATTTTATATTTTCATGCCAATACCTCTCAGAATCTCTATTAGGATATGATCTTGCAAGTGGCGAAACCGTATGACTCAGCACCAGGTAGGCATAATCAAATGCTTGCTGGACTTGGATAGCCCCATATGAACTTCTTCCAACATCATTTTCTGTGGGGAAGGAGAGAAAAAAAAAAAAAAAATATTACACCCATTTTTTTCTTTTTAAAAGAACTGCATTTTAGTTTCACAACAGTGTTTGAAAAGTCAGTGCAACAGTACTTCAACAAAGTTTCCAAAGGCAAATTTGAACTGGTTTTGTTTTTTGTTTTTACACACTAAAGAGGATGTCCAGGATTAGAACATGGCTGCTTTCTTCCAGAAAGAGTGCCACACCCGTTTACTGCTTGTGTATGATATTGCAGCTCAGCTCCATTGATGGAGAGCGGAGCTGCAATATCACTCAGTCTGCATGTGTGTGGCACAGATTCTTGGGAAAAAAACATCTTAGTTTTTCAAATACTGGACAGCCCCTTTAACCCCTTAAGGACGCAGCCACTTTTGGTCCAAATGACCGCCTCATTTTTTAAATCTGACATGTGTCACTATGTGGTAATAACTTGGGAACGCTTTTGCCTATCCAAGCGATTGAGATTTTTCTCATGACATATTGTAATTTATGTTAGTGAAAAAATTTGGTCGATAAATTCAATATTTTTTGTGAAAACCACCACAACTTTGCAAAATTTGTCAAAATTAGCATTTTTCTAAAATCAAATGTATCTGCTTGTAAGACAGATAGTTATACCACACAAAAGTGACTAGTTAACATTTCCCATATGTATACTTTGTTTGCATCATTTTTTGAACATGCTTTTATTTTTCTAGGACGTTACAAGGCTTATAAGTTTAGCAGCAATTTCACACATTTAAGAAAATTTCAAAAGTCTATTTTTTTATGGAACAGTTCAGTTCTGAGGTGGCTTTGAGGGCCTTAAATTTTAGGAACCACCACAAAACACTCCATTTTAAAAACTGCACCCCTTAAAGTATTCAAAACCGCATTTAGAAAGTTTAACCCCTTTATGAGTTTCCCAGGAATTAAAGCAAATTGGAAGGGAAATTTGCAAATTTCATTTTTTTTGCAGAAATCAATTTTTTCTATAATACTGAAGGTTTTTACCAGAAAAACACAACTGAATATTTATTGCCCTGATTCTGCAGTTTAGAAATATCCCACATGTGGCCCTAGTGTGCTACGGGCCTGAAACACAGGCCCCAGAAGCAAAGGAGCACCTAGTGGATTTTTCAGCCTTCCTTTTCTTAAATTATATTTCAGGCACCATGTCAGGTTAGAAGAGGTCTTGTGGTGCAAAAACAAAGGAAACCCCCCAAAAGTGCCTCCATTTGGGAAAATACACCCCTAGAGGAATTCATCTAGGGGTGTAGTGAGCATTTTGACCACACAGGTATTTCATAGATTTCATTAGAATTGGGCAGTGAAAATGAAAAATGACATTTTCCAATAAGATGTAGCTTTACCTCAGAATTTTTGATTTTTTCAACAAATAAATGAGGAAAAGCACCCCAACATTTGTAAAGCTACTTCTCCAGAGTACGGAAATACCAAACATGTGGTCATAAACTGCTGTTTGGGCAAGCGGCAGCACTCAGAAGGGAAGGCACGCCATTTAGCTTTTGGAGTACGGATTTTGCTGGATTGATTTCATTTGTAAAGATCCTAAGGTACCAGTACAGTGGAAACCCCCCAAAAGTGACTCCATTTGGGAAACTACACCCCTAGAGAAATTCAACTAGGGGTGTAGTGAGCATTTTGACCCCCCAGGTGTTTCATAGATTATTAGAATTGGGCAGTAAACATGAAAAATTACATTTACTTCCACTAAGACGTAGCTTTAGGTCAAAATGTTTCATATTCTCATCAAATAAAGGAGAAAAAACACTAACATTTGTAAAGCAACTTCTCCAGAGTATGGAAATACCCCATATGTGGTAATAAACACATCAGGGCTCAGTTGGGAAGCAGTGCCATTTGGCTTTTGGAGAGAAGATTTTTCTGGATTGGTTTTTCTGCACCATGTCGCTTTTGCAAAGCCCCTAAGGTACCAGTACAGTGGAAACGCCTCAAAAGTTACTCTATTTGGCAAACTACAACCATTGAGGAATTCATCTAGGGGGGTAGTGAGCATTTTGACCCCACAGGTGTCTCAGATTTTATTTGAAATGGGCAGTGAAAATAAAAAATTACATTTTCCAAGACGACGTAGCATTAGTTAAAAAATTTTTTATTTTCTCAACAAATGGAGAAAAAGCTCCGTAACATTTGTAAAGCAACTTCTTCAGAGTAGGGAAATACCCCACACGTGGTCAAACTGCTATTTGGACACACAGCAAGGCTCTAAAGGGAAGGAGCGCCATTTAGCATTTGGAGTGGAGATTTTACAAGATTCGTTTTGACACCATGTTGCATTGAGCTATAGTACCAGTACAGTGGTGCCCCCGAAAAATTACCCCATTTTGGAAACTAGATCCCTCAAAGACTTTATCTAGGGGTGTAGTGAGCATTTTGACCGCACAAGTGTTATGCAAAAATGAGTAAACAATAGATGTTGCAGATTGAAAATTGCCTTTTTCCACAGATCTGCCATTTCAGTGCCCAATGTGTTGTGCCCAGCTTGTACCACCGTATCCATACATTCCATAAATTGTTAAGCGGGTTCTCCACAATACAGTAATACCCCATATGTGGTCATAAATTGCTGTTTGGGCACACTGCCGGGCTCAGTTGGACCACCAATTGGCTTTTGAAGCGCAGATTTTGCTTGGTGTTTAAGTGGTATTTTAGCTTATATTGTGGGGCCATATGTAAACTGGGAGTACATCAGGGTATATGTAAGCTGGGCGGAGTACATCAGGGTATATGTAAACTGGGCGGAGTACATCAGGCTATATGTAAACTGGGAGTACATCAGGGTATATGTAAGCAAGGCGGAGTGCATCAGGGTATATGTAAACTGGGCGGAGTGCATCAGGGCACAATAGGATGATGTAATAATGTCGTGAATTAATAATCCATGGATTGGTGTGGTACGCTTTGAACCATTCCTTTATGCACAGGCCGGGTTTTTGGGGTATTATACAAAATATCTGCGCTCCAGTATTGCCGAATCTTTGACTTCTTCACTAGCCCTATAAGCAGCACAAGGCCCTAAAGTTTCTTCATCTCCGCTGCATCTACAGGGTCCACCTGTGGGGTCCAGCAAATGACGATCTGGGGTATTTAGTGAAATTCTACTGGACCTAAAAAATTAGTCCGGGCCGTCATTTAGCATCATTTTGCATCTTTGCGTTTTGAGAGTCATAACGTGTTATTTTTCCGTTCACGGAGCTGTGTGAGGGCTTGTTTTTTGTGGAACGAGCTGTAATTTTTATTGGTTCCATTTTGGGGTACATGCGATTTTTTTTTAGCACTATTTATTCCATTTTTTGGGAGATGAGGAAACCAAAACACAGCAATTCTAGCACAGTTTTTTTTTTTTTTTACAATGTTCACCGTGCAGTATAAACATGTTAACTTTATTCTGCGGGTCGATACGATTACAGCGACACCAAACTTATATTGTTTTTTTACGTTTCACTATTTTCCCACAATAAAAATACTCTTTTCTAAAAAAAAAATCATGTTTTAGTGTCGCCATTTTCTGACAGACATAACTTTTCTATTTCTTAGTGGATATCGCTGCGGGAGGGCTTGTTTTATGCGTGACGAACTGTAGTTTCTATTGGTACCATTTTGCGTTACTTGCAACTTTTTGATCACTTTTTATTACATTTTTTTTGGGACAAGATGACCAAAAAATAAAATGGTCAGTTTTTTCTAAAATTTTTTTACGGTGTTCACCGTGTGGTAAAAATAATGTGATATTTTTATAGATCAGGCCGCTCCGAACGCGGCGATACCTATTATGTATAGTTTTTCTCATGTTTTTTCTAATAAAGGAGTTGATCAGGGAAACCGGGCGATTGTTGTTTTTATTAGTTAAAACTTTTATTTATTTATTTTTCTTTAACATTTTTTTTTTCTTTTATCACTCTTTTATTACACTGACCTGGGGACTTGAAGGTCTGGTCTTCTGATCCCCAGTACGATACACTGCACTACTTATGTAGTGCAGTGTATCGTAACGGTCATTCTTCATTTGACAGTTAGCCTATTACGTCATGCCTCGGGCAGGACCTAATAGGCTACCGTACCTGGGCAACCAGGAAGCCTAATGACGGCTTCTTGGTTGCCATAGCAACCATCGCCACCCGCGATCCATCGCATGGGGGTACAGAGGGAGCTCCCTCCCTCTGTCAACCACTTCAATGCGGCGGACGTCATTGCAGCGGGATGTCAGCTGTGTATGACAGCCACTGAAAATGAAGCACGCACAGCTCCTGTGCCGTCTTCATCTACAGGGCGTGACTGTACGCCCGTGTGCGGTAAATCACTTTGAATTTGGACATATCATGCCCAAAAGCAGGAAGGGGTGAATACAGCCACTTAAACACTTATTTCCCATGACGACAATTCTAGGGAATTTTTTCTTTACATTTGACATTGTACCATTCCGGTTATATCGCCTAGAAATGTATGAATAAAATGACTACTGGGTATTACCAGCTTGGGGAAGGGGGTGTCTGATACATTTTAATTTGACAAGGGAATAGGCAAGACTCATTTGTCAACTTACATACTTTGATGAGGAATAACCGATACAGTACATTGTTTAGTGCTATTGTGGATAGAAAATATTGGATGGGTTGTCCCACAATATTATGCATAAAATAACTACCCAATTGGACTTAAAAAAAAATGTTACAGTTATGCTGCCCCCTGGTGCGCTTAATTGCCTCACAGAATGTCCCCCTAATGTGTCCAGTTCAGGGGGGTGGAGGGGGGGGGGGTTACACAAGCTTCGTAAGGTTAGTCACACCGCCCAGATCTCTTGTACACAGCAGAAGTGATTCCTGCTATTGTTAAGGCCAGTCATTAAGAATCGCACACTAGTAGCAAATCACTAGCACTGGGCTGCGCTATCGTTTCCGCTAAAAAAAACCTGAAACCTTGCGGAATGGAAACAAACGGAAACCATTTGGAATGGAAGAATTAACCATTGAAATCAATGGTAATGCAAAACAAGCTATGATTTCCGTTTATCTGTTCCTCTGACAATGGATGAACGGAAACCCCAAACGGGACGAGACGCTGATGTGAACGAGGCCGTAAAGAGCAATTTTTTTTCTACCCCTAAAGCACGCAGAGACACAAAAAACTAAACTCAAATTTCTCCCGCATAAAACAAGGCCTCAAATAGCAACATCACTATTACAAAAAAAAGTTATATGATTGCTAAAAGGCAGAGCTGCAAAAAAAATAGAAAAATTGGTGTTTAAGGCTTTCAGGCCTAGTCATTAAGGGGTTAAATTATTCCAATTGAGACATTGTTTTGTGTTCTCTAATTGTTGCACACTATAGTTTCAATTTCAATATAGAAAATTAGTATTTACACCTAGGTTTTAACCCTGTATTGAAGGCAGAACAAGGTGTCCAAAAAAAGCACAAGCCTTTTAGGTTTCTTTTACCTACTACTGCACATATATTTCAATATTTTATGTTCTAAGAGATATTATATATATATATATATATATATATATATATATATATATATATATATATATATTTATTAGGGCTGGGCGATTTTGCAAAAAAAACAAAAAAATAGATTGTTTTTCAACACTTGACAATTTGATTTAAATCTCTATGGCCCCATGCAGACGACCGTGCTCGTAATTACGAGCACGGCCGGCCACGGGCAGCCAGCCGTTTTTTCGAGCCGTGCTCCCATTATAAAGTATAGTAGCACGGCCCGTAAAATAAAATAGAACATGTTCTATCTTTTTCAACGACACGGGCACCTTCCCGTGAGAAAACGGAAAGGTACCCGTGGCCAAAAGAAGTCTATGGGCCCGTTATTTCGGGTCGTAATTACGACCCGTAATAACAGGTTTTTACGGTCGTGTGCATGAATGAGGCCTACCTTCTTATTTATTTTCCCTTTATTTAACAGTAATACCAAGAGATAATTGAATACATTTTCTTCATAAAATAACTAACATATATTGCTATAATTATTGTACGTAACATCACAACTTTTAACATCTGCAAATACTTTATTTTCTAATAAATACAATTGGAAAAATGTATATCTAATGGATTATAACTTCTGTGTTCCTAGCAGGGGACAGGTTAACCGAATCTATAATCAATTATATACTGTGTGCACTAATATCCCTCTCTGCCCGTCACCACCTTAGCCGGTCTCAGACATTACCGGATTCACATGACCGTGATTGGACCTTAAAAATGGTCCGTGTGTCAGCCGACTTCACGGCCCGATCACGGTACATGTGAACGGGACTCCTGGCATCAGTCATTTAGACTACATTCACAAAAAAAATAGGCATTAAAAACTGATCAATTGTCAGTATCTTGTCCATTTTGCATCAGTGTCTCCAAATTCTCATCCATTCTCATCTTATATAGCCGTTAAAAAAAAAAACTAAAAAAAAAACCTTACATCTTCCAGGGAAGATCATAACAGCACTCACACACAGCGCCACACACCACGCTACAGCGCCCACCCCCAATATAATGCCACAAGACCCATGTAGACAGTGCCACACTCCCTTGCAGATAGCACCCCCACGTAGATCGTACCCCACCTTGTAGATCGCACCCCCACATGTAGATCGCACCACCCGCCTACCATGCAGATCGCACGCCTTGTAAATCGAAGCACCCCTTCCATGTAGATTGCGCCGCTGTAGCTGCCACTAGGAGCTGAATCCCCAGCCAGAGGTTGCCGATGCTTTGGCCGGTGATTCAGCTCCGGTGGGAGCCACAGCGGCGCAATCTACAAGTTAGAGGGGTGTTGTGGTGCAATCTACAAGGTACATGGGGGGGGGGGGTGCGATAGGTGCAATCTACAGCGGCACAATCTATAAGGGTGGTGGTGCGACCTGCAAGGGAGTGCCATCTACAGCTGGGTAGTATCCATAGGGTGGTGTGGCTATGTACTAGGATTCTCTGCTTCCCCGCTTCCCCACGGAACAGCAGTTCCGTCTGGAAGCAGAGACAGAATATGTCGGACCAGGTGGCTGGGCGGAGCTTCCCCTTGCAGCTCGGCACCACTAAAGAATAAAAAAAAAAAAAAAAACTCTATATACATATATAACACACTACCGTTCAAAAGTTTGGGGTCACCCAGACAATTTTGTGTTTTCCATGTGAAATGTTAAATACTTTTGTGTCAAAAAAGACAAAAGTATAATAGGTATGATACCTTTATTGGCTAACCATAAAAGTTCTATATGCAAGCTTTCAGAGCACAGAGGCCCCTTCTTCAGGCGGTTTACAAATGAATGACTTAGAAAAAAGCACAACATTTAGATGTTACACAAAGACAATTAGTACATGAAGTGATATATCATTAAGATAAGCCGGGGCAATAAAACTGAGGTTATAGAGGTGATGACTTAGGAGTTAAGGCATCTGGAGTCAGTCTGATGGGGGACATGACGTGTGTCCATGTAGTGGCTCATAAATCCTGGTGTTAGATTGAGGCCTTGTGTCAATGACTGGAATTTTACCATGAAAACGCACTTATATTTATCAAATGAGTTGCAAAATGACTAGAAAATATAGTCAAGACATTGACAAGGTTAGAAATTATTTTTATTGGAAATAATCATTTTCTCCTTCAAACTTTGCTTTTGTCAAAGAATGCTCCATTTGCAGCAATTTGGCATTCTAGCTGTTAATTTGCTGAGGTAATCGGGAGAAATTTCACCCCATGCTTCTAGAAGCCCCTCCCACAAGTTGGATTGGCTTGATGGGCACTTCTTGCGTACCATACGGTCAAGCTGCTCCCACAACAGCTCTATGGGGTTGAGATCTGGTGACTGCGCTGGCCACTCCATTACAGATAGAATACCAGCTGCCTGCTTCTTCCCTAAATAGTTCTTGCATAATTTGGAGGTGTGCTTTGGGTCATTGTCCTGTTGTAGGATGAAATTGGCTCCAATCAAGCGCTGTCCACAGGGTATGGCATGGCGTTGCAAAATGGAGTGATAGCCTTCCTTATTCAAAATCCCTTTTACCTTGTACAAATCTCCCACTTTACCAGCACCAAAGCAACCCCAGACCATCACATTACCTCCACCATGCTTGACAGATGGCGTCAGGCACTCTTCCAGCATCTTTTCAGTTGTTCTGCATCTCACAAATGTTCTTCTGTGTGATCCAAACACCTCAAACTTTGATTCGTCTGTCCATAACACTTTTTTCCAATCTTCCTCTGTCCAATGTCTGTGTGCTTTTGCCCATATTAATCTTTTCCTTTTATTAGCCAGTCTCAGATATGGCTTTTTCTTTGCCACTCTGCCCTGAAGGCCAGCATCCCAGAGTCGCCTCTTCACTGTAGACGTTAACACTGGCGTTTTGCGCGTACTATTTAATGAAGCTGCCAGTTGAGGACCTGTGAGGCGTCTATTTCTCAAACTAGAGACTCTAATGTACTTGTCTTGTTGCTCAGTTGTGCAGCGGGGCCTCCCACTTCTCTTTCTACTCTGGTTAGAGCCTGTTTGTGCTGTCCTCTGAAGGGAGTAGTACACACCGTTGTAGGAGATCTTCAGTTTCTTGGCAATTTCTTGCATGGAATAGCCTTCACTTCTAAGTACAAGAATAGACTGTCGAGTTTCACATGAAAGCTCTCTTTTTATAGCCATTTTGAGAGTTTAATCGAACCCACAAATGTAATGCTGCAGATTCTCAACTAGCTCAAAGGAAGGTAAGTTTTATATCTCCTCTAAACAGCAAAACGGTTTACAGCGGTGCTAACATAATGGCACAAGGGTTTTCAAGTGTTTTCTAATCATCCATTAGCCTTCTAACACAGTTAGCAAACAGAATGTACCATTAGAACACTGGAGTGATGGTTGCTGAAAATGGGCCTCTATACACCTATGTAGATATTGCATTAAAAAACAGACATTTGCAGCTAAAATAGTCATTTAGCGCATTAACAATGTAGAGAGTGTATTTCTGATTAATTTAATGTTATCTTCATTGAAAAAAACGGCTTTTCTTGCAAAAATAATGAAATTTCTTAGTGACCCTAAACTTTTTAACGGTAATGTATGTATATACATACAAATTATATATCTTTATAGCTATATATCTAAATCTAATTTTCACATGCATACACACACACACAAATTTACCAGGTATCAAAGGATCCTCAATGCACAGCATAGAAGGCCTGTATCCATTTGCCATTGCTTTCATGATTTCTTCCTTAGCAATGTAAGCACCTCCATTTCTTATTCGAATACCGGTTTTCAAGTAATTAAAAGTTCTTCCATACAATTCAAAGAACTCAATCAGAAGCATGCCAAGATTTTCATTTGCCCTTCTAGCATCAATTCTAGGATGCAACTATAAAACAAAAAATATTGCATTAGGTAAAACACCGTAGGCAGAAAGGAAAATACCTTTAGAATACAATTTACCATACAACACATGACTTCTCCATTGTTCTTTCAATTATGTTTGACTGTATTCACTGTGCGGTAAAGACAACTTGCTAACTACTCTATGGGTCAATAAGATTACGGCAATGCCAAAATGAAATAATTTCTCATGATGTACTACTTTTGAAAAGAAAAATTTGGTAAAAAAAATAAAATTGTACGTACAGTTATATACGGAGCGATCATTATTTTTCAGTCGATGGAGCGGTGTGAGGGATTTGTTTTTTTTTGCAGGGGAAGCTGCAGTCTTGCGGTACACATACAAATTTTTGATCTTTTGGGTAGTAAGGGGGGACCAAAAACCAGGAACGTTTGCATTGTGATTTTTTTCCTATGGAATTCACCCATCAGGCAAATACAATATTCTACTAGTTCAGACGTGGCGTACAAATTATGTTTACCTGGTTCAGGACCAGGCTTCTTTTGAGCCTTCAGGACCAGATATCGTTTAGCCATTTTTAGAACTCATTAGTTAAACGGCTGTAACTTCTATTTGTTGAGCAAGTAACGAGAGTTTTGCGATTTTTTTTCGTAGACCGTACAGGATTCTTTTTTTAATCATTTTTATACACATACTTTGCGATTTTTGAATTTTGAGTTTAAAAATAGCAAAAAATATTTCTTGTGATAGTCATGTCTACTGTAAATTGATATATTACACATCTCTTCCAGGGTAAATGGGTCAGGGCTAACACTACGATTGGTGTGGGGAGTATGTTTTTTTTTTGGGTTGGTATTTTATGTGAATTTAGTTCATTTTTACTATGGCTTGTCCCTCAAAAAGGTCAGAAAATACCTTTGGGGGACTTTATTTTTCTTTTACACCTTGTTTTTCCATTGTAACTGGGGCTGTTACTGGGGAAATCAGCTCTTATAGTGACTTGTCACTAATAGGGCTATGCTGGGTCTAGTTAGACCAGGTAGCAGCCTCTAACTGCATCCCGGCCATCATGTGACCAGTCACATGATCACCGATACCGTTAACGCTGCCTCTATTCTATGGATCAGAGAAGATAGAAGCAGTGAAAGCTGCTTCTATCTTCTCTTTATGTTGCCGGCAGTCAAAGCTGCACCCTAAATACACTACGGCTCGGGTTTTAAGGACCTCGACCGTCGGCCATAAATATACAGTCGGCAGTCGAGAACCAGTTAAAAGTATGGCACTAAAGGCAGACCTGGGGGCCTTCACTAGGTCTCCAGCAGGTATGGCAACTGATCGGGACACCGGGTTGTGGGGGGCACAAGGAGGAGACTGAGGGAGCCCCCCTCCAACTGTCTAACCGCTCAACTAAGGACAAAAGCTGGCCATCTAACCTGATTTGTTTTTATGAAGAGGTGAGCAGAAGCCTAGACAGAGGGGCCGCTGTGGATATAGTGTTTTTGGACTTTGCAAAGACATTGGACACTGTCCCCCATAGAAGTCTAATGGGTAAATTAAGGACTATAGGTTTAGAAAGTATAGTGTGTAATTGGATTGAGAATTGGCTCAAGGACCGTATCCAGAGAGTTGTGGTCAATGATTCCTACTCTGAATGGTCCCCGGTTATAAGTGGTGTACCCCAGGGTTCAGTGCTGGGACCACTATTATTCAACTTATTTATTAATTATATAGAGGATGGTATTAATAGCACTATTTCTATTATTGCAGATGACACCAAGCTATGTAATATAGTTCAGACTATGAAAGATGTTCGTGAATTGCAAGCGGATTTAAACAAACTGAGTGTTTGGGCGTCCACTTGGCAAATGAGGTTTAATGTAGATAAATATAAAAGTTATGCACCTGGGTACGAACAACCTGCATGCATCAAATGTCCTAGGGGGAGCTACCCTGGGGGAGTCACTTGTTGAGAAGGATCTGGGTGTACGTGTAAATCAAACTAAATAACAGCATGCAGTGTCAAACAGCTGCTTCAAAGGCCAGCAGGATATTGTCGTGTATTAAAAGAGGCATGGACTCGCGGGACAGGGATGTAATATTACCACTTTACAAAGCATTAGTGAGGCCTCATCTAGAATATGCAGTCTAGTTCTGGGCTCCAGTTCATAGAAAGGATGCCCTGGAGTTGGAAAAAATACAAAGAGCAACGAAGCTAATAAGGGGCATGGAGAATGTAAGTTATGAGGAAAGATTAAAAGAACTAAACCTATTTAGCCTTGAGAAAAGACTACTAAGGGGGGACAGGATTAACTTATATAAACATATTAATGGCACATACAAAAAATATGGTGAAATCCTGTTCCATGTAAAACCCCCTCAAAAAACAAGAAAAAAAGGTTCAACCTGCAGAGGCGATAAGCCTTCTTTTCTGTGGGAACTGTGAATCTATGGAATAGCCTACCGCAGGAGCTGGCTTTAAAAAAGGCTTAGATAATTTCCTAGAACAAAAAAATATTAGCTCCTATGTGTAGAAATTTTTTACTTCCCCTTTCCTTGGTTTAACTTGATGGACATGCCTATTTTCAACCGTACAAACTATGTAACGTCACTGTCACTCTTCACCGCAGCATCTGAATGATTAAACAGCTGGGATCAGAGATCTCAAAACACAGCCTTGCAGGCGGGTGTCAGCTGTTTGGCAAAGCCGGCACCCACCACGTATCGCTCGGCGCCATCTTGTGGTAGAGCACATTTGACGTAACTGTACGGTCGATGTCGCTAAGGGTTAATATACAGTATGAATAAATGCCTATCACAGTAACAGCCAACCACATAATTTTTACAATCGTGAATAAAAGTAGTAAAACACAACCTTACCTGTAAGAAACTTATTGCCATTAAAATAAGACTGTAAGAGCTAATCCCACCAGTAAAAACTTCATTCAGATCCCTTTGAAGGAGAAACTGTTTCAATACTAAAATCAGGTAAGGAAGTAAAGAATATTCCTATAATAAAAAAAATTAAAAAAAGTTAATAACTATAAAGGAGACCGACTAAGCAAAGATGCCAGATATTGAATGTTACAGGCAAATACTTTGACAGTAATAAACATGCATCAGTTTTACCTTCATACAATCTTTGATGAACTGAGCTGCTTTTACACCAGTTCTTACATTAAAACTGATATCTACTTTGACATCTGTCTCCCGGTCTGTAAGTTTAATTATCGGCACCTGAAATAAAAGCAGATGTACACACGTCTTGAACTGAACCCTGTTGCAAGGTGCGCCAAATGTATTAACCCCTTAAGGATGCAACCCCATTTTTCAAATCAGAAGTGTCACTTTGTGGTAAGAACTTTGGAATGCTTTTATCCACGCGACTCAGATTTTTCACTTTGTCAAAAAGCAACCGATGACTGATGTACAAGATCTAACAAGGTGTGAACAGGGCCGGTCAGACTAGATTAATACACTGCAGTATTGTATAAAACAAAAAAAAAACACTAAAAATTTCTGATTAGAAGTCAATGGAGAATTTTTTTTTTTTTAATCATAACCGACCATGAAGGATCATTTTCAGTAAGTACTCAAAAAATTACTTACATGCCAGTGGGGAAAAAACAGTGGGAGGTCCTAAAGCAGTTTCCGGGGAAGGACAAGAACAATGCGCAAATGGTCGACTACTCCACTGCTGCTAGCATAACCTAGCAACCGGGAAAAATATGCAAAAGTGTGCAACTCAGATGTTGAGAGAGACCAGCAACAGCGGAGGGGACCCCACAGGGCTGAAGTAATGAGCGGTTAGTCGGAAAGAGGAGCTCAGCCTTTAGTGCGATATCTTGCCACACAGCATTCAAGTCTGACAAGGAAAGTAGTGACCCCCATCAAGATGTAGAAGAAAGCATTCTCAAGAATGGTGTATATATATCAAAAGGAGGTGCATGTGCAAGACCAGGACAAGATCCTGAAGAATTGTACGCTGAACAAAAGGGGAGACCCATTGGAGGAGAGCAGTCTGTACGTTAGGGAGGAAACTAAAGGCTAAACCCCAGATCCTGCCGGGGAAGACCAAACTTGAAATAAAAAAATAAAAATTAAAACAAACATGGGGGGGGGGGATAATTCCTCAAACTAGTGTAAAATGAGACTTCCAGGTCCTGTGAATATATGAGATTGGGATGGTTATCCGGCCTTCAGTAAGAATATGATGACTAGCTCCACAAAGCCACTAGGTCTCAAACATATGGTGTGAGAAGGCATGCTACCTAAAGGAGTGACTCGAAAGAGCGAGGAGACCGAACCAAGAAGAGCAGGTCATCTGAGAAGTGCCAGGAAAAATGGACAATGAGAGGGACCACAGTCATAAAGGCAAGACTTGTGCCACCAGGATGATGCATGCACTAAGCTACAAAACACCTAAACAAATCCTAGGGAGAAGATGCAGAAGATCTACATTCACTACACCAGCCAAAGACAAAAAGACTAGCCGGAGTACAGAAGTCTTCTGCTGAAGAAGTCCACTGTGCAGTAGACATTAACAATTTTTGGGGTGTGTCTTTAGTGTCATAAGCTGGACATTGAAATTTTTACTTTGCACCATCCGCAGCATAATCATTTATGGAAAAGGTGCTCACTACACCTCTTAATAAATGCCTTGAGGAGTGTAGTTCCCAAAACGGGGTCACTTCTCAGGAGTTTTTTATTATTTCACATCAGAGCCCTGCATTTGTGAAGCAATACTGTGTAAGTTGTCAAATTAGGCCTCAACTTCGCATGGTACTCTTTCACTCCTGAGCCCTGTCGAATGTCCAGGCAAAAGATTAGTGCCACATGTAGGGTGATTCTAAAATCGGGAGACCGCATAATAATTAATTAGAGAGCGGTCTTATGGTGGCACAATTTGGGCACCACATATTGGCATATCTATGGAAAAAAAATCCCATTTTCAATCTGCAACAGAGTGCACACTAATTTCTGCAAAACACCTGCTGGGTTAACATGCTCACTACACCAGGAGGGCTTATTCAGACGAACGTTAAATACGTCCGTGCAACGCGCTTGATTTTCACGCTCGTCGCACGGACCTATATTAGTCTATGGGGCTGTGCATACAGCTCCGTGACTTTTACGCAGCGCGAGTCCGCTGCGTAAAACTCACGACATGTACGTTCTTTGTGCGTATTTCGCGCATCACGCACCAATTGAAGTCAATGGGTGAGTGAAAATCACACGCACCACACGGAAGCACTTCCGTGGGACGCACGTAATTCGCGCAACAGCAGGGAAAAGGATGAATGAAAACAGAAAAGCACCACGTGCTTTTCTGTTTAAAACATCCAAATGGAGTGTCATAATGATGGCGGCTGCGCGAAAAGCACGCAGCCACGCATCATATGGTGATGAAACACGGAGCTGCTAAGTGCCTTTTGCGCACGCAAAACACCGAGTTTTTTTGCGTGCGCAAAACGCACACGCTCGTGTGAATCCGGCCTTAAGTGAATACCTTGTGGTGTATAGTTTCCAAAACGGGGTCACTTCTGGGGGGTTTCCACTGTTTGTCCCACAGAGGCTTTGCAAATGAGACATGGTGACCAGAAACCAAACCAGCAAAATCTGAACTCCAAAAGCCAAATGGCGCTCTATCCCTTCTAAGCCCTGCTGTGTGTCCAAACAGCGGTTTATGACCACATGTGGGGTATTGTTTTACTTGGGAGAAATTACTTTACAAATGTTGCAGTGCTTTTTCTTTAGTCCTTATGGAAATGAGAAAATTAAACTAGCTAAACCTACATTTTACGTGACCTACTGCCAATAATTTCTGCAAAAACATGTGGGGTCAAAATGCTCACTATACCCCTAGATAATTTCCTCAAGGGGTGTATTTTCCAAAATGGGCCACTTGTGGGGGATTTCCACTGTTTTGGCACCTAAAGAGCCCTTCAAACCGGACGGTGCCTAAAATATATTCTAATAAGGAGGCCCAAAATCCTCTAGGTTCTCCTTTGTTTGAGGCCAGTGCTTCAGTCCATAAGCACACTAGGGCAACATGTGGGATATTTCCTAAAACTGCAGAACCTGGGCAATAAACATTGAGTTGCATTTCTCTGGTAAAACGTCTAAAGGGTTAAGAAACTTTCTAAATGCGGTTTTGAATACTTTGAGGGGGTGACTTTTTGGGGGTTTCTAAGATATATAAAGGCCCTAAAAGCCACTTCACAACTGAACTGGTCCCTGAAAAAAATAGCCTTTTGAAATTTTCTTGAAAATGTGAGAAATTGCTGCTAAAGTTCTACGATTTGTAACGTCCTAGAAAAATAAAAAGGATGTTCAAAAAACTATGCCAATCTAAAGTAGACATATGGGGATGTTATTTAGCAACAATTTTATGTGGTATAACTGCCTAACTTACAAGCAGAAACATTTAAATTGAGAAAAATGCAAATTATTGCAAATTTTCCGCAAATTTTGGTGTTCACAATTAAATACTTAATGTACCAAGCAAATTTTAACCGTAACAAAGTCCAATGTGTCACGAGAAAACAGTCTCAGATTCGCTTGGATAGGTAAAAGCATTCCGAAGTTATTACCACAAAGTGAAACATGTCAGATTTGAAAAATTAAGCTCTGTTAGGAAGGTCAAAAGTGGCCAAAGTGGGAAGGGGCTAACTTAGGATTTCTCTTTCCATACTTGCTATAATGAAAATTCGCTGCTTTTCGTCAGCAAAAACCTCAATAGGTTTCAAATTGCTGCCGATTCTTTACTTCTCCATTGAACTCAATGAGGAAAATTCTAAACAAAAATGCAACGGTTCTGCAGCATAAACGGACATGCTTCAGATTAAAAATGTAAAATTAACCAGGGGTGTTATGAACATTTTGACCACAGGTGTTTAATAGAATTGTGCCGTGAAAATGAAAATATTTTTACAATAAACTGTAGTCTTCACTCAAACTCCATCTCCACAAGGAATTGAGAAAAAAAAGTAATAATTATTGGGCGCTTTCTCCAGAGTATTGAAATACCCCATGTGGTAGTAAACTCCTGTTAGGACACATGGCAGGGATCAAAAAGTGAGTACAATTTGGTTTTAGGAGTGCAGATTTTACTGGAATGGTTTTGAGGTTGGGAATCTTGGTGCACAGTACATTTACCTTTGGAAACAAGGGTCAGGGAGCTGCTGCCAGGGCAAATAAAATCATGGGATGCATCAGAAGAGGCATAGATGCTCATGACAAGAACATAGTTTTGCCTCTATACAAATTACTAGTCAGACCACACATGGAATATTGTGTACAATCTTGGGCAGCTATGTATAAGGACATGGCTGAACTAGAATGGGTGCAAAGAAAGGTAATTCAGGGAACGGGTGGATTGCAGTACCAAGTAAGATTATCAAACGTGGGGCTACTCAGTTTAAAAGAGAGACTGCTTAGGGGCTAATTGTAGTGATGAATTATATACTTTTACATTGTAAAGATCTTTCTAACAATCTTCACACCTAGGCCTGTAACAACGTCAATAGGACATGCTCTATGTCTAGAGGAAAAAGGGTTTCACCATGACAAATGGGGATTCTTTACGGAGAGTAATGAGACTATGGAACTCCCGGTATAGAATGTTGCGATGGTTGATTCTTTGAACAAGTTCTAGAAGGCCTTGATGCCTTTCTCGAAAAATATATTACAGGCTATGAGTACTAGATTCTGGAGAAGGGATGTTGATCCCCAGATTTATTCTGATTGACATATTTGGAGTCAGGGAGAAATTAATCCCCTAATGAGGAAATTGCCATCAACCTCATGGGGGTTTTTCCTTCCTCAGGATAAACACCGTAGGATTATAGGTTGGACTTGATGGACCTTTGTCTTTTTTCAACCTTAACTATGTAACTGAGATACCAGTACAGTGGAAACCCCTGAGAAGTTACCCCATTTTGGAAACTACTGCTCTGAAGTAATTCCTCTAGGAGGTGTAGTGAGCCACACAGGAGTTTGGCAGAAATTAGTGCGCAATGGATGTAACTGTTAAATTTTCAAGTTTTCCACAGGTTTGCCACGTCAATGCCAACTACGTGATGCCCAGCTTGTGCCACTGGAGACATCCCATAAATAGTTAAATCTGGTTCTCCCGAGTAGAAAACCCTATAGGTTGTCAAACTGCTGTTTGGGCACACTGCCACGTTCAGAAGTACCACTATTTGATGGAGCACAGATTTTTCATGGTAGTATTTGTTTTTTTCACTGGTATTTAAATTTATGATGTGGGAGCATAGGCAAGATTATCAGTGCATAAGGTGGTATAATAAATGGGTTTAAGAGGAGAACGATGGCAGATGTGGGGAACTTCATTAGCCCCTCCCAGGCTAGAGGGAGCTTTTGTCCCCTGCATCTAAGTGGTTAAACAGCCAGGATCAGTTCTCTGATCCCAGCCGTTAGAAAAGAGTGTCAGCTATAATCAACCGCCGACACTAGCAGCGTACGGAGAAGGCTTAGCCTGCCCCACACCCGTTATGACGTACAGTTACGTCATGATGGGTTAAAGTCTAAACTAAATAACATTGCCATATATCTCAAGTCCCTTTAGGGCATATTAACCCCTTCAATGGTTTATCCAGAAAGAAAAATGTAGGGAATGCAACTAAAATTGAAATATATGCTGTACAGTAAGAAATATCTACTTTACATTCTAAGCCTCCCTGAATGTTTCCCCTCTGTGCCCGCCAAAGCACGTGTCCACTTCGCCATTGATGACAAACTACTGGTGTAGAGCTGCAGAACTAGATCATGGTGGATGTTCTAGCAATTTGCATCCAGCTCGACTGAACCAGAAGACTGGTACAATCATATAGTGAGTACATCATGGCAGGAATGGTAGAAGTTTATTAAACGCAAGCAAGTAGACTTAGAGGCTCTGTCACCAGTTTATAAATGCCTTATCGCCTACATAATCTGATCAGCGCTGTAATGTAGAGAACAGTGGTTTTTATTTTGAAAAACTATAATTTTTGACCAAGTTATACACCATTTTAGATTTATGCTAATTAGTTTAATAGTTCTCAGTGACCAATCAGCATCATTCACTGCTCATTGTTACAGCCCAGCTTCTTTCACTGCACAATCATGCTGTGTGGACAGTGAAAGAAGCTGGGCTGTAACAATGAGAAGTGAATGATGCTGATTGGTCAGCGTCTTACACTCCTGTATAACACTCAGTTGGTAAAAAGTACAAACACGCCCAGTTGTCTATTAAGAAAGTCATTAGCATAAATCTAAAATGGTTTATAACTTGGTCAAAAATGATCGTTTTCCAAAATAAAAACAAACTTATCTACATTACAGCGCCGATTAGATTATGTAGGAGATAGGGCACTTATAATCTGGTGACAGAGCCTCTTTAAGTAGTCTGAAAGTAAATCTAGTGTGCCAGGTAAAGATAAAATAAAATTTTAATTCAGTGTTGCCACCACATACCGTTGCTTTGTCCAGAACTTTAATTGAGCCTGGCTCAGCCACATTTTGTTTCCTTAATGCCTGTTCCAAGAGTTGTAAAGGAGGGTGGTCCCACTTTCCAAACACTACGAGATCTATGTCACTAGAAACAGACATAACCAAGTCAAAGACCTTTTGTAATTTTTAGCTAAATATACTAATCATTGAAGAAATAGTTAATGAAAAATAATCTAAATTTGGCAAGGATGATCTTTGTAAAAGGGACCAGTCCGGTATAAACTTGTGGGTTGGCCCCACATCTTTCCTCTGGGAAAAATTAGCTCTCAGTCTTTTCCCAGAGGTCCAATTTAACCCCTTGGCGACTGATAAAGCTACGTCACCAAGGGAGGGTGAGGTGGTGGGGAGTATGGTCCATGCTCGGCAAGTATTCACTGTATATTACAGCTAACACCTCACTGCAACAATCTGAGAACTCCAATCCCACCCGTTTAACCACTAATATGCCGTGGTCAATAGCAACTGCATATAGCACGTAAGAGGGAGGAAGGCCCCCTCCGTTCGGCCATCTTTCTGCTCCTATTAAGCCAGTTTGTGGCAATGTTTGCAGTGACTTTGTACTGTGAATTGCTGACACTTGTAGCATCAGTTAACAGCCCAGTGTGTCGGCGACTCACAGTGCGGAGAAGTGATAGGAATTAAGGGGGTAGCAGAAAATGAGTGGCACTGCCCCCTCAAAACAGCGGATCTGTGGTAGTGTCAAGAGTCTAGGAGATATATATATATATATACATATATACATAGTGTATTTTAGCATAAAAATAACTTGTAATATCTTTTATAAAAGTATATCACGTCACACAGTCACTAAGATTTTATCTGTAATAGGCTAAGGCGGAATTCACACGACAGGAATTCCCGGCCGGGTGCCGGCCGTTCATAAATCGGCCGGCACCCGGCTGCATTAGGAATAATAGACCCATAATGGGGCTATTCACACGACCGATTTTTTGACGGCCGGGAAAACCGCCCGTCAAAAAATAGGACATGCTCTATTTTCAGCCGGGTGCCCGGCCGCCCGGCTCCCATAGAAGTCTATGGGGCCGGGTAATACACGGCCATCACCGGAATGTGTTCCGAGTGATGGCCGGGTCTACCGTCGCTCGCGCACTCTCTCTCCTCCTCCTCCTCACAGTGCAGAGTGCATGTGAGGAGGAGGATCTTTTATTGCTCGCTGTAGGAGTCGGAATCCCCAATCCCCGGCTGGGGATTGGGGATTCCGCTACAGGAGAAGTGAGTGACTACACTGTCCATATATGGACACAGCGAAGTCGCGCACTTCTGCAGCGGAATCCCCGACTCTATGGCCGGGGATGCCGCTACAGGAGAAGTGAGTGACTACACTGTCCATATATGGACACAGTGACGTCACTCATTTCTGAAGCGGAATTCCCGACCTGTGGCAGGGAATTCCTCTTCAGGAGAAGTCAGTGACTACACTGTCCATATATGGACATTGAAGTCAGTGACTTCTCCTGGAAGGGGGGGGATGGGTGCAACATACAGGGGACTGTGTGGCATCACCTACAGGGGGCAGGGTGGCATCGCCTACAGGGGGCAGGGTGGCATCGCCTACAGGGGGCAGGGTGGCATCGCCTACAGGGGGCAGGGTGGCATCGCCTACAGGGGGCTGTGTGGCATCACCTACAGGGGGCTGTGTGGCATCACCTACAGGGGGCTGTGTGGCATCACCTACAGGGGGCTGTGTGGCATCACCTACAGGGGACAGGGTGGCATCGCCTGCAGGGGGCTGTGTGGCAACGCCTGCAGGGGGCTGTGTGGCATCGCCTGCAGGGGGCTGTGTGGCATCGCCTGCAGAGGGCTGGGTGGCATTACCTACCAGGGGGGCTGTGGCATTATCTACAAAGGGCTAAATTCATCCGATTTTAAAACGGACAGGGAAAAAAACGGATGCAAATCGGGTCCAAATCGGCCGGTAAAAACGGCAACCCGGCCCGGAACGGAATCGGAACGGATGCAAAACGGGTGCAAACCGGCCGGGAAAATCGGCCAAAAACGGCCGATTTTCCCGGCCGACACTCGGACCCTGTCGTGTGAATGAGGCCTAAGGCTATGTCTCAGGATGAAGCAGACTAGCTCACCGATTCAGCTGACAGCGGTGTTCTGCAGCTTCTATGTAAAGTAATACATAGAAGTTGCAGGAAAGAAAACGCAGTAAAATTTTGCTATTGACCATGGCATCTAAGTGGTAAACGTACAGGTTCAGAGTTCTCCAAACCCTGTCTTTAAAGTTAGGTCTTGGCTGTAACGCTGCCAATATTCGCTGGGTATGAAGTGGGCTTGGTGAGCCAGCTCTATACTACCCCTACCTAGCTATGACCTACAGTTACATCAAATGTCAGGAAGGATTTAACCCCTCGATAACAGATTCCAACGAGAGGAATCCTATTTTATTACATTAGCAGGGTGTAACATAGGAACCATATACAATGTATCAGAAATAATTGAAACATGTCGAATAAATCAGAGCAGCAATTTCCAAACTATTTTTTTGGGAAAGTTTCATCTGTTCTGCCAGATCTCGTTTTTGGTCCGAAACATGGTTTTGTTAACATATGCGTTTTGGCTTCTGTTTATAACATAGCCTATGCAGTTCCTGTATGAATCAGTTGAGGAAACTGCTTGAAACCCAGATAACATTTATATCGCAATATCAAAAAAAATAAAAAATTTTATTTTAACAAAGGCATATAAACCCCAATTTAAAAAGCAGGTTGTGCATGCATTTTTTAAGTACTATAGAAAAGCATAATGAAAAAAAAAAAAATAAATAAAAATAAAAGATTGAGTACCTTTTGAACAACCTTTTCCTGTTAAGTTCATTGGGGGGCTGTGGGGTAAATGCAGTTGCCACAAGGAGGCTTGGCACTAAATTCAAAATTGTAGCCCCTCCTACAGGATATACCCCACCTACAGACAGGCACGGAGCCAATTCAGTCTATCCGTAAGCAGTAAGAAAAGGACAAACAAGGTAAGTACAGGTAAGTCAAAACAATAGAGGAGGATCCCTCCAAATGAACCATGAATAAAAAGGGTGGGAGCAGAGTCCACCAATGAACTGGACAAGGATTTTACGTTAAATACGCAAAAAATCCTGTTCTCACTTATATTGGGGGACACACACAGCAGCTGAAGTCTTAAAACAGACCCCGAGAGTGGGTACATTAAGAAAAGACATGGTCACCTACTCTGTAGATGCCTGCAAGACCTCGCATCCAAGCGAAGAAAGTCTGCAGAACCAAAGGTGTGCATCTGAGACCTTCACAAAAGTGTGCAAGAAAGATAATGTAGCTGCCTTGCACACCTGAAGAGCAGAAGCCTGATTGCACATAGCCCAGAAATCCCCAACCGCTCTGTTAGCTGGGCTGTAATCCAAAAAGGAGGTTCTTTACCTTGGACCAGTAAGCCTCAGAAATAGCCACCCGAATGCATTGAGCGATAGCCTTAGAGGCCGCCAAACCCTTCCTAGAACCCTACGGGAGGATAAACAAGCAATAAGACCTCCAAATGATAGAAACGAAAGTCTGCAGGAGACAAAACATCCAAGTTGTCCGCAACTCAGTTGTTGACCCCATGGGATGTGCACCGCTGACTAGAGTTGGAACCTGCCCAAGTAAGAATCTCCTACGGCTTCTGCCAATCTGGCTGCGCTTCAAGTCACACCCGGTAATTGAAATAAGGTACAGCTGTGAAATTGTCCATTTGGCTGGACAGAAGTAATGACCAGTGCAGCAGACAAAGGAAGAGGACCCTCAACTACAGCAGTTTGATGGGGCTGAGCCGTGAGGTTCTGGTACATTCCACTCCACCCCATGAGACTTGCATCAATGGAGAGGATCTGCCAGTTCAGCAGTAGGAAGTAGCGACCCTTTGGGATGTTCAGGGAGAAGATCCACTACTTTAGTGTTCGACAGATAGCTAGAGGGAGAAGGATCTGTTGATCCAGGTAGTCCTGAGAATAGTTCTACAGGAAAAGGATCGCCTGCTGCAGGGGGAGAGTAACTGTGCGAAGGGAACAGGCTTCAATCTAAGCTACCATGGTACCAAGGGTTCTCATACAAAAGGTGAAGAGGTCGGTAAAGTCACCCATAAGGACCAAACTCCATCCTGAATAGTATACAATCTTCCCCTGGGAAAGGAACACTTGTGCCTACAGTGTCAAAAGGCCACATCCAGGTAGACTTCCAGTCTGGGAGGGGACAGGCAAGATTTGGATTGGTTGACAAATCTAACTGAAATTAGCACAAGGTATCCAAAACGGTCTGGAGAGCAGCCACGTTGCTCTCCCTGGTAGGGGACTTTATCAAGAGGTCGTCCTGGTAGAGTGTGACGGACACCCCCTGGTCCGAAGGAGCGCCATCGCCACTGACAGGATTGTAGTGAAAACTCTCGTGGCTAGAATGAACGGAAAAGCCACAAGACTGGTAATGGTAAGGCGGCACTGAAAAAAATCAAGGAGCGCTGGATGAACAGGCTAATACGGACATGTAAATACGTAATATGTTAACGTCAACTGATGGAAGCGATAACATAACAGAGGGATTCCATGCGGAAATAGCGGACCTTGACATACTCGTTGAAACGCTTGAGGTTTAGAATAGGGCAAACCAAGCCACCCTTTGGCACAACAAAAAGGTTGGAGTAGACTCCCTGAAAGAGCAGTCTCTATTGCTCTAAAAAAGGCAGCCACCCAGGAGGGAGACTGCAGAACAGCAGACTGGAAGAAGCGCTCTGGAGAAAGACTGGTAAATTTGATTTTGTATCCCAAGTATACCACTTCCTAAACCCAGGCATCCGAAATGTGGGAAAGCCAGAATTCCTTGATGTACAGTAGTCTGCCCCCACCTGAACCAAATCAAGTGGGGGCACGTCGTCAGGTGAAGCTTGGCTTACCAGATCCAGCCTTGGCGGACGGAGTCCTGGGTCGCCATGAGGGATGGACTTTTAAGGAAGGTTTGGCCTTCAGGTCCTGGTAGGACTTGTCTGGAAGAATGCTAGAGAACCTACAAAAGGAACAAAAATGAGGACCAGTCTTTTTGGCAGGGGTGCTCCATTTGACTCTGTTCTGGGGTATGTGAGTACTCTTGCCACCCGCAGCTTTAGAGATCTCATCCAGTATGGACCTGAAGAGACGATCCTGAAAAGGGAAGAGCAGTCTGACTACTAGGGAGCTGTATCCATGGACCAAACATTTGAGTCAGGTTATTCTGCCTATAGCAATGGTAGAAGCTTAGAGAGGCTCTGTCACTAGATTATAAGTGCCCTATCTCCTACATAATCTGATAGGCACTATAATGTAGATAAGTGTTTTTTATTTTGAAAAACTATAAATTTTGAGCAAGTTAAATTTTAGATTTATGCTAAATTAGTTTCTTAATAGACAACTGTGCGTGTTTTTACTTTATTACCAAAGGGCGTTGTA
Organism: Rhinoderma darwinii; assembly: GCF_050947455.1. NCBI lineage: Eukaryota > Metazoa > Chordata > Amphibia > Anura > Rhinodermatidae > Rhinoderma > Rhinoderma darwinii. The sequence goes on from NC_134691.1 coordinate 211,434,409, forward strand.
AAGAGAAGTGTATGACGCTGACCAATCAGCGTCATACACTTCTCTCCATTCATTTTTAGCAGTATTCGCAACACAGCGTGATCTCGCAAGATCACGCTGTACTGTCAGATACTCTCACATTAACTTTATCGAAGTGTCGAGAGTGAATAGACATCACCTCCAGCCAGTACGAGATGCCTATTCACACTCCCGACACGTCGGTAAAGTTTCTTGGGGACTTACTCACACAGCGTGATCTCGCGAGATCACGCTATGCTCTCAGTCACAGAAACTTTACCGAAGTGTCGGGAGTGTGAATAGGCATCGCGTCCTGGCTGGAGGCAATGTCTATTCACTCTAAAGAAACTTCAGTAAAAGTTAATGTGGGAGTATGTGACAGCAGAGCGTGATCTCACGAGATCACGCTGTATTGCGAGTACTGCTAAAAATGAATGGAGAGAAGTGTATGATGCCGATTGGTCAGCGTCATACACTTCTCTTTACAACGCCCTTTGGTAAAAAAGTAACACGCCCAGTTGTCTATTAAGAAACTAATTTAACATAAATCTGAAAATATCAATTTTGAGCAAGTTATGCACAATTTTAAATTAAAAAAACACTGTTACCTACATTACAGCGCCGATCACATTATGTAGGAGATAGGGCACATATCTGATGACAGAGACTCTTAAGCACAAGCCACCAGATGAGAAGCGTCAAGAGATGCCTTGCACAAGTACTTGGATGCATACGACAAGTGATTGGAAAGATCAACTAATTCCTCCTGAGGAGTCCCAGGGAGGAGACCATGACAAATTTCACTTGTGCATTCAGTGGTAGCTCTATTGACCCAGGTTAAGGCAATAATAGGATGTTAGGCAGAGCCAGTAGGCACAAAGGCAGACTTGGCAAAGGGTCCACAGCGCGGTCCAGAGGATCACTGAAAGAAGGTACATCCGCCAAACGTAAAGTTGCAGTGTTGGCCAGGCGGGAGACCAGAGGGTTCATTGCCAGAGACCCCATCCTAAAAGATACATAACATCCAACCGGCTAGAGTGAGAAGCTCATCTGTAGTGCTTCGATCCTTTAGAAACTACTCAATTCAGAATGCACAGGAACAACCTTCTGGTACAGTCAAGGTTGAAATAAAAAAAATAAAAAAAATGAAGAAACAGTGTCAGTGACCTGTAAGGTGTCACGGATCACCTTAATTAGCACATCAATAGAAGTGGACAGTTTTGAGGGCTTCGTCAGGCAGATAAGTCGGAAAGCTGGCCTTCTGACAAGGCCCCCACCCGGGAGGGGAGGAAGCACCGGACAATAGATCTGGGGAAGGCGGTGAGAGAAGAGAACAGGAAACTGAAGTTAGACATGTAGCCCTGGCCCTCTTTTGGGGTCGGTCACGTGATGAAGATGTGGACAGAGTCCAGAGGTGGCTGATCAGAAGGGCGAACCTAGATGCCCATATAGGTGGTTAGCAAGGTCACCAACGGTCCTAGAAAGGGAATTATCCCGATCTGGTACAGTCCCCAAAATACCAGGCGTGGGCAATAATGGGGTGCTTTATCCTGTTGGTGGGGGCCAGAATTTTGAATTGTTAGTGTCAACACGCCTAGTGGCAACAGCATATACCCAAAGGTCTGTGTCCTCCAATGTAACTATTTTTTTTATTAAACACTATACCTAGAGCATGTTGCAACTGAGCCAAGAAAAAAAAAAAAAAAAAAAAAGCTATGCAGGCACTCTCACTTTAAAATAACTGTGTGCAGGGTTTTTAGATAAAAGATATTAGGCTCAAACATATTGACAGCTTACCTTGTGGGTAGATAAAGGCCAGTACTGAAGCTTCCAAAAATCTGGACCTTTAAAGACAAAACAAACCTCAATGATAACCTTCATAAATACATTTCAGGACTGTTTGCCATAAACAATTTTTATGCAAACAACCACCACACACACACAAAAATACAAAGATTAAAAGGGAAGGAAAGTTAGAGAAAATAAAAGGGGTAATAAAGTTTATAAAGCATGGCTTCAGGTAGAGAGAGTTTGATCCTTTGGCTTTTAAGTATAAAAATTAAATTTTCGACGAAGAAAAATTTCCATTAAACTGTGGGCTGACTGCAGAGTTTACACTAGACTGGCTGTACACTATCCTGTACTGAAGCAGCAGTGAAACCATGAGACATGAGGGAAGTGCACAAGTCGAAGTGCTGATCCTGCGTTCTCCCACCTCACCTACATGAGGTACTGTATATTCAGTCAGTGATCGAAGCACTTGTACCCAGGCAGCATCTATTTTCCCCTGAAAAGTAAAAGTGGGGCAGATTTACTAATAGTCTTAAATTTAGACAGTTTATGATTGGACTAGATGCTCCAAATTTATCACAGAGGTTCATGTTAGATGATAAATTTGGCGCACCTTTAGACACGGCTGTCTAACTTTTTACCACCTCTTGGATGGCTTATTTTAGTGCTTTCTTTGCACCAAAATGCTGGCGCAACTTGACCCACGCCCCCTTACTGATAAGTCATGCCCCATTGTTGGATGAGTCACAAACACCTGCTCCTTTTTCACAGATTAATTGGTCTAAAATGATTTGCAAAAAAAGAAATTTAGGCAAGAATTCTGGCGTGGCACCAATAGTAAATCTGCCTTAATATTTGGTACAAGTAGTGAGCATAGGCAAAGTAATGAATAATGCTTACATCAGCTGATGGCCACAGATCATTTATAATGGTTTTAATCCTATTCACAACTTCTCTTCTCATTGCAGCTTCTTCCAGTCTTGGAGACATGAACTCATAGAAATCTATAATTTCTTCATGCAGACTGAAAATGTAAGATGGATATAGTTAGTGTTATCAGCGGTTTAAAAATCCAAAACCCTAAACCCAGATTATGGATTTATCACTTTCCAGTGCAATTAAAGTGTACAGTTTATTCAAGAGGTGCTGTACGACCCCCTTACAGGTTTCCCCAAAGAGTATATTAGGTTACATAAGATGCCAGAGTTTAACTACAGGAATGCCCCTTTTAGAACCACAGTTTTTTTTTATTTAGCTTCCCCGCATGTTTTTTTATCTTCACATTGAAGCAGGAGTATAAGGGCCAGTTCACACTGAGGTTTTTTTACGCGGAAACCGCGTCGAAAAATGCGCCAAAAAACGGCCGAAAATGGCTCCCATTAATTTCAATGGGAGGCGGACACGTTTTTTTCCTGTGAGCGGAAAAACCGGCTCACGGGAAAAAGGGACATGCCCTATCTTCGTGCGTTTACGCCTCTGACCTCCCATTGACATCAATGGGAGGCAGAGAAAGTATTTCGCTGCGTTTTAGGCCCGCGGCGCTCAATAGCCGCAAGCGAAAGTCGCAGCGAAAAAAAAAAAGACGTGCAGGCAGAGGAGAAAATAAATAAATAAATAAAAAATAAATAATAAAAAAAATAAAAAAAATAAAAAAGATCGGCCTCAAAATTCCAAATGGAATTTTGAGGCAGATTTTCCTCCTACAAAAAACTCAGTGTGAACTCAGCCTAAGACTGGATTTACAAGTCGCATTTCTTGCAGATTTTGGCACAAATTATTGAGCCATAGCCAGAAGAAATAGGAAATATAAAGGAAGAACTTAGGCCTGAACACAACCGCATTGGTGTTGCAGTCCACAAAGCCACAGGTCCATATCGGTCCATCGGACCGCAAAAAACCCTTGCTGGGCCATTTGGACTCCCTGATCCACAACAATTTACAAGTATTGGTGAATTCGCAATAAGGGCCTGTTCACATCATCATTCATTTCGGTTTCACTTTCCGTTGCAGGGTTCACCCGACGGAACCCTCCGACGGAACCCCGGAACGGAAATGAACGGTGATGTGAACAGGCCCTTACAGTTCGTAAAATGACTCGTCCTGAGTTTCTGCGGTCTGCAATTGCGGCCCCACACCGATCTGTGTAAATTAGTAGTGTGCATAGGGCAATATGAAAGAAGGAGTTCACAATTTATCCACAAAAATGCAGTCTTGTGCATGAGGTCTTATAAGTCATCCTGGATCCACTTCTGGCTTTTGCTCAAAACTATCAAAATCTACAACAGATGCATGAATCCAGCCTGTGTGTTTTGGTGCATTTTTTTTTAAATGTATGAGGCTGCTAATTTAGAAAAATGCATGAGTTTTTTTAGCTTCTTTTTTAATTAGGCTGGAATTACACAATTTTCATGGCAGCCTGAGCGAAACACTGTAGTGTGAATCCAAAAGGGGAAACATCAGTATTTACTATATACTTTCCCTTTTTGTATCCACTCCTGTGTTTGGCTCAAAATACTACATGTGTGATCCTGGCCTTAAAGAGGCTCTGTCACCAGATTTTGCAACCCCTATCTGCTATTGCAGCAGATAGGCGCTGCAATGTAGATTACAGTAACGTTTTTATTTTTAAAAAACGAGCATTTTTGGCCAAGTTATGACCATTTTTGTATTTATGCAAATGAGGCTTGCAAAAGTACAACTGGGCGTGTTGAAAAGTAAAAGTACAACTGGGCGTGTATTATGTGCGTACATCGGGGCGTGTTTACTACTTTTACTAGCTGGGCGTTCTGACGAGAAGTATCATCCACTTCTCTTCACAACGCCCAGCTTCTGGCAGTGCAGATCTGTGACGTCACTCACAGGTCCTGCATCGTGTCGGCACCAGAGGCTACAGTTGATTCTGCAGCAGCATCAGCATTTGCAGGTAAGTAGCTACATCGACTTACCTGCAAACGCCGATGCTGCTGCAGAATCATCTGTAGCCTCTGGTGCCGATGTGTCCTCGCTCGTCTGACACGATGCAGGACCTGTGAGTGACGTCACAGCGTGATCTCTGGAGAACACGGCTGTGTCTGCACTGCCAGAAGCTGGGCGTTCTGAAGAGAAGTGGATGATACTTCTATACACAACGCCCAGCTAGTAAAAGTAGTAAACACGCCCAGATGTAACACACATAATACACGCCCAGTTGTACTTTTACTTTTCAACACGCCCAGTTGTACTTTTGCAAGCCTCATTTGCATAAATACAAAAATGGTCATAACTTGGCCAAAAATGCTCGTTTTTTAAAAATAAAAACGTTACTGTAATCTACATTGCAGCGCCTATCTGCTGCAATAGCAGATAGGGGTTGCAAAATCTGGTGACAGAGCCTCTTTAAAGAGGCTCTGTCACCAGATTATAAGTGCCCTTTTTCCTACATAATCTGATCGGCGCTGTAATGTAGATAACAGTGGTTTTTATTTTGAAAAATGATCATATTTGAGCAAGTTATGAGCAATTTTATATTTATGCTAATTAGGGTCTTAATAACCAAATGGGCGTGTTTTTACTTTTTACCAACTGGGCATTTTACAGAGGAGCGTATGACGCTGACCAATCAGCGTCTTACACTTCTCATTGTTCCAGCCCAGCTTATTTCACTGCAAAATCACACTGGAACAATGAGAAGTGTATAACGCTGATTGGTCACTGATTGGTCAGCCTCATACACTTCTCTTTACAACGCCCAGTGGGTAAAAAGCAAAAACACGCCCAGTTGCCCATTAAGAAACTAACAAATCTAAAATTGCTCATAACTTGCTAAAAAATTATGGTTTTTCAAAATAAAAACCACTGCCGTTATCTACATTACAGCGCCGATCAGATTATGTAGGAGATAGGGCACTTATGTGGTGACAGAGCCTCTTTAATTTGGTTTTAATATATTTTAGGAAAAAAACTTGTTTTCTCCATGTCTTGATGAGTGGGCTTTCATACATTTTGTGATGAAGTTTTAAAGGCTATGTACACCGTTACAAATGTTTATTAAAAAAAAAAAGTGATTGGTGCAACTTTGTAATTACATTTTATTAAAAATTAACTTTTTCAGATACAACTGCTTTGTATCCTGTATACAGAGCAGATGTATCTAGTGCAGATACCTGAATTAGTCAGGACAGCAGCACTGACTGGCTCAGTGACAAGCGGGTCCTGTGTGACGGACACGTAGGATCCATCTGTTGTCACATGTAAGCTATGAACTTTGACACAGGATCAGCTGCCAATCGATCACATCGGAGACATCCAGGACCCGCTGTCACTGAACCAGTCAGTGCTGCGGTCCTGACTGAATCAGTTATCAGCACTAGATACAGCTGCTCTATATACAGGATACGAAGCAGCTGTATATCTCAAAGAGTAAAACTAATTTTTTAATAAAAACTAATTAGAAAGTTGCACTAATCACACGGATACACAATGTTATTTGAATTTTTTATATCTATATATAGATCTATCTATAGTAAGGTGTACATAGCTTTTAAGGGTGTATTCACACTGCAGTTTAATTGCATTTTTATGCAGCCCGGCCGAAAGCTGCACTGAAAAAAAAAATGAATGTTTTTACCACAATTTGCAGTTCGCACAGAAACTGAATCCAATCGCTGCTTAAACGCATGCGGTTTTCAGATTGCATTTTTTTTTTTTTTTTTTATGCGGTTCTACCTGGATCACAACCACTAAATGAACGCTTACGCTTCATGCAGACGACCGTATGCGCCGGCCGAGTCCAGTCAGTGGTCCGAGGAAAGATAGAACATGTCCTATCTTTCCTCGGATCGGAGACTGAATTTTTCATGAACCTGATTCACCCGCTAATGTGAATGGGTCCGTGAAGACTATCGGGTGCCACTCGGATGCCGTCAAAAACGGCCCGAGTGGCACAATGGTCATGTGCACGATGCATTAGGGTCCATTCACATGTTGCGGCGCAGTTAGAACTGCATCAAATAAACGCATTTAAAATGCACGTTTTTACTGCGTTTTTCCATGTGGTTACATTAACAAAAAACGCATCAAATCGCGGTAAAAAATGTGTTCAGTTTTCAATGTGGTTTTTCAATGCAGTTCTAACCGCACCTCAACATGTGAATGGACCCTTCGTGCTATTTTCTTTGCGTGTTTTTACACAATTTGTCAGAGAGTCAGTACCTTTAATTAGTGGAGTGCCGAGCAGAGTTCATGCGCGGTACTGCTTGTTCCCCTGGCTGTTTTGCCATGCTGGGCATATAGTTTCAATGTTGTATGCAGGTGTTTAATGATGAAACCCCTTTAAAAAAGGCAAAGTTTAATAAAGCAGTTGAAAAAAAATGCACATGGTGGTGGCACATGATTTTTGCTGCAATTCAAACACGCAGCAAAAATGCCCTGTGGAATCCCAACCTAAGGCCTCATAAGCGCACGAACATTGCCATTGATCAGGCCACGAAATCCAGATCCTAGTGTCCTTAATGCCTCAGAGTTGCTTCCGAAACCACTCCATATGTCCGTATATTACGGTCATGCGGTATCCGTGTCAAATGTTTTTTGCGATCAAGTATCGGGTGCTGAAGGTCACGTGATCAGATTTCCCTGACGTTTCCTAGCAATGTATCAGAAAACGCAGACAGCCTACGGTACGGATGCCTTCCCTGTGCGGTCAGTAATTTTTGCAGACTCCGACTTGAACGGCTTCAAAAACAGACAGGGATAGGACATGTTCTATAATTTGCAGAACAGAACAATGGTCCTAAGCCTTAACTTCTTTACGAAACAAGTTCTTGACCATTTCCGAGCACATAACGGCATTTAAAGCATGCTTTTTATTTCCGGACATCATTCACCATGCACTTCAAACATGTTCACGGATTATACAGGTCGTTACGATTACAGGAGAACGTCTGTTTTGTTTACTTAACAGTTATAAATTCAAGTCCCCTAGTGGGACAGAAGCTCTGAGGGCAACATAGGCTAGAGGGTGGATGCATGGTATATATGGTTTTCTAGGTTAGCAGGTGTCTATGTGTGTACATATAACAATGTATACTTTTAAGCACATCTGTCATTTACTTATGCTACCCTGTCTGAGCGTAGAATCCTGTAGTGACAAACGTACTGATTTCAGCGGTCTGTCACTTATTTGTTACATTGCAGTAGTTTAGTAGAACTTATATCTTATATTTGCAGCAGGCAGCAAGCACCGCAAGTGATGAGTACAATGACATTCATGCGCCTCCCGCCGGTGAATATCATTAATATATTGGACTCTAGGCCTGCAGTGCTGGCCACACACTGCAAATATAAGATGTCAATTCTCCTGAAATCAGCGCATCTATCACTACTCTATGCTGCCCTCATACAAGCTAATATTGCAATGGCTGCATTCACAGAACTCAAATTAGTGTTGTGTATGCAATGGAGAACGCAGCACACACTGCTGAAGGTTTGGCAGAGATGTTGACCGACCCAAGTAAATGAAGCCACTATAGACCCTTTCCCCCTTTATTACAGTTACTGCTCCATACTGTGAAATGCTGACGCTTGTAATGGAGGTTTCACAGTATTACAGCCTTCTCCCATTCAAGTGAATAGGAGAAGGCTGTAATACTGTGAACCGCCACTATGAGCAGTAGAGGGATTGGAGGGGAAGCAGCGCTGACACAAGCACCGTGTCCCCTTCAAAACTGCTGATTGGCAGGGGTGCCAAGATTCGTACCCCCACCGATCAGATATTAATAGCATATCCAGAGGTTTGGGCCATCTATTTTTCTCACTGGAGACTTTAATTTACTTTTTTTGGTCCAGTTATTGCACTACGTTTGACATACGCCGTGAAAAGCTACCGACTTTTACATTAAAAATAGACTGACTGATGCCATCCCTCAGACTTAAAGTGGTATCCGTTTAACGGATTTAGTTATGAACTGGGGTAATGAGTTCATGACATCAGATGCCATCTATGGGGGACAGATGCCAATATTAAAGGGGCTTTCCCACGAGAGACATTTGACATCCAAAAGATATGTCAAATGTCAGATATATGCAGGTCCTACACCTAACTCCTGAATGGGGCCCCCTAAACCCTGTTCAGCTGCTGTGTGTTGCGGCTAAACGAGGTAAGTTCTGACCATTAAAAACGTTATATAGTCGCGAGTTACACAAACAGCTTAAATCGCTGAGCTACGCTGCTTCTGTAGCTGCCATTCACTAGTATTAGAGTTACGGAAACAGCGTAGCTCAGCGGGTTACGCGGTTTGCGTAGCTCCCGACCATACAACCTATTTCATGGTCGGAAAATACCTCATTCAGCAGCAACACAGTGGCTTAACGGTGTTTAGGGTGCCCCATTCTGTAGATAGGGGCGGGTCCCAGAGTTGGGACCTGCATCGGACATTTATGACATATCCTGTGGATATGTTATAAACGTCCTTCATGGGACAACCCCTTTAAAGAGAACCTTTCACCTGCGCATCCATGTGCAGTAGAGTGCAGCATGTAATAGGCAGGGCTTCACAAACACTCACTTGAAATTGTTTTTCTAACTTCCTCCGTTATTTACATATCAATGCCGTTATATTTGGCGCCTGATATGTAAATAAGCCCCTAAACTGTCAATGGGGCATTTCTACCTGACTAAATGGCAAAGGGGCGTGAGGTCTCCGCTCTGACACTGTCCAATCAGCTACAGACAGTGTCAAGGCAGCTTGCGCTGTGTTCCCTCCCGCAAGAGCACACACAGACGGAGCGAGCACTCTGCAGAATCACCAGCCTGTGTTATGGGGGTTACATGGAGGGATGCTGGATGATATAAACAGGGATGTTAGGGGTCCATATATATAACTCCCATAATTCCTGCATATAAACCCATTATCCCTGTACATACCAGCCAGCATCCCTCCATGTAACCCCCATCATCTAAGTATATAGCGCCATCATCCCTGTATACATGGTTGATGGGTGTAATATGCAGAAATGATTGTTAGTATATACAGGGATGATAAAGGTACCCCCATATCTGTATATATGAGCAGGCCATCATCCCTGTATATAACCCTCATCATCCGTGTATTTACAATTTGGGCAGCACTATCCATGGCCATGGCGCAAAGCATTGAGGCTAAAGTAATAAATGGGGCGGGCATAGACACCGTGGACCAATAGGATGCCTGGAACGCCGGTATAAGGAAAAAGTCCAGCGGAATCTGAAAATATGTGTGCCGAGCTGATAGCCTGCGTTACACAATTGAATAGTACAGCAGGGAACGGACTGCTCCTTGCTCTACCATAGGATTCAACTTTATCTGCACAAGATTATGTCGGTTATCTGCTCTTTTCCGATAAATTGCTCAGCCCTACCAAGCCATATACGTGTTTTAACAGCATCCTGCTGTATGGAATAGAGTAGTTACTACACTATTCCATACAAAAAATAAAAAGCAACTATCCTGTAAAAGCAATAGAAAACTGCACCTGAGTGATCATGTAACCTTCCGGAGTTTGTTTAAAGTGGTTTGTGACAAACCTGACAAAAACAGACCAGCTTCCGTTTTTTTTTTTGCGAACGAAAAAAAAAAAAAACCAGTCATACAGATGAAACACTCATTTTTTTTTGCAGACACAAGTGGGACACGCTGGTGTGAATAAGGCCCAAGACGTCAAAGGGGTCACTAGTTTGATAACAGAAAACCCAAAGACATCAACCAAGGGAGATTCAGTGGCAGGTCTTCGTAAGGACCCAAGTACAGCACATAGTAACCCATGCCCTAAAAAACAAGTCATGAAATTTGGTATCACCGCGACCCTTCAAACCAATAAAAGAAATATACTGATTTAGTTTATTGTTTGGCAAATAGACAAAAAAAAATAAATAAATTCAGACAATTCTCCTAAACAGAACAAGCTTGTAGGAAATAGGAAAATACATTTTGTAATCTACTCCTCCGTTAGGCCTCTGTATACACTAGGGCTCATATAGACATGGTGTCCATTATGGCAACATCACAATGTTACTTTATCTAAATCATTTGTGGTTTTATTACAGACTTGTCGTGTAGATCTTGGTGTACACACAGGCCGAATGGGAACTGCCAAGCTTGGACAACAAGAGGAAACAGCTTTTTCTCTGTACTTTATAAGCTACAATTCATTGGACACAAACCTAAGTTAAATCCTCACTTTGGATCATCAAATATAGATATTCGTAGTAAAATGCCATATTTTACTTACCCATTTATACCCAGACTGTATTCCCTAGTTTTCCACGGTGTTCCTGAAGCATAGGGCACATTTCTAGATTCTGTCCATCTTGCACCATTGTGAAGACCTTCATGAAGTAAGAAGTTCATGCCATACGTGCTCGCTTTATTCTCCCTTTTCCTGCGGCCAGGGTGGTACTGGTGCAGCTGGTCATAATAACAGCTAGAAAGCTGATTGAGGACATTGTGGTGAAAGTCACCAGGATTGGGGCTATGGACTGAAACAGGAGCGATCATCTGCCTAGCAACGCCGCTGGGATTGGCAAACTGGCCATATACATTATTATTAAGCCCATTGCCAAAATAACCATCACGTACCAAACCTGAGGTTGAAGAAGAGTGCGAGAGGGTACAATTCTGAAAAGGACCTATACCACCACCATAGGGAGAAGAACATCTGAAACCATCCGCATCCAAGTCAGACGATGAAGAACAAGAGGAGGACACGGAGGGGAACTTCTGCAGTCTTGATCCACGAGAGCCGTCACAGGATTGGAGAGCCAAGGCAGGAGGTAAAGCACAACCGGCCACTACCGGTACAGAATCCTGGTCTACAGGCGAGGAGGACGACGATGAAGAGGACGATGAAGAGCTAGGTGTGCCCGGACGAGAACTAGTCTGGAGAAGGTTATATCTATCTAATGCCAAGGAGTTCAGACACATGTGGGAGGTGTAAGTAGGAGGTCCATTTAACATATTAGGGTTAGGGGATAACGTCTGCCGGCTATGAGGGTCGCATATGCCCTGGGAGGTCTCCCAAATATGCATCCAGAGGGCATTAGCAGGACCCTTCTGCTCAGGCTGAATCCAGGCCACACGTGGATCCATGGAAAGTTTAATGGAGAGCTCAGATAGACTGCAAAAGTACAAGCTTTTTCCACACAAGTATTTAAAATTAAGGTTGACAGACCACTAAGAAGCGGAGCTAATACAGAGGTCAGACCATTCTTAAGAGGCTCGTACAGACAAGGCTTCCGGTCCACTTCACTGACACTTCAGGGTTCCTACAGGCCAAGAGGACGAGCTGTGTGAAGGGCCTCTGATAGTAGGAATGAAGGGAGAAGACTGGGCAGGGTGGTGCAGGTCTCTTCCCGTTACTTCTGGGGTCTCCTCTAGAATCAGGAGGCAGAGAGGAGGCGGGGTATGTGACAGCCGGGGCTGGTCTCCATCTACAAGAAGAGATTACATTTACAAATAGAAATGCGCAGTACAAGAGGAAAACGTGTCCTGGTCCGGAGAGAACGGCGGCGTCATGTCAGGGACCTGCCGCTCTACACCAGGGGACAGCAGGTGCTACGCAAAGACAGTATAGAAATCACGCAACTGCAACACCGGCACTTTAACCCACACGTGTGCCCCGCACACTCCTCCCAAGCCTCAGTCCTGCCCCAGTCCAACAGCTACTCACTCACCCACCGTATTCACCGGCACACCCGTCTTCCTGCGCGCCGGTTGTCTCGTACGTGCCGTTCAGCGGCGTGCGCTACTAATTGAAGAACAAAAAAAACGGTCCACGAAAAGCGCAATGCGCACGCGCGGTGCCTTTTAAACTCTCACAGCCTGTCCGCTGTCCTGGAAACAGGGGGGAGGACGCAGGTAATACAAGCCACGCCTTCTTTTCCAGCTTTCCGATACTTCCCGCTCTCGCCACGCCCCGTGTTCGCTGTACGCATGCGGCTTGTTCGCAATGGGGTTGTGAGTTGTCTACCCTAGAATGTGAAACACCTAGACGGCCTATGCAAGCGCTATAAGAAGTTTGTCAGCAAGAAATAATTGTGTAGCTTTGGGTAGTAGAGACCGGAAGTAATATACTAGTCTACACGAATGTATATTACTCAAGGGATTACCCGCAGCCAGAGCCGGCGTTAGGTTAGAGGGCACCCTGTGGAAAAACGTGTGTTTGTACCTTGTTCTTTAGCTAGTATAAAACATAATTTGAATAAAATAAACACAAAATACTAAGTTTAACCCCTTCAGGACTCAGCCACTTTTGGACCTTATGACACAGTCTCATTTTTTAAATCTGACATGCGTCACTTTATGTGGTAATAACTCTGGAATGCTCTTACCTATCCAAGCGATTCTGAGATTGTTTTCTCGTGACATATTGTACTTTATGTTAGTGAAAAAATTTGGTCGATTATATTCAATATTTTTGTGTGAAAAACACCAAAATTTAGAGAAAATTTGCAAAAAATTAGCATTTTCTAAATTCAAATGTATCTGCTTGTAAGACAGATAGTAATACCACACAAAATAGTTACTAGCTAACATTTCCCATATGTCTACTTTAGATTGGCATCATTTTTTGAACATGCTTTTATTTTTCTAGGACGTTACATGGCTTAGAAGTTTAGCAGCAATTTGTCACATTTTCAAGAAAATTTCAAAAACCCATTTTTTTAGGGAACAGTTCAGTTGTCAAGTGGCTTTGAGGGCCTTATATATTAGAAACCCCCACAAATCACCCCACTTTAAAAACTGCACCCCTCAAAGTATTCAAAACAGCATTCAGAAAGTTTTTTAACCCTTTAGGCGTTTCACAGGAATTAAAGCAAAGTAGCGGGGAAATTTACAAATTTCATTTTTTTTGCAGAAATTCCATTTTAAGCCATTTTTCCTGTAATACTGAAGGATTTTACCAGAGAAACACAACTGAATATTTATTGCCCTGATTCTGCAGTTTTTAGAAATATTCCACATGTGGCCCTAGTGTGCTACGGGCCTGAAATACCGGCCTCAGAAGCAAAGCAGCACCTAGTGGATTTTAGGGCCTTCCTTTTCTTAGATTATATTTCAGGCACCATGTCAGGTTAGAAGAGGTCTTGTGGTGCCGAAACAAAGGAAACACCCCAAAAAATACCCCATTTTGGAAACTACACCCCTTGAGGAATTCATCTAGGGGTGTAGTGAGCATTTTGACCCCACAGGTGTTTCATAGATTTCATTAGAATTGGGCAGTGAAAATGAAAAAATACATTATTTTCCAATACCATGTAGTTTTACCTCAAGATTTTTAATTTTTTCAACAAATAAATGAGGAAAAGCACCCCAACATTTGTAAAGCAACTTCTCCAGAGTACGGAAATACCAAACATGTGGTCATAAACGGCTGTTTGGGGAAGCGGCAGGACTCAGAAGGGAAGGCACGCCATTTAGCTTTTGGAGCGCTGATTTTGCTGGATTCATTTCTCTGCACCATGTCGCATTTGTAAATCTCCCAAGGTACCAGAACAGTGGAAACCCCCCAAAAGTGACTCCATTTGGGAAACTACACCCCTAGAGGAATTAATCTAGGGGTGTAGTGAGCATTTTGACCCCCCAGGTGTTTCATAGATTTCATTAGAATTGGGCAGTAAACATGAAAAATTTCATTTTTTTCCACTAAGACGTAGCTTTAGGTAAAAATGTTTCATTTTCTCATCAAATAATGGAGAAAAATCACCGTAACATTTGTAAAGCAACTTCTCCAGAGTACGGAAATAGCCCATATGTGGTAATAAAGTACTGTATGAATACACATCAGGGCTCAGAAGGGAAGGAGCGCCATTTGGCTTTTGGAGAGCAGATTTTGCTGGATTGGTTATTCTGCGCCATGTCGCTTTTGCAAAGCCCCTTAGGTACCAGTACAGTGGAAGCTACCCAAAAGTGACTCCATTTGGCAAACTACACCCATTGAGGAATTCATCTAGGGGTGTAGTGAGCATTTTAAAAGAGAAAATAAATGTGCCTAGGGCACACTGATAGCCAATTTCCCAACCACTGACTGATATTATTAAAATGTAACCTTTATTATTTTTCTATTAAGAATGTCCATAGGGATACATACGACAAACACAACGCTTAAACTTTGTAGCCACTGTTGGTTAAGCTACACGCTCTATTTGGACTCTATCTGCACTGTTGCCAGACAGAGTGTAAAGTAATTAGATAGAATGTATCGGACCCGCAGCTGCAGACTGCTCAGCCTACATAGATACACTATAGTGGCGTGCACTGAATGCCAATAGAACAGGGCTGTTTAAAAGGTTAAATTTAGCCCCCCCGACATGTTTCGCTGTTAACACAGCGTCCTCAGGGGATCAAAACGGGGCTAGTAAGCGCGCGTACAGATTGTAGCTCCTTTTAAAGATTCCGATGTACGTCACACAGGATTCACCTGTGTGGGAACCAATAGACACTCTATCTGAAGGCCAAGCCTTCAAATCCAAGGATTGGCATGTATCTTGGCCAATACACTGGATGTATGTAAGACCAATGAGAACCTGCCGCGTGCGCCTGCGTACCAGAGTCGCGGCTGGACTTAGCCGATTTTAAGTGTAGTGAGGATCTAAGTGTATAATAGTGGGCGCATGCGCACCTCGTCCACAGCTGTACTTAGCCGATTTCGACATTTGTGAGGACGAGGGCGCGTGTCTGAACACTTAGAAGATTCGGCAGAGAGTTATACCGGGCGCGCGTGCGCAACAGAGGCACGGCTAGACATAGCCGATTTTAATAATGGTGCCCTGTTCTATTGGCATTCAGTGCACGCCACTATAGTGTATCTATGTAGGATGAGCAGTCTGCAGCTGCGGGTCCGATACATTCTATCTAATTACTTTACACTCTGTCTGGCAACAGTGCAGATAGAGTCCAAATAGAGCGTGTAGCTTAAAGAGGCTCTGTCACCAGATTTTGCAACCCCTATCTGCTATTGCAGCAGATAGGCGCTGCAATGTAGATTACAGTAACGTTTTTATTTTTAAAAAACGAGCATTTTTGGCCAAGTTATGACCATTTTTGTAGTTATGCAAATGAGGCTTGCAAAAGTCCAAGTGGGTGTGTTTAAAAGTAAAAGTCCAAGTGGGCGTGTATTATGTGCGTACATCGGGGCGTTTTTAATACTTTTACTAGTTGGGCGCTCTGAAGAGAAGTATCATCCACTTCTCTTCAGAACGCCCATCTTCTGGCAGTGCAGATCTGTGACGTCACTCACAGGTCCTGCATCGTGTCGGCCACATCGGCACCAGAGGCTTCAGTTGATTCTGCAGCAGCATCGGCGTTAGCAGGTAAGTCGATGTAGCTACTTACCTGCAAACGCTGATGCTGCTGCAGAATCAACTGTAGCCTCTGGTGCCGATGTGGCCGACACGATGCAGGACCTGTGAGTGACGTCACAGATCTGCACTGTCAGAAGCTGGGCGTTCTGAAGAGAAGTGGATGATACTTCTCTTCAGAGCGCCCAACTAGTAAAAGTATTAAAAACGCCCCGATGTATGCACATAATACACGCCCACTTGGACTTTTACTTTTAAACACACCCACTTGGACTTTTGCATGCCTCATTTGCATAACTACAAAAATGGTCATAACTTGGCCAAAAATGCTCGTTTTTTAAAAATAAAAACGTTACTGTAATCTACATTGCAGCGCCTATCTGCTGCAATAGCAGATAGGGGTTGCAAAATCTAGTGACAGAGCCTCTTTAACCAACAGTGGCTACAAATTTTAACCGTTGTGTTTGTCGTATGTGTCCCTATGGACATTCTTAATAGCATAATAATAAAAGTTACATTTTAATAATATCAGTCAGTGGTTGGGAAATTGGCTATCAGTGTGCCCTAGGCACATTTATTTTCTCTTGTATCCGCCATATGCCTGCCAACCACTAGGGTCTTCTTCTTAGGCCTCATTTACACGAGCGTATTATACGCGCGTGCGACGCGCGTGCTTTTCACGCGTGTCGTACGCACCTATAATAGTCTATGGGGCTGTTTAGACGATGCGTGAATTTTGCGCAGCGTGAGTGCGTTGCGTAAAACTCACGACATGTTCTATATTCTTGCGTTTTTCACGCAACACGCACCCATTGACTTCAATGGGTGCGTGAAAACAACGCATGCCACACTGACGGTCCTGCGTTGCATGCGCGAAAATCACGCAAGAGCTGTCAAAAGGATGAATGTAAACAGAAAAGCACCACGTGCTTTTCTGGTTACAAACATCCAAACGGAGTGTCAAATTAGAGATGAGCGCACCGAACTTCACCGGGTTCGGCCGAACTCGTTTTAACCGAACCCGGCAAAAAATGTTCGGGTACGCGACGTCAGGAGACAGTCACTGCCCACGGTGCTGAAAGACTTAAACTGTTTCAGCACCATGGACAGTGACTTTCGATCACAATATACATATACGTGTAAAAAAAAAAAGAAGTTCTGACTTACCGATAACTCCCGGCTTCTTCCTCCAGTCCGACCTCCCGGGATGACAATTCAGGCCAAGTGACAGCTGCAGCCAATCACAGGCCAAGCACAGGCTGCAGCCAATCACAGGCTGCAGCGGTCTCATGGCCTGCCGCGTCATCCTGGGAGGTGGGGCCGGATGACAAGAGAGGGACGCGTCACCAAGGCAACGGCCGGGAGACCGGACTGGAGGAAGCAGGCAGTTCATGGTAAGTGTGAACGTCTTTTGTTATTCACAGGTTGGTGTATATTGTGATCGGCATTCACTGTCGAGGGTGCTGAAAGAGTTACTGCCGATCAGTTAGCTCTTTCAGCACCTTGGACAGTGACGGGCGTCGACTACCTCATCTCTATGATGGCGGCTGCGCGAAAATCACGCAGCCGCGCATCATACACGGATGACACACGGAGCTGTCAATTGCCTTTTGCGCACGCAAAACGCAGCGTTTTTTTGCGTGCGCAAAACGCACACGCTCGTGTAAATGAGGCCTTATAGTGAGCATTTTGACTCCACAGGTGTCTCATATTTTATTAGAAATGGGCAGTGAAAATGAAAAATTACATTATTTTCCAATAAGACGTAGCATTAGTTAAAATGTTTTCATTTTCTCAACAAATAAAGAAGAAAAAGCACCGTAACATTTGTAAAGCAACTTCTTCAGAGTAGGGAAATACCCCACACGTGGTCATAAACTGCTCTTTGGACACACAGCAAGGCTCTAAAGGGAAGGAGCGCCATTTAGTATTTGGAGTGGAGATTTTACAAGATTTGTTTTTTGACACCATATTGCATTGAGCTATAGTACCAGTACAGTGGTACCCCCGAAAAATTACCCCATTTTGGAAACTAGATCCCTAAAAGAATTGATCTAGGGGTGTAGTGAGCATTTTGACCGCACAAGTGTTTTGCAAAAATGAGTAAACAATAGATGTCGCAGATTGAAAATTGCTGTTTTCCAAAAATTTGCCATTTCAGTGCCCAATGTGTTGTGCCCAGCTTGTACCACCGTAGACACACATCCCATAAATTGTTAAGCGGATTCTCCAGAATACCCCATATGTGGTCATAAATTGCCGTTTGGGTACACTGCCAGGCTCAGTTGGACCACCATTTGGCTTTTGAAGCGCAGATTTTGCTTGGTGTATTAGTGGTATTTCAACTTATAATGTGGGGACATATGTGAGCTGGGCGGAGTACATCAGGGTATATGTAATCTGGGCGGAGTACATCAAGGTATATGTAAGCTGGGCGG
Source organism: Rhinoderma darwinii (assembly GCF_050947455.1). Taxonomy (NCBI): domain Eukaryota; kingdom Metazoa; phylum Chordata; class Amphibia; order Anura; family Rhinodermatidae; genus Rhinoderma; species Rhinoderma darwinii. The sequence goes on from NC_134691.1 coordinate 211,452,946, forward strand.
AGTACATCAGGGTATATGTAAACTGGGCGGAGTACATCAGGGCATATGTAATCTGGGCGGAGTGTATCAGGGTATATGTAATCTTGGCGGAGTACATCAGGGTATATGTAATCTGGGCGGAGTACATCAGGATATATGTAAGCTGTGCGGAGTACATCAGGGTATATGTAAGCTATGAGGAGTACATCAGGATATATGTAATATGCGCGGAGTACATCAGGATATATGTAAGCTGGGCGGAGTACATCAGGATATATGTAAACTGTGGAGTACATCAGGATATATGTAATATGTGAGGAGTACATCAGGGTATATGTAAGCTGTGCGGAGTACATCAGGGTATATGTAATATGTGCGGGTACATCAGGGTATATTTAATATGTGAGGAGTACATCAGGGTATATGTAATATGTGAGGAGTACATCAGGGTATATGTAATATGTGCGGGTACATCAGGGTATATGTAATATGTGAGGAGTACATCGGGGTATATGTAATATGTGCGGGTACATCAGGCTATATGTAATATGTGAGGAGTACATCGGGGTATATGTAAGCTGGGCGGAGTACATCAGGGCATATGTAAACTGGGCGGAGTACATCAGGGTATATGTAAGCTGGGCGGAGTACATCAGGGTATATGTAAGCTGGGCGGAGTACATCAGGGTATATGTAAGCTGGGCGGAGTACATCAGGGTATATGTAAGCTGGGCGGAGTACATCAGGGTATATGTAAGCTGTGCGGAGTACATCAGGGTATATGTAATATGTGAGGAGTACATCAGGGTATATGTAAGCTTGGCGGAGTACATCAGGGTATATGTAATATGTGAGGAGTACATCAGGGTATATGTAAGCTTGGCGGAGTACATCAGGGCATATGTAAACTGGGCGGAGTGCATCAGGTCATAATAGGATGATGTAATAATGGGGAGTATGAATAATCCATGGGTTGGTGTGGTACGCTTTGAACCAATCCTTTATACACAAGCCGGGTTTTTGGGGTATTATACAAAATATCTGCGCCCCAGTATTGCCTAATCTTTGACTTCTTCACTAGCCCTATAAGCCGCACAAGGCCCTAAAGTTTCCTCATCTCCGCTGCATCTACAGGGTCCACCTGTGGGGTCCAGCAAATGATGATGTGGGGTATTTAGTGAAATTCTACTGGACCTAAAAATGAGTCTGGGTTGTCATTTAGAATCATTTTGCATCATTGCATTTTGAGAGTCATAACGTGTTATTTTTCCGGTGACGGAGCTCTGTGAGGACGCGTTTTTTGTGGAACGAGCTGTAATTTTTATTGGTTCCATTTTGGGGTACATGCAATTTTTTTATCACTATTTATTCCATTTTTTGGGAGATGAGGAAACCAAAAAACAGCCATTCCAGCACGTTTCTTTTTTGTTTGTTTTTTTACAGTGTTCACCGTGCAGTATAAACAACATGTTAACTTTATTCTGCGGGGCGATATGATTACAGCGACACCAAATTTATATTGTTTTTTTACGTTTCACTACATTCCCACAATAAAAATACTCTTTTCTAAAAAAAATCATGTTTTAGAGTCGCCATTTTCTGTCAGCCATAACTCTTTTATTTTTTCGTTGATATCGCTGCGGGACGGCTTGTTTTATGCGTGACAAACTGTAGTTTCTATTGGTACCATTTTGCGTTACTTGCAACTTTTTGATCACTTTTTATAAAAAAAATGTTGAGACAAGATGACCAAAAAAAAAAATGCTGTCATTGTTGTTTATTAAATTTTTTTACGGTGTTCACCGTGCGGTAAAAATAACGTGATATTTTTATAGATCAGGCCGTTCCGAACGCGGCGATACATATTATGTATAGTTTTTTTTCATATTTTCATTTTTTTTCTAATAATAAAGGAGTTGATCAGGGAAACAGGGCAAGTGTTGTTTTTATTATTTATTTATTATTTATTAACTTTTATTTATTTATTTTTCTTTCTTTCTTTTTTTTACATTTTTTACTTTTTCTTTTACACTGACCTGGGGACTTGAAGATCTGGTCTTCTGATCCCCGGTACGATACACTGCACTACTTATGTAGTGCAGTGCATCGCAACTGTCATTCTTCATTTGACAGTTAGCGTATTAGGTGATTCTGCAGCAGCATCGGCTTTTGCAGGTAAGTCGATGTAGCTACTTACCTGCAAACGCTGATGCTGCTGCAGAATCAACTGTAGCCTCTGGTGCCGATGTGGCCGACACGATGCAGGACCTGTGAGTGACGTCACAGATCTGCACTGTCAGAAGCTGGGCGTTGTGAAGAGAAGTGGATGATACTTCTATACACAACGCCCAGCTAGTAAAAGTATTAAAAACGCCCCGATGTACGCACATAATACACGCCCACTTGGACTTATACTTTTAAACACACCCACTTGGACTTTTGCAAGCCTCATTTGCATAACTACAAAAATGGTCATAACTTGGCCAAAAATGCTCGTTTTTTAAAAATAAAAACGTTACTGTAATCTACATTGCAGCGCCTATCTGCTGCAATAGCAGATAGGGGTTGCAAAATCTGGTGACAGAGCCTCTTTAAATCCACTCCCCCCCCCATGTACTTCGGACACGGTCACTGGTTTGTGCTTGTCCGACGTTGCCCCTCTCTCCCTCACTGCCACTGTTCCTGCGGTATGCTTAGCACATACACATCTTTGCGATCCCTGTACTTGACCGCCAGCAATTCTTCAGATGCATAAGCACAGGAGTCCCCCTTTACCATGCGCTTCCCCACTAATTGCTGCGGAAAACCATCTAAGTTTTTGCGCACAGTACCACATGCCCCAGTACTTGCAGCATGCAAATGCCTAAACGGGCACACTGGAATAAAAATTATCGCAGTACAGGTGGTACCCCTGGTGAAGCAGAGGCTGCATTATCTCCCACACGATCTTACTGCTGGTGGAAAGATCAGGGGGGCATCCCGGAACATTTATTGAGCGGTCCCACCCTTCATAAATCCTGAAGCCGGTGGTATATCCTGACCCGCTTTCACACAATTTAGAAAGCTTAACGTCATATCTTGCCCCTTTTGGAAGGTAGATATTGGCGAAAGCTAAGTCTTCCATGGAAGTTTAGGAGGGATTCGTCCACACTTACATTCTGCTCAGGGGTGTAGAGTTGCAGAAATAAATTATTGAGGGAATTTATCAGTGGTCTTATTTTGAAAAACCGATCACGGTTTGCATCGGTACTTGGGTGGGCCTGTGCGTTGTCATTGAAGTGGAGGAACCTCATTATTGTCTAATAATGAGATCTGGGCATTACTGCAGAACACACTGGGGTGGCTTGGGCGGGTCTTGTTTACCGGTAAGACCTAATGGAGGGCTTTTTGACAATACCCAAATTTTTTTTTAATTCCTGCAAACTGATGGGCATCCAATCTCTGGCATGGGTGGATGAAGGTTTCTGTGTTATATACTGAGCGGCATATAAATTTGTTTAATGGACAATCATATTTAGGATGTCGTCAGTAATAAATAAATGGCAGTAATCCATTTGGACAAAATTTCTATTGTCCACAGTTATGCCAGGAGTGGCAGTAAATCCGTGGATTCTAGGCCCAAAAGATGGAGCAGGTGCCCATACAAGAGCCTGAACTGGAGGGACCAGGCTGTCCCGTGCTACAGCGCTACTTGGCCCTGCGCTTTCATGTTCTGCAGTTTCAACTGCGTCAGGGATAACATCCCCTGAAGATGAACCTGAAGTGACGCTATCATCGTCACTGCCTACAACAGGTGCCATCTCTGATATGGTCTCAGACTCTGACCACAGCATGGCGTATGCCTCCTCAGCACTAAAGAACTCCCTCGCCAAAACAAACAATAATTTATTTTTAATTTATTTTTTTATAAACACACAAACTAATTGGTATACATATATATATATATATATATATATATATATATATATATATATATATGTGGATATATATATAATTATATATTCCCTACCTGCCTATTCTAATATAATAAAAGATAGAAAGGTAGATAGATAGAACAAAAGATAGATGGATAGATTGTATAGATAGATAGAAATCTATCTATATAGAGAATGTTTTATAGTGTAACACTTTTTTTCACAGTATTCTTCTAGCAGCAATTCTCTCAAGTCTCTTCTTCTCCTCACACTGAAACAATGTGTGAAATAATGTGTGAGGAGAAGAAAAGAGGCAGGAGATTTGCTGCCAGAAATGTAAAAAAAAAAATAAAATGTGATTGCTGTGATAGGTTTTCACAGCGATCACATGTTCAGGGACCATCAGATTGGTACCTGATACCCTGCCCAGGGCTGTTAGCAACTGCCAGGGCACAGGGCTGTGTGCACGAGATTGCGCGTGCACATTTTCTGAAGTGCCGCCATAATTAGTCTACGGCGGACTTCAGAGACCCTGACCGCTGGCCGTAAAAATACAGCCAGCGGTCGGGAACCTGTTAGAGTCCAACCACTTTTCTGCTGGAACTTGTATTTGAAACATCTTTGTATCTAAGTGAAAACCTAAGAAAATCAATCCCATTGTAGGCTGAAGAGCTGTCTTTTCTATATTTATGTGGAAAACTGTGTCTGATAGAGTAGACATTAGAATTTCTCTGTGTGTAGTGAAGATCTCCTTGTATTGATGAAATAAAAGTATGTTGTCTAGGTATATTATGCATAGAACAGCTTTATCTCTCAGAAAAATTATTCTTCTATTATCCTCGTGAATGTATACGGGGCATTTGAGAGGCCAAATACCATTTCATTCCGTTGGTAAATGTGGCTTCTCCACTTGAATTGGAGGAGCCGTCTCTGCTTTGGAGCAAAATATATATATATATATATATATATATATATATATATATACACAGTGAAGGAAATAAGTATTTGATCCCTTGCTGATTTTGTAAGTTTGCCCACTGTCAAAGGCATGAACAGTCTAGAATTTTTAGGCTAGGTTAATTTTACCAGTGAGAGATAGATTATATTTAAAAAAAAACAGAAAATCACATAGTCAAAATTATATATATTTATTTGCATTGTGCACAGAGAAATAAGTATTTGATCCCCTACCAACCATTAAGAGTTCAGCCTCCTCCAGACCAGTTACACGCTCCAAATCAACTTGGTGCCTGCATTAAAGACAGCTGTCTTACATGGTCACCTGTATAAAAGACTCCTGTCCACAGACTCAATTAATCAGTCTGACTCTAACCTCTACAACATGGGCAAGACCAAAGCGCTTTCTAAGGATGTCAGGGACAAGATCATAGACCTGCACAAGGCTGGAATGGGCTACAAAACCATAAGTAAGACGCTGGGTGAGAAGGAGACAACTGTTTGTGCAATAGTAAGAAAATGGAAGACATACAAAATGACTGTCAATCGACATCGATCTGGGGCTCCATGCAAAATCTCACCTCGTGGGGTATCCTTGATCCTGAGGAAGGTGAGAGCTCAGCCGAAAACTACACACGGGGAACTTGTTAAGGATCTCAAGGCAGCTGGGACCACATTCACCAAGAAAACCATTGGTAACACATTACGCCGTAATGGATTAAAACCCTGCAGTGCCCGCAAGGTCCCCCTGCTCAAGAAGGCACATGTACAGGCCCGTCTGAAGTTTGCAAATAAACATCTGGATGATTTTGAGAGTGATTGGGAGAAGGTGCTGTGGTCAGATGAGACTAAAATTGACCTCTTTGGCATTAACTCAACTCGCCGTGTTTGGAGGAAGAGAAATGCTGCCTATGACCCAAAGAACACCGTCCCCACTGTCAAGCATGGGGGTGCAAACATTATGTTTTGGGGGTGTTTCTCTGCTAAGGGCACAGGACTACTTCACCGCATCAATGGGAGAATGGATGGAGCCATGTACCGTCAAATCCTGAGTGACAACCTCATTCCCTCCACCAGGACATTAAAAATGGCTCGTGGCTGGGTCTTCCAGCACGACAATGACCCGAAACATACAGCCAAGGCAACAAAGGAGTGGCTCAAAAAGAAGCACATTAAGGTCATGGAGTGGCCTAGCCAGTCTCCAGACCTTAATCCCATCGAAAACGTATGGAGGGAGCTGAAGATCCAAGTTGCCAAGCGACAGCCTCGAAATCTTAATGATTTACAGATGATCTGCAAAGAGGAGTGGGCCAAAATTCCATCTAACATGTGTGCAAACCTCATCATCAACTACAAAAAACCTCTGACTGCTGTGCTTGCCATCAAGGGTTTTGCCACCAAATATTAAGTCTTGTTTGCAAAAGGGATCAAATACTTATTTCGCTGTGCACAATGCAAATAAATATATATAATTTTGACAATGTGATTTTCAGGTTTTTTTTAAATATAATCTATCTCTCACTGGTAAAATTAACCTAGCCTAAAAATTGTTCATGTCTTTGACAGTGGGCAAACTTAGAAAATCAGCAAGGGATCAAATACTTATTTCCTTCACTGTATATATATATATATATATATATATATATATATATATATATATATATATATATATATACATACATACTGTATATAGTGGAATGCATCCTCGAGGTCTATCTTTAAATGGAAAACTCTTTTTGCAAAGGGAGTTTCAAGTCGGCCATACTCTCTGACTGGAAATTATTTTTCAGTAGGAATTTGTTTAAAGGGGTTTTCCGGAAGCAAACAATCACATTTAGTTAAACTAAACAATGCAAAACAAGTAACTTTGCAATATAGTTTCGTTGGATCTGATGAATGTAGCATCGTATCCCATCTTCAGTCACGTGACCGCTTGCTAATCCAAAATTGTCACTTACTCTGCAGACCCGTCCAATAGCTCCAATAGCTAACTTCCTGTTTCCGGTTAGCAGAGTGTACGGTTACGTCACAAATGACGTAACTGTACCACGTGTTTCCTCATTTGTTTAGCCACGCCCGGGCCCTCCGCAATTAACTCTGCAGGGCCGTTCCAGAACGTCCTGCAGAGTTAGCAGGTCTACCGCTCCACAGCGGCATTTTGCTCTGTGATACAGCTGTCTCTAGACAGCTGCATCATGGAACTTACGCGCCGACTGTGAGGAGCTCCGTGATACAGCTGTCTAGAGACAGCTGATATCACAGAGTTTTCACCCGGAGACCACTCAGTGTGGTCTCCGGACATATGATCGTTGTGACAACCTGTCACAACGATCACATTGCTCCGAACAGCAGCGCTTACGCGCCGACTGTGAGGAGCTCCGTGATACAGCTGTCTAGAGACAACTGATATCACAGAGTTTTAACCCGGAGACCACTCAGTGTGGTCTCCGGTCATGTGATCGCTGTGACAGCGATCACATTTCTACTCCCAGCAGCGCATGCGTGCCGACGGTAAGAAGCTCAGCCATGTGAATGCTGTGACAGCTTGTCACAACGATCACATGCGTGCCGACGGTAAGGAGCTCCATGATACAGCTGTCTTGTGACAGCTGTATCACCGGGTTTCAGAGGGGTCTCTGGTCAGATGATCGCTGTCACAGCGATCACCAGTTGCATCTTCTCCCTCTCTGGCAGACTGCCGGAGAGGGAGAAGAATAATGTGATGTAAAAAAAAAACACACTTCTTTTTTCAATAAAATTTTTCTCTATAAATAAATTTGTCTATCTGCTACATGGCGACTTTGGCCACGTACGACACAGGTCGACCAGCCAAAGATCGCTATGTCCCGTAGTCTATATTGCATGTAACAAAAGTCAATGTGGTTGTGTCGCAACGTGAAAGTTGCCACGACATGACAGTTGCAAGAAATCTAAACTGTTGTGTCGCAGTTACTTGCAGGTCGCAACGCAACCACATTGACTTTCATTACTTGCGGTGTAGGCTATGGGACATAGCGATCTTTGGTCGCACCTGTGTCGTGGCCAAAGTCACCATGTAACACACGGAGTACAAGGCAAGTAGATGAGATTTTACAAAACTCATCTGCATGCTGCAGACATTTTACACAGCAGATTTTCAAATCTTTGATAGTTTATTAAATGAATACTTTGGGGTCTACTTTCCATAAAGTAATCATTTTTGGGGTGTCAAAGGGGTTTTTCCAGTCCACAAAAATTGGTGGCATATCCTCAGGATAAGCCATCAATATCTGATCGGTGGTGGCCCGTCTCCCCGCAGCCCCGTCGATTAGCTGTTTTGAAGGGGCCGCGATGTTCGTACGATCGTCGCTTCCCCTTCATTTCCTTTACTGCTCACACTGAATCGTGAACATACTTGTAGCGGCGGTTCACAGTATTACAGTATACACTTGAATGGGAGAAGGCTGTAATACTGTGAGCCGCCGCTACAAGTGTGTCCGTGATTCACAGTGTGAGCAGTAAAGGAAATGGAGGGGAAGCAGCGCTTGTACGAGCACTGTGGCCCCTTCAAAACAGCCGATCGACAGTGGTACTGGGTGTCAGACCCTGACAGATCAGATATTGATGTCCTATCCTGAGGAAATCGTGTCGGAAAACGCCAAAAATGGCCGAAAATGCCTCCTATTGATTTCAATGGGAGGTGGAGCCGTTTTTACCGGTTTTAACGCTCACGGGAAAAAGAAGCGGCATGCCTTATCTTCGGGCATTTATGTGTCTGACCCCCCATTGACATCAATGGGAGGCAGAGAAAGCGTTTTTTTGCTGTGTTTTTGCCAGCGGAGCTCAATGGCCGCGGAAAACGGCGTGCAGGCAGATCAAAATCTGCCTCGGAATTCCAGACAGAATTTTGAGGTGAAAATTTTCTGCCTGCAAAAAAACTCAGTGTGAACAGGGCCTAATACAGGATCTCTTGGAACAGATCCAGCAGCAGGTGAGGAAAATGTGCTGACTGGATTGTGTGTACCAAGATGTCTGACATAGGTGGAGTGGGCAGACTTACATTTATCAGGCTGTGAAAGGGGCGGGGGAGGGAGATGGGTGCCTGTACTTAGATCAGGGATAGATGGAGGCACAAAGGATAATGATTATTAGTGTGTGTGACCGTGTGCAGGGAGGGAGCTGCCTGGAATTAGAGCAGGGAAGGACGCACTGACCATAGAGGGGCGTGGCATTATGCAAATAGTTGAGATGCTTTGGAGGAAGGGGGGGGGGCAACTGTCTCCTCAGATGCAACAGCGAATCATGGGTATGGTGGGTTACAAGACAGGAAACAGCCAGGACCAGAAGCAAGGGATGTAAACAGACAGCAAGGGTTGTAAACAAACAGAAAGAGCAGCTGTAATGACAGGGATAGGGAAACAGACAAGTGAGCCCTAATCTACCCGCCACTCAGTCCCTGCCTACTTGCAACGACCCGCCCTAGGCGACGGGGTACAACTGGGCGACGGTCCCTACACTCAATAAGTGCACAACAGACAACAGACAAGGAAACACAGAACAAAGGGAAACGGGGCAGTTGCCCACGGCAACACCGTGAGCAACAAGAGTGGTAAACGAACCGAGTCAAACCAGGAGAGTACGAGGTGCCAAACGTAGAGCAGGAGAGTAGTGAACAAGCCGAGTCAAACCAGGAGTGTACGAGGTACCAAACGCAGAGCAGAAGAGTAGTCAGTAAGCCAGGGTCAATACGAAGCAGGGACAAGTAGTTCAAGAAGCTGCAGCAGGGCCAGGAAACCAACAGAGAAGAATCACAAGCAAGGAGGAACAGGAAAGGCAGGTATAAATAGACAGAGGGCGGGAGCTAGCTCCGTCTGGCCAGGCTGTGATAGGCTCTCCCACTCCTAAGCCTGCCATCCTGAGTGGTGGAAGATGGAGTCAGTCTCACAGACATAGAAGCAGGTGCAGACTGATTACCTATGGGCGTGGATACAGAAGCTGTGCCTGGCAGATCCTTAACAGCAGCAGTGACAATGGAGATCAAACAGAAACTGGTTAGAAGTTTAAAAGGGGGTAAAAAGGGACAACCCCTTTAAAGGTTTTATACTGACGACCGGTCTGACTTATCCGTCCTGTTTTTTTTATCGTAAATAAACGGCTGATCCAGCCTTTCTGTTCATTGATGGATGAGCTAGTGAAATCTTCCCCTCTGCTAATGCTTGTTCTAGAACAATGTCTAGACTCTGTCCTGAATCTGGGAATCCATCTTTGAACTGAAACAGAATTTTTTTCAGTGAAAAGCATAAGCCATTTTTTACTATGTTTAAGACCTAACGGTCTGAGGTAATCATCTGCCAATCTTGCAAATATGTTTTTGACGGTATTAGAGGAGTATCACTTACCTGACTGTTTTTTCATGTTATAGGTCCTGGAATAATCAACTTTTGCTGAGGAAGAACCTTGTCCTCTGTTGGATAATCTCCTAAAGTGTCCCAGTTCATAATCACGGACCTTCCTTCGGGGCTTGTAGGCCTAGCCCTGTCCGAAAAGGCAGTTTAACCCTTTCATGACCAAGGGTCATTGATACCCCTGTGTCCAGGTCAAATCTTCCATTTCTGATATGCACTTCTTTAAACGATAATATCTTTGCAACCGCTTTGAATATCACAACTATTTTTACTTTGTATTTTAACAAGACTTTTGAGGCTTTCATTTTCTAGATTAGTTTAATTTCGTGTTTTTAATTTTTATTATGAACAGACAAATCACTAAAAATGTGAAAAAACAAAAAAATATTTTGTCATTTAAACTGTCAGTTTTTAATGGCTGTTTGGCATCAATGTGTCTCAAATTTGAACCCATTTCCCAGCCGTCTGATTGTTTTTAACCATCATTTGCCATCCATTTTTCATGGACGTTAAAAAAATTGATGAATTTTAATTGTTAGGGTATTTTTGTCCCAACCACCTGAAAACGCCACAGTGCCCATATAGATAGTGACGCAATACCACTGCAGATAGTGTCACATGGCCCACATTGATAGTGCCAGTGCCCACATAGATAGTGCCCACTGTAAATAGAGCCACAGTGCCCACATAGTGCCACAGTTCTCCCTGTAGATAGTGCCCACATATTGCCACATACAATGCCCATGTAGATAGCGCCACACCCCCTGTATATAGCACCCCCCTGTATATAGCACCCCACCCACTGTAGATAGTGACACCCACTGCAAATAACGCCACCCCCTGTGCATAGCGCCACCACCTGTAGATAGCAACATCCCCCCTGTATTTAGCAACATCCCCCCTGCAAATAGTACCACCCTCTCCCCCGTAAATGGCTCCCCCTTCCTGTAAGTAGCACCACTGTAGCTCCCTGTAGGAGCGGAATCCCTCTGGACGGGGATTCCACTCCTTCAGAAAAACCCCTGATGTTTCTGTCCATATATGGACAGTGACGTCAGGGGTAAACTCTAAAGCGGAATCCGCTGCCAGAGCAGGGATTCCGCTCCAGGAGTAGCCCCTGACGTCTCTGTCCATATATGGATAGTGTGCACAATTGAGAAAAAAGGTGAGGGATCAGCGGCGCTCCGCCAAGACCATTTGTGGAATGAACGCTGTCTTTGCTGGCTGCCACCCACTGCAGTCCCTCGGTGGATGAATCCTTACCGGGGACAAACATGTAATGAAGAGATGAGTGAAAAGTAGCAGTATCATATGCGGTAACGGCGCCAGGCACAGAGGAAAAAGAACAAATTCTCTGAGGTATTTTTCAATGGTACTCTTTAATAGAACGACAACGCGTTTATGGACCGAACTGGTCCCTTCGTCAGGTCTGTAACACTGTTTGCACGTGCAACGTGCTTACATTTGTAGTGAAAAAACCGTGAAAGCCCGGTATAGAGCAGTAGGGTTTCACATTTAAAATTGCACAGATTGATGTGGAGAGAAGCCCCATACGGCATGATATACATTTCAGTTTATACAGATGTTTGAATAAACAGTATATGTCATCCATATCTTTAAGAATTTAACAGTATACAATTTTTATTATTATATTCAACCGTTAGATCATGATATCTCTTTTAATGATACTATGGTTTCTTTTGCATTGGTTTTCCATGTACATATATTCTCATATGGATATTAATTGTTCCAAGTTTAAAACGAGTAGTGGTGATAATTACAATAAAAATGATGCAGACCTGCTTATTATAGTAAGTACACTTTAGAGATTATTATTGGTACTATATTCCAAATATTTGTTAAAACATATTTAGACAAATTCTGTGCTGATCCCTCACAAATCTCGTGTACAAGATTTAAAATGAAGATAAATATACAATGGTGTATATAAATGAACGAATAAAAAGGAAGAATACATTTAAAAAATAAATAAATAAATAGATGTTACATTCATCAGAGCTTGAAAATTCCATGCCTAAAATATTCCTAAAACAAAGTTATTTATAAACTCAATAGGTTCGCTCCAAAGTATTTGGAGCTGCCACTAGGGGATCTTATATTTGCCATCTATTACTATTCTTCACCAAAAGAATGCTTTTGTCTTTACACTCTTATATGGTTATAGTCTCCTGGGTGCAGTATAGAATTATGATTTGGTTTACTTCCTGTAAATTTCTATAAGGGAGCCTTATATGTGGTAAAGCTCATGTACTAGTTCTTGATAATCCTAACGGAGATTCTAGTGAAAGGTACCTCTTCCATTTGTTAAAATGCAAACGGGAAAATTATTTCAATAATTATTGGTATTTTCTATTGTTTCATTTAATCCGTCTGGGGTCAAGCTATTATACCTATAACTCCAGTAGGCCTCCCTATTTTTTAAATGGGAGAATGTATTGTTGGTGGTGTTAGGTATATGTTCTAGTGGTGTGACAGTTACCACAAAGGCTCCCTCATGTTGGTGATACAGGTGTCTGGATACACTATGTTTTAAAAAGTGGTTGTTGGTGTTTGATCTGTGCTTATTGATCCTTGTCCTGAGGGGCTGTATGGTTCTACCTATATATTGAAGGCTGTATACGCATTCCAATAGATATATAACAGATCGAGTCGCAATTCATAAATTGTTTAATGGGGAAACGTTTCTTTACTGATATTACATATTGACGTGGTTTTCCTGTGACTTATGGGGTCGCAACATTGGCACATGGCTGTATTGCATCTGTATGGCGGGTAACCTCACTATAGCGGTTACCCGCCAAGTTTACAGCACCATCCACGCAGGATAAAGCATTGACGAAAGTGCCTGAGGAACGTCATGGTATTGACCGAAACGTCGCACTGGCACGTCGCACGTCAGTGGCTATAAATAAATTATTTGTTTGGATAAATAACTCCATATTGGTGTGCATAGTACTTTGTCTCAATGCGATACATAGTACACTGTCAAACGTAGGTACACTGAAATCTACTCCAATTAATTCTATCACCAAATCAATAGAATTCATCCTAACACATAACATATTTTCATTTAATAAAAAAATATATAAACAGATACGAGGCACAGCGATGGGCCACCATGACACATTTCAAAGATGTGGATGTTAGTGGCTATATTGATTTTTCTAGTGCCCACTTTAAACCATGGCTCACTAATATACCCAACAACCAATTCAAAAGGATCAAAAAGAACTGTAACTCCAATAGAAATTATCGACACCAAGCAAATATATTAAAGAAAATAATTATCCAAAACAGATCATACAATCAGCATACCTGTCTTCCCTAACTACTACACAAACACCACACAACTACTACACAGACACCACACAAACAAATAGACGTAAACACAATCTCATTACGGACTTCAACAGTGGGCACAAGACCCTTAGGTCCATCCTGGAAAAACACTGGAACATCTTACGCAGCGATCCCGTTCTGAAAACGATTATACCTGAGAGACCAGTTTTCACCTATAGAAAGGGACGTAGTATAAAAAGCATAGTTGCACCCAGGGGTGGGACCCGGCCGGTACGCAGTCAAATTACAAACGGTTCGCAGAACCGCGTGAAGCGGGAAGCCGGAGCCGGTCCCCTGCACTCAATTGTATTCGCGTCCTTAGGACGCGTATACAATTGACTTTACTAGCGCTGCCCATGCGAGGCACATGATGCCTCGCCATTCGGCGCTTTAGTGATGATGCAGTCGGTGATGACATCATCGCGTCGCTTCATCGTTCCGCTGGAGGAGGACTGGTGCCGCTGGAGGACGGAGCAGGAACGGGACAGGTAAGAATTTTTTTTTTCCTTCTACCGTGAGCAGCGTTGTATATAGTCCCCAGTAGCTACAGGGGATTATATAGGGGACATAAACTACAGGGGACAATACATAGGTTGCAGTAGCTACAGGGGACTATATAGGGAACATAAACTACAGGGGACAATACATAGGTAGCAGTAGCTACAGGGGTCTATATAGGGAACAGTAGCTACAGGGGACTATATAGGGAACATAAACTACAGGGGACAATACATAGGTAGCAGTAGCTACAGGGGACTATATAGGGAACAGTAACTACAGGGGACTGTATAGGGAACAGTTGCTACAGGGGACTATATAGGGAACAGTAGCTACAGGGGACTATATAGGGAACAGTAGCTACAGGGAACTATATAGGGAACAGTAGCTACAGGGAACTATATAGAGAACAGTAGCTACAGGGGACTATATAGAGAACAGTAACTACAGGGAACTATATAGGGAAGAGTAGCTACAGGGGACTATATAGGGAACATAAACTACAGGGGACAATACATAGGTAGCAGTAGCTACAGGGGACTATATAGGGAACAGTAGTTATAGGGGACTATATAGGGAACATAAACTACAGGGGACAACACATAGGTAGCAGTAGCTACAGGGGACTATATAGGGAACAGTAGCTGCAGGGGACTATATAGGAAACAGTAGCTACAGGGGACTATATAGGGAACAGAAGCTACAAGGGACTATATAGGGAACAGTAGCTACAGGGGACTATATAGGAAACAGTAGCTACAGGGGACTATATAGGGAACAGAAGCTACAGGGGACTATATAGGGAACAGTAGCTACAGGGGACTATATAGGGAACAGTAGCTACAGGGGACTATATAGGGAACACTAACTACAGGGGACTATATAGGGAAGAGTAACTACAGGGGACTATATAGGGAACAGCAGCTACAGGGGACTATATAGGGAACAGTAGCTACATGGGACTATATAGGGAACAGTAGCTACAGGGCACTATATAGGGAACAGTAGCTACAGGGGACTATATAGGGAACAGTAGCTACAGGGACTATATAGGGAACAGTAGCTACAGGGACTATATAGGGAGAAACGTAACTACAGGGGATTATATAGGGAACACTAACTACAGGGGACTATATAGGGAAAAGTAACTACAGGGGACTATAGAGAACAGTTACTACAGGGGACAATACAATACATAGGTAACAGTAACTTCACGGGACTATATAGGGAACACTAACTACAGGGGACTATATAGGGGCCCTTATCTACAGTGAAACGCCTCAGGGGGCCCTATCTACAGGGAACGCCACAGGGGGCTCTATCTACAGGGAACGCCACAGGGGGCTCTATCTACAGGGAACGCCACAGGGGGCCCTATCTACAGAGGGCACTATACAGGGAACGCTACAGTGAATGCCACAGGGGGCACTATCTACAGAGAATGCTACAGTGGGCCCTGTCTGCAGGGAAGGGTACATGGGGCACTATCTGCAGCGAACGCTACTACCTACAGAAGGCTCTATGGGGAGCACTATCTACAGAGGGCTCTACTGGGAGCACTATCTACAGAGGGCTCTATAAGGGGCACTATCTACAGGGGGCTCTATGAGGGGCACTATCTACAGGGGGCTCTATGAGGGGCACTATCTAAAGGGGGCACTGTGTGTGGTGTATTACTTTACAGTGTTTGACACAATTTTATTCATGGGCACAGTGTATGGTACTGTTATAATCAGGGGTACAGTGTATGGTACTATTATATTCAGGGGCACAGTGTGTAGCACTATTATATTCGGGGACACAGTGTATGATACTATTATATTTAGTTGCATAGAGTGTGGCACCATAAGAATTTGCTCTTCGTTTATAGGTGCAGAAATTTTGAAAAAGTGAGCTTCCGAAGACATCTGATTGAGCAAATTGACCCATTTCTGCAGAAATGGGTCATGGCCAGGAGGCATCATAGAGTTCTGGACCAGACGGAAAAGTAAAGAGAAAAAGAACGAATTTGAGACGTCGTCACCGGTGAGTCACTAAATGTAAATGTTTATTCTCCCTGTGACTGCTCAGTACTGTAGTCACTGTATGATCTGCAGCGAGATGATGGGTGTATCGTTCTTTGTTGTGAAACCACAACTCCCAGCATATCCTTACCATCGTTCTGGTTATACTGGGAGCTGTAGTTTTATTCCGTACAAACATATATGGCAGGGGTTAAACGAAAATTTCAAACTATCTCTGTACTGAGCTGTATTTGTACTGGTACTGTAAATATGTACTGAGCTTTGTTCTGGCACTGTATATATATATATATATATATATATATATATATATATATATATATATATATATATATATATATATATGTAGTGAGCTTGGTTCTGGAGTTATATTCATCATAACAACCAAGCTCAATACATATATACAGCACCAAAGAGAAGCTCAGAACATATATACAGCACCAGAACCAAGCTTAGTACATATATACAGCAACAGAACCAAATGCATACACATATACAACGCCAGAACCAAACTCAGTACATATATACAACTCCAGAACCAAGCTCAGTACATAAATACAACACCAGAACAAAGTTCAGTACTTAAATACAGCATCAGAACCAAGCTCAGTACATATATACCCACCAGAACCAAGCTCAGTACATAAATACAGCACCAGAACCAAGCTCAGTACATATATACAGCAACAGAACAAAGCTCATACACATATACAACACCAGAACCAAACTCAGTACATGTATACAACTCCAGAACCAAGCTCTGTACATAAATACAGCACCAGAACCAAGCTCAGTACATATATACAGCAACAGAACCAAGCACATACACATTTACAACACCAGAACCAAACTCAGTACATATATACAACTCCAGAACCAAGCTCAGTACATAAATACAACTCCAGAACCAAGCTCAGTACATAAATACACCAGAACAAAGCTCAGTACTTAAATACAGCATCAGAACCAAGCTCAGTACATAAATACAGCACCAGAACTAAGCCCAGTACATATATATCAGAACAACCAAGTTCAAAACATATATAATTCAATTCAAAAAGTGTCTCTCATATATTATATAGATTCATTACACACAGAGGGATCTATTTCCAGCATTTTTTTCTTTTAATGTTGATGATTATGGGAACAGTTAATGAAAACCCAAAATTTAGTGTCTCAGAAAATTGGAATATTATATAAGGCCAATTTTAAAAATGATTTTTAATACCGAAATGTCGTCCTACTGAAAAGTATGTGCAGTATATGCCCTCAATACTTGGTCGGGGCTCAGAATCTGCATGAATTACTGCATCAATGGCGTGGCATGGAGGCGATCAGCCTGTGGCACTGCTGAGGTGTTATCAATGCAGCGTGGCACGGAAGCGATCAGCCTGTGGCACTGCTGAGGTGTTATCAATGTGGCATGACATGGAGCCGATCAGCCTGTGGCACTGCTGAGGTGTTATCAATGCGGCGTGGCATGGAGGCGATCAGCCTGTGGCACTGCTGAGGTGTTATCAATGCAGCGTGGCACGGAAGCGATCAGCCTGTGGCACTGCTGAGGTGTTATCAATGTGGCGTGACATGGAGCCGATCAGCCTGTGGCACTGCTGAGGTGTTATCAATGCGGCGTGGCATGGAGGCGATCAGCCTGTGGCACTGCTGAGGTGTTATCAATGTG
The DNA here is from genome assembly GCF_050947455.1 of Rhinoderma darwinii. Classification (NCBI taxonomy): domain Eukaryota; kingdom Metazoa; phylum Chordata; class Amphibia; order Anura; family Rhinodermatidae; genus Rhinoderma; species Rhinoderma darwinii. The sequence goes on from NC_134691.1 coordinate 211,470,740, forward strand.
GCGTGACATGGAGGTAATCAGCCTGTGGCACTGCTGAGGTGTTATCAATGCAGCGTGGCATGGAGGCGATCAGCCTGTGGCACTGCTGAGGTATTATCAATGCTACGTGGCATGGAGGTCATCAGCCTGTGGCACTGCTGAGCTGTTATGGAAGCCCAGGTTGCTTCATCACTGACTGTGGAAACTTCACAAAGTAAATTTTGCATTTCATTTGGAAATCTCGTCCCAGAGTCTGGAGGAAGAATGGAGAGGTGTCAATCCAATGTTTTGCGGTCCATTGTGAAGTTTCCACAGTCAGTGATGGTTTGGGGGCTATGTCATCTGCTGGTGTTGGTCCACTGTGTTATATCAAGTCCAGAGTCAGCGCAGCGTCTAGCAGGACATTTTCCAGCACTTCATGCTTCCCTCTGCTGACGATTTTTATGGAGATGGGGGATTTCATTTTCCAGCAGGACTCGGTACCTGCCCACCTTGCCAAAAGTACCAATACCTGGTGTAATAACCACAGTATCACTGTGCTTGATTGGCCAGCAAACTCACCTAACCTAAACTCCACAGAGAATCTATAGGGTATTGTCAAGAGGAAGATGAGAGACACCAGACCCAACAATGCAGACGAGCTGAAGTCCGCTATCAAAGCAACCTGGGCTTCCATAACACCTCAGCAGTGCCACAGGCTGATCGCCCCCATGCCACACCATTGATGCAGTAATTCATGCAAAAGGAGCACCGACCAAGTATTGAGGCCAGATACTGGACATAATTTTTAGTAGGACAACTGTAATGACGGGGAAGGGAGACAGACAGGTGAGCCCTAATCTACCCGCCACTCAGTCCCTGCCTACTTGCAACGGCCCGTCCTAGGCGACGGCGTACAACTGGGCGACGGTCCCTATGCTCAATAAGTGCACGACAGACAAACAGACAAGGGTACACAGAAGCTAAGGGAAATGGGGCAGTTGCCCACGGCAAAGCCGTGAGCAACAAGAGTAGTGAACGAGCCGAGTCAAACCAGGAGTGTACGAGGTACCAAACGCAGAGCAGGAGAGTAGTCAGTAAGCCAGGGTCAATATGAAGCAGGGACAAATAGTTCAAGCAGAAGCAGCAAAGCCAGGAAACAGGAGAATCACAGGCAAAGGAGGAGCAGGAAGTGAAGGTATAAATAGACAGAGGGCGGGAGCTAGCTCCGTCAGGCCAGGCTGTGATAGGCTCTCCCACTCCTCAGCCTCCCAGCCTGATTGGTAGAAGGAGGGGGTTACCCGATCAGACTTAGGAGCAGGTGCAGACTGACTAACCACGGGCGTCGACGAAGCTGTGTCTGGCAGATCCTTTACAACAACCTTTCGGTATTAACAATCATTTTTGTGAAATTGGGCTTATATAATATTCTAATTTGCTGAGTGACTTAAATTAATCTATATAATATATGAGACACTTTTTGAATTGAATTACTGAAATCAATTAACTTTTGATGATATTCTAATTCATTGAGAAGGACAAGTATATATACTGAGCTTTGTTCTGGTGTTGTATATATGTACTGAGCTTTGTTCTGGTGTTGTATTTATTGAGCTTTGTTCTGGTGTTGTATATATGTACTGTGCTTCATTCTGGTGCTGTATATATGTACTGAACTTGGTTCTGATGTTGTATTTAGGTACTAAAGTTGGTTTTGGTGTTGTATATATTTACTGAGCTTTGTGTTGGTGCTGTATATATGTACTGAGCTTTGTTCTGGTGCTGTATTTATGTACTGATCTTTGTTCTGGTGCTGTATTTATGTACTGAGCTTTGTTCTGGTGATGTATATATGTACTGAGCTTGGTTCTGGTGTTGTATATATGTACTGAGCTTGGTTCTGGTGTTGTATACATGTACTGAGCTTGGTTCTAGTGTTGTATTTATGTACTGAGATTGGTTCTGGTGCTGTATATATGTACTGAGATTGGTTCTGGTGCTATATATACAGTGAAGGAAATAAGTATTTGATCCCTTGCTAAGTTTGTAAGTTTGCCCACTGTCAAAGTCATGAACAGTCTAGAATTTTTAGGCTAGGTTAATTTTACCAGTGAGAGATAGATTATATTAAAAAAAAACAGAAAATCACATTGTCATTGCATTGTGCACAGAGAAATGAGTATTTGATCCCCTACCAACCATTAAGAGTTCAGCCTCCTCCAGACCAGTTACACGCTCCAAATCAACTTGGTGCCTGCATTAAAGACAGCTGTCTTCCATGGTCACCTGTATAAAAGACTCCTGTCCACAGACTCAATTAATCAGTCTGACTCTAACCTCTACAACATGGGCAAGACCAAAGAGCTTTCTAAGGATGTCAGGGACAAGATCATAGACCTGCACAAGGCTGGAATGGGCTACAAAACCATAAGTAAGATGCTGGGTGAGAAGGAGACAACTGTTGGTGCAATAGTAAGAAAATGGAAGACATACAAAATGACTGTCAATCGACATCGATCTGGGACTCCATGCAAAATCTCACCTTGTGGGGTATCCTTGATCCTGAGGAAGGTGAGAGCTCAGCCGAAAACTACACACGGGGAACTTGTTAATGATCTCAAGACAGCTGGGACCACAGTCACCAAGAAAACCATTGGTAACACATTACGCCGTAATGGATTAAAATCCTGCAGTGCCCGCAAGGTCCCCCTGCTCAAGAAGGCACATGTACAGGCCCGTCTGAAGTTTGCAAATGAACATCTGGATGATTCTGAGAGTGATTGGGAGAAGGTGCTGTGGTCAGGTGAGACTAAAATTGAGCTCTTTGGCATTAACTCAACTCGCCGTGTTTGGAGGAAGAGAAATGCTGCCTATGACCCAAAGAACACCGTCCCCACTGTCAAGCATGGAGGTGGAAACATTATGTTTTGGGGGTGTTTCTCTGCTAAGGGCACAGGACTACTTCACCGCATCAATGGGAGAATGGATGGAGCCATGTACCGTCAAATCCTGAGTGACAACCTCCTTTCCTCCACCAGGACATTAAAAATGGCTCGTGGCTGGGTCTTCCAGCACGACAATGACCCGAAACATACAGCCAAGGCAACAAAGGAGTGGCTCAAAAAGAAGCACATTAAGGTCATGGAGTGGCCTAGCCATTCTCCAGACCTTAATCCCATCGAAAACTTATGGAGGGAGCTGAAGATCCGAGTTGCCAAGCGACAGCCTCAAAATCTTAATGATTTACAGATGAGCTGCAAAGAGGAGTGGGCCAAAATTCCATCTAACATGTGTGCAAACCTCATCATCAACTACAAAAAACGTTCATGTCTTTGACAGTGGGCAAACTTACAAAATCAGCAAGGGATCAAATACTTATTTCCTTCACTGTATGTACTGAACTTGGTTCTGGTGTTGTATTTAGGTACTAAGCTTGGTTTTGGTGTTGTACTTATGTACTGAGCTTGGTTATGGTGCTGTATATATGTACTGAGCTTTGTTCTGGTGCTGTATTTATGTACTGAGCTTTGTTCTGGTGCTGTATATATGTACTGAGCTTTGTTCTGGTGTTGTATATATGTACTGAGCTTTGTTCTGGTGCTGTATATATGTACTGAGCTTGGTTCTGGTGCTGTACATATGTACTGAGCTTTGTTCTGGTGTTGTATCTATGTACTGAGCTTTGTTCTGGTGTTGTATATATGTATTGAGCTTTGTTCTGGTGCTGTCTATATGTACTGTGCTTTGTTTTGGTGCTGTATATATGTACTGAGCTTTGTTCTGGTTCTTTACCTGTTCTGGTGCTGTATATATGTACTAAACTTGGTTCTGGTGTTGTATTTAGGTACTAAGCTTGGTTTTGGTGTTGTATATATTTACTGAGCTTGAATTTGGTGCTGCATATATTTACTGAGCTTTGTTCTGGTGCTGTATATATGTACTGAGCTTAGTTCTGGTGTTGTATTTATGTACTGAGCTTGGTTCTAGTGTTGTATTTATGTATTGAGATTGGTTCTGGTGCTGTATTTATGTACTGAGCTTGGTTTTGGTGTTGTACTTATGTACTAAGCTTTGTTCTGGTGCTGTGTATTTGTACTGAGCTTTGTTCTGGTGCTGTATATATGTACTGAACTTTGTCGCTTTCCTGTTCAGCTTTGGTCAGCATTAAAAGCAAAGGTCCAGCTGCATCCGCAACCTTAAAGAGGTTGTCCACCTTCTATCAACTGATGACCTATCCACTGGATAGATCATCAGTATATTGTCGGTGCGGGTCCGACACCCGGACTCGGCAACGATAAGCCGCTTCGGTGGCGTACGGGCACAGCATGTTATGGCACATAATGCTATGTACGGAGCCCGGAAGCAGTTGGCTCCGTACATAGCATAGTAGCCGTGCTGCAGAACTGCAGGTCTGCTTCTATTCACTTGAATGGGAGCAGAGCTGCATTACTGCAGCTAGGCTGCTATTCTGTGACCGGAGCTGAGTGCTTCTGGCATGTACGTCCGGTGCACAGAGGAACCGGACCAGCTTATCTGTTTGGGGTTCGGGTGTCGGATCCCCACAGATCATGGACTGATAACCTATCCGGTGGATAGGTCATCAGTTGTCAGAAGGTGGGAAAACCCCTTTAATCTGTATGTTCCTCAAAGTTTCGTCTGTGGAATTTGGGGAACTAGAAGTGCCTAAAAAAAACAGGAGCGCTGGATCAATCTCAGGTGCAATTTCATAACTTAGATGTGATTACAGATGGATCCTGTGTGTTGACCCGTTGACACTGAACCCATCCGGTCCGCGGGACTGACGGATTCAGGTATTAGCGAACGATACAGCTGATACAGAGAATATAGAGCAGCTGTATCTCAAAAAGTAAAAATTATTTTTAATAAAAACTAATTATAAAGTTGCACCAATCACACTGATTGACCTTTATTTATTTATATATATATATATATATATATATATATATATATATATATATATATATATATATATATATATATATATATAATCCCAAAAAATAAAGAGGCAGCACTCCAAGGAAATCGGTGAAAAAAAGTGGTGTGTTTATTCACCCCAATCATTGAAGAGAAACTGACTACATCAGCGTCCCTGGCTCACGTATGCGCATGCGCGCACGTGCTGCATAAGGGGAGGAGACGGGCGATGACAGTACGAGCTAACTGCGCATGCGCACCGCTAATATGATGTATTCAGTGCGGTAGGGTAAAAGATGAAAGAAAAGAAAGTACTGAGAACCAGGGTAAAAGATGAAAGAAAAGAAAGTACTGAGAACGGCAGATAACAGGACCAGGTAAGTAATTAGAACTAATTGGACTTAGAAAGAAATGGAAAGTTAATGAAATAGTACGTGTGTTTAAAGGGAGGTGTAATGACAGGGGGGTAGGGAAACAGACAGTGAGCCCTAATCTACCCACCACTCAGTCCCTGCCTACTTGCAACGACCCGCCCTAGGCGACGGGGTACAACTGGGCGACGGTCCCTACGCTCAGTAGGTTCACGACAGACAAACGGACAAGGGGACCCAAGCAAAGGGAAATGGGGCAGTTGCCCACGGCAACACCGTGAGCAACAAGAGAGGTGAACGAGCCGAGTCAAACCAGGAATGTACGAGGTACCAAACGCAGAGCAGGAGAGTAGTCAGAAAGCCGGGGTCAGTATGAAGCAAGGTCAAATAGCTAGGAGCTGCAGCTGGGCCAGGAAACCACACGAGAAGAATCACAAGCAAAGGAGGAACAGGAAAGGCAGGTATAAATAGACAGAGGGCGGAACTAGCTCCGTCTGGCCAGGCTGCGATAGGCTCTCCCACTCCTAAGCCTGCCATCCTGAGTGGTGGAAGATGGAGTCAGTCTCAGAGACATAGAACCAGGTGCAGACTGATTACCCATGGGCGTATACACCGAAGCGCCTGGCAGATAATTTACATTACCCACCCTGCTTTTATGAGGGGCCACCGGACCCTTTCTAAGTGGACCTGGCTTATTGGGGAAACGAAGGTGGAACTTCCTGACCAATACCCCAGCGTGAACATCCCGGGCGGGTACCCAAGTCCTCTCCTCAGGCCCGTATCCTCTCCAATGGACCAGGTACTGGAGGGAGCCTTGGACCATCTTGCTGTCCACAATCTTGGCCACCTCGAATTCCACCCCCTCAGGGGTGAGAACGGGAACAGGAGGTTTCCTCGAGGGAGCCCAGGACGGGGAGCAGCGTTTAAGGAGGGAGGCATGAAACACGTCGTGTATACGAAAAGATGGGGGCAACTCCAGTCGGAAGGAGACAGGATTGAGGACTTCAATGACCTTATACGGCCCTATAAACCGGGGAGCAAACTTCTTGGACGGGACCTTAAGGCGCAAGTTCTTAGATGATAACCACACCAGATCCCTGACCATAAACAAGGGGTTAGCAGAACGTCTTCTATCAGCCTGAGTTTTTTGTATACTCTGGAACGCCTCTAGGTTCTTCTGAACCTGGGCCCAGACTGTGCACAGTTCCCGATGAACGACCTCTACCTCGGGATTGTTGGAACTACCAGGTGAAACGGAGGAGAACCGTGGATTAAACCCAAAATTACAGGAAAAGGGGGAGACCCCTGACGAGTTACTGACCCGGTTATTAAGGGAAAATTCGGCGAGGGGAATGAATGAGACCCAATCATATTGACAGTCAGAGATAAAACAGTTTAAATATTGTTCTAGAGACTGATTAGTCCTCTCAGTTTGGCCAGGCTGCGATAGGCTCTCCCACTCCTAAGCCTGCCATCCTGAGTGGTGGAAGATGGAGTCAGTCTCAGAGACATAGAACCAGGTGCAGACTGATTACCCATGGGCGTATACACAGAAGTGCCTGGCAGATCCTTTACAGGAGGGATGATGGCGACATCTACTGGTGAAATGACGCAAGTAAATGCTAATATCAACAACAAAAAAAGTCTATGACTGATGTCCTATGAAAATAGCAAATAGGGGGATACCCTAGGAAGGCCTATTACTTATTGGAAACCAAGACCCAAATGCACAGAACACAACCCTTCGCAGGGTCCCCACGTGATGGGGTCCACTCCTTGGGGCATAAAGGAAAAAGGGGTAACTCATCCGTGTGCACACAAGTGAGTATTCCAACATCCAGTGTCTGTATAGGATGGTAGCGTAGATATTGTGGAGGCACTTCCAATTCGAGAATGCAAAAACACAGAGACATCAAGTGTAATAAGTATGCTTTAATTATTGAGTTATCACAAACAGAATAATAATGATTATAGTACGAACTATTTGGTCCTGGTACGGCATATTTGGTAACAAAAAAATGAATACAGATGCAAGACTGAAAAAAGAGGGGGGAACATAATTTGTATATGTGTCCAACGTGGGTGAGGGTCAAACTCCCGGAAGCAAGCAGGGAAAACGAATCCCTAAAAAAAATAATAGAAAAATATTATTCAATAACAAAATACAATATAATAAAAGCAATGTAAAGAATGTCAGTACATGCCTAAACCTTTAGGCTGGGTTCACACGTGGCGGAATTTCACTTAAATTCCGCTGCGGACACTCCGCAGCGTTAATCCGCAGCGGAGCCGTTTCTCCATTGCCTTCCACTTCTATTTAGAAGTGTTCGTTTAGACGAGGCGTAAAATTCCGCTGCGGAGCATAGGCTGCGGAGCGGAATTTGGTGTCCGCAGCATGCTCTGTCTGTTGCGGAGCAGTGGCGGACTCATGGCGGAATTTCTCCATTGACTTCAATGGAGATTCTAAATTCCGCAATGAAGTCCGCAGCTGTCATGCACATGTTATGTGTGCTGCGGATGCGTCTTGCTTTTTTGCCATGACATTTCTTCATTCTGGCTGGACCTATGTATTTCTAGGTCTACAGCCAGACTGAGGAAGTTAATGGGGCTCCCGTAATTATGGGAGCGTTGCTAGGAGACGTCAGTAAATAGTCACTGTCCAGGGTGCTGAAAGAGTTAAGCGATCGGCAGTAACTGTTTCTGCACCCTGGACAGTGACTACGATCTCAATATACAGCAACCTGTAAAAAAAATTGAAGTTCATACTTACCGAGAACTCCCTGCTTCTGTCTCCAGTCCGGCCTCCCAGTATGACGTTTCAGTCTAAGTGACGGCTGCAGCCAATCAAAGGCCAATAACAGGCTGCAGCGGTCACATGGACTGCCGCGTCATCCAGGGAGGTCGGGCTGGATGCCGAAGGAGGGACGCGTCACCAAGACAACGGCCGGTAAGTATGAATTTCTTTGACTTTCACAAGGGAAAGTGCTGTCCCTTCTCTCTATCCTGCACTGATAGGGAGAAGGGAAGTACTTTTACCGCAGTCCGCAGCAGCTAGTCCGCATCAATTTACTGCACATTTTGTGCAGATCCGCAGCAGAATCTGCAACGCAGATTCTGTGCGGCATTGATGCGGACAGTTGTGGAGGAAATCCGCCACGTGTGGCCATGCCCTTAGAGAACGAAGGCAAGAGAGCACACCAGTGGGGTCCAAAGGAGTCCTCAACCTAAACCAGCAGCGCCCACCTTGAAATCAACATTAAGGCCATACGGTCTAAGGGTATTCAGCCTGAATATCCATTCGAGTTCCCATTTAAAAAAAAAAAAAAAGCCACTCTGTCACCACCTCGACGTAGGGGTGGGATGTGGTCGATTATCCTGAATTTTAACTGTTTCTCCGTATGGTTCATTTCAGCGAAGTGCTTGGAAACAGGCAAGTCTAACCTTTTATTTCTAATGGTGAACCAATGGTTGTTGAGGAGTTAAAAGTGAGATAATGCTTGATGTGGGTCGTCTTGTCCGTAATGGGATGTGTTAAGGAGCGTCCTTTAATCATATAATGGCAATTCACACAGTATAAACAGGGATAGCACCCTGTGTTGCTTGCTGTCAAGAAACGTTGTCCTGTTTTTTTGACCTTGGGCTCAAAGGATGCCCTTACCAGTCTGTCTTTGAAATTCTTTGAACGTCTATAAGAGAATAGTGGTGGGATCCCAAATTCGGGTACATGTCTAAGGTTGCTGTGAAGAATAGGCCAATGTCTCCTTATAATGTTAGCAATCTTGTTGCTTTGTTCAGTGTAAGCGGATATAAATGGTACTCTAGTTAATCGTTTAGTCGCTGCAATAGTTGTGTTGTCAGGGAGGAGTGTGTCTCTAGGGACGATAGTGGTTCTATTCATGTTGGTTTCTACAATGGATTTCGAGTAACCCCTCTGCCTAAATTTGTTGCCCATCTCTCTGAGTCTGTGAGCGGCAGTTGAATCATCAGTGACTATCCTTTTCACTCTGAGTAATTGGCTGTAGGAGAGTGAGTGCACCATGCCTCGTGGGTGACTACTATCGAACCTCAAAAGATTGTTCACATCTGTCGGTGTAACAAATAAGTCAGTAGATAAATGATTGTCAGATATGGAAACCAAGGTGTCAAGGAAAGAAATTGAAGAGGATGAGTGTACTAGTGTGAATTTTACACTTTGGTCTATGGTGTTAAAGAGGCTCTGTCACCAGATTTTGCAACCCCTATCTGCTATTGCAGCAGATAGGCGCTGCAATGTAGATAACAGTAACGTTTTTATTTTTAAAAAACGAGCATTTTTGGCCAAGTTATGACCATTTTTGTAGTTATGCAAATGAGGCTTGCAAAAGTCCAAGTGGGTGTGTTTAAAAGTAAAAGTCCAAGTGGGTGTGTATTATGTGCGTACATCGGGGCGTTTTTAATACTTTCACTAGCTGGGCGCTCTGATGAGAAGTAACATCCTCTTCTCTTCAGAACGCCCAGCTTGTGACAGTGCAGATCTGTGACGTCACTCACAGGTCCTGCATCGTGACGGCCACATCGGCACCAGAGGCTACAGTTGATTCTGCAGCAGCATCAGCGTTTGCAGGTAAGTCGATCTTACCTGCAAACGCTGATGCTGCTGCAGAATCAACTGTAGCCTCTGCTGCCGATGTGGCCGTCACGATGCAGGACCTGTGAGTGACGTCACAGATCTGCACTGTCACAAGCTGGGCGTTCTGAAGAGAAGAGGATGTTACTTCTCTTCACAGCGCCCAGCTAGTAAAAGTATTAAAAACGCCCCGATGTACGCACCTAATACACGCCCACTTGGACTTTTACTTTTAAACACACCCACTTGGACTTTTGCAAGCCTCATTTGCATAATTACAAAAATGGTCATAACTTGGCCAAAAATGCTCGTTTTTTAAAAATAAAAACGTTACTGTAATCTACATTGCAGCGCCTATCTGCTGCAATAGCAGATAGGGGTTGCAAAATCTGGTGACAGAGCCTCTTTAAGGAACATGTGAAAGGTAATTAACTCATCAGTGGAGCCTGTCCAAATCAAGAAAATATCAATATAGCGCCACCATTGCAATACTTGAGAGTAGTGTGAAGAGGGGTAAATGAAAGATTTTTCTTGCATAGCCATGTAAATGTTTGCGTATGTAGGTGCGATATTAACCCCTTAATGACCAGCCTATTTTAGACCTTAATGACCAGGCCATTTTTTACGTTTTTCAATCGTCGCATTCCAAGAGCTATAACTCTTTTATTTTTGCGTCGACATAGCTGTATAAGGTCTTGTTTTTTTGCGGGACAAGTTGTATTTTTTAATAGCATCATTTTGAGGTACATAGTATTTATTGATTAACTTTTATTAACTTTTTTTTGGGGGGGAATAGAAAAAAATCTGAAATTTCGCCACGCTTTTTTGCGTCCTAAATCTACGCTGTTTACCGTGTGGTATAAATAACACAATAACTTTATTCAGCCGGTTGTTACGATTGCAACGATACCAAATTTGTATAGTTTTTGTATGTTTTACTACTTTTACACAGTAAAAACTCTTTTTTTTCAAAATTATTTGTTTTTGTGTCTCCATATTTGAAGAGCCGTAACGTATTTATTTTTTCGCCGATGCGGTTGTATGAGGGCTTTTTTTTTGCGGGACGACTTGTAGTTTTTATTGGTACCATTTTGGAGTAGATGCGACTTTTTGATCACTTTTTAATCACATTTTTTTTAAAGTCAGGATTCACAGAAAACAGCAATTTTTCTGTTGTTTTTTATTAAATTTTTTACAGCGTTCACCGTGCGGGTTAAATAATGTAATAGATTTATAGTCGGGGTCGTTACGGACGCGGCGATACCAAATATGTGTAACTTTTTTAACTTTATTTTGTTTTTTTAATACTAAAGCAGTTTGTAAGGGGAAAAAGTGGGTTTTTCCTTTTTTTTTCAAATGTTTTTTTTATTAACTTTTTGAAACTTTTTTTTTTACTTTTTTACTAGTCCCACTAGGGGACTTTAATATGCGATTCTGCGATCGCTATTATAATACACTGCAATACTTCTGTATTACAGTGTATTACTGCCTGTCTGTTTAAAACGGACAGGCATCTGCTAGGTCATGCCTCCGGCATGATCTAGCAGGCATTCATTACAGGCAGACCTGGGGGCCTTTATTAGGCCCCCAGCTGCCATGGGAGACACTGACACTCGGCGATCGTATCGCCGGGTGTCGGTGGGAGAGAGAGGGAGTTCCCTGCCTCTCTCCAAAACCACTCAGATGCGGTGCTCGCTATTGAGCACCGCATCTGAGGGGTTAAACGGGTGAGATCGATACTAATATCGATCTCACCCGACAGAGCAGGGACGCCCCCAGCCCTCAGCTGCCTCTGGCAGCTGAGAGCAGGGAGATTTGACAGCTCCCTGCTCTGTTTACTTATTCCGATGCCGCGACGTAAAAAGTCTATGGCATCGGAATAAGGCCCGTTAGTGACCGACGTAAAAACACGATGGGCCGGTCACTAACGGGTTAAAGCCCATGGCTGTTCCCTGTTGTTGTATATAGAATACATCTTGAAATGTGAAGTAATTGTATCGCAAAATAATGGCCAGGAGAGAAAGAAAAAAACCTCTACATTTTTCTGAGAAGCTACTATTCTGCAGACATTGGTCAATAGCATTGAGACCCCTCTGGTGTTCAGTGGATGTATGTAGACTGACTACATCGAATGAAGCTAAGATGGCTCCTGGGGGGACAGTCACCTGTTGGATTTTGAGTAAGAAGTCACTAGCATCTCTGATATAAGGAGGGGTGTCCATTGCAAAGGTCCTGAGATTCCTATCCAGAAAGATGGCCACATTAGAGAAAATAGACCCGATACCCTACAGTATTGGACGTTCTAGTGGATGTACAAGTGTTTTATGTATTTTGGGTAAAGTATAAAGAGTGGGAGTCACTGGATGGTCTATAGTTAGACATTTTTTAGTTGGTTCATCTATTATACCTTCAGAGATAGCATTATCAATAACTGTCACAAGCTTCTTGGTGATCTCGAATTTAGGATCTTGATCAACCTTCTGGTAGATCGTATTATCCTGTAACTGCCTCCTGATTTCCATCACATAATCATTGGTGTCCTTGTTTTTGGTCAGTTCAGATAATGCCGCTATCTCGCTACTAGTCATATTCGGATGTTGTAAACAGAGCCTCTTGCTCTCATCTCTCAAACTCCCTATATCTAGCTTAACTGCTGTGATAAATGTATTGATCGCTGGTTGACAGGGAAAGGGGACAAAATCGCTTTTCAAGAACAGGTCACATTTTATTTCAGTAGGTTTACTCACAATATTACAATCATCTCTATATTGTGCCTCTGCAAAAAAGGTTTTAAGTTTAATAGACCGAAAAAATTTATATAGATCAACCTCAAGGTCAAACCAATTGGCCTTGGTACTTGGGCAAAAAGAGAAGCCTTTGTTCAAAAGGCTCTCATGTTCAACTGTCAATGCTTGTGAAGCAATATTTACCACTAGACTTGAAGTGGGCTGACATCCTTGGTCCTCTGTGTCGCCTGTCGTCAGGTTTTTTGCCCGTTGTGACTTTGGTGGTTTGGATTTCACCGGCATTATGGTGTCTTCTGCCTCCTCTTCTGGTGCATGATTCAAACGTGTACCTAGAAAAAGGATTAATAAAGGAAAGTTTTGAGCTGTGGTATGAGAAACCAGCAGAAAGAGCACCAAGTTGGTTAGTACTTGGCTTTGTCTTTCGTTTGGTCCCATCGTCGCGTTGATCCACCTAGTATCAGCTTGCCAATTGTAGACGTAACCTTTTTCATAGTCTTCAGCATCCCTTTGCCACTTGTGTCTTTTGGTGGTTTCTAGACAGAGAGCAATTGTGACCCTGGGTAGTCAGCAGGTAAAATATATAATCAACAAAAGGAATGCCTTCAGGCAAGCAAAAACCCTTATTTCCTGACTACCCACAATATAATAGGAAAATAAACTAACAAATTTTATTAAGCTACGTGTAGCAAAGGACAGACCACATAAACGTCAGTTTAAAATTATCACTGTCAAAGTGCCGAAGTGAAAGTGAAAACAGCCAGCTAGAAAGCTCGGCAGATCATTCAAACGGCCAGGGTGAATACTGACTGAATTGGAGTCTAAAGGCTAAAGGCCCCATGTACCCCTGAGGACGCTACTAGCTAGCGAAACATGTCGGGGGGGCTTTAAGTGTGTTTTTAATTCCTGTCCTAGCCGAATTTAATGCCGATTCACTAAGTGTGGTTTCTACCTCGTAACTGACTCCAATTCAGTCAGTATTCACCCTGGCCGTTTGAATGATCTGCCGAGCTTTCTAGCTGGCTGTTTTCACTTTCACTTCGGCACTTTGACAGTGATAATTTTAAACTGACGTTTATGTGGTCTGTCCTTTGCTACACGTAGCTTAATAAAATTTGTTAGTTTATTTTCCTATTATATTGTGGGTAGTCAGGAAATAAGGGTTTTTGTTTGCCTGAAGGCATTCCTTTTGTTGATTTTGGTGGTTTCTAGCTCGATTCTGTGTTTATTTAGATGTGGTGTCAGGAAGTCGATGTATAAATCAAAATCGTGTGTGTGGACAGTGCAATCTTTAGTTTAGACTCTAGCAGCTGAGAGCAGGGAGATTTGACGCTCCCTGCTCTATTTACTTTATCCTGATGCAGTGCCGTAAAAAGGCATATGCATCAGAATAAAGCCCGTTAGTGGCCGCTGTTCAAAGGCGTATTGGCGGTCACTAACGGGTTAAGTCACTGTGAAAATACAGCTGCCTAATTGTTATGCTGTGTTTTCTAGTTTTATAAACACCCTATATGTGGTGCTAGACATATGACAGAGCTCAGTAATGAAAAAACACCATCCGCATTTGATGCCTAAGGCCAGGTTCCGACCTGGAACCCGCAGCACCTTCCATCCGAAAAAGCACACCACACTGGTGCGTTTTTTAGAACAGAATTTCTGCTGGGGACTGCAGGAAGAAGGAGAGAGTTCTGGGTAAGGCCCCATGCACACGAACGTATTTTTTTCCTCCCGTAAATACTGGCGTAAATACGGGTCCTTTGTCACACGTATTCGACCCGTATACCACCAGTATTTACGGACCCGTGCCCGTAAATACGGGTCCGTTGTCAGCAGTATTCCACCCGTATTTACGGACCCGTTTTCTCTGCACTAATCATCAGCCCCTTCTCTCTCTATCAGTTCTGGATAGAGAGCAGGGGCAGCCCTTTCGGGCAGAGTTTCTGCAGCGATTGAAAGTAAAAGAAGTTCATACGTACCCCGGCCGTTGTCTTGGTGACGTGTCCCTCTTTTGACATCCAGTCCAACCTCCCTGGATGACGCGGCAGTCCATGTGACCGCTGCAGCCTGTGATTGGCCTGTGATTGGCTGCAGCAAACCTCTGCAATTCCACCGCAAAATTCGCAACACATGGCTTTCTGTTGTGGGTTTTGCATCCTTATTGAATTCAATGGGGAAAACCTGCAACAGAAAAGCAACGAATTTGCAGCATAAATTTACATGCTGCGGATTTAAATTCCGCACTGCAGGTCAATTTATTAATGTTTACGCTGCTTTTTTTAAATCTCATTCACTTTGCTGCTACTGTAAATGCTGCAGAATTTCCGCACAGAATTCCGTTGCAGAAATTCTGCAGCTTTTACTCTGAGATCAAATAGTAATAGAAACCTCCAAGAAGTGACCTCATCCCTCAAGGAATTTATGATTTGGACCCCACAGGGTTTTCAAAAATGAATGAACAGCAGATGGTACAAAGTGAAAATTGCAATGTTCCCACAGATATTCCATTTTGGTGTCCAATATGTTTACGACCAGCTTGTGCCACTGGAGACACACATGTCATAAATTGTTAAGCAAGTTCTCCCGGGTATGGCAATGCAATATTTGAGGACGTAAACTGCTGTTTGGGCACACAAGGGCTCAGAATGGAAGGCTAGTTTTCTTTTGGTGTACTTTCTTTCGCTTGATGTACTCCGCACAGATTTCATATTATACACTTAAATACCAGCAAAACGCCAAACAGAACTGCTACCAAGCTAAATCTGTGCTCCAAAAGCCAAATGCCGCTCCCTCCCTTCTGAGCCCTACAGCGTGCCCAAAACAGCAGTTTGCGTCCACTGATATGGCATTGCCATACCCCGGAGAACCCGGTTAATATTTTATGAGGTATTTGTCTTCAGTGGCACAAACTGGGCATAACATATAGTGCACTAAAATGGCACATCAGTGGAAAATTGCAATTTTCACTCTGCACCATTCGCTGCGCATTAACCCCTTTGCGCACCACGACTTAGTAGCATGTCGTGGTGTGGGGGTGACGTATGGCGCTGAGCCTGCGCCATACGCTGCGGGTATCAGCTGTGTGTTACAGCTGACACCCGGGACTAACGGACAGGAACAGCGGTCGTGCTGTTACAGGAGCCTGTAAAAATGACTATATACTGCAATACATTAGTATTTCAGTGTATTGTATCGGCTATCTACTGATTGCTGGTTCAAGTTCCCTAGGGGGACTAATAAAATGTGTAAAAACAAAAGTAAATTATTATTAGTGAAAAAAAACATATATATATATATATATATATATATATATATATATATATATATTTAAAATCCCAAAAAAAACCTTTTCACATTTTTTCTCTAAAGTAATGTAAAAAAAAGAAAAAAAATACACAAAATTGGTATCGCTGTGTCTGCAAAAGTCCAAACTATTACAATATACCATTATTTAACTCGCACGGTGAACACCGTGAAAAATAAAGAATTTAAAACTGCAAAATCGCAGTTTTTTGGTCACCTTGGCTCTACCAAATTTTTTTATAAAAAGTGCTCAAAAAGTTGTATGTACCAATAAATGGTACCAATATAAACTACAGCTCGTTCTGCAAAAAATAAGAAAATAAGCCCTCACACCACTCTATTGACGGAAAATTAAAAAAGTTATGGCTCTTGGAATACGGGGAGGGAAAAACGAAAATGAAAAAGCAAAAATGGATCAGTCTGGAAAGGGTTAATTACTTTCTGATGAAAAAACATTTATGACCACATGTGGGGTATTGCTCGGGAGAAATTGCTTTACAAATGTTGGGGTGCTTTGTCCTCCTTTATCCTTTGTGAAATTGAAAAAATTCAACATTTTAGTGGAAATAATGTCGATATTAATTTTCACGGCCTAATTCTAATAAATTCTGAAAAAGACCTGTGGGGTCTAAATGCTCACCATACCCCTAGATCGATTCCTTAAGTGGTGTAGTTTCCCAAATAGGGTCACTTTGTGTGGTTTCCACTGTTTTGGCCTCTCAGGGGCTTTGCAAATTCGACATGGCACCCGTAAACCATTTCAGCTAAATTTGAGCTCCAAAAGCCAAATAGCGCTCCTTCCCTTCTAAGCCCCGCTGTGGGTCCAAACTGCAGTTTATTACCACATATGGCGTATTTACGTAATCGGGAGAAATTGTTTTACAAATGTTGGGGTGCTTTTTCTCCTTTATTCCTTGTAAAAATTAAAAATGTCTACGTTTTTTCAGAAAAAAATGTCGATTTTTACCTTTACAGACTAATTCCAATGAATTCAGCAAAACAACTGTGGAGTCAAAATGCTAACTTTACCCCTAGAAAAATTCCTTGAGGGGTGTAGTTTCCAAAATGGGGTCACTTTTGATCCCTCCAGTGCATTGCAAACGTGACACGGCACTGAAAACTATTCCAGCAAAATCCAAAATCCAAATGGTGCTCCTTCTCTTCTGAGCCCTGCTGTGGGTCCAAACAGCAGTTTATTACCACATATGGGGTATTGCTATAATCGGGAGAAATTGCTTTACAAATGTTGGGGTGTTTTTTTCTCCTTTATTACTTGTAAAAATGTTAAAAAAATTATGTTTTTTCAGACAAAAAGTAGATTTTCATCTTCACATACTAATTCAAATAAATTTAGCAAAAAAAACTGTGGGTTCAAAATGCTAACTATACGTCTAGATAAATTCCTTGAGGGGTGTAGTTTCCAAAATAGGGTCACTTTTGGGGGGGTGGTCTTTACTGTTTTGGCACCACAGGACCTCTTCAAACCTGACATGGTGCCTAAAATATATTCTAAAAAAAAACAAGAGGCCCCAAAATACACTAGGTGCTCCTTTGCTTCTGAGGCCTGTGTTTGAGTTCATTAGCACACTAGAGCCACATGAGGGATATTTCTAAAAACTACAGAATCTGGGCAATAAATGTTGAGTTGCATTTCTCGAGTAAAACCTTCTGTGGTACCGAAAAAATGTATTACAAATGAATTTTGGCAAAAAAAAAAATGAAATTTGTAAACTTTACCTCTACTTTGCATTAATTCCTGTGAAACGCCTAAGGGTATGTTCACACGGCGGGGGTCCGTAACGGCTGAAATTACGGGGATGTTTCAGCCTGAAAACATCCCCGTAAATTCAGCCGTACCGGCATGTGCAGGCGCTTGAACGCCGCGTCAATTACGGCCGTAATTAGCGCTGCTATTCATTGGAGTCAATGAATAGCGGCTCCAATTACGGCCAAAGAAGTGACAGGTCACTTCTTTGACGCGGGCGTCTATTTACGCGCCGTCATTTAACAGCGGCGCGTAAATTACGCCTCGTGTGAACAGACAAACGTCTGCCCATTGCTTTCAATGGGCAGATGTTTGTCAGCGCTATTGAGGCGCTATTTTCAGACGTAATTCGGGGCAAAAACGCCCGAATTACGTCCGTAAATAGGCCGTGTGAACATACCCTAAAGGTTTAAAACACTTTCTGAATGCTGTTTTGAATACTTTGAGGGATGCAGTTTTCAAAATGGGGTGATTTATGGGGACTTTCTAATATATAAGGCCCTCAAAGCCACTTCAGAACTGAACTGGTCTTTGAAAAAATAGCCTTTTGAAATTTTCTTGAAAATATGAGAAATTGCTGCTAAAGTTCTAAGTCTTGTAACGTCCTAGAAAAATAAAAGGATGTTCAAAAAACGATGCAAACATAAAGTAGACATATGGGAAATGTAAACTAGTAACTATTTTGTGTGGTATTACTATCTGTTTTACAAGCAGATACATTGAAATTTAGAAAACTGCTAATTTTGGCAAATTTTCTCTAAATCTTGGTGTTTTTTACAAATAAATATTGAATTTATCGAACACATTTTTTCACTACCATAAAGTACAATATGTCACGAGAAAACATTCTCAGAATCACTTGGATAGGTAAAAGTCTTCCAGAGTTATTACCACATAAAGTGACACATGTCAGATTTGAAAAATCGTCTTCGTCCTGAAGGCCAAAACAGGCACAGTCCTGAAGGGGTTAATACCACACTGCTATGATGCGTACAAACACATATAATTTGACAACAAGATATTTAGGACAGCTGGTATAGTTGTAAGGGAAGGGCTATGCTGGGGAACCTAGCAATGTTTGTGGAGTGAAGGTGGAGGTTTGACAAGTCGATCTGGTGTGCTGAGTGGTCTTGGAAGCCATGACAACCAGAGGGACCTGATGGTCCTGAATATTTCAGGTGAGATCTGATAAAACGAGAGAGGGATTGTTTTTTATTTTTGTTTGGTTTGATTTTCTATTTTACTTTTATTTAGGTATGCATAGAGAAAGATTATGATCAAGTTTCTGAGAAATATTGTCCATAACCCATGGGGGTAACTTTTAGTAAAATATGTACTATAATGGCAATGCTGTTTTTACTTTGAAAAAATCCTCATGCAACTATCTTATCTTCTGATACTATTGTAATGAATCTATACTTTCATATCTGAAACGTTGTTTATTTTGTTGTTCGTGTTTCATGTGAAAACTCAATAAAAACAATGAAATATAAAAAACAAGCCCTTACATGTCTATATCAGCGATCCCCAACCTTCTTTTAACCATTGAATCAATTTTAAGCAAGACAATTTTTCCTCAGACCAGGGCGAGTGGGGGGGTCCTAAGAGTGTTTTGGGATTTTTCGCAATTGAAATAGTTGCGGAAAATCTGCAGCATAATACAGTAGCAGCATGGAGGATGAGGTAGAACAAATCTCATCACACGCTGCGTAAATAGTGAGCGGAAAAAATGCTCAGAAATGAACATGCGGTGCAGAGTTTTATTCTGCAGCATGTCAATTGTATTTGCGTAAATGCTGCTTATTTGTTGCCGGTTAAATTAAATATGGGAGGTAAAACCCGCAACAAATAGCAGTTTGTGCGTTTATAAAAAAAACGCAACTCAGAAAAAAAATATATCTTATACTTACTCAAAATTCAGTTTCTTCCTCCAGTCCGGCCTCCTGGGATGACGATACATCCCATGTGACCGCTGCAGCAAATCACAGGCAGTAGCGGCAGTCACACGGGATGAAACCTCATGGCCTGGATGATGTCAGAGGGCCGGCCTCCTGGGATGACGCTTCATCCCATGTGACCACCGCTGCAGCCAATCACAGGTTGCAGTGGTCTCCTGGGATAAAACATCATCCCAGGAGGCAGGCCTGCTAGAAGCCGGCTGAATGCTCAGAAGTTTTCCGCAGCAGACATTCCGGGCGAAAAGCTGCACCACAATTTGGTGCGGTTTTTCGTCCGGAATTCCCCACGGCCTGGTACCAAATGATCCACGGCCCAGTATTGGTCAGCGGCCCGGATGTTGGGGATCACTTGTCTATATCGTTAACATTTTTTAAAAGTTGTGGCTTTTGGAAAAAGTGGAGGAAAAACGAAAGTGGAAATTAGAATAATGGCTGCGCGGGAAGGGGTTAATTCAGAGCCCAGACCAGATCTACATTAATACAGACCCCAAGCCAGACCTTCTATAAAAAATATAGACCCCAGACTAGACTCCCCCTTAGGGCGGGTTCACACATGGCGGATTTTCACTTAAATTCCGCTGCGGACACTCCGCAGCGTTAATCCGCAGCGGAGCCGTTTCTCCATTGACTTTCACTTTAATTTCGCAGTGTTCGTTTACACGATGCGTACAATTCCGCTGCGGAGCATAGGCTGCGGAGCGGAATGTGGTGTCCGCAGCATGCTCTGTCTGTTGCGGAGCAGTGGCGGACTGGTTGCGGACTCATGGCGGAATTTCTCCATTGACTTCAATGGAGATTCTAAGTTCCGCAATGAAGTCCGCAGCTGTCATGCACATGTTATGTGTGGTGCGGAGCGTATTGGTTTTTTAACATGACATTTCTTCATTCTGGCTGGACCTATGTATTTCTAGGTCTACAGCCAGACTGAGGAAGTCAATGGGGCTCCCGTAATGACGGGAGCGTTGCTAGGAGACGTCAGTAAATAGTCACTGTCCAGGGTGCTGAAAGAGTTAAGCGATCGGCAGTAACTGTTTCTGCACCCGGGACAGTGACTACCGATCCCAATATACATGTATCTGTAAAAAAACATATAAGTTCATACTTACCGAGAACTCCCTGTTTCTGTCTCCAGTCCGGCCTCCCAGGATGACGTTTCAGTGGAAGTGACGGCTGCAGCCAATCACAGGCCAAGCACAGGCTGCAGCGGTCACATGGACTGGCGCGTCATCCAGGGAGGTCGGGCTGGATGCCGAAGGAGGGACGCGTCATCAAGACAACGGGCGGTAAGTATGAATTTCTTTTACTTTCACTAGGGAAAGTGCTGTCCCTTCTCTCTATCCTGCACTGATAGGGAGAAGGGAAGCACTTTTCCTGCAGTCCGCAGCGGCCAGTCCGCATCAATTTTCTGCACATTTTGTGCAGATCCGCAGCCGTAATCCGCAACCCGGATTAGGTGCGGCATTGATGCGGACAGTTGCGGAGGAATTCCGCCATGTGTGGTCATGCCCTTATAGAGACGACAGACCAGACCATGTAAATAAATACAGATAGACCCCAGATACATCACCCCCATTAATACAAACACCAGACCAGACTCCCTAAATAAATACAGATCCCAGAACAGACTAGTAAAGAATGCAGGGCCCGGGAGATGAAAAACACAAAGAGATGAATGGCCATCTGACTGTAAGTGAGGGGAGCAGCAGCGGAGAAGGGGGATAAATGCAGGAGGCCCACTCCAAAACTGGCGGGTTATGAGTGGAGTTTATTGAATTGGGATTATATGAAGTGCTGTGGGGGTGTAGAGAGCTGCATTTAGTAGTTCTTTATTTAGGCACAGTGGGGGAATATATAAAAAGGTTAATGCTAGTTTTCTGAAGCAAAAAAAAATTGCTAATTTGACACACGCCATATTTGTGTTAAGATGTGCAACTTTTTTTCGTTTTTAGCAACTTCTTAAAAAATATTGGAAAAGGGGGTGGGGTTTAACCAAATGAGGCTGGGCCTCCACCAAAATGACATATTTATCATAATTTACGCCAGAATCTGGCATAAGTTAGGCCACAATTCTATATCTACTCAAAGCAGGCATTAATTTGCCTTTAAGTCACGCAGGCAGGCATAGATATCTCATATATATTAAAAAGTGTGCACCTCTTAATATATTTGGAGCATTTTCCGCCAACATAAATTAGTTTAAGACTGGTGTTTAACATGACAGACTTTATATATATATCCCCAAGTAAGTGTCCGCGCCAGGACCACTGGGTAGCAACAGCATTGGACGTCAAAAGCACAGCTGCTCATTGAATGGTTATAATGGTGACGCCTAATAGTCACGGCACTGCCCCCTCAGAGACACTGAAGGCTGCAGCCAGAGGCGAGATGCTTATCTCACATCATGGCACGTACAGCCCTGCCCACAGCGACCGCCTACATAGGAGACTTGTGTCTGCCAAAAGGGGAGCTGCTCTTACACATCTGGCTCATAGAGGGATGTTCCAACCCCAGTTCTATGATGTTCAATGAATCTTGAAAGGGTAGTCCAATTTCAACTAATGATTGTTCTTTGTATAGTAAAAGAAAATATGTTTGCAGTATACTTTTTATGTCAATTACTTATGGTTTTCAAGATCTCTGCTTGCTGTCATTCAATAGGAATCGTCATTGTTGATACAAATCTGTCCTGGTCATGTGATGATGTTTATGACCAGGACAGATTTAGTAAGAAATTAAAGTTTCTGTTGGATGACAGAGAGCAGAGATCTTGAAAACCATGTTAAATTGATATAAACAGTTCTTAAAAAATATAAAATAAATTTATTATACAAAAAAATAACATTTATTTGCTATAAGCGGGTATTAAGTTAAGCAAGCAGGAAGACATATCTGTTTATCGTGACAAATAAAAATATTGCCCATACTCAATAGATAGATATTAGACTAAACACTTTCATCAATAGGTATTTCTTCCATAAACTTGAATGCTCAGCCGATCATATTAGTTAATTTATCTGGGGAGTGGGCAGTAAGCTGCTGTTAGACACGACTGAGACCCCTTAACATCACGACTATTGCACTACGTTTGACGTATATGCCAGGAAAAGCTCCCGATGTAGACATTAAATTTAGGCTATGACAGACGCCCCAAGGGCACGTCCAGACGTGGCAGAGTCTTTCCGCTGCAAATGTTGGTGCAGATTCGGGGCAATTACGCAACGAATCTGCACCAACATTTGCATATTTGACAGGTAATTCAGACGTTGCAGAAAATACATCGGACTAGCCACAGATTTCAGTTTTTGCATTGCAAAGGCTGAAATACTAAGTGAAATTCCGCTTCTTCTCCGCAACAGACAGTGCGTGCTGCGGAGGGAAAATTCCGCACCGCAGCCTATGGTCCGCAGCGAAGTATTCCGCAACGTCTGAAATAATTTGCCTAAAAATGTATTGAAACAACTGTAAAAAACGGCCGCTGGAGAATTCCACAGCAATTCCGCCACGTCTGGCCGTACCCTTACAGTGGCATCCGTTACCATAGTCTATAATAGTATTCGTTAAGTGGATACATCATTAACTGTGGTCATAAGATTTTATGACGTATCTGTTAAACAAATACCATAATAGCCTAAGGGTGATGGATGCCACTATTAGGAATACACCACAGGTTTCACCCATAGACTAATATGGTATCCATTTAATGTATACGTCATGAAAAGCTGTTAAAATCACATACTGTATATGTTAAACATATGCCTGTATTGTATTGTATGCCACACATAGGCTCCCATGTTAAAAAAAATGTACACTGCGCAGTATAGGTTTTTTATGCGATCCCGTTGTATGGAATAGCGTAATCTACCACCCAGGAGCACAGACAATCGGGCTATAGGTGAGGTAATGGAGGTCAGGCAGGACCAAGTATGGGGTACTATGGAGCAGGCAGGAGCACAAATAGGCTAGAGGTGCGGTAATGCAGGTCAGGCAGAACCAGGTATGGGGTAATATGGAGCAGGCAGGAGCACAAATAGGCCAGAGGTGAGGTCAGGCAGAACCAGGTATGGGGTACTATGGAGCAGGCAGGAGCACAAATAGGCTAGAGGTGAGGTAATGCAGGTCAGGCAGAACCAGGTATGGGGTACTATGGAGCAGGCAGGGGCACAAATAGGCTAGAGGTGAGGTAATGCAGGTCAGGCAGAACCAGGTATGGGGTAATATGGAGCAGGCAGGAGCACAAATAGGCCAGAGGTGAGGTCAGGCAGAACCAGGTATGCAGTACTGTCAAGCAGTCGGGAGCAAAAATACGCTAGAGGTGAGGTAATGGAGGTCAGGCAGAACCAGGTATGCAGTACTGTCAAGCAGTCTAAGGGGGGATTCACACGAGCGTGTATTCGGTCCGTGCGGGCTGCGTGGTTTTCACGCGGCACGCATGGACCAATACAAGTCTATGGGGCAGTACAGACAGTCCGTGCTTTTTGCGCAGCGTTTGTCTGCTGCGCAAAAAGCGCGACAGGTTCAATAACTCTGCGTATTTCGCGCATCACGCACCCATTGAAGTCAATGGGTGCGTGAAAATCACGCGCACCACACGGAAGCACCTCCGTGGGACGAGCATGATTCGCGCAACAGCAGTGAAAAGGATGAATGAAAACAGAAAAGCACCACGTGCTTTTCTGTTTCCAAGCATCCAAACGGAGTGTCTTTGCGAGGAGCGAACCCCGACAACCGAGGCAAACTTCACCGGGTTCGGCCAAACTCGTTTTGGCCGAACCCGGCAAAAAAATTTCCGGTCCGCGACGTCGGGAGAGATTCACTGTGCATGGTGCTGAAAGAGTTAAACTGTTTCAGCACCATGGACAGTGACTTGCGATCCCAAAATACATGAACCTGTAAAAAAAAACGAAGTTCTAACTTACCGATTACTCCTGTCTCCTTCCTGCAGTCCGACCTCCCGGGATGACACTTCAGTTCAAGTGACAGCTCCAGCCAATCACAGGCCAAGCACAGGCTGCAGCCAATCACAGGCTGCAGCGGTCACTTGGACTGCCGCGTCATCCAGGGAGGTGGGGCCCGATGTCAAGAGAGGCGCGTCACCAAGGACGCGTCACCAAGGACGCGTCACCAAGGCAACGGCCGGGAAGTTCTCGGTAAGTAGGAACTTTATCTTTTTTTTTTACAGGTTTTTCGCTGTTGTGTTCGGCATTCACTGTCGAGGGTGCTGAAAGAGTTAGATCTTTCAGCACCTTGGACAGTGACGGGCGTCGACAAGCCTCATCTCTATGATGCCGGCTGCGCGAAAATCACGCAGCCGCGCATCAGACACGCATGACACACGCAGCTGTCAAATGGTTTTTGCGCTCGCAAAACGCCGCGTTGTTTGCGCGCGCAAAAACGCAACGCTCGTGTGAATCTCCCCTAACACTGCTTCTCTCTTCCAGTTATTTCAATGGTTACCCATCTCCTCCATCATTCATGGCCCTCAGTAATTCTGCGCTTGTCTATCTGTCTTCTCTAATCTCTGGTTCAGTAATGCAACAAATACCCTTGTTCCTAATGTATCACCTCCATTTATTATAGATTGTAAGCTCCCAAGCCGGACCCTCTTATGTTTATATTGTACTTGTATGTCACTGTACCCGGTAACTTACTGTACAGCGCTGTGGAAAATGTTGACACTTTATAAATCAAATTATTATTATAATTATTATTATCATTATTATTAAAAATAATATTAATCATATTCATGTTGTTTTTTAATAGGGACCTCATTGTATTTTTTGTATTCTCTAGATTAGAGGTGTCTGCAAATTTTTATTTAGTTCTTTATTTTATATTTATCTTGTCTCCACTCCTCCACTCCATTGTATATACTGCTCAGTG
This sequence comes from Rhinoderma darwinii, assembly GCF_050947455.1. NCBI lineage: Eukaryota > Metazoa > Chordata > Amphibia > Anura > Rhinodermatidae > Rhinoderma > Rhinoderma darwinii. Next base: position 211,496,257 of record NC_134691.1, read on the forward strand.
CTTTGTACTTATGTATTGGTCATTAATGGGATTATATGAGAGATTATCATAATTCTGCCAATGCTTAAACACATAGAAATTGTATATAAATGACATATTATCCATTATACAAGGTTTTAATGGCCTTTCCTGGCCGCATTCAGCTGTTGCTATGAATGATGTCATAGAATCATGGTTGCCTGGACATTATGACATCACGTAACATTATATAAGGAGCTGCTGCCCACAATGTTCTTTGAGGGTTTTATGTAGAGTTGGAGTGTAAGTACGCTGTGTCTGAGGCTCCTGTTTTGTCCTTATTATTATTTTCCATCCTCTTCCTATATATTTCCTCCATCTAATGACCGTGGCCTATGCTTGTCTTTCTTACATCCATGCTTTACTCCTGTCTCTGAGCTGAGTGCACCGCCATTTACTACTATGTCACAGGGAAATACTCAAGCTGTGGCCTGTTATACTGAATATCAGCTTTTTTTTCTTCTCTTATTTCAAACCATTTACAGTGCGATTTACAAGAAATTTTTCAAAAAGGAGATTTTTGTCACGTTGGCTCATTGACGTAAGTCAGAAATTACCGTCCAGAATAAATGTACAAATGCAGAATGGTGTGAAGTGAATGTCATAGAGTCTTCATTATATCCATCAGAAGACAGTAGTATTATATCTACCAATGCGATACATAGAAAGTACAGACATAGACCTGTACAGCAGAGATTATCACATTACTACATAGTGACTCCAGTTTGCAAACTTCTAAATCTCTGCTTAATTTAGTATTTAATAACTTGTGGTCTTTATCCATGAGAAGAGCAGAGACCCTGCAGTATAATAGACAGTCCAACCGGACTACCGAATAAATCCTACAAGATAAGCAGCATCAGAGGAGTCTGGCAGTCACTTATCTCCATTGCCTCATTGAACTAATATACAAATATAAGTCAATAGGATCTGTCATGTTTATCTATATGGAGAAGTCAGGGTTGATAGCCGTCAGTCATGTCTAGGGTAGTATAGTTCTCAATGTATCAAATCTAACATTACTTTCTACATTTACAAATTCCATCATCTAATAGAGCCAACATAATGCAGTATGTAAATCTTCATTATTGTCTGTATGATAGATAGGGCCCTATATATTTTATTATTGGGGATCTTTATTTTTAGTTTAGGACATTTTACCTATGAAACAATTGTTTTTCTATGTTATCATTGTAATAAGAAAGGACTTAATGGTAAAGCAGATGTCAGGGGACAGGCAGATTGTACGGAGGTCTCTGCTGGAAGCCCCCACAATCAGCTTCAGTCTGAGGGGAGAATGAAGCATCACATGGATTTGGTAGTCCACAGAGCTAATAGAGGGGGGTCTCAATAGGGGGAAATCTCTCAGCTCATTATGTCCTAATAGAACATAAGAGAAGGGGGTTGTCTATAGCAGACTGTGATAAATGGTCCTATACAGTGAGATGTATATATAGAGGTCATGTGTATATATAAGGGATTATAACAAAGCGTTACTGTTAGGGATCTGCCAGGTACTACGTCTAGGTATACTCCTGGGATTAATCAATCCACACCTGAGGCCAGACCTGTTAGACTGACACTGTCTCCCACCAACCAGGGTGGCAGGCTCAGGAGTGGGAGAGCCTATCGCGGCCTGGTCAGTCGGAGTTAGCTCCGCCCCCTGTCCTTTATTACCTGCCGTGTTCTCTTCCTCAGTGCTTGTAATTCTTCTGGATTCCTGGCCCCACTGCTGCTTGCTCCAGCCTGCTTCTGCCGTGCTTCTGCCTTGCTGCAGTTCCGCTTTACCTGCTTCGCTTTGCCCCTGGCTTGCTTCCTTCTCCGTGCTCACGTTGGTATACTCCACTTCATCCTGGTCCTGACTATTCGTTCACCGCTCCGTTTCCTCGCGGCGTTCCGTGGGCTACTGCCCCTTCCCTTGCGTGTTCCCTGTTTGTTCTCCCGTGCACTTAGACAGCGTAGGGACCGCCGCCCAGTTGTACCCCGTCGCCTAGGGCGGGTCGTTGCAAGTAGGCAGGGACAGGGCAGTGGGTAGATTAGGGCTCACTTTCCCTTCACCTCCTTCCTGCCATTACATAATTACAAGCCCATACCTAGTCTACCATTCTCCTACGCTGACGCTATCATGGACCCCCTTAAGACCCTGACCCAGCAGATGCAGGGCCTCTCCCTACAGGTCCAGGCCCTGGCCCAGAGGGTCAACCAGGGTGACGCTGCCTTAGTAGTACCCCTCACCTCACCTCTAGAACCCGACCTCAAGTTACCTGACCGGTTCTCAGGGGACCGTAAGACGTTTCTCTCCTTCCGGGAGAGTTGCAGACTGTATTTCCGCCTAAAACCCCACTCCTCAGGTTCCGAGAACCAGCGGGTGGGTATCATTATATCCCGACTCCAGGAAGGGCCCCAAGAGTGGGCCTTCTCCTTGGCTCCTGACGCCCCTGAACTTTCCTCTGTTGATCGTTTTTTCTCTGCCCTCGGACTCTTTTACGACGAGACTGACAGGACTGCTTTAGCCGAGAGTCAGCTGGTGACCTTACGTCAGGGTAGGAGACCGGTTGAGGAATACTGTTCTGATTTTAGAAAGTGGTGCGTAGCTTCTCGGTGGAACGATCTGGCCCAAAGGTGCCAGTTTAGGTTAGGATTATCTGACGCCCTGAAGGATCTGCTGGTTAGCTACCCCTCTTCTGACTCCCTTGACCAGGTTATGGCCCTAGCAGTACGACTTGACCGACGTCTCAGGGAACGTCAGCTTGAACATTTCAATGTGCTCACCTCTGACTTTTCTGCGATCCCCCCCGAGGTCCCGTCCCCTCGCCCCTCCACGGAGGACTCGGAGGTACCTATGCAACTCGGGGCCTCCATGTCCCCTCGACAACGTAGGGAGTTTCGCAGAATGAATGGTCTCTGCTTCTACTGTGGGGACGACAAGCATCTACTGAACACCTGTCCCAGGCGCAAGAATAAAAAGCCGGAAAACTTCCGCGCCTAAGTGATCATCGGGGAGGTCACTTGGGCGCACAGGTATTTCCCGTTAATGTGAAACGCAATAAAATTTTGCTTCCCTTTCAGGTCTCGTTTGCTGGCCGGTCTGCCACGGGCAGTGCTTTCGTGGATTCTGGCTCATCTGCTAATATCATGTCTGTGGAATTTGCTATGTCTCTAAAGATGCCTTTTATTGATTTACCTTATCCTGTCCCGGTAGTGGGTATCGACTCCACTCCTCTTGCTAATGGTTATTTTACTCAGCATACTCCTGTTTTTGAACTCCTGGTTGGCTCCATGCATTTGGAGCAGTGCTCTGTACTGGTGATGCAGGGATTATCGTCTGATCTGGTATTAGGTCTTCCCTGGTTGCAGTTGCATAATCCCACGTTTGATTGGAATACTGGGGAGCTTACCAAATGGGGTAATGAATGTCTTATGTCATGTCTTTTTGTTAACTCTGTTTCTCCCCGGGAGGAGGTAAACACGCTTCCTGAGTTTGTTCAGGACTTCGCCGATGTGTTTTCTAAGGAGGCCTCCGAGGTGTTGCCCCCCCATAGAGATTACGATTGCGCCATCGATTTGGTGCCTGGTGCCAAGCTTCCTAAGGGTAGGATATTTAATCTTTCATGTCCTGAACGTGAAGCTATGAGGGTGTATATCCAAGAATGCCTGGCCAAGGGTTTCATTCGCCCCTCGACTTCTCCTGTAGGTGCTGGCTTCTTCTTCGTGGGGAAGAAGGATGGTGGTCTTAGGCCGTGCATTGATTATCGTAACCTGAATAAGGTCACCGTAAGGAACCAGTACCCACTTCCTTTGATTCCGGATCTTTTTAATCAGGTTCAGGGAGCCCAATGGTTTTCTAAGTTCGATCTACGGGGGGCATATAACCTTATCCGCATCAAAGAGGGGGATGAGTGGAAAACGGCGTTCAACACACCCGAGGGTCATTTCGAATACCTGGTCATGCCCTTTGGGTTGTGTAATGCCCCTGCTGTCTTACAGAATTTTATTAATGAAATCCTGAGAGATTACCTGGGTAATTTTCTTGTTGTGTACCTTGATGACATACTGGTGTTTTCCAAGGACTGGTCCTCCCACGTGGAGCATGTCAGGAAGGTGCTCCAGGTCCTTCGGGAGAATAATCTGTTTGCTAAGACTGAAAAAATGTGTATTTGGGGTACAGGAGATACCATTTTTAGGGCAAATCCTCACTCCTCATGAATTCCGCATGGACCTTGCCAAGGTTCAGGCTGTGGCGGAATGGGTCCAACCTGCCTCCCTTAAGGCGTTACAGTGTTTTTTAGGGTTCGCCAACTATTACAGGAGATTTATTGCCAACTTCTCGGTCGTCGCTAAGCCTCTTGCGGACCTTACTCGCAAGGGTGCTGATGTCCTCCATTGGCCCCCTGAGGCCGTCCAGGCCTTTGAGACCCTCAAGAAGTGCTTTATCTCGGCCCCCGTGCTGATTCAGCCCAACCAAGAGGAGCCATTTATTGTGGAGGTTGACGCATCCGAGGTGGGAGTGGGGGCCGTCTTGTCCCAGGGTACCAGCTCCCTCACCCATCTCCGCCCCTGTGCTTACTTCTCTAGGAAGTTTTCGCCCACGGAGAGTAACTATGATATTGGCAACCGCAAACTTCTAACCATTAAATGGGCTTTTGAAGAGTGGCGGCACTTCCTGGAGGGGGCCAGACACCAGGTAACGGTCCTTACGGATCACAAGAATCTGGTTTTCCTAGAATCGGCCCGGATGCTTAATCCTAGACAAGCTCGGTGGGCACTATTCTTTACCAGATTTAATTTCTTGGTTACCTATAGGGCTGGGTCCAAGAATATTAAGGCTGATGCTCTGTCACGTAGTTTCATGGCCAATCCTCCTTCCGAGAAGGATCCTGCTTGTATTTTACCCCCTGGTATAATCGTTTCTGCCACGGATTCTGATTTAGCTTCTGATATTGCGGCTGATCAGGGTTCAGCTCCCGGGAACGCCCCTGGGGACAAACTGTTTGTTCCCCTGCAATATCGGCTAAGGGTACTCAGGGAAAACCATGACTCCGCTCTATCTGGTCATCCTGGCATCTTGGGCACCAAACACCTCATTACCAGAAACTATTGGTGGCCTGGGTTGCCTAAAGACGTTAGGGCTTACGTCGCCGCTTGTGAGGTTTGCGCTAGGTCCAAAACCCCTAGGTCCCGACCTGCGGGCCTACTACGTTCCTTGCCCATTCCCCAGAGACCTTGGACCCATATCTCCATGGATTTTATCACCGATTTGCCCCCATCTCAGGGCAAGTCGGTGGTGTGGGTGGTAGTAGACCGCTTCAGCAAGATGTGCCACTTTGTGCCCCTTAAGAAGCTACCTAACGCCAAGACGTTAGCTTCTTTGTTTGTGAAACACATCCTGCGTCTCCATGGGGCCCCAGTCAATATCGTTTCTGACAGAGGGGTACAATTTGTTTCCTTATTTTGGAGAGCTTTTTGTAAAAAGTTGGAGATTGATCTGTCCTTCTCCTCCGCCTTCCATCCCGAAACTAATGGCCAAACGGAAAGGACTAACCAATCCCTGGAACAATATTTAAGGTGTTTCATCTCTGACTGTCAATTCGATTGGGTCTCATTCCTTCCCCTTGCTGAATTTTCCCTGAATAACCGGGTCAGTAACTCGTCAGGGGTCTCCCCGTTTTTCTGTAATTTCGGGTTTAACCCAAGGTTCTCCTCCGTTTCCCCTGGTTGTTCCAATAATCCTGAGGTAGAGGATGTTCATCGGGAACTGTGCACAGTCTGGGCCCAGGTTCAGAAGAACCTAGAGGCGTCCCAGAGCGCACAAAAGATTCAGGCTGATAGTAGACGTTCTGCTAACCCCCGGTTTGTCATCGGGGATTTGGTCTGGTTGTCTTCCAGGAACTTGCGCCTTAAGGTCCCGTCCAGGAAGTTTGCTCCCCGATTTATTGGACCTTATAAGATCATTGAAGTCCTCAACCCTGTATCCTTCCGTCTGGAGCTGCCCCCATCCTTTCGCATACATGACGTCTTCCATGCCTCCCTCCTCAAACGCTGCTCCCCGTCCTGGTCCCCCTCGAGGAAACCTCCTGTTCCCGTTCTCACCCCTGAGGGGGTGGAATTCGAGGTGGCCAAGATTATGGACAGTAGGATGGTCCAGGGCTCCCTCCAGTACCTGGTCCATTGGAGAGGATACGGGCCGGAGGAGAGGACTTGGGTACCTGCCCGTGATGTTCACGCTGGGGTATTGATCAGGAGGTTCCACCTTCTCTTCTCTACTAAACCGGGTCCTCTTAGTAAGGGTCCGGTGGCCCCTCATAAAAGGGGGAGTACTGTTAGGGATCTGCCAGGTACTACGTCTAGGTATACTCCTGGGATTAATCAATCCACACCTGAGGCCAGACCTGTTAGACTGACACCGTCTCCCACCAACCAGGGTGGCAGGCTCAGGAGTGGGAGAGCCTATCGCGGCCTGGTCAGTCGGAGTTAGCTCCGCCCCCTGTCCTTTATTACCTGCCGTGTTCTCTTCCTCAGTGCTTGTAATTCTTCTGGATTCCTGGCCCCACTGCTGCTTGCTCCAGCCTGCTTCTGCCGTGCTTCTGCCTTGCTGCAGTTCCGCTTTACCTGCTTCGCTTTGCCCCTGGCTTGCTTCTTTCTCCGTGCTCACGTTGGTATACTCCACTTCATCCTGGTCCTGACTATTCGTTCACCGCTCCGTTTCCTCGCGGCGTTCCGTGGGCTACTGCCCCTTCCCTTGCGTGTTCCCTGTTTGTTCTCCCATGCACTTAGACAGCGTAGGGACCGCCGCCCAGTTGTACCCCGTCGCCTAGGGCGGGTCGTTGCAAGTAGGCAGGGACAGGGCGGTGGGTAGATTAGGGCTCACTTTCCCTTCACCTCCTTCCTGCCATTATAGTTACTATTAGTCAATCAGTCGTCTGCACTAGATAAAAGTTTCCATAGATTTTGACATAGTTATACAGCTGGAGAAAAGATACAATAGGGGGGAATTTATTGAGACTGACTTTTACAGGAACCGGAAAAAGGCAGACTTCATGAGGGGAGAGTCCGAGGGCCCAATGGGGACACTTGATATTTCATAGCTTGTAGTCTGCAATATCGACAGGTGTAGAGATATATGTGTGTCCTTCTGATATCTATATGTCCTTCACCCTATCTGTTATGTCTGTTATAACTGTTATATGCAACATGACTCTTCTGTATAAAATCTATGTATTCGTGGGCTGCGACCCAGAGGAATTGTGAAAATGAGCAGCATGTGCATCACAATTGTCAATCACATTGTCATTGCTGCATTTGCTGTATTTGGCAACAATGTTATGTTCTGTTGGTTGTTTAAGAAAAAAACTAATATACACGAATAAATCTATGTTTAAAAAAAAAAAAAAGAGACTGACTTTTACTACACCAGTCTTAATAGAAAGAAATATTGGATGCGACACATTTATTAAGAGTCTAATGTCTCTTGATAAATTTGTTACATCTTTCGGCTGGGCTGCGCACCACAATTCTAGGGCAACGATTGGGGCCATTCACCATTCATTCCCCCAATTGGCCATAAATAAAACCATAGACTCACCTCACCGCTCCTCTTCACCCCTCCGGGTCCACTCAGCATTCCAGCACGGCTCATACAAGGTCCTGATGCCGAGCAGCGTCGGGGTCTTATATGTGATGCAGCACTTCAACACCATCAGTGCTACATCGCATATAACATCTTGATGCTGCTTGGCGTGAGTTTGTTGTATGAGCCGGGTCATGGTGAGGGGACCCGGAGGGAAGAAGAAGGAGTGGTAAGGTGAGATTTTATTTATTTATTTTTATAACTATCAGCTGGGGGGTTAGCCTGATCGGGACTTTTCTACGCCAGAAAACTGATGTAGAAAGGTTGATAAATTCCTCCGTTGTGTTATGGATTCTTACTCTTGTTTTTACTTTTACAGGATTGATGAGGATCCAGATCTGATGTACGTATATCATTATAATGTATTTCTTAGACAATTCAGAACACTGTGGCCCCAGGGACTGTTACAGGGGCCATGCAGCAGTTGTACAATTGCACTGTATACTGGTTCATACAGCTGTGCCCACACAGCTTTCCTCAGTACAGGCCCCTATATTTTCGTGCCCCGTGGCGATGCCTTTAGTGTAGTGTATACAGAGTCTTATAAACCTTCTTTAAGGAGAGAAGTGAAGCTCTGTCCATCACCTCTGCTACCTTCAGACACGTCCTCATAAAAAATCCTTCTGAGGGTATGTTCACACGGCTTATTTTCAGCTGCTTTTCGGGCCGTAAACGCCCCCCCCCCCCAAATAACAGCTGAAAAACGGAAGCTGAACGCCTCCAAACATCTGCCCATTGATTTCAATGATAAAATTGGCATTTCATTACGACGGGGCGTTTTTTACACGACGTTTGTAAAAACGTTGCGTAAAGATTGTCCCGTAAAAAAAAGTGCGTGTCACTTCTTGAGCCGTTTTTGGAGCCATTTTTCATTGCCTAATAGAAAAACAGCTACAAAAATGGCCGTAAAAAAACGCATCAAAAAAGGCTTGATGCATAAAAAACGCCTGAAAATCAGAGGCTGTTTTCCCTTGAAAACAGCTCCGTATTTTACAGCCGTTTTTTGTTAAGCATGTGAACATATCCTTATTGTGGAAAAATCTACTATTTCCTTGGTTTCTTCAACTGTGGATATAGTCTGGATCTTCTCCTCCGGTCACCTCCGGTACATGACTACCCAATATTGTCCTGAGCCACCACTGAAACTGTACAGGATCTGTATAGAAAATATCACCTTTACTGGATCTAGATTTATGGAGGGGTCATAAGAATAAGGAACAGTAGAAAGTTTTCCTGGAATTCTGTGGATGTGATATTTATATTTATCTTTCTTCTTTTATTTCTACAATAGTTGGAAACAGAATATAATATCCTGCCGTCCAGCGTTCAGGTATTTATCTTCATATTCCACAGTGTTATAATATATGAGACTTCCCTTCCATAGAGACACAGGAATAGTCCTTATGCCTGGGAAATCTGGAGGAACAGATGCTGCAGGATAAGTCCATATATTTACCTGGGTGACACCTGGCATTATAGATGATATTTTCTATAGGTTTTATATCCTCTATAGTATCAATAATTCTCACTGGAGTTGTATTCTTCTATTATAGACCTGGAAGATACAGGAAGGTATCCAGACAGCCAAGACTGGACAATATAATGTAAGTTTATAGAATGAGAAAGACTGAATTTATTATGTTTCACATCAGACATCCTCACTAGTGACCACAGCAAAGATCTGTTCATGGATGAATACATTATCAGGAGAAATATCGATATAATTCTATATATGTGATGTCCTATGTTATATCTCTTATAGTAAAGAACGTGAAGAGAAAGAGAGAAATGAGGAAAAACAGAGAATGGAAACACCAAAGACTGAGGAGATGATTGTGTAAGTGGAGAGATATAATGAGATGACTATATACAGACATTATAGATTATACATGGTTATAATAAGGGCATGTTAAGACATGGATTTGGGGAAAGGGGGGTCATTTCACTTGTTATCGGAGAACAGGTATAGGAGGGGGCAGCAGTATCCTGCATGTCATCACTATGTAGATATGAGATATGAAATACATATGGATGAATTATATTCTTATATCACGGGAAAGATTGCTATTGAGACCTGCCTGTGGTAGGTCTCAATAGCAAGGCACTGATTTTGACATAGACTGCAATACTGTGATATTGCAGTCTATGGCATAAGCAATCTAATGATCGCAGGTACAACCCCCGAGGGGGGCTAAATAAAAGTTAAAAAAATGTAAAACATATAAAAATTAAAATTACCCCCAGTTCCCTAGATCACATATAAAAATAAATATAATAAACATAAACACATTAGGCGTAACTATAAAAATATTTATCCAATACGGAGAACTTCCAAGGGAGAAAAAAGTTCAGATTGCCAAATCGCCCCTTTTTTTCCCACTTCAATTCCCTGAAAAAAATTAATAAAAAGTGATGGGAATGCCCGACATTCCCCAAAATGGTATTAATAAAAACTACATCTTTCCGCGTACAAAAAGACGCCTTACTCAGCTCTCTATACAGAAATATAAAAAGGTTACGGGGTCACAATATGGCGATGCAAACAATTTGTAATTACTTTCAAACTCTTACATTTTTTTAAAGGTACTAAAACATAACAAAAACTATATAAATTTGGTATCACCGTGATCGTACTGACCCGCAGGCAGAGTAAAGATAACATGTCATTTTCACTGTACAGTGAACACCGTAAAAACTAAACCCATAACAAAATGGAGGAACTGCTGTTTTTTTTCCAATTCCACCCCATTCTGAATTTTTTTCCAGTTTCCCAGTACATCACACAAAATATTAAATAGTACCCTTAGAAAGTACAACTTGTACCGTAAAAATTAAGCCCTCACATGGCTGTGTCAACGAAAAAAACTTTTGAATGCGGGGAGGAAAAAAAGAAAAGAATAAAAACAAAAATTAGTCTGGTCCTGAAAGGGTTAAAGCCTAGGTTCTTAAGCTATAGTATTTGTACCCCATGGGGTGCATACAATGTCTCGAGAGGGTACACTGTGCTTATGTTGTGCTTTAATAGGCCGCATAGTATATGATGATAGCCTTGGGGCTTCCTTGATGTAGTGTGTTTAAGTCCGGGGCTACTGGTCTTAGGAACATTGAGAAACACTGCAGCAAGGGGAATGTTGGGACATGTATTTAGGACCCCAGTTATATACATGTAAAGTGTGCCGGCTATGAGAAGTGCTACCTTACAGGAGATATTATACCTACACTAACTATCAAACATTATTTCTATAAGCATTTAATAATCCAGCAATTTTTAGATTCTAACAAAGGGGCTGCTATGGCGCAAACAAAGCATGGCAGAATCAGGATAAGGCCTTATTCACATGAACGTATATTACGTCCGTGATATGCGCGTGAAAATCACAGGCTATGGGGACGTTCAGACTGTCAGTGATTTTCACGCAGCGTGTGTCCGCTGCGTAAAACTCACGACATGTCCTATACTTGTCCGTGTTTCGCGCAGCACGAACCCATTGAAGTCAATGGGTGCGTGCAAATCGCGCACGGCACACGGAAGCACTTCCAGGTGACGCGCGTGATTCGCGCTACAGTTGTTAAAGAAGTGAAGGGAAACATAAAAGCCCCTCCTTCTTTACTGTTTCGTAACATAAAAACAGAGTGTTATAATGATGCCGGCTGCGCAAAAATCACGCAGCCACGCACCATATACAGATGCCACACTGAACTTTTGCGAGCAAAACTCACACGCTCGTGTGAATCCGGCCTAACTGTTATACAAAGGGCAGGGGGCGAGCAGGCTGCTTAGATGCCATAGTCAATAGCGACCATGGCAACTAAGGTGTTTGACAAAGGGAGGGAGCTCCATCTGCCAAATAAGGCCCCAGGTCTGCCATCAGTAACTACCAGAGGCATGTCTTAAAGGGAACCTGTCACCAGCATTTCACCTATTGAACTTTACTTATCCCTCACTGGCCGCTGCTATCAAAAGTTCATTGCCTTTATCCCCTCTCCTAAACTCCTCCTCCTCCGACTGTAAATAACTGTCTGCAAACATTTTGCGCCTTTTATGGTAATAATAAGGTGTTCCTTTGTGCGCACACACCAGAAGAGGACATCAATGCACAAGTGTGGGATTTTGTGTGCTGGGGGAAGGCGAGGAGCTGTCAATCAAAAGTAAGGAGGCGGGGTAAACTCGGAAAGACTTGAGGAATGAAGATATGACTCTTTTCAAATGAAGATTTGACTCTTTTCAAACCAAGATATGATTCTTTAAAAGTTTTATGCTCATTAGCATACGGTGTGGGAACACTAAAAAACTGAACACTAAAGCTACAGACCCGACTAAGAAGACAATTATAGGTTGTATAGAAATGATTTTTCACCCACTTCTCCCAGGTATTGCTGGTTTAATAGGTGAAATGCTGGTGACAGGTTCCCTTTAAGTTTCCTATCAGTATTATTATCCTATTATGCCTCGATTTACGCCTGAAAATAGGGCTACAATACGTCGGCAAACATCTGCCCATTCATTTGAATGGGTTTGCTGGCGTACTGTGCAGACGACCTGTCATTTACGCATCGCCGTTTGACAGCTGTCAAACGACGACGCGTAAATTGACTGCCTCGGCAAAGAAGTGCAGGGCACTTCTTTGCAACGTAATTTGAGCCGTACTTCATTGAACTCAATGAAGTACAGCTCAAAATTTACGGCTGTCAAAGACGCGCAAAATGCGAGGAGGAGGAATTACGGCTGAAACGAGGCAGCTGTTTTCTCCTGAAAACAGTCTGTCATTTCAGCCGTAAAAGCCTCTCATCGTGTGCACATACCCTTACAGGAAATAAATCATTGGAATACTAAGTATACAAGCGATCAAATAATAGATGCTTCAAGTCCCATAGTGGGACCAAAAAAAAAAAAGTATAATACATTTTAATAAAAATGTAAAAGTACCACCACCAAAAAAAATAGAATTATTTTTTTATTAAAAACTATTAGATTTCTTTAAGAATAAGTCATTGTAAAAATAAAAAAAAAGTACATATTAGGTACCGCCACAATCGTAAGAGCCCGTAGAACAAACATAACTTATACGTTATACTGTTACGGCGCATGGCGTACAAAAAGGTGCAAATTTCATTAGCGAAATCGCTGCTTTTTTTTGTTCCCCACCTCAAAAAAAATTATAAATGTTATTCAATTGCTATATGTACCCCAAAATGGTACCAATAAACCACAAAAACAAGCCCCCATACGGCTACAGTGATGAAAAAATAAAAAAAAGTTATGGAATTCGGAATGTGTCGACACGAAAATGACTTTTCTAACTAAAGCATGTTTTATTGTGCACAAGTACTAAAATGCAAAAAAGACTATACAAAGTTGGTATCGATGCATTCATACCGACCTGTAGAATAAAGGTAACATGTTATTTTTACTGCACGGAAAACAGCGAAAAAAACACCCCACAAAAATCAATAGCAGAAATGTTGTTTTTTTTTGCATTGCCTTCCGAAAAAAAGAATGAATGAAAGCTAAATCCATTAATTGTATGAACCCCAAAATAGTGCCATATATATATATATATATATTATATATATATATAATCTGTACTGATTAGTATAGCCGGCTGTGTTATCCTGTACAGCCATTAAAAGGCATCCACGTCTAAACCTATTGACCCCAAGGGGAAGGGATGGGGAAGTACTTGAAGATACAACCAAAGAATCTGTGCATAAATGTACATGTATTGATTATGAGTTGCTATGTTAAATTTTTTATTTTTCTGAAATACATGAGATGTATAATGTATGCTGTATTTTCAATAAAAACTTGTTTGATTTAAAAAAAAAAAAACCTATTGACCCTATACTAGAAGGACAGGTCTCATGGAAACACATGGGGAGCTTACAGTATATATTTAACACTTTTTCCCACAAACACAATATAAGCATAACCTTACACAAGCCGTGATTTACAAGCAGACACCTGCAGATAAATACAGACCCATATTCTCTTAGGTTATGTGCACACCAGAACTGTCTTTTACGTCTGAAAAGACAGACTTTTCAGGAGAAAACAGCTGCGTCGTTTCAGACGTAAAAGCTCCTCCTCGTATTATGCGAGGGGTCTTTGACGCCCGTAATCTTGAGCTGCTCTTCATTGACTTCAATGAAGAACGGCTCAAATTACGTTGCAAAGAAGTGTCCTGCACTTCTTTGCCGAGGCAGTCAATTTACGCGTTGTCAAACGACGACGCGTAAATTACTGGTCGTCGGCACAGTACGTCGGCAAACCCATTCAAATGAATGGGCAGATGTTTGCCGACATATTGTAGCCGTATTTTCAGATGTAAAACGAGGCATAATACGCCTCGTTTACGCCTGAAAATAGGTCGTGTGAACCCAGCCTTATGAGTGATGGATAATGCCCTATAGACTGACACTGAAATGTCCGTAACTTATTCACCAAGTCTTTATTATTTTTATTTTACAGAAGACCAAAGAAGATGAGGTGAGTAATCGCAGGATGGGAACATTTCTTCCTGGAATTCCTCCTATTTACCAGTCCACAGATACAGGGACAGTGAGGGTCAGGAATGGGGGGTGAAGGAGTAAAGTGACTGATCTCTACTTTATTATTATACAGTAAAGACATCCTGATAACACCCCCCCCCCCACCCATGTTATATAGTCAGTCTATACATACAATGTCATCTAAAGACTGATATTCACAGTATAATGACCGGGGCTCAGCTGTGGGATCGGTTACTTTGTCTATTTAACCCAAACCTCTTGTTAGTGAAGGGAATAGATCACTGAGTCACATACGTCACTTGGTACTTGGTTGTAGAGCCCTGAAGACCCCAGGAACTCATGTAACAGCAGTGTGATCCCAGGATCATGTGGAGAAATATGGACGGTACCACGGGATTTGTGTTGTTGATATCAGAGTTTAGCATATACATATGGTAATCCTATTATTAGTAATACTATATAAACCTTTACACTGACCCTCTGGCAACTCCTCAGCTCATTCTATTATTATCTTTTATCCAGAGAACAGAAATGGTGGATTCCAGCATGCCTGAGGAGAGAGAAGAAGAAGAGGGAGCCTGAGTAATCTAAGAACATTCTTTTATTTGTTTATTAAGACAAAATAATTTTTTCTTAACAATCTCCTAATATTACATTATTAACTGCAGGGAGTGATCATTATTACCCCTTATTATCACACAGTGAGTGGTGGGTCCGGTACGAGGAGTAGGAAGAGTAGGTGGCAACCTAGGGTACCATAAGGGGGTTGGAAGATTTATATATCACTGTATATATTATATATAAGCAGTAAGAGCCAGGAGGTGAGCAGCAGGAGCCATACAAGTGTGTGATGGGATGAAGGAAATGAGGAGTATATTACAAATATGAATTCTGGAGATTGAGGATGAGGAGGGCTGGGGGCATTAAAAAATTATTACACATTTGGAAGCTATCATGTCGAACTTCAAGGACTAAGGGTTAGGGGCTGCACCAAGAGAGCTTGTACCACCCCTGGTGAGTAGTCAGGACATTCACACTATTACCCAGGGTCTGGATGATGGAGGTAACACAAGCACCTGTCTAGTTGTGAGCAGCGTGGCTCTGCTTTATTCTCACAGAGGTGTTTTTTTTCTTCCCGGGTGGCTGTTAGCCACTCATCGGAAAAAAAGTAAGATGTCCTTTCTTACCGCGGACCGCGGTTCCGCCTCTGACCTCCCATTGAAATCAACAGGAGGCAGAGAAAACCTCCGGCGCTTATTTCTGAGTGTTTTTTGCTGCCTTTATTGCCTGCGGTCATTGCATTAGCTTCAAAGGCCGAGGGCGAAAAACGCAGGTCAAAATCGGCCTCAGAATTCTTGAAGGAATTCTGAGGCAGATATTTTCTACCTGCAAAAAAAAAACTCAGGGTTAACAGGGCCTTACATTTCTCTTATAAGCTTCTGTCAGCATTTCCTAATAGTCTCAATATATATTGAAGTCCCTCAGGTATATACATGGATGTGTTCTGGATTCTCACTGTCATATTTACTCTGTCACTTACAGGTTTTGGAAGATCATGGACATGGATGGCCTTGAGTATGTATATCATTATCATGTACAGTATAATGAGTGGAGACATTTTATGGCCTCTGGCAGGGGGACTGTTCCTCCTATAGAGTTGGAGCTGGCAGCAGGAGTCATTCTGCTACTCAGACTATATGAAGTAACTGAGGAAAATTAAATTCCCTTATATATTTCTCTTCTATGTGTCCCCATTATTTTTCCTATATAGAACGGAGCAAGTTGTTTTGTATAATATAGTTTGGAGGGCCTCTTTGTGTGACATCTAATACCCCAGGCATCTAAAATCCAAGATTCTTGGCACTGTCCACATATCTGTCCTGATAGAAATGATCAATCATAGATTACTTCTACCTGACAGATTCTCCAGGGATTACCTCAGACTATAGAGATCAGCATAGGAAGAGATAATTACATGCAGGAAGCTGCTGATTGGCTGCTCACATCTAAGGTCCTGTCCATGGAGGAGCGATCAGTGGAAGACCAGGAGGAGATAAGTGTCTTATACTCCCAGAAGGCAACCCCTGCTCTGTAGCCTAACAAGTAGTGGAATAATGGAGCCTATGTGCCAGACATTATACAAGCCACACTATAGTATTATATATAACTGACATTCTGTTCAGATTTATTTATATTTTATAAGAAAAAGACACAAAAGAAAATTAAAATCTTCTATATAATATTTTACTTATTTGTCTACTCTATTTCTTTAACAGATTTAGAACCAATGTCCTTCGTGCAAGGCCGGCATTCAGGTATTTATCAAGAATCATCCATATTTGTCTTCTATACAAAGTGCTGCAGGAATAGTCCTGGTGATGTGTTATAGATGATGTATTCTGTACATTTATGTATCAATGATTGTAACTGGAACTTCATTTTCTTCTATAGACCAGACAAGTATAAGGAAAAGATCTCCAGACTCCCAGAACTGGACACCATACTGTGAGTTTATAGAATGAGCAGGAGCCACTTTGTTCACAACCACAGAACATTCTGCAGCTTTTTCTAGTCACAATACAGAGCAGAATATAGTTCTACACCCCAATACAATTCTTACCATCTCCAGGAAACTTAGAAATAAGGAGAGGAAACCAGTCACATAGAATATAATATGATATATAATATGTGTCCTGTACTGGGAGCAGCAACCTCTTTTACTTTATAGTCTACAGGAAAAGACTGGGCCTAATGGGTAATCCGGCCCTGAGATCAGCACAGTTGTCCTGAGGATGTAGATTGGATTCCCCCATTACAGGCCTCTTGTGTCCATATTATTCGCAGTGTAAATCCCCACAAGTATCTTAGATGAGTTTATTAATGATAAATTTCAGAACGTCCCCACTAGTGACGACAACAAAGATCTGTTCATGGATGAATTCAGCGTTCGGAGAAATATCGATCTAATTCTACATGTTATGTTCTATGTTATATCTCTAATAGTGAAGATGAAGAGGAAGGAGAGGAGAATGGAGAGGTCATGCAATTGGAGAGATATAATGAGAGGATTATATACAGAAATGATAGATTATACATTATAGATATGTGAGTGTACAGGTGATGAGGGATATACAGGATGGCCGCACATATACCCGGCTGCAGAGGGAACAGCTTCTGGTGGTGCCAGTCATGCAGAAATGCAGATAAAAGTGTCATACTGTAACCAAAGTATACCACTATGAAATGATCATACACCATAAAATACACAAA